>NC_069390.1:88675679-89281179 GCF_027475565.1 Acinonyx jubatus | reverse complement strand
AGTGTGGGAAAATTACACAGCAAACATTCAACTTGCAGGTGCTGGCGGTGCAGGCTGAGAAGCCTGCGGTGAAGGGTGATTTGTGGGAAGCGCTGCCCTTTCCCCTTCCTCCCGCAATGGTGGAGAAGAACAAGGCCCCGGGAGTTCCCTCTGCCACTGGGTGTTCTTGGGTAAGAAGCTGCCTTCAGAACTCCAGTAATTGCTTGTAAATCCTACTAAGCCCTGGAAACTCTTGGTCCTTTTGTTCCGCTCCGATGCACTGTGAGCTAATAAAGCAGAACGAGACGCCCATTCCTGGAATCATCTTTTGAGAATTAAACTCCCCAGTCAAATGCAAGTTCGTTCCCATCAGACGTGACGGCTTAGAGCAAACATCCATTGTCCAAGGGACCAGTGCGCAAATGTGTGTGCAGCATGCTTTCATTTGCGCGGGAGCAAAAAGTCCCCGGCGCCTTGTGTGGTCACATGATCAGCGGGGCGCAGCGGAATACAGATCGGAGACTAAGTCCAGGAGTAATCACACGTCTCTGCAGTGTCAAAAGGCGTTTGAAAAGGGCTCGTTTGCGCATAGTACTGAGCTGCACA
The DNA here is from genome assembly GCF_027475565.1 of Acinonyx jubatus. Taxonomy (NCBI): domain Eukaryota; kingdom Metazoa; phylum Chordata; class Mammalia; order Carnivora; family Felidae; genus Acinonyx; species Acinonyx jubatus. The sequence continues at coordinate 89,280,594 of NC_069390.1, read as the reverse complement.
TGGAACCTCAAGGACTGTACCATATGCTTACCACCTCAGAGTTTACAAAGTTTTCAACATGGCCACACTCCCATTGAGAAAATGGAGGGCGAGCTCCAGAGTAAAACAAAAGCAGCACGCCCCCCACCCCCACTTTGTCTCTGCTTCTATTAGATACTATGAAGTAATGAACACCAATCCACACTCTTGTCCGCTTACAGCTTTCACTCCATACCCACCATGGATCCCATTCCAGATGCAAAGTCTCACTGGAGGGGCTTCCTGGTTCTTTGTATTCGTCTGCATTTCTTTCCTCGACTTGTAACCTAAACTCTATAGAACCCTTGAGAGAAATCTTTCAGAAACAGTACTTCCCATCAAGCCAGCCTCCTACCTATAAGCTATCAAATACTCGTTCTTCAGTTATTTGCAAAGTCCAGACATGTCAACCTAGCATGCCAGCTTGAAAAATCATCTAGGGGTATACTTTATCACCAATATTTCATTTCATGCTATTGTTACACACAAAGTTTTCCAGCAGGGCTAGATTTTTTATTGTCTCCCAAACATACCAGGTTGTGTTCTCTTAATATAAATATGTATGTATATATACATATACATACTATTCTATCATATTTTATATATTCAAGCTCAGTATATTTTCATCAGCCTAACCTTTCTTCTTCCATCTTTTCTGCCCATCCAAATTCCATGCTGCTTTAGTATCTCAAACCTGAGTAGGAAGCACTATCTCACGGAATAGCCTAGTAAGTATGTAGATCTTTCCAAGCATGACAGTGTTGAGTCTTTGGGAAGCAATGTCTTGTGTTTCGCAGGATAGTTTAAATTATACACAAATACTAATGCAGATTGGTGTTTTTCATTGTCGTCTAAAAGGAAAAGAAGAATTATTATAATCGAGGCTTTATTCTGCAGGAGAGATAGACGAATGAAAGTAAGGCTGACACAGGAGGTGATCTTATGATCCTTCAGGTAGATATCCAAGGGCATACGGAAATAGAATGTTTCCCAAAACGCATCAAGCGTGTTGACTTACTTTTCTGCTGGCTGACATGAGACCAAATGATATATGTAATCAGAGCAAAACTGATAGGTGTCCTTAATGATTCTGATGTTCTGGATATGAGATTTTATTTTATTTTATTTTATTTTATTTTATTTTATTTTATTTTATTTATTTTTTAATGTTTATTTTTGAGACAGAGAGGCACAGAGCATGAATGGGGGAGGGTCAGAGAGAAGGAGACACAGAACCTGAAACAGGCTCCAGGCTCTGAGCTGTCAGCACAGAGCCCGACGCGGGTCTCAAACCCACGGACCGCGAGATCATGACCTGAGCCGAAGTCAGACGCTTAACCGACTGAGCCACCCAGACACCCCTGGATATGAGATTTTAACAAAGAAAATAGTGGGAATAGCAAGTGTTGCTTTTTCAGCTCCTTTTCCAATTCAATGTTCGAAGTTTGGCAGGGAAAGTAAGACGTGAGTAGGAAACAGCTGGCTGTAGAGATGGTGTCAATGCAGGATTTGTTTTCCTGGACCACAGCTTTCCAGAACAAAGAGTTCCTGGCAGGAGATGGTGCTCATCTCACAGGGAACGTGGGAGAAGAGTGGCTGACCCGACCAAAGTGCTTGAAAATGAAATTTGTAGAAGAAAGTGAAAAATGTCCAAATAAAACTGCAGAGCCGGATGCTCTTGAGAATAACAATGACACAGAAAGAACCATCACGATGCAGGTTCTACTCTGTTATTTTTGAGAGAAAATGAGAGGGCAGAAGATCAAGAGGCTCTGGCCCCAGATGTCTATATTCCAGTACAGGTCAGCCCCTGTCTTCTTCCCCCAGGTTTGCTCTTTGCCAGCCCTTTGCAACTCTACTTGTTGGCGTGCTTTGGCTGCAGATGCAGACTGTTTAGATTTTGGATTTGATTCTGATGGGGGTGAAATGCGAGTCATATGCCTAAAACGTCTCAGTCTTGAAACCAAAGGCATGCTGCGCCTGGTGGCCCACCTCCATTGCCAGGCTTCTAAATGTCTCTGCTCCAGGCTTTCTGTGCTATCAAGGAGACAGATCTGAAGGGCCCAGTGGTGAGCTTGGGACCTGTGGATAGATCTCAGCTCAACCTGTGCTGACCTGCTCTGTTTAACTGAGTTTCTGCCTTGGTTGCCTTCTTTAAAATGTCCTTGGTTGAGTCACTTAATATTTTACCCTTCCTTTTTAGGGGTCAAACTGGCATGGAATCCCACGCATGCCATTGACTAGTCTCTGTGTCGATCTCCTTATTTATAAAATGTGGATTATTGAATACTGTAAGCCTTAAGAAGTTACCACCTGTAACAGCTTAGTTCAGTGCTTCATTGATCCTTCACTACTCCTATTCATTTTATTATGATTTTCATCATTATTATTATCAACCCAAGGTTCTTCCTGGTTTTTCTTTTTTCCCCCAAATTGGTCAGATGCTGGAAATCCAAACACTTATTTATGTATGGATCTCTCATTGCTTCTCAAAGCCCCACCCATTGGCATATTCATTTGCCACTTGGAATTTGTTCATTAGGTGCTGTTCTTGCATCCTGGACATTTAATACCATTGTCCATCAGATCCGTTCCTACTTTAACATTATGCAGAAAATTGTGGTCCATGCTTTTCAGCTAGGTAAAAGCCACACAGCATTTCCTTACACCCACATAAATGGGTCTCTACTTACCCCCAGCATTTTACTCTACTCTGCTGGCCTCATTATGTCAGCTCACAAGCATGGGAAAAAACAAAATCAATGGGGATTTTTTTTTTCACAAGACAAAAGATACCATTTCATAGTCAACCCTGAGGTTTTAACTGGGTGACATTAATGACTGGAATGTGGTAAGAAAGAAGAAATGCTTATTTGAGAAGGGTGGGGGGAAAGATCATGCTAAGTGTATCAGAGATTTATATTCAAGTACTTGAGGACTTGTCACGGAGACTTAGCCATGTGTTTGTTTTGTGTGATTTTAGTCAGTAGATCTAGGACCAATGAATAGAAATTGTAGGGGGTCTAGTGTCAACTAATAAAAGATGAGCTCTCAAAGTTGGTGAAGGGTAGTATGAGACGGCTCGAAACCTTGATCTTTCTTCAGGATACAACAACAACAATAACAACTAACTTAAATAGTTATCATGATCATAATTAATTAATTCCCCCTTGAGTTTAGGGTCAGTTTAACAGTGTGATCTCCATGTTATGTCTTCTGTGCCCACACCTGGGCCTTTCAGCCTCCAAAAATAAAGTTATTTCTAAAGGCAAAAGTGTTCCTAATGCACATGAATGCTATAGGCGTAGAAATAAAAATATACTCTGAAAGAGGACTTCAACACATGGGGAAAAGTCAGCAGAATATCCTACATCCATAACAGAAACCAGTTTTTCTTTGAAGCCTCCAAAAAGTATGCTTACCCCTCTCACTACTTTGGGTGCTGAATTCTTTTATTCTAACCTCAGGACATGGCTGAGATTGGTCTAGTTAAAGGAATAGTTAGCAGATGTTTGGAGACCTAAAGCCATATCTGCTCACTTGGTGAGACAGCTGCTGGGGGCGGAAGGTCGGTTCAGCACACAGAGCACTGTGTCCTAATATGAGGCTGGAGCAGAGCTTTCTTCCAGCCAAGGTCACAGGTGACAAGCTCAGCACAGATCTAAGTTGCCAGACCAAAGACTGGTTAAGAATGTGCCTGAGAGCAACGATAAGGAAATCCTGGAATGGACGGTATTCAGAAATCAGGGTGGGCAAGAATCTGTTATCAGCCACCACTCTACTCTACCTCTCCAGTCCCCAGCCTCTGGTTTAGGGGAGGAAATCAGTCACCCGAAAAGGATATTGAAAGAAATCAAGACCTACAAGGACAATGGAATTAGTGAGGCTATGATAACACAAAATCGGGTAAGGTGCCAAAAAAGCAAAAAGGCAATAGCCTTTATTGCCAGACACCAGGTATGGGGTAAGGGGATGGGGGAGGGTTTAGGTATGAAAAACCAGGTAGAATCCCAGTTACCAGGATCCAGAGCTGACCACAGACATCCATATATTTCCCTGAATCTCCGTGTTTCCCTGTCTCAGTTCCCAGTCCTGATCATGGGACTAGTGAGACAGGCAATACCTCCATTGTACATTAACTTAGGCGGGGGGGGCGGGGGGGAGGCACTATTTTGTCATAGTTGAGAGCACAGACTCTGCAAGCCAAATTGCCCATTTCAAATTCCAGCTCTGCAAGTGAGTGGTCTCAGAAAGCTACTTAACCTCTCTGTAGTCCATTTTCCTCATTTGTGAAATAGTAATAGTAATAATACCTATGCTATACGCTTGCTTCAGGAGTAGATGAGTTAATGTAGGTAAAGCTCTAAGAATAGTGTCCAATACGTAATTGGTTATGATTGCTATCTAACAGATGCAAAAAAAAAGGAAGAGGCTTCTGCTGAGAGTAGTTATGGTACAAACACTTACGTCCCAAATGGGGACATGATAAAGACAGTGGTCATCGTTGGCAAACACTTTGCCATTAACAACTAATTCTCTGAACTTCATCACCTCTCAGGATCTTCTTCATTTCCTCTAGGTGTCTGTCCGCTGCCCCCTGTTTGCAATTTCACTTAATCAAGGAAAGCTTGACTATGGTATCTTAAGAGGTCTCAGTCATGTAACGTTCTACTCTGAAGGAGGCCACATACATGAGACCCACTGATGAATGGGTGGAAGAGGGTGGGGCTTGGGGGATAACCCAAGCTCTTGATTGTGCAAATGGATACAGTCCCTTCCAATCATCTTTGATGTTCTAATCCTTTAACACAGAATAGAAATAGAAATATATGTGTCCTGTTTGTGGTTTTATGATCCTTGTACTAGGACATACAGAGAAACAGAACCAATAGAAGGTCTGTATCCACATCCATATCCATAGCCATAGCCATAGCCATAGCCATAGCCATAGCATAGCCATAGCCATATCCATATGTATATCTCTACTCTATCAAAAAGAGATTTCTAGGTATCTATCTATCTTCCTATAGATATATATCTAGAAAGAGATTTATTATAAGGTGTTGGCTCACAAAATTATGGAGGCTAAAAATTCCCTCCATCTGCCATCTGCAAGCTAGAGATCCAGAAAAGCCAGTGGTGTAGCTTAAAGGCCTGAGAGATGGAGAGCTAGTGGTGTAGATTCTAGTTCAAGGCTGAAGATCTGAGAACAAGGAACACCGAGGGCAAAAGAAGATCAATGATCTAGCTCAACAGTCAGGCAGAGGGTGATTCAGTCCTCCTCAATCTTTTTCTTCTATTAAGTCCCTCAGTGGAATGTATGATGCCCACCCACAATGGGAGGGCCAGCTGCTTTACTTAGTCCCTCAATTTCAATGCTGATCTCTTCTAGGAACAGCCTCACAGACACAACCCAAAATAAAGTTTAACCAGCCATGTGGGCATCCTTGGTCCAGTCCAGTTGACCCATAAAAAAACATCACAATCCTCAATGGTCATGACAGAGCCAATGTCGTTTAGCAGGAAGACCATGGGCCCAGCTTAAACCCTGAACCAATCTTAACTGGGTATCCTTGGGTGAGTCACCTCATCTTTCTGAATCTCCATTTTTTTAAGTCTCCTAAGTGAACTGAACATTATCCATTTTCTGGAGTTGAGGCTGTTAGATTATATCAGGTATACGGGGCTAATAGTCAAGTGCAGACAATCTTCCGTCTCTTTCTTCTATTTAATTATTACAGAAATGGATATAGGAGCACAGGCAGTTTTTCCAAGTGCTTCTGTCTTCAAGCATCCCTATTCCAGGTGTTAGCAAAACATCCTGAAGAGAGGCAGATTTGATTAAGTAGAGACAGTTGATGTCTAGGATGCAGTGACTGAGTGCTCCATATTTCCTCTGGGTCTTTGGGCATTTTCTGTAACGGAATGGAATATAATCAGAGAAGGGCCACTTCAGTGATCAAGGAGGTAGAGAGATTGACAATGAGAAGACACTTGTTATACACGAAGGGTACAGAAATAGGTTTATGGGAACTGTGGGAACTGTTGGCAAGGCTTTACTGTAGAAGAACGAGGGGCCCCCTCTGGAGCCAGGAAGAAGCAATTTGGTAGTCAAAAATATTTAGTGTGTGTGGTAGGAGGTGAGCTTGTGCTCACCAGTCCCACAAAAGGTAGTACAGGTTAAAAATGTCAAAAGTTCAACGAGGGTGAGACAGACTCACTGGTTCATTACAGAGGGAAATGAGGCCAAGAGGGTTCATGTTTAGTCACGTGTTCCTGCTAGACAGAATACTGTTAATGGGTCTCATGGCTGATTTGGATCCCGTCTTTAAGGGCTTTTGTTATTGGTGTAGAAAGGGGCAAGTGTCTCCATGAATTTCCATACCATGCCCAACGAAGTAGACAGTATAGAGGCCCGGAGGGAAGCCTAACAACAGGAATTCTGGAATTTGATCACACAAATTCACATCAAGGCTCCAACTCTCACTATAAATGTGATCATGACAAGTTTTTAACGTCTCTGCTTCAGTTTGCCCACATGTAGAACAAGCATGATAGTGGTACTTACCTCCTAGATTTGTTGTAAAGATTAAATAAGCTGTCTCATGGAAAGCCTTTATCACAGTGTTCACTATGTAGTAAGCATCCCATCAATGTTGACAGTTGTTACGGTCGTGGTCGTTATCATTGAGATTGAATCAAATACTAGAGGTCAAGGCAAAGTCAGGGAAAGAGGGATCCAAGCTCTCCCAAACAGTTTTTAGCAACCCACCCTACCTATTTTTGTTGGGATCACTGGAAGTCCTGTGTAGTATGTGGAAAACCCAGACTGAAAGCACCTTGCTAAAGGAGGTTCTATGAACAATACTGTTTATGTGGTTTGTCCTGTTTGGGCACCAAAATCTGTATTCTAAGGGTCAGGTAAGGTCAACCCATTTTGGGGTATCACCTTTAAAACTACCTAGAGCTTTATGAACACACACAAAAAGATTTTGTGAGATTGTATGGACCATCCCTAGGGCCCGAGGACAAGATACATTTTACTGCACATTTGATTTAGGCATGAACTTGTACCATAAAGTGTAAGTTTCACAGAGGGGATTGATAAATTTCCAATTCCTCTCATTGGTTCCACCCTCAGCTCAGACTAAGAGAATAGCCTCTATCTGGTGTATTTGTGTTCTGTTTCTTCCAGGCTATTCTACCTAGTCTTGTACTGGTTACTTTCTAAGGCCGTCATCTTGATAACCATCAAGGAGTAGTTCTTAGTTTATAGCGGAGTTTACGAGCCTCTGCGCTGTCGACATTTTGGGTCTGCGGCATTTTTGTTGTGGGGAACTGTCTTGTGCATTGCAAGATGTTTTGCGGCCTCTCTGATCTCCACTCACTAGATGCTGCCAGCTTGTGTCCCCCACTCCCAAATGTCTCCAGACTTTTCCAAATATCTTCCCCCACTTCACCGTGGGGGCAGGGTGCAAAATCATCTCTGAAGGAGAATCACTGGTCTCAAAGTATTATCCAAGGATCTCTTGAAGAAAATAAAGAAATTAAGAGAAAAAAAATAATGACAGCACAAGATGAGTGCTGTGTGGGCCAATGTGTAACAAGCAGCCTTTGCAAAGATTCGGTACTATGGCGTCGGCATCGGTATAGTGGTTGCAGAGCATGAGATGTGCTCATGAGAAGAGCCATTACAGCCTGGCATTACAGTCTGTATGCCAGTTTTCTCCTTTGCAAACTAGGGATAAGAATACTCCACAGAGGGGCACCTGGGTGGCTCAGTCTGTGAGCGGTCCCACTTCGGTTCAGGTCATGATCTCATGGTTCACGGGATTGAGCCCTACGTCACGCTCTGTGCTGACAGCATGGAACCCACTCAGTACTCTCTCTCTCTCCCTTTCTCTTTGCCCCTCCCCTGCTCTCTCTCTCTCAAAATAAATAAGTAAATATTAAAAAAAAGAATACCCCACAGAAAGGATGTGTGTACACGTATATACAGTGTGCACGTGTGTGTCGTACTTAGAACACGGCCCATAAAATGTGTTATGTAAATGTTCACTCTTATTACCTTATTTTGTCACAGAAACCTTATGGCATAGGCATTACTATTATTCCCATCCTATTGATGAGGATACAGAGGCTCAGAGGGGATAAGTAATACGTGGCTTGCCCGTAGAACTACGCGACACAATTGAAATGATAACCCAGGTCTGTCTAACTTCAAGTTCCTAATGGCCCTACCCTAATGGCCCCTGTTCCCCAACACTTAATTATTTATGTCAATATACCCTGCCTTCTTTCTCCGTTTATGTATAAAACAGGGTTTATTTAAAATATTATTTTGGTTTAGCCCTTTGAAGGTATAACTGACACATACGAATTTTATGTATTCATGATGTACAAATTCATGTTTTGATATCCGTATTCATTGTGAAGTGATTACCACAATCAAGCTAATTAACATATCCCTCACCTCCCATACTTACTGCCTGTCTTTCCTTCCTTTCTTGCTTCCTTCCTTCCTTCCTTCCTCCCATCCATCCATCCTTTTTCTTCTGCGAGAGCACTTAAGATTCATCTTCTTAGGAAATCGCCAATATCCAATCCAGTGTTGTTCAGTGTAGACACCGTGCTGCATATTAGCTCCCCAGGGCCCGTTCATTTTGTGTAACTGAAAGCCTGGATCCTCTGACGAATGTTCCTACAGATCTCTCTAATACATGCTCTGGGTTGTCTCTCATTCTTTTACTCGCCAAGGTTCCATTTTAAATTCCTTTGGGTGGGTACCTATACTCATCTCCTAGTTTTGAGGAATTAAGTAAAACAACATACTTACAGCACTAAGCACAGTGACCTTGAATGTAGTCAAAACGCAATAAGTTTGGCTGTTACTGTTGAAGTCACCCTCCCATGGGAGGAAGTTCCAAAGCAGATGACTCTTCCTGCATAATATTATTAATCTCTACTCTTGGCTGTAGCTGCTCCTTCCACGACCAATAAACATGTTGACTACAGCCAGATTCCAGGAAGCTGCCCAGTCGCCTGTACTTGTGTCTCTGTATTTAGCTATGCTAAATGCAAATCCCAGAAAGAAATGTGACTGTTACTGCTGTGGGGCATTGTGACAGACCCTGCTCATTGGTTGACACTGCATCCCTACCCTCCTCGCCCCCCACCCCCAGCCCCCACCCCCCACCTCCTCCAGTATAGAGACAGGGAAAATTAAATATAAATTTTCCGCTGACTCCTTTGCAGCTTGCGGTGCTGTAGTCCTTTACCATAGTTCTGACCTGGAAGTTGCAAGTCAAAGTTTTCTGGGATTTCTGGGAAGACTTTAAGTTCTCCTGCTTAAAGAACGGGCACAGCTACCAGCTGTGGGTTTGTATTGGTTCAATGCCTCTGCCGTATGTGAAGATGCATCAACCGTCTCGCTCCATGAAGGACGGACTCTCGACAGAGTCTGTTCATGATGACGTGGCCATGGACCAGATCAAGGAAATCAGGGACAGCTGCCCTGACCCGTACTGCTACTGAACCAATGCCAACCAAGCCCTCATCCAGAGTATTATGTGATAACATTAAAGCCCTATTTCCTAAGAACTCAGAGTCTCTGTTATTTGTAGCCAAACGCATCCATAATAGATACAGACACGCATTACGCATTCTCATGGGGCGGGAAGGCAGTGGTTTGGAAGGATACGTATTGGGGGTGAATTCCTTCCCTATGAATGAAGAGGCAGAGGATGTGCAGAAGGAATTCAACAGTTTTTCTCATGTTCCTGGCAGACATACAGTGATTTTATCATTGTGACCTTCCTGGTGTTAGGTATTATTTTCTCCCTTTTACAGATGAGAAAAGCAAGGCACAGTGAGGTTGTATAACTTGCTCAGAATCACACAACTAATAAGTGATAGAGTCAGAATCAGCCCCGAGAACTAAATCACGATGGCACTTGTGCACAAAGCATGCTTTTCCCGGCACATCAGAACGAATGCCTTAAATCTACCAGATGTGCAAGAATTAGACCGAGGAATGTCTGCACCTAATGACCCAAAATGACTGCCTTTATCACGAGTGGGGCGTCATCTCATCTCAGGCACACAGTTTTGCTCCCCACTTTCCTCCAATAAATTCTATGACATCTGAGGATCTGTATCAGTCTGAATGGAAGGAAATCTTCCCAGGCTCATGTGGCTGTCCTCAGAACCATTTTGCCAGTCTCCCTCCCTGCTAAGTTCTGGCTGGAACCCATGCTTTTCCTGGTCCCTGCAGTAGATATGCTCTTTTCTGATGAACAGAATTTACAAACCTAGAAGCTTCGTATCCAGATTCCCGAACAGTCTCAAGGAAATGATTTTGACAGCTGAGTGATGTCAACCAACTGAGAAATGCAAAATAGAACACGAAGGAAAAACCCAAGGGATGCTGTGCCTGAAGGATCACAGGAGTTTTATTACACCCCAGCAAGTGTCTCAGGAGGACAGGCATGGGGCTGGCATGAAGACAAGCCTCGCCGCTTTTCCTGGATGGTCATCACAGTCCTCTTTTGGGCAGCAGGTGCTCAGAAGAAAAGAGGATATCAGCACCCTGGGTTTCTACAGTGGGGGAGGGGCGACCATTCTCTTGGAGCTCTACAGAATTGTAATGGGTGTATATTGCCTTCACTTGATAGGGGATGGAATTGGAGGTGGGGGACACAGGTGGGGGGTGGGGGGCTTCTCTGGGCAAGCCAAATCCAAGCAGAGTCTGCCAGAATCTAATTAGAGGCTGACAGCTTTCTAATGTCATCTCAAGCCTGGGGTCAGCTCCGTAATTATACTTGCCATAATGCCGGAATGCACCCTTTAGAAAGGTAGCTGGTCCCCAGCTCTGCTTTTCATGTTTTTTTTAGTCCTTGGATTCAGCCTGAGCCCTCTCTCAGCCCTCATATCTGCGGGACAGCCGCGCTCTTCTCTACCCCCATCTGGTACCGCCATATTTCCAAGGGATTGGTCTTGGTGGGATCCCAGCTTGGCTTTGGGGATCACTTCTCGCTGAGTAGCCCCAGGACCAGTCTCCAATGAGTGGGTGGGGGAAACACAAACCACAGAGTGGAGCCGAATGCGAAAGATGCCATATCATAAAGTATTCTGAAATAATTTTGACTTCTCCAAGCCCAGTAGTCACCTCTATGATATTCTGGGTTTTTGTCCTGGTATGGAGGCAGATAACTTAAAATCGGAAAGGTCATACAAACCGTCTCTCCTGTAATCTGAGAAACAAAGCTCACAATAAGACATCCAGTTGTAGCTGGAACATCTCCAATGATCAGAGATTTTAAAGAAGGGCTTACGGAATGCCGGCAGTAGTAAGATGGCATTAGGGGTGGGGCCAGAGATGCGTTGAGCTTTATAATTATCTTGTGTGTGTGTGTGTGTGTGTGTGTGTGTGTGTGTAATGACATGGAGAAATGCATTAGGCATTAAGGATAAGGACCATGCCTATTTACTTGGTTGTAGAATTTACATGGCTACAAGCATTTATTTATTTATTATTTTTTTAATGTTTATTTATTTATTTTTGAGAGAGAGAGAGAGAGAGAGAGAGAGAGAGAGGGAGAGGGACAGAGAGAGAGAGAGAGGGAGACAGAGAATCCCAAGCAGGCTCTGCACTCTCGGTGCAGAGCCCAACACCGGGCTTAAACCCATGAACTGAGAGATCATGACCTGACCTGAAATCGAGACTCCTGATGCTTAACCATCTGAGCCACCCAGGTGCCCCAACAAGTATTAAAGAAAAAAAAACAAAACAAACCAAAACACATCACTGTATTTTCCCCGGGCATAAAAGAAACTGAAATTCCTTCCTTTTACATACGTGGTTCTGCATCCCGCCCGCACTTGAGACTTTATGGACCTTGCAGACCTAGGTCCCTCCTTCTCCATTGTCTGGCATGGTCTTCCATGCCAGCAGTTTGGGGATTCTCGCTTTAGAGAGCGGAGGCATTGAAAGGACAAAGTACCCCTGAAGGAAAGAACCCAGAAAATATCACAGGAGGAAGACAAGGGCTGGGGGGGAATCTTCTATCAGGCTGCATCTCGGCCAGACCGTTACCCCACACTTCAAGTCAGTGCTTATCAGGTATGGTTCCCCCGAGCAGCAGTAGCAGCGTCAACCAAAAATTTGTTAGGAATGCAACTTTTCAAACCCCAGCCCAGACTTACTGAATCTACCACTTGGGGGGTGGGGTGGGAGAGGGCGGTGGCAGAAAGTTTGACAGCTTCTCTAATGCCTTGGTGGAAAAAAAAAAAACTGGCCATTTCTAAAGGCAGCCAATTCTCTGTCGAGTGCCTTTGTCATTGTATTCTTTCTCCTTATAAAACAAGCCAAATGGCATTTATTTCTCTGGGACTCCACGTTCTTTCTTTCCTTTATTGAAATAATCCGGAGTTATACTTTATTATTATTATTATTATTATTTTTTTTTTTTTTTAGTTTTTAAAAAATGTTTATTATTGAGAGAGAGACAGAATGCGAGTGAGTTAGGAGCAGAGAGAGAGAGAGGGAGACACAGAATCCGAAGCAGGTTCCAGGCTCTGAGCTGTCTGCACAGAGCCCGACGCAGGGCTGGAACCCACGAGCTGTGAGATCATGACCTGAGCCAAAGTCGACGCTCAACCCACTGAGCCCCCCGGGCGCCCCTGGAGTTACACATTAATTCGGCCACTGAAGCGACGTCCTGCATTTGGCTCACCTTCGTTTACAATCCTTTTCTTATCCCCATTTCCAAGAGGCAAAAGACAGAGACCCAGATAGATGGTTCGTCTGGGGAAGCACCACTAACTCAGAGCTCTTTGCAGTAAATGATCAGAATTTCTTGTAACGTTAGCTGAAGCTGACAGTCCTTACAGGATAAAAATACCTAGCAAATAAAACTCTTAAAGGGAGAAACAAACGCTAATGGAAGAAAACATTCCTCGCAAATATGATGCGAATAGAGTTGACGCTTGGTGAGTGTTACTGAATGAAAATATTAGCTGAATAAAAATGCTAACTACAGACACAAATGTTAACAGCTGAACATTGCTGGTAATGCACAGCGAATAATATTCACTGAAAGGAAATATATTAACTGCGGGAGAAAGGAAAGGAGAGGAGTGATTTATAACCAACCAACACTAGCGTGGAGGATGCTTCCTATGGTAATAGATTGTTGTAGCCAGCCCTCGAAGCTTCGGTGTCAAAATGCCTACACCTGCCTCGGCAGCTTTTTTTTTTAAATTATTATTATTATTATTATTATTATTATTTTAACTCAGTACTCTCACAAGATGGCTTAACATTCCAGCCACCAACAGCATGTATTCATTTATAAAAGAATTGTTTCCTACACTGTCCTAGATAGTTTGCCAAATCGCTCTCCTGTAGCTCATACACCTGGCATCACACACGTGACTGACACCACTTCTCACCTCCAGCACCGTCAGGGGACAGACCTGCGGACACTGAGGTCCCCCATGCTTGGAGCCGCGTGGTGACCTTTTTTCAGAAATAGCCAAATTGAAACAAGGTCCCCCATATTCGGCAAGCAACCTTCTTGATTTTACGAAAAGAAAAAAAAGAAAAAGTGTGATGCCAGTGGCTGTCTATATGAGGTAATTGTTTTGACACGTTGGCTTAATTACATGAACGAAACACGGGGTTTGCTGCGATCCACTATGGCAAATGAAAAGAGCCCTTCTGTGCAAGTCTACACAAATTGACTTTGCAGTGCATTGTGGGAAGTGTCAACTGATATGGGCGAGGTGGATTTGTTGTTGTTTGTTCTCATTTATATTTATTTATTTATGTTTTGTGGGTTTTGTTTTGGGTGTTTTTTTTTTTTGTTTTCTTTTGTTTTTTGTTTTTGTTTTTTGGGTGTTTCTCTTTTCTTTTTTTTTCTTCTTTTTTTGGGCGGCAAGGCAGAGATTTTGCATGTCAGTTACAGATACAGTCTTTGTTCCGAATATGGCGTTTGCCTTATCAATCTGATTTCCAGACTTTCTCTGGGCTTTACCAGGACTTTAAAGGCTCAAATAGGTGGGTAATAAATTATAAGAGGAAATTGTGGCAGTCTGTCTTACTAGATAGTCAACCCCTGTACCAACCCTCGACAAATCTGTGCCTGGCACATAGTAGGCAGACAATAAATATTTACGGAATAAATGAATGGATGTGTGTCCAGAGCCAGGTATTTTTCACTCGCTCTCAAGGTTAGTTCCATCCTGTCAAAATACTAAAGGCAGGCAAATGTCACTCTTCAGTGTATCAGATTGTAAACCGTGGGGCATCTTGGGTGACTCATTCAACGGAATGTTGGTTTAATGAATTCTTCCTGTGCTCTCCAACTTGTTTGGCAAGGGGCCTGAAGGGGTTAAGGTCTGCAGAGTGCTTGGAACGTAGCTAATGTTGTGTGAATAGCAGAGTAAATGATTACTGCTCTGCCTTTATGAGACAGCTTCTAGACAGAAAGGAGCAGGAGGACCTCGGTGTACATCTGCCAGGGCTGGGGAATCCAGCCCTTGGGCAGGCGAGAGCAAACTCAAGATATGTAGACGCAGCTTCAGGCGCCCACGCTGCCCCAGAGGACATGAATCCTGGTGGGGAGATGGTCCCTATGGAGATCTTCTGGATGGGAAGCAGTGAAAGATAAGCTATTACCTGCCCACAAGGTTAACTTCTCATATTTATCTCAAACACAGGTAAGCAGGGGGCAGGACTCTGGTGGTATAATTTTTATCTTTAGAGGTAGGATTTAAAAAATGTTTTTCATTTTATTTATTTACTTATTTCATTTTCTTTCTTTCTTTCTTTCTTTTTTTTTTTTTTTTTTTTAGAAAGAGAGAGAGCACAGGCAGAAGAGAAGGGCAGAAGGAAAGAGAGAGAGAATCTCAACCAGGCTCTACGCTGTAGGCAGAGCCCAATGCGGGGCTCAATCCCACGACACTGGGATCATGACCTGAGCCCAAACTGAGTTGGACGCTTAATCGACTGAGTCTTCCAGGTGCCCCTAGAGGTAGGATTTTTCAATAAATCTTTAGGATTTGTGTTTTATTTGTTCAGGGGCTAGAAAGTTGTCTATGGCAGGAACACATCAGGATGTAAAGAATCTAACTGGCATCCATGCCCTGCTTTGCCAGAATCCCCTCCCCTTCTGTCTCCACTTCCCTAAACAAAGCCACAGCCCATCCTGTTTGCTCCGATAGTCTGACAAACTGAAGCTGGGGTTGGGTTGGGCTGGATCCAGACTGGTGGAGAGCATTAACCCCAGTAGTCAAGCAGTTGGGTGCAAGTCCTGATTCTTTCAGCAACTTGCTGTATGCCTCCAGTGGGAGGTTTCAGTCCACTTGACTGGAAAATGGGAAATCATGGCACCTGCCTTCTTGACCCACACAGGGATGTTGTCAATATGAGATAAAATAATAATTGGGAAAGCTTTTCGAAAGATTTGAAGACTTCGGAGGTAAGGTGCTCTATGAGGGGGGAAGGTGGCTCTAGAACAGAGGCTCAGACTGCAGTGCCAGACTCTGTGGAGACAGAAGAGAGTTGTGAGGGTAAACTGAGGGTCAGTCACATGACTGTATCAGCGACGACCATCCGAACCAAATTAGAACCAATCTCCCCAAACCGGAGGATGTAGGAAGGTCATGTATACAGGAACAACATGGGGCTGGATACTTGAGTCCTGATTCTCTCACTTGTGAGGGTTTGTGTGTGTGTGTGTGTGTGTGTGTGTGTGTGTGTGATTCTTGGACTGCCCCACCTAACTTTTCTGAGCTCCAGTTTCCTCATCTATTGAAAGGAGACGATTTAGAACCTTCCTGAGAGAGTTATTGAAAGGAACTGATGCAGTAATTTGTGTGAAACCCTGGTATTTTTTAGGATCTCAGTAAGAGTTGGCTCTGTCAGTGATCCACTTACCCATTCATTGATTCCCTCATTGATTCAGAACATCTCACTGCCTTGGGTTGGTGCCTTGTCTCAGGAAGTCATTAGCACTTGAGGACTTTTTCGATGGTAAAAGTTGCTGGCTCATAAGCACCATCACCAGCAGTAGTTAAGGGAAGTAAGAATGCATCCCTGCCCCTTTGTCTGTACACCAAATTATTCTTATTGTTCACAGGGCACCAGAAGCCTTGGGTTCCTCTGCCGGCTCAGGATCCTCTCTCTTTTGCTGCCTGGGTGCGGGGAGGGCTCCACTGAGCCAACTCCCCCCACAAAAGAAGGAAGAACAATAGGCTTGTTGCCTTTTCTTCCATAAAAATGCTCCCTGAGGTACCATATAATCAGAGCAGGGTTGTGACAGTCAGCATGTCTCTGCTCTCCCCATATCCCAGCCGTAATACAACATTAGAAGCAATTAGAGCTTGTTCTAGGTTGTTTGTAAGATGATTATTATAGCCATTGCAGGGACGTCTCAAAACAGTGGAGTTAAGGATTACGACGTGTTCCACATTTCCGAAGCTGCTAACCGGGGAGGTGCAGAGAAGAGCCTAAGACACAGAGACAGACAAAGCCCAGCTCATCAGCCCTGCCAACAAGGCTCTGGGCCTTGACGTGCATTCTCAGTGTGGGGCACCTGAGGGCTGATGGGAAGCATTATCTCCTTTGCAGAGCGGCTGAGCAGTGGGGGCTCAGCCCTGGGAGGATGGGCTGGACCGGAAGCTCAACTACCGTATCCTTTTCTTTCTTCAGACATGTCAAAAAGCCCCCTCTCCATCAGACAGCCAAACATCTGAACCGCAAAAGGACTCTGGCCACAGTCCCTTTCTCTCTGTTCTGTTTAGCAACACACACAAATACTTGACCGCATTTGATGTGGAAAATCTGGAATGTCAATCTTCCACAATTGTACTGAAGCCTACTTTTATTTAGAGGAAACAGAAAACAGCTGGTCAGCTTGCTGTCCAAACTTGCTCACCTGCCTTTCCTCCATAATGCTCTGTAAAGCATCCTTCTAGCTACCGAGGCAAAGAATCATGGGGCCGTTTTGTACTTTTTCCCTTTCTTTTCATTCCAAGAAGTATTGAATATGCTCCTATTATATGCCAGGCAAACAAAGACCCCTGACCTCATGAAACTTTATGATTTTAATTTTTTAAACATTTTATTTATTTTGTGTGTATGTCTGTGTGTGAGAGAGAGAGAGAGAGAGAGGGGCAGAGATAGAGGAGAGAGAGGATCCCAAGCAGGGTTCATGCTATATTAGCGTAGAGCCCAGCACGGGGCTTGACCTCACGGACCACCAAGACCAACACCTGAGCCAAAATCAAGAATCGGTTGCTTAACAGACTCATAAATTCTGACTTGGACTCTAACAGTGGACTTTTTCCTGGGGTTTGCCCTCTCCTCCTCAAGCCTACTTCTTGTGTCATCATTGACCCAAGTATAAGTCTCAGACTCTCCCTCGTTCCTATACAGCCTTGAACCCTGCATCCCAGGCCCTGTATGTATTATCCCAAGCCTTTTCCACTTGATCTCCCTCTATGTCACGAGCCCCCGGCTCTAGCCAGAGTGAATTCTCCATTTTTCCCCAACACACCCTGCCTTTTCTCACCCTAGAGTGTAGTATTTACAGGAAAAAGAAGCTAACATTCGTTGCACTCTGCTAACAGACAGAGCTTTGTACACCTTTTAGATTTGATAGCAATCCTATGATGTATAAGGCGGGGGAACAGAGTTGCCTTGTCTGAAGTCACACGGTAGAATGTGCCGGAGGCAAGATTCAGATCTCCAACTGTCTGAGTCCAAATCCGGTGCTCTTCCTCCCAGATCACACAGTTCCTTATGATTTATTCCCTGATTCCAGACTGGGACCACTGGAAGAGCCATGCGTGTTCACCTTTGTGCTACCTCCAGTGCCTGGCACAAAGTCTCACAGGGGCTGGGGGAGAACGTACTATCTGAATTAAACTTCTTTGAATATAATTGAATTCAGCCGAACAAGCTTTTAAAAGACTATTCATTAACGTACGTTTTGGCAGCTTCTTGTTGAGATTTAATCTGCTAGTCTGTGTGTCAGCCCTCTCATAATCTGTGGCTTTCTCTCCTGAATTCTATCCTGGTTCTCTGCAACTCTCCACGGTTCTTGAGCTGCACCCAGCTGAGAGCCTTTAGAAGGCCAGTGACGGTAAATTTCTTTATCTGTGTGTTTCAGCTGTCTTTTCTTCCCATTCTCCCTACCTGCCTCATTTTTTCCATTTGAGATCCCCTTATGGACGTCCATTCCCCTGTCCAGATTTCATTCTTACCGGTGTGCACACCAAGGCAGCCTTCAGGGGTCCTTGGTTCTGGCTCTGCGTTTCCTGGGGAGCAGGGGGATCGGCACCCACCGCTTCTCTAGTGTATGGTTTCCTTACGGGGAACTGCACATATGGTTTTAAAATTCCTGCCAGATCTGCTATGTGCAATCCTCATTGTTTAATGTACCATAATTAATAAGTAAATATTTTTAGATCCTACTGATGTCGAGGCACTTTAGATGTTCTCTCCAGACTGTTCTTTCTACGCGATACTTGGTCAGGCAGCTTGCTTTATGACCCCTCAAAGCAGTTCTGCTTTCCCTCCCAGGCCCCTAGTGATCAGCACACATCTCCCGGGAAGACGCACAGTCCATGGAAGGAGAAGAAATAGAGACCTTGGTCTTTTAAATGAAGATGTTGAGAAAGAGAAGGGGGAAGTACCCGGGGCATTTCTTACATTCCTTTGCCTCTTGATGTGAAGGACCCTGTGGGGTCACTGTGCCACACACCTTTGGTCATCTTCAAGTCCCAGTTCTGTGACTTTTACACCTTCCCACGCCCACCTACCACATCTGACCACCTCCCATAGTCCCTCCTTCGGTAGTTGTCAAACCACAAAAAGCCAGCAGCGGCATGTGGCCCCAGTCTCAACCCCACAGATGGAACGTTTGGTAGAAGGGGATGAGTCGCTAAATAAATAGAATGCATTGTAAGTGTTGATAGATTTTCTGTTCTGTCCTGGCATTGTGCTCAGTGGAGGATTACCGCTGTGTGTGTTTAAATGTGACAGCTGTTTCATTCACTCCCTGGCGTGTTGGAGAAGCCGTGATAAAACCAGCGATACGCCTTCAGAATCCTTAAAGTGAAATCCTCCAGAAAAAAAAAAAAAAAAAGTTCCCCTCCCAACCCTCCCTGTCCCCATTTCTCCACTCATTCTCACATGCATTTCTGGTTATTGCACTTTATTTCTGCTTTTTCTTTTTTCTTTTCTTCTTTTGCACGCTCTGGATGAGAAATACCCTCTGGAAGACCTTCCACCTCTGGTTGTTGGGCATCCCTGAAGCAGTCAGCTTCATTTTGGTACCCTGGTTGCGGAGGGAATGCAGAGCATTTAGAAACCTTAATTAAGGAACATTTAGGAAGATAGGCTGATGAGGGGCAAGATTAGCAATGGATTTCACTGTTGCCTGCCTACGACTTTCTGTTTAATTATTACAAGAGGAGCTGCCAGCAAATGCAAGAGCTGAAGGTCTGATCCTGAACCACACTGACCTGGATTTCTGTTTCATTAGATTTCATTTAATTCCGGCAAAGGAGGCAATTTCTTAGACCCTAGTAGAGTTGAATGTTAACCTCCAGGCCACAGGAATGAAGGGGCAAGAATGCATTTCACCCTGAGCTCTTCCAGTTCCTCCCCTACATACCAGATACACAGTCCCGCCTGGATCCCAACACCTCTTACTGTTTGGGGAAACAGAGGGGATGGGGATCTGGCGTGTCCCGGTGAGGGCTCAAATGAGCTGAATAATTGAGTCAACAGTATCCTCTTTGAACTGAAGAGGGAGAGAGAAAAATCCTCTCCGCTAGATTTACAAGAAAGGATCTTCCTTTCTCTAAGTCTTTCCGGCGTTTTCTGAAATGGCTGAGTTTGTTTCCGATGACCCCGAGGGACTGCTCCACTGAACAGCTTGTGCCTAAGAAGTGCTGTGGTCAGGTGCTGATCGGCCTGGTATGGGGTGAGGGGTGAGAGAAGATGGCGAGGGACGGAAGGGTGGTAAGGGATTCCCCGGGGACTACAGGTTCATCACATATCTATATATTTCTCAATGTTCACCTCCTACCTCTTCTCCATCCTAGGTCAATGGTCAAAGTTGATTGAGGGATTCTAAAAACTCAAGCAAAGATATTGAATCCAAGAGGACTTGGGTTCTGCCTTCTCTGTACCTTAACTAGCAGTTAGTCTCTCTTGGCGTCCTGTATGAACAAAATGGGAATGTTAATTCCTATTTCACAGAAAGCTTCCAGAACTAAGAAAAATGCCTCACACAGCATTCCACACATAACAGGGTCTCCATATATGTTAGTTGCCACTTCTACTCCATGCGCGTGGGGGGAGTAGGAAGACCATGCTCTGAAGAAAGCCAAAGATGACCTACCCCACTCCTACTGGTCTTATATTAAGCTGAAACAAAAGAATCAACATAAAAATAAAACATGTTATTAAGGACATAAAAAGTTAGCAAGTTGTGCTATATTCATAGAGTGGAATACTTCTCAGCAGTAAAAAAAGAACAAACTTCTGACTTGTGCAAGAACATGCACAGGATAGCAGTCTCTTCAGTAAGAAATCAGCGACCTATGGTAACTTGATGACAAGCTTCAGGGATGGACCTCAAACTTTCGCTCCCCTGTATCTATGTACGATGAGCTCATTCACCGGCTCTCACTTTATTTTGGATTTTCCCTTGGAAAAGGTCATGAGCACCATACTAATTGACTTAAGTCAAACACAAAGGGCTAGGGACAGGCACACCTCATTTTTTTTTTTCTTCATTTCATTGCACTTCACAGATACTGCATTCTTCACAAGTTGAAGGTTGGTGGCAACCTTGTATGGAACAAGTCTATCGGCGCCATTTTTCCCATAGCATTTGCTCAGTTTATGTCTCTGTGTCCCATTTTGGTAATATTCGTAATATTTCAATCTCCTTCATTATTATTATATTGGTTATGGTGATCTTTGATCAGGGATCTTTGATGTTGCTATTGTCCTTGTTCTGGAGTGCCACAAACCATGCCCGCCTAAGACAACTAACTCAGTTGACATATGTGTGCTCTGGCCTCTCCACTGAGCAACGATTCCCCATCTCTCTCCCTCTCCTCAGGCCTCCCTATTCCCTGAGACACAACACTATTGAAAGTAGGCCAATTAAGGACGTCTGGGTGGCTCAGTTGGTTAAGCGTCTGGCTCTTGATTTCAGCTCAGGTCACAGTCTCCTGGTTTGTGAGATCGAGCCCTCTGCGTCGGTCTCTGTGCTGACATTGCAGAGCCTGCCTGGGATTCTCTCTCTCTCTCCCTCTTTCTCTGCCCACCCTCCTCTCAAAATAAATAAAGACACTTAAAAATCTTTTTAAAGGAAAGGAAAATAAAAGAGAGGAGGCCAATTAATAACCCTACACTGACCTCTAAGTGTACAAGTGAAAGGAAGACTCACACATCTCTCCCTTTCAAGCCCAAGCTAGAAATGATCAAGCTCAGCGAGGAAAGTGTGTTGAAAGCCAAGGCAGACCAAAAGCTAGGCCTCTTGTGCCAGTCAGCCAAGCTGTGAATGCAAAGGAGAAGTTCCTGAAGGCAATTAAAAGCGCTACGTCAGTAAACACAAATGACAAGAAAGCCTTCTTGCTGACGTGGAGAGAGTTTTCATGGTCTGGAGAGAAGATTTAACCAGCAACGCCTAATCCAGAGTAAGGCCTGACCTCTCTTCTGTTCTATGAAAGGTTGAGAGAGGTGAGGAAGCTGCAGAAAAAAAAAAAAAATGTGAAGCTGGCAGAGGTTGGTTCATGAGGTTTAAGGAAAGAAGCCATCTCCGTAACTTAACAGTGTAAACTAAGACAGCAAGTGTGAATGTAGGAGCTGCATCAAGTTCTCCAGAAGATTCTGCTAAGGTAATTAATATAGGTGTCATCGCTACACAACAGATTTTCAGTGTAGATTAAATGGCCTTCCCTTAGAAGAAGATGCCACCTAGGACTTTCACAGCTAGAGAGAAGTCAATGCCTGGCTTCAACGCTTCAAAGAACAGGCTATTTTTTTAGGAACTAATGCAGTTTGTGACTTTAAGCTGAAGCCAGCGCTCACTTACCCCTACGAAAATCCTAGGGCCCTTAAGAAATATGCTAAATGGACTCTGCCTGTGCTGTATAAATGGAGCAACAAAGTCTGGATGACAGCACACCTGTTTACAACATGGTTTGCTGAATATTTTATACCCACTGTTGAGACTTACTGCTCAGGAAAGAAAAAAAAATTCTTTTTAAAATATCACTGCTTGTCGACAATGTGCCTGGTCACCCAAGAGCTCTGATGGGGACGGTACAGCGAGCTGTAATGTCGTTTCATGCTTCCCAACACAGCATCTGTTCTGTAGCTTATGGACCAAGGAGTAATTTCAACTTGCAGTCCTATTATTTAAGAAATACATTTTGTAAGGCTATAGTTGCCATGGATAGTGATTCCTCTGATGGATCTGGGCAAAGTAAATTGAAAACCTTATGTAAAGGATTCACCATTCTAGATGCCATTAAGAACATTTGTGATTCATGGGAAGAGGTCGAATATCGACATTTACAGGAATGTGGAAGAAGTTGATTTCAATCCTCATGGGTGAATGTGAGGGGTTCAAGACTTGAGAGGAGTAAGGAGCTGCAGATGTGGTGGAAATAGCAAGAGAACTAGAAGCGGAGCCTGAAGATCGGACTGAATTTTTACCAACTCATCATAAAATGAGGGGATCAGGAGTTGCTTCTTATGGATGAGCAAAGAAGGTAAGGTTTCTTGAGATGGAAACTACTCCTGGTGGAGATGTTACGAAGATTGTTGAAATGACAACACAGGGTTTGGAATATTACATGAACTCAATTAACAAAACAGAAAACAGCAGCAAGGGTTTGAGAGGGTTGACTCCAATTTTGAAAGAAGTTCTTCTGTGGGTAAAATGCTATCCAACAGCATCGCGTGCAATAGAGAAATCACTCATGGAGAGAAGGGTCAATGTGGTAAATTTCACTGTCGTCTTATTTCACGACATTGCCACAGCCACCCCAACAACCACCCTGATCAGTCAGCAGCCATCAACATCAACATCAATGCAAGCCCTCCACCAGCAAAAGATTATGACTCGCTGAAAGCTCAGATGGTGGCTACCATTTTTTAACATAAAGTATTTTTAAATTAAGGTATGTACATTTTTAGACATAATGGTATTGCGCACCTAATACAGTATAATGTAAACATAAATTTAAATAAAAGGGGGGACACATGGGTGGCTAAGTTGGTTGAGCCGTCAGGTCATGACCCCAGTGTCATCTGGGATCATGCCTCATGTCAGGCTCTGCACTGAGTGTGGAGTCTGCTTAAGATACACACACTCTCTCTCTCTCTGTCTCTCTCTCCCTCTCCCTCCTCCCTCTGCCCCTCAAGCACTCTCTGTCTCTCAAAAAAAACAAAACAAAACAAAACAAAACGTAACTTTTATGTGTACTGAGAAACCAAACAATTTATTTGACTTACTTTATTATGATACTCATTTTATTGTGATGTGGTCCTTATCGTGTCTTTGTCGTCATTTCCTGACAGTCCCCACCTTGCACTTTATCTTCCAGTGGTGGTGATGTTTTTGCACACCTCACTCACGTTTCTTCAGGTCTCATATCCTTGTTCACCCTATTCCCGTGGTCTCATCACACCCTCCAAGTTTCCTTTGCCAGCGTCTCACACGTCCTTCAGACTCCGCAGAGGGGTCTTCCGATCTCTGGAAACTTTCCCTTCGCTTCTAGGTTGAGCTGCCCACAGTGCTTTCCAAATGCCTCCTAAACATCCTCCTCTTGGGACACACAGCACACTGGATCGGGAGGTCCTCAAGACCAGGAACTGGACCCGTAATATCTCCGAGGTATGACTGTGCTCTATGGGTCAACTTACACGGCATTCGATAAAAGATAAAACTTTAGAGACAAAACTCAGATCAGTAGTTTTCGGGGCAGGAGGTGAGGGGCGGTGATTTACTACAACAGGGCACAAAGGAACTTTTCAGGGCTTGGGAATATTCTATATATTATTTACGATGGCGGCTCTGCTTACAATGTACACCTAGAAATGGTGATTTTTACTGTATATAAGTTGTACCTCAATAAGCATGATTTTTTACAGAGTTGGTAAAGATGTAATTTTCTTTCTCTATTTTTCCTTTCTGGAGGGATGTGACTTGTCCACGTTGTCAGGTACTAAGGATCCCGCGGAGGCCTCCCTAGAACCTAGGGCCCATTGAATCCCTAGGGATCCCATAAATGGACATGATGGGGCTTTAAACAACCTCTAATTCTATGCAAATGTTTGCATATGTGTACAAATGAATTTTCCTGGGGAGATGTCTCACAGTTTCAAATAGATTAAAGGTTACTGTGGCTCACTGCCCATTCCTCATATGAGAACAACCAGAGAGAGAGAGAGAGAGAGAGAGAGAGAGAAACTGATCCATATTTCCAGAGTACAAGATAAAGTGAGACTATTGTATAAGTTTGTCACCAGGGATGGGCACTGGGAGGCCATAGTTTGAGGTCAGTCCCTGCACATTATCATCAAGTGACTATCATTAGCAGGTGTTCTTATTAAAGAGAACCATACTTTATATGCAGGCTCATTTCTGAGGACCTATAGTGTCACTCACTGTGATTCCCAAGCTCATAGCAGGGAAAAGAGAAAGAGACTTGCATAAATCCTCCTTAATTTGGAACACTTAATAGGTTCCTTGTACAGTGTTGCAGAAGTTTGAAAATGGAAGCAGGGAAAGGAGGTCACCAATGATAGGTAGAAAGCAGGATGCCAGGCACAGCTTAATGGAATCTGTGGTATTGATCCAAGTGGCAAATGCATCGCATTGTAACAGTATTGAAAGCTTTATG
Source organism: Acinonyx jubatus (assembly GCF_027475565.1). NCBI lineage: Eukaryota > Metazoa > Chordata > Mammalia > Carnivora > Felidae > Acinonyx > Acinonyx jubatus. Next base: position 89,255,634 of record NC_069390.1, on the reverse strand, counting down.
CTGGGCCCTAGCTCAGAAAAGGCCACAGCTGCTAATTTGCAAAAATATCAGGGTTTCAAAAGTTACCGGGGGCCTTTGAAAGATAAATCACCAGGTGTCCCTTTAATAACTGCAGCACACTCCCATGACTTCATGAGGTATTTCTATCTAGAAAAGTGGGCCCTGAGAACACACTCTTGCTAGTGACAGTGTTATAGCACAAGCTTCCAGACAGGAATATCTCTCCGGGCCTCACACGCTGTGAATAATTAGTCAATCTGTGGTGCGAATGGAGACAGCATCAAGAGTGTTGCAAGGGCAGGCCAGCTGTGCTCCGCACGGGCCTGAAAGCATGCGCCATTTTGGACAAGGCATATTCTGTGCTGGGGTATGCACCTGGCCACATGGGCTCAAGTCATGTTAACGGAATGCTGAGGAATGTTCTCTTCTGACATAGGCAGTGCGACAAAAATGATGGGCGTGCTATTTCCACTGAGCCGTCCCGAGTTCAGTGTTTAAAGACGTGTTTGCATATAATGATTCACAAAACCCTCATATACTGACCCACCTCCTACTACACAATATCCTCTCCATGTTAATGGCCCCATCCCAACAAGCCGGGTGCTACTTTTATTTCTAAATCGGTAAGTCTGACAAGAGATCTTTTGGGCAGATATGGTCCAAATGGGGCTGAAGAGGCCTTGCTTGTAACTTCCAATCCTAACAGTCATTTCCAAATAGAACAGTGAATACATAGGTTATGAAGAAATGAGTGGCAGTGCTGGGGAGCTAGTGACTCACTTGAACAAGAAGGGTTTGAAAACAGTGTTCATGGCCTCAGAGGCCCAGACATGGATGTAGAGAGTTTGGATAAGTAATAGAGAATGGGGGGGGGGGGGGTGTAGCATCTGGCAGTACAGTGGAAACTTCTCAAATGCCCCTAAAGCCTGGTGGTCATGGGTTGCAAGACTAAAGTATCATAACAAAAGCAAAACAAGAATTCAGAAAACACCAGGTCATAGGAGTCACATATGCCAAGAAGATACATTTGTGTGGATATTCGAGAACCCGAGGATGGAAATTTCATGGACATAAGAATACATAAGTAAGAAGTAAAATGGACTAGAATATTGTTGTGGGAATATACTATGAATTGCCCAGCCAGCCAGATGTAGTGGTAACTAAACCAGCACAGAAGCATGATACACGGGCAATATTAGAAACTTCAAACAGGTGTACATTTCCAGGGCATCTCACGCTGGTGAAATCAAAGGACACATCAAAAAACCAAAGGACACTTCTGGTAATTTTCTTTAGAATATGGGGGGCAACAAATGACATGGATACTACACAGTATAAAACCAACAAGAAAACTTTGCTCGGGACATGAAACTGAGAAAAATTGGGAGAGAGTGACTGTTTCGTCTTGGTGTCCCTAATGTCCAGAGAACAAAACACTGAATATTCTAGATTTTTAGAAGGGATATATCAAAACATTGAAAAATAGACACAAATGGAAGGCACAAGATGAAATTACAGGGGATTCTTTCAAAGACGCAAAGAAAGGCAGGTGGAATTCCCCCCACACCTCAGTGTTATTTTGCACTCTGAAAAATGAGGGAAATAAAAGGAAATAACTAATTATGACTATAAAGAGTCAGCATACCTAAATGGTAGGCAGGTTAAGTTGCAAAGGGAAGTGGGGTCAATGGCGTCTTTTTGGAGACAAAAAGTATTGAAATGGGACACGCCCACTACTTAGATCACATGAGAAAAATACTGTCATATTTAACATAGAACTTCACATCTGTTAATTCTTAGATTTTTCTCTTTTTGTCAGAAAGCATGATATCTGGGCTGAAAACGGCAGATCCAACAATTTTAAAAGAGTTTATGCCCACGATATCCTAAGGCAATGAGAAATTTATGTCAAGGAGATTCGCACAACTGTAACTATGATCAGAAATCTTCAAGGAATCCTGGAGAACGAAAGAAATCCACCCCCCGCCCTGCCAACAAGAAATTAGCATATTTGTTTGCCACTTTCAGAAATAAAAATTTTCTTTTGGTGAATCTAGAAAACGCTATAGCCTGTGTATCTGGACTTTTGTTCGCTCTGACTCAGCTCCTATAGGAGAAAGGTTTTAGCAGGGTATTAAGGGGTCTTATCCTGTTAAATATTTTATCAGTGACTTGGATAAACAGCAAATCTGTGGATGCTTCACAGTAGAAAGTTATATGATGTGTTGAAAAGATAGAACTGAGATCCAAAGAGATTTAAATGAGTGATATTGGCATGTCAGTTCTAACAAGATAACATTCAATAGATGATGAGCTTAAGGTCCCTAAATTTAGTGCAAAAATCCAATCTCACTTATTCATGATGGATGAGATAAGGCTTAATAGGAACATGCGAAACAAATAAAGAACAACAAGAAATGTAGCGATATCTGATGTCAAATGTGCGGTATGAATAAAAAGGCTATGTGCCTGCCAAAAAATTCTAATGGACTCCTAGGAAAAAGAAGATGGGCCCCTATACTGTACTAATCAGACTGTATCTGTGATATCATGTTTCCTTTCGGGGGGGGGAGGGGTTGTACACCAGTGAATGGAGTATCATAAAGACGAATAATGGGTATATTAGAAATGCTGTTTCAACTACAACTATGTATCACTCTATAAATGAGAAACGTTACAGAAGTTGAGGATATTTATATAAAAAAATGGAAGCTTCTCCTTAACTATCTGAAAGGCTAATATAAGAAAGATTTTTTTTTTTTTTTAATTCTGTGTGGTCTCAAGAGGACAAACATACCACTGTGAGGAAGTCTTAAGGAAACAAATTTTCAGAAATAATTTAGTAACAGACACCTTCAAAGATAGAAGAGGTTCTTTTAGGAGTTCCAAGTCCTTGCCTTACTGGAAGCAACCACAGACATGGTGACCACGTGCTATGGATTCTGTGCAAGGCAAAGATCAGATGGATATTGATGCCGACCGAGTGTTTGTTCCCAGTTCACGGTCCAAGAACTTCCTACTCAAATTGTAAGCGCCTGCCAATTTTCTTTCTCCTGAGTTTCAATCCTGGATGATAGCTGAAGCTCACTTAATTTTCCCCCTTCTTCACAGCACCTCCTCTATTTCCTAGTCAAGACTTTCAGTAGGGGTGCCTGGGTGGCTCAGCGGGCTAAGCTTCTGACTCTTGATCTTGGCTCAGGTCTTGATCTCACCGCTCCTGAGATGGAGCCCTGTGTCAGGCTCTGTGCTGACAGCACAGAGCCTGCTTGGGATTCTCTCTTCCCCTCCCTCTCTTGTCCTCTCACATTCTGCTCTCTCAAAATAAATAAATATTTTAAAAAAGATTTGCAGTAGGAAACATAGATCTTTTTCTACTGGTTGTCAAACTTTCTGTTTCAGGAACTGTTTGCCTTTGTAAGAAACACTGCCCCATTGAAGAGCTTTTGCATATGTGGTTAATGTCTATCTATAGTCACAGTAATAAACATTTAAAAATTGGAATTAAAAATGTATCTATTAATCACTTAGCAACACTAAATCCATTACATATAAAAATAAATTAAATATATTATGAAAAATAGGTATATGTCTTCAACACAAAGAAATAAGAAGAAGAAAAGTGGGATTCTATATTTTTGAAAATTTCTTTAATACCAGGCTCGATAGAACATAACCTTCTCATATCTGCTTTTACATTAAATCACAAAATATGTAGTTTGAAAAGGAAGGAGCATTTTCATAGCTTTTTGGATAATTGTGGATATTCTTGGATATAACACCCAAATCAAAGAGTGGTGGTTTCTTAAAGGTTAGTTGCAATGTGGAATTTGAAATCATATTAATGAATACTTCATAATTTGCTATGCTAAAATCCATGAGTTTTGTCTTGCATTCTGAACATTTTTTAAAAGTTTATTTAAAGACAGAGAAAGTGCAAGCAGGGGAGGGTCAGAGAGACAGGGAGAGAGAGAATCAGAAGCAGGCTCTGCACAGCGGAGCCCAATGTAGGGCTTGATCTTACGAACCTCGAGATCATGATTTGAGCTGAAATCAAGAGTCTGCTGCCCTGGGAGCCACTCAGGAGCCACTCTGCCTTGCATTTTAAATAAACCTTTTATCAATGCCTGGTCATGCCCTGCTCCTTTAGGAAATAATGGTTTGCTGACTTTATGTAGATTTCCAAATGTTGACACCTTCCGTTATAAAACACCAGAAAACTTAACGTTCCTTAGTACAAGGTATCTGTCAAGCTCCTGGCAAAAGTTTTCCAAAATTCTGTTTTCTTTTGAATGCTCTGGTTTTATCGTTGGCAATAAGTACCATCAATTGTTACCCTTGAAATGGGACACACAATCATTCATTTAAAAAAAAGAAAAAATCTACTAGTTCAATCATAGTTTGAACAATCATAGTTTGTCAGTCAGTCACCCAAGAAAAAATGCAATTTCATGCAAGAAGCAGCTTGCAACTAAAACAATTGCACAGTTGCATTTGTTCAGGAAAATCACCACTCTTGTTAGGCGGAGGAAGTGCTTTCTTTGTACTTCCCATTTTGTCAAATATTAAAAAGGTATGTAATAAGAATCAAGATTTAACAAAATTAATTTTTACTAGTTCTTTAAAATTATTGTTATGTGAAACGGGCAATGTTTTTTTGTTTTTTGTTTTTTCTTGATGTAAGTACATGAGGAATACAATGACCACAGAGACAGTTTAGTGCCAGCGCCTTAATTCTTCTTATGGTTCCAGCGCTGCTTTGACCTATTAGAGCAAGTATCAATGCAGTGATAAAGGCAAATAATGTCTTGACAGTTTTAGAAAAAAAAAAAATTTAGTCTTGATCTCATGAACTCCTGAGAAGGTCTTGTGCACTCCCAGGGGTCTCCAGACCACGCTTTGAGAACTATTACTATGGCAAAATGTGGCTTGGAAATCTTGTGTCAGATCATTTTTGAGAGAGTCTCCAGCCTTGTTTCTCTGTGATTCTAGAACTGTATTACTTCCCCTTCTCATACAGCCCTTCCCCTGGTCATGTGGTTGACACCTTCCATTTAAGAACACAGTTTCCCAATTCTCAATTCTGCTCATGTCCTGAGAATGAAATCTGTCTGTTACTTTGGTTTTGGAGGGAAAAAACAGAAAGATTGGGGGGAAAATGATATGCAAAAGGAAGGCTTAAGTATATAGTTTGCATCTGCTCAGAACTAGAGATGCAACAATGAGCACAGACATGGTAAGTGAGTTGAGCAAGTCCTGTTGGCTGCTTCTGGGCCTTTGGGAGCAATGCTCTCCCCCTTGGGTCGCATGGGATATCACTGTCCTGCTGGGGGGGGGGGGGAGGCTTTGCATCAGAAACTCCTAGAGATTCTTTTTTTTTAAATGTTTATTTTTATTTTATTACCATTATTATTTTTTTTTTTAGAGAGAGAGAGACAGAGAGAGACAACACAAGGAGGGGCAGAGAGAGAAGGAGACACAGAATCCAAAGCAGGCTCCAAGCTCTGAGCTGTCAGCACAGAGCCTGACGCGGGGCTCGAACCCATGAACTGTGAGATCATGACCCGAACTAAAGTCAGATGCTTAACCAACTGAGCCACCCAGGCGCCCCAAGAGATTCTTTATAAAATGCACATTCCAGAGTGCCTGGGTGGCTCAGTCTGTTAAGCATCTGACTCCGATTTCAGCTCAGGTCACGATCTCATGCTTTGTGACTTTGAGCCCCGCACTGGGCTCTGCACTGAAAGCACGGAGCCTGCTTGGGATTCTCTCTCTACCTCTCTCTCTGTTCCTACCCAGCTGTGCTCTCTCTCTCTCCTCTCAAAATATATAAACTAAAAAAATCCCTGCACATTCCTGGGCTATGCACTTGGAGCTTCTGAGTTCGTATGTCTCTGAGGGTGGAGATAGGAGCTTTGGCATCTCTAGCTTGCAAAAACTCACATGACTTTTATCGGCATCTCAGTTAAAAACCATTGCTCTAGGGGATAGTAAAGTAGAAGCATAACCAGGTAAGCACAGCTGAGCCTAAAGATGCTGGGTTTATCTGTTTTGGTATTAAGCAAAGGACCAGTCAGGAGAGTGGACAGAGCAGGCTTGGAAACAGTCACGAGTAGTCAGGGAAGTACCTTCAGGAATAGTTTGATCTGAATTGGTGGACAGAGGAAGAGCTCTCCCAAATCCCAGGAGCTCTTTCTTTGGTTGTCAACATCTTTATTCAGTATCGCTTCACTCTCCAGCAGGATAGAAGTAAATGACAACTAAGAATCTTAAAAGAAAAAAAAAAATTAAAAAGTGGCTGGGAGACCAATAGCTGTCCACGAGAACATGTCTGAGTAGTAATGGCGACTTCCCTTTCATCAATGTAACTTGCAGTCGCTCAAGTAAGAACACTTGGAGTGGAAAATCTATTAATACTGAAGCCTGGGACTGGCTGGAAGCACAAAATGTGCAGAGTGAGCTATCACAGCTCCCTCTTTTCTCGGTGTCGTAACTCTTAATCTGCTAAAGACATTGCAGAGAAACTAGAAAAGCTTTTCTTTTGATTTTTTCCAAGTGACACCAAATACGCTGTTCCTGACCCTACATGCGCCTGGTTTATTTTGGAAGAGACTTAGGATGATGTGCTTTCTTGGGCTCAGCCTGATAGATCAGAACCCAAAGAGAAGCTCCACCACTCACAATATTGGATAAACACAGTTCATCACCCGTCTCTTCAGATTGTTAAGACACCCAGAAAATGGGGCATCTAGGTTTTCTCCCTTTTACTGAATTCTGCAGTTTGGACGATGGCCACTTGGATTTACAGAGAGGTATCATGCCATCATTGTCTTGTTGTTGTTGTTGTTTCAAGTTTTTATTTACATTCTAGTTAGTTAAAAAAAATAAGTTCTAGTTAGTTAACACATATAGTAAAATTGGTTTCAGATGTAGAATTTAGTGATTCATCACTTACAACACCCAGTGCTCATCACAAGTACCCTCCTTAAGAGCCATCATCCAATTAGCCCATCCCCCACCCACCTTCCTCCAGAAAGCCTGGGTTTGTTCTCTATAGGTAAGAGCCTCTTATGGTTTGCTTCCTTCTCTCCCCCTCTCTTTTTTTCCCTTCCCCTATGTTCATCTGTCTCGTATCTTAAATTCCATATATGATGAAATCATATGCTATTTGCCTTTTCCTGACTGACTTATTTCGCTTAGCATAATGCACTCTAGCTCCACCCACGTTGTTGCAAATGGCAAGAGTTCATTCTTTTTGATGGCTGAGTAACATTCTATTGCATAGATATACCACATCTTCTTTATCCATTCATCAGTCATGGGAATTTGGACCCTTTCCATAGTTTGACTGTTGTTGATACCGCCATTGTTTTTTACATTTTCAACCTCAAGGGAGATGGCAGCTCTTCTCTTCTAGAAAGCTGCAATTTAGCTATGCTGCCACAAGGAGGTGATAGAGTGCAAACCTAATGTGGTCCAAACTATACGGTGTACATTTTTCCTGAAATATACGATGGTTGCTCTAATACAACACTTATTTGCATTAAGACATCAATTTTCCATAAGCTTTGCAAATATCTTGTTAAAACAGTTAAAACAAAACAAATGTCAAAATAGATCATCTTGGTGAGTGACACGACCTAAACTCTAAGCTAATGACAAATAACGTCTGTTTAAAGCGTGCTACTTGCTTCATCAGTCAAAGCACTTTGCAAGTGGTAGCTCATTTAAAAATGTCAAAAACCGTATGAGATGGGTACTATTAATGTTAGGATTTTTAGATTAAGAAACCAAGGCATAGATACAAGAAATAATAGGAGTGAGTTACAATGCTAGTAAGTGATAGAATTATGTGTCATATCTCAGGTATTCTGCTATAGAAGTTCCTATGGTAACAAAGCTACCTTGCCTCTATTTGACTTCTATTACTCTACAGCTATTATTGCTTTTACTGAATATTGTACCTTCATCTTAATATACTAATTAGAACACTTTTTCCAGGTTTATTTATCTCCTGACTTCCCCAAGATAGTAAGTTTCAAGGATGTTACAAGTAGCATACTATTTCTTAACGAGGATCCTTGGATCATGTGAAATGTGAGAATAGTGCTTCTATTATAAAGTTGGATTAAGGAGTTTAGTTAATAGAAAATACCATACAATATATGTGTTGAACATTATATTGGTATTATGTGACACTGGCTGTCAGTTGATAAGAGAACTTGCTGGATGAGCTTGTTCACGTCCCACAGACACTGGGACACTATTTCCTTTCCATAGTGGGCATGTGATACTGAGGATGCTTACTTTGAATTTAGTTTCTCACCTTTGCGGGTGTCCGCAAAATATATTACCTTACAAGAAACAACTGTTCTCTCCTTGCTTTTTTCAACAGATTCAAGATCTCTCTGCCAGCACTGGCCTCTCCCTCCTGATGTCTCAGGCTGTAATCCTCTTAGCTTTTGTCTGCTTTACAGCCCTTTCTCTATCAGAACCACATACATCACCCAAACCATCTTGGAAATTTCTAGAAGGGAAAACCAGCAACAACATCAATTTGTTTAGTCTTTTTCCGGTGGTTCCCAATTACTTTCTTTCTTTTTCTTTTTTTCTATTTGTAATCTTTTCCCCTTACTTAGCCCATCCTTCTTGAGGGCTCTGGAGAACTTTATGACTACTTGGTCCTTCAATTCTCTGAAACTCCACCCTGTATTCTAGAATTGACATACATGTACTCTATGAGTACAGAGTCTTACTCTGATTCCATCCCTGACATCCAAACTCTTCCAGCTTTGAACTAGCCTGGTGTCAAAGTCTCATATAACAGCGTGCCCTCAAGTGCAGGTGTGGGTACGGCAGCCTAGGGAATCTGTTCTGTGACTGATCTTTTTTTCAGATTTAAAATAACTGTGTCATCGTGTGGCCACAATAATCCTTGCACCCCCCCGCCCCCGGGATTCATGCCCTTGGGTATTCCCCTCCTTCTTGCCTCCTCACCCACTAGAACAGTGATGGAAACGATGTGATTTCCAAGGCTGGGTCATAAAAGCTATCCTGGTTTCTGTGTTGCTCTCTTTTGGATCACTCACTCTGGAGCAAGTCAGCTGCCATGTAATGAGGACACCGGAGCAGCCCTATGGGGAGACCCACATGGCAAAGCACTGAGGCCTCCTGTCCAAACCCTACCCTGACTTGCCGGTGGTGGGAATGAGCACCTTGAAAGCATATGGGGGACTGCAGCCTCATGAGAGATGCTGATCCAGAACCACATCTAAGCTGCTTCCAAATTCCTGATGCACAGAAACTATGATGCACAAATTTTGAGGCAACTGTTTATGCAGCAATAGATGAGTAATGGATGTAGCATTCTCCATCAACTAGTTTCTTTTTGCTAAAAGCTGTTTGGCAGTCCCTAAGATTAGTTTGCTGTAATCATGGAATTTTCTATGACTTCTCCCTCTAGGAGAGGAATTGAATAACCTTTTTCCCTACCTCCAAATCCACCTTTCACGCCTGTAGCTATGGGACTGATTTGCATAGGATACTGAGATTACTTATCTAACAAGCTTTACCAAGTTGCCCTTAGCAACAACTTTGGATACTGGCTTACTTTAAGTAGTTTAGAGTGGCCACATCCCTTATAAAAATAAAGGCAGGAAGTGTCTCTGCTGCACTGTGGAAAGAACCTTCACAGTTTTAGAGCCACGCATATTTGGTCTGGAATCTCTGATTGGCCACTTAGTGACACTGAATATTAAAAAATGCTTCCAAAGAATCAAAGGTTACCTTGAACAAATGATATAACATTTCTCAGCTTCAGTTCTCTGTCTGTAAAATGGGGATAGGGTTTGCCCTGGAGGGCGGTGTCAAGATCAAATGATATATCTTTTGAAATCAATCTCACAAAATACGATGCCACACGGATAATGGGAATTTAATAAATGATAGCCACCATTAATATTAAAAGAGGATCCTTGAACAACAGAAAACCCGGAGAACTAACTTATTTGAGGTCAAAGATCCAAACTGTATTTCAGTATCTTTGATTCTGAGGCAGTGTGAACCTGATTGAGAAGTAAGACAGGAAGGAAAGCCCTCTCCCATTGGGATGAGGAATGGCCAGTGTCTCAGCAGCAGGAGGAGGGTGCCAAGTAGGGCTAGGGAACAGCATGAGGAAAGTTAGAGAGGTGGAAGCGGGGCTCGTGTTTTGGGAAGAAGTGTGGGCACAAAGTAGCATAGACTGACCTGATTATGGGAAACAGGCAGAAAATGGTAGGGCGTACCAGTAGGAAAGGACTCGGAAAAACCATTTGCGTTAACTCTGGATTAAATTTCTCAACCGCTAGGGACACTTTGTGCTGGATACATTATTGCTGTGTTGTCCTGTCTGTGCATTGCAGGATGTTTGACAGGATCCCTGGCCTCTACGTACTAGATACCAATAGCACCCAGCCCCCACCAGTTGACGGTCCAAAATATCTTCAGACGTTGCTAAATGCCCCCCAACCCCCGCCATAGGGGGCAAAATGGTTCCTAGTTGAGAGCTACGCTAGATCCTTCCAGGGCTTTATCCTTATCTAGGCACTTGAAAAGCAGCCAGACGGTCTTTGCCACATTAAGTGGAAGGAGTAAGAAAAAATATCATTAAAGATACTTAGGTGTAAAGGAGCAAAACATATCATTAGGCGGGGTCTCTGATAGGGACAGTCACAGATGCTGTCTTATTTAAAAAGCATTAATTTGGGTATTAAACGAGTTAACACTGGAAAGTGTCCAGCACAGCGTGTGATGCCTGGAAAGTAACCAGAAATGATGAGTTTTCTCCTTTCTTTCCTGATAATAGTTTGGGCTTAATTCAGGAGGCCATGGGGAACGGTAGGCTACTCTTTATAGGTCAGTGGCATTATCATAGTGGGAAAGTGACATTCTACCTAAAGCTCAAGTCTATTGCTTTATCCTGGGAAGGTGCCCTATCTCTTGGGGATAAATGCCCCCAGGGACTGGCAGGCTGCCTGCTCCCTAAGTGTCCTCAATTACCATTTCTACCCACCAAGGAGGCTGCTCTGTCCAGAGATGATCAGGACATAATGAGCCCAACGCCAGGAGTGATTAAAACAAATGACACCGCAGTGTCACAAGGTGGCAGGGCAGGGGGGAGGTGGCTGAAGTGATTGGCTCCTCTTAAATGCAGCCCAATTTTGAATAATACAGCTGCTTACCCGATAGCTGCCCGAACACAAACCTGTGGCAGCTGGTCACCCTCCAGTGCCTCCGGGATGGGGTCACCAAGGGCCGGAACACACTTTCTGAATTGAAGCGGTGGACTGTGAAATAGGAATTACTGACAGCTCTTAAGTATATCAAGAGAACAGCCCTATTCCTTAATACAGAGCCACTAATAGACATCTAGAAACCTATAAAACAGACAATTCCTCTATATCATCCTAGTTAAATCAATGTAGTTATATTACCCTCATCATTTTCCCTTTAACGTTTATTACATTTTGCCACAGTAATTTATTTTTTCATATCCATCAGCCGATTAAAGACTTTATTCTGAAGATACACACATCCTTGTGACCTAGTTGAAACTGACCTAAACTGTTAAGTAAAAGCAATTTGGTGGCGGAAGTTATTCTCTCTTTCTCCCTCTTTCTCTCTATGTGCCTCCTTCTCGGTCTTACACTTCCCTCTGTCTGGGGGGATTGTGTTCTAGCATTTACAAACAATAGTGTAAGCTTACACTTTTTGTCTTCTTCCTTTCGAGGTAGCAAGGCAACTCCTGAACCTCTGCGAGTGTATCTTTTCATCAGCTTTTCTCCTGGTGTGTTCCTTTCTTGCCTCCTCTCCCGGTCAGCCCCTTCCTCTTCTTCCTCGTCCTGAGCGTCATGGAGTTTCTGATTGGCCCGATATCTCAAGGCCTCCTGTCAAGTGCAGGACTCAGGGGCCACTCATCTTGAGGACTTCCTGCACCTGCTGCAGCAAGAAACCTCAGCCAGGGCTCACCGTGGTAGACAGAGGAGGTGGCTGCTTTAAATATACCATCTACGTAGTCAGTAATATCGTAATAATGTTGTACGGTGACCGATGGGGACTACACTGCTCGCGGTGAGCTGAGTAATGCATGGCATTGGCGAATTAATATGCTGTATACCTGAAGCTAATATAACACTGTATGTTAATCATGCTTCAATTAAAATATACATATTTTTATTTCAATATGTTTTTATATACATTATATAATATATATATTTATATGCAATGTATATAAATATTGTATTTACACCATATTTGATTGGGAAATATAATCCAGAGTTATCACAATACAATGTAAACATTTACTATAAATATGAATATGAATATAAATATAAATTTAAATATATATACATGAGCATAATTAACATACACTGTTATATCTATCTCTATCTATCTTACTCCATTTAAACCACTTTCCCTACAAAACTGAACAGGGCTACCAATGCCATGTTTCTACTTCTTTAAGAGGAAACTTTGGCAAATTCAGCCAAATGGAGAAGGGGCGCTCTCCTGGAAGGGTAAAATGAGAAGTTGTAGTCATTTGTGAACCATAATTTATCGTGAAGTTTGAACAAAGAGCAGAGTTGTGTTATCTTTGGGAGAAAACACTTGGGGACATCTGTCGTGATGTATGTCTGTGTGGTTAATTTAAGTAGGGCAGATCGGAGAGGTGCTGGGGAGTCGGGGAGAATCATGAGCGCTCTGACCTAGACAGGAAAAGACCACGTAGATCCAAGGAGATGGCTGATCTCTTAACTAAGGCAAGGTTTTCCCGAACACTGTTCTCGGACTTTCTTTGGCTACAGAATCCTTCTTGAATTGGACTCATGCAGGGATGGTCCAAAGGGTCGGCCTTTGCAAAACTTGTAAGCTAAATATCTCCCAACATTCTGAAGCCCTGGTTACTTGCCTCCATGTCTCATATGGAAAAGTGTCTGTTAAAATTTTAACCTCCCTTACTAGAGAGAAAACTCACATAAACATATAAGCCATAGGGGTGGAACTCAGTTAGTTACTGCCCTTGGCTGGCTGAGATTTTTTCATACCTCGAATTCTCTCCATGAGGCAAACCCTGATTTATCCTTCAAATTCAACTCAAGCATCATCTCCAGAAATCGTGCTCCCACCCCCGAGTCTGATTTAAAGAGTAGTGTCTCTTCTTTGCTCTTATAACACCTTTGTGTTTGATTCTACCATAACACTTAGGATAACCTACTGCGATTATTATTTTCCATGTACGTCTCCACCCCTGCACTATGGGCTTCTTGAAATGAAGGACAATAAATGTCTCATTTGATTTGGTCTTTCTGGTATACAGTGCACCACTTGAAGTTTTGCTGAGAAAATAAGCGAAGGAAGAAATCCCCGCCATCTATATTTAATTCTACCACTTTAGATTGACAGGCCCCATTAACTAGCCCCCCTCCTCTGGCTCCTGGACCCAACACGCCATCGCTTTTAAATCACACGTTCATACTGCCTATGTGCTAAACTTTCCCTCATCTTCCTGCAGGGTACCACCTTTCTGTCACTCACAGAGTAAACACTTTGCCTTGCAATATTTGTCATCAATTTTCTCTGGCATTTACTTCTGTTCCAACTGGCATGGGTGTATGTAAACATCCCTTTGTCGTACACGTTTCTTGGTGATAGTCCTTTGCAACTATTTCTAAACCGTAATTAGTTTGTGCCAGAGCTTTGCTGAGGTGAGATGGGCATCTTTAATCCTTCCTTTGCACGCAGGGAACTGGAGAGATGAAATGATTTAAAAGTAACCATGTCTTAGATCAGTGCTCAGGATTGGTAAAGGGATTTAGTGCTTCCTAGACTTATGCTTTAGCCTCTAGGCCCTGCTGCCTCAAATAAATTATATATTTGTTCAGGGAAACCACATTCATAACATTTTGCTTACATAGAAATCCTGTCCGTAGTCAAACTTCTCGTAGTCAACCTAGATTCTGCCACTGCCCCCTCACTCCCCAAATGTAATATTTTTCAGACTCAAACGTTTTCGATCTTTTTGGCCAGGATTTAACCCCATAGGAATTGGCTGTAATTTGTTGTAATTAAGTATGTAACTGTCTTGCTGACATTATTCATATGATCTTAACAGTAGTAAGAAAATTAAGTGTCTAGGGGGCCTGGGTGGCTCAGTCAGTTAAGCGCCTCACTCTTGATTTCAGCTCAGGTCATGATCTCGCAGTTCACGGGTTCGAGCCCCACGTCCCGGCTCTGTGCTGACAGTGCAGAGCCTACTTGGGATTCGCTCTCTCCTCTCTGTCTCTGCCCCCACCCTGCTTGTTTTCTCTCTCTTAAAATAAATAAATAAACTTAAAAAAAAAAAAGAAAATTAAGTGTCTGTAACAGAAAACACACACATACACGCACACGTAGTTGGTTCCTCAGTTTATCCTGAAACCAGATGCAGGCTCAAATTCTAACCCTAACTGAAATGCAAAGAATGCAAAATTTCAGAAAAGAAGCTAAACATGGTAAGTTAATACTTTAATCAATACCATCAATTAAATGACTTTACAATTAGCCAATTACTGCTATTAATAGTATAATCTTTAGTTGGGGGTATACCCATCTTTTGAGGTATACACATTCCTAGTTATGTTCTTGTCTATATTTATATATTGATATTCATGCCACCTGTTATGGATATGGATACTTGAGAGAAGCAATTAACAACCAGCTGCCTTAAATCATTTCCTGAATAAAGAAACATGAATAAATATGTATTCCTCAATCCTGGTTTCCAGATCCCTAATAATATCGCCTACTGCTTCAATGGAGGTTTTAAAAGTCTACGCTTGGAGTAGTAACAACGGACATTTACTGAGCCCTTCTTATGTGTCAGGTGGTGCTCTATGCATTGTATGTATATAAATTCATATGCTCCTTATAACAACATAAGGAAACTTAGTTTTCTTCAGGTCACGTTAATGGTAAGTGAATGGTCTTGGATTTGAATACAGTCAGTCTCGTTATATAGCCCACATATCAAAATAACTTACAATAATGGTAATTAATTTTATGTCCTCTGAAACGCAGCACTGATAGACTATTAGGACCTTGCTAATCAAAGGTGGTTTTATACAACATTAGTATCACCTGAAAACTTGCTAGAAGGGCAGCATGCTGGTCCCTCCCCAGGGCTACTGAATCATAATCTCTGTGTCATCAAGGTCCCCCAAATGATTCATATGCATATTAGTGTTTGAGAAGCATTGTTGTAGATTTCCCATCGTTGTGCAATTTCATCGACCCCTTAAGAGGTCCTACGTGTACAGGAGCATTTGGAGGGAGTTGTTTTGTTTTCTTTTTACTACACATACATGAGCATGGTGTGTTTTATGTATAAAATTTCCAATTTAACCGTGAGGAATTTTATCAATGATCCTAAAGCACAGCACATGAGCAGATGGCCTTGGGGTAAAATATCCTTTCGTTACACATTTTCCAGGCCTCTCCATTTGTTTCTTTGACCCTGTCCTTCATTAGCAAGAACAAGAATTGCCTGAGGATTGGGCTTGTTGGGAACACTGGTGTCTAGTCTTTAATAACATTTGGCAAAAAAAAAGGTGTATCTACCTAATAGAGTAGAACAGCATATGGTAATTGAGTTGAGTCAATCCAAGGCTATGGTACTGGTGTGAATTCTGCCTGGTCTTGAACATGCTGGATGGTCCAGGATCAGCTGCCATTGACTATAGCAAGTGACAATGAAAGCTGGAATAGCTAAGGTTTTCCTGTTGATGTGTGAATGAGGTAATGCTCCTGAATCTCTTGAAGATGGATCTTATATGACTAAATTATCTTAATCTTCAGATGTATACACTTTAGGGAGAGTCCTTAGAGGTCATCTGCCTATTCCAAGGTTTTCTAAGTGGCAGGTAGATGTGTGAGGCCAAGTTTATCTGACTCCAACCTCTGTGCTCTTTCCTTTTTTTTTTTTTTTCCTTGCTACCAAGTGCAATAGAATTACCTTCTTTATTTCCTGTGAAACTGCTGTTTATATCTTTTGAACCTCAGGCAAGGGCAACCAGAATAGAACGCACAATGTAATGGGACAGAGCTGAGAGCTGGGCTCGGAACGGGGGAAAAAGAAATATACATATTGTTTTTGCCCCCTCCTTAGGCTTGGAAATGGCATTGAATTCCTAATCAAATTTTTTCACATAGCTTAGGGTAAACACTGAATTCGTTGCGGGTGGAAGAGATCTTTCTGATCACGTATTCCCAATGAACAATTCTGGAGTTTTAAAAAGGGACACGCAGGCAGGCGAAATCATATACCTAGCTAGTTTGTGGCAGAACCAAGCCCCAAACTCAAATCTTCTTCTCACGCCCAAATGGGACACTTTGCATTAATCTGCACTGCCCTTCTGTCTCCAAGTGAATCACAAGACACTTCTCTAGTGACCAAGTGCACGAGAAAAAGGACCAATAACGGTTACATTTTATGATGATCACTAGATATATGTACGAGAGCCCCTCTGGATTTCCTTCTAGTGTTTCTCATGCCTGACCACTCACCTGCTTTGCACTCAGCACACTTCGTAGGGTCCCACTGCATCCATTTGAGTGACAAAGGGATTTAGAGGTCACCAGCCCAAGGATTTTCAAACTGCATGTGTCAGAGGCTGAGATTCCAAAGGAAAGGTTTTAGAGGAAACCTTTCCCAGGTGGTGGGCGGTGAGTCACTCCCTTCAACCAGAGCATCTCTGCTGTCATGAGTATTACATATCATGGTTCTGTTCAAGATACTATTTTAAAATGTGTCCCAGTGCTTTAATTAAAAATAAAAACAAACAGGGGCACCTGGGTGGCTCAGTCGGCTGAGCGTCTGACTTCAGCTCGGGTCATGATCTCGAGATTGGTGGGCTGGAGCCCAGCATCTGGCTCTGTGCTGATAGCTCAGAGCCTGCAGCCTGCTTCAGATTATTCTATGTCTCCTTCTCTCTCTGCCCCTCCCTCTCTCGTGCTCTGTCTCTCTCTCTCTCTCTCAAAAATAAACATTAAAAAAAAGTTTTTAATTGGCTAAAGAAAAAAACAAAACAAAACAAAACAAAAACACGGACATGATGGACCCTGGTCAGTCCCTTCACTTATCCAATATTTTTCAGATAAGAAATTTTGAGGCCTACCTAGGTTTTAGAAACTCGTGCAACATTACCCAGCTCAATTTCACTATGGATATGATGAGAAACAAGCACAGAGAACATATTTTCTCAACCAAAAAATCAGGACACAAAACCTGACAAGTCTAAGTACACTTATGGGGACAACAGGACAGAATATTTGAAATTGAGACTGTCCCAGAAAACCCATAATATATGGTCACTGCAGGAATAAGGCAAGAACATTTCCTGACTTCAAGCCTAGCTTGAGTGGCAGGTGAATGAACTATGGTATAAAGTCACAGAGGGTGACTGTTACTTCTTTCCTGCTTTCTGCATTCTTTGATATATGATAGGACCTGCCAAATCCTATTGATTTTAGTGATACTTTCTGTATTAAGATTTATGTCCTAATGGCTCCTTTGGACTTCTTGGGCCGGCTAGACTCTCAACTTCTGGAATGCTTTGGGAAGGCAGAGGCCAGGAAGAAGTGATTCAGTAACTAACCTGACTTCCGATAAATCCAGTAGGAAAAAGTCCTACGGTGTGGCAGTAACTAGAATTTTAATGCCAATAGTTATGAGTAGCTATAGGTAATATACGTGTCCCTTAAATTTTCTAAGAGCTTCTAGCTGCCCCAGCACAGGATAGTCAAGGAATGTGTTCTATAAAACAAATGAATAAATACAACAGAGAGAATGTGTGGCCTTGGCACCATATTCTATCAGCTTTGGTAGCTCTTTCAAAATACTGCCACATATTAAAGATTTTACTTATGTAATAAGACAAAGCATCCTTAAAGCCGAAATCTCAGCAAATGTGATGACCGTCAAATGGCAGTGATTGAGCCATGAAATCACTATGCTAGTCTGCTGCACAGGCCAGCTCAGGCATTCATGAGTACCATTTTAATCCTGGAGTACAGAGTGACAGATCTTTCTTACCAGAAAGGGATTGTATTTTTGTGTTCTGTCAGCGGTGGTTTTGTGTTGTTTTGTTTTGTGTTTGCTCTTTTAGTATTATCCCCCTGCCGCCCACCCCTGCCAAAAAAAAACCCCAAAAAACCAACAAGGTTGTTTAAGGGACCATTACATTGAAACTCAAGTCAATGTCATTACTTCAGAAGCATGGCTTTCTCTGGCTGGTAGGAGCCATGGAGCAAGTCAAGTTTTTCTCAGCTTGCCATTTGAGCCAGCCCTTCTTCCTCCCACTTAAGCATACAAATAAGGCCACTAAAAAACATTAAGGAGACCAAATAAAAAAAAAAAAAACACACAACAAAACTTCATTATTAGGAAACGTGTCCTTGGGGAAGGTAAGCCCATTGGATAAACTTTGGATGTTAGAGTCAGAAAACCAGAAGTGACTTCACTGGGCATGGACCTAGGTAGGTACGCAGGACTCTGCATTTAGAAGGTCCCTGTGCTTGGCTTAACGCTCTGTTGTTTCCATAACCAAAGTCTAAATAATTTATGAACAAGGCACCCTGCAAGTTAAGTATCCAATCCTGCAAAGAGCCCCATACACATTCTTCAGGGCATTTCTGGTTATACTCGATTACCATTTCAACACTGTGATCTGGAACCCACGATCTGGAATCAAACACTCTAGCACTAACTAGCTGTTTGTTTAGAACAAGCTACTACTTCTTTAGGGTCCTCAGTTTCTTGATCTTTATAATGGGGATGGCAATATGACCTATCACATTCCTTTGGAGGATTCAGTGGAACAAGGTACCTAAAGCACCCACCTTAGCTACTGTCCAGAGTATGATCTCAGTAAATATTTATTGAATAAATGAACAGGTAAAATCATCCCCCAGAGACCTGGGATTTCTATAGAACTTTGTCCCAAATTAAAAACCTTTAAAAATCAAGGAGATTAAAACAGGCTTTCGCCATCCTGTTCGGTCTGTCTATTCCCACTTTACTATTTTGATCCCCAGAGATCTCACTGAATGGTCCAATATCCAGCAGGCTTGGCTGTTAAAAATTAAGAATGAGGGAGCCGAAAAAGTTTTCGGTAGACCAAAACTGAGCAATGAACTCTTGCAACCTACTGGGAGCTTGAGGACATTTCTATCATTGTTTCCCACATGCCAGGCTTCAAGACCACAGATCAGTTCCCGGGATGATGGGTGGGGCTGGCATACTTTTGTGGGTGGGCATGTCCTTGAGGAGGCATTTAATTCCAAAAATAAGCATTGCCTTCGTTGGCTTCTCTGGATCTGTGTGCTCTTGATCACAAGATGGAAACTGTGGTCTCTAGTAGAATTTAATACTTAGTCATATATATTAGTGTTTCAAGATTTGTGACCTACAGATACCCATCTCAAACCAGCCAAAGAAGCGGCTTTGAAATAATTCAAGAAGAATTAGAATTAGAAGGGAACATACAGGCAATGGCCATGACTATAAATTCTAGGTGATACACAGACCACAACGATGTCTCCCAAGCCCCCATCTCTTCCTCATCTGTTTTCATCATTCTCTGCTGCCACATGTAGACTGTTCCTCCCCAGCCTTAGCCTAAGTGGTATTTGTTCTTCCATTTCTTCTGCTCTCCAAATCCAGCACCAGAAAAAGCCCAAACGTTATGGCGACAACGCGTAGTGCTTTTTCAGAAACTGGGAAATGAAAGACTTTGTTGCAGAGGACAGTGGAGGGAAAAGACAACGATATGGTAAAAAAAATTCTGTCCTGTTACATATAATTACAATGACATGTATTATAATAGTTCACCTGCCATGTGGAAGACACTAAAACTACATTTTATAAACCTCATCCTAATTATCTTCACAATTCTATAAAATGGGTATTATTAGGTGTGATTGCAGGATCATTTTCCAGCAGAGATAATAGTCAAACCAAACCCAAGAGAGACAGACTCCAAAGTCCATGGTATGGTCTTTCAACTTGTAGCGGGCATTCTGAACACACTTGCCCGTGTGACTAACACATGTAGGAGTGTTTAATGGGCTCTGTGATGTTACACAGAGGTTCAGTGTGAGCCCTGACTTTCAGGAGCTTAAAATCAAGTAGGTATGGGCAAAAATGTCTGAAAAATAAGACTGTAAGTGCCATAAGAGTAGTCCAGACAACAAATGCTACACACAATGATATTCTTTTATGGGGGGGGGGGGCGGGGAATCTAAATACGCCATTTGGAATGTCCCTCCCAGAGTTACGCAGAACAAAATTGCATACTGGAAACTGGACATAAGCCATGTCAGTTGCCAATACAATGAAGCGTGTTATGTACCAAGGTCATGTCATATTGAAAATAATTAGTCCAGGGAGCCTGGGAGGCTCAGTCCCTTAAGCGTCCAACTTAGGTTCAGGTCACGATCTCGCAGCTCGTGAGTTCGAGCCCCGCATCAGGCTCTGTGCTGACAGCTCGGAGCCTGGCGCCTGCTTCAGATTCTGTGTCTCCTTCTCTCTCTGCCCCTCCCCTGCTCATGCCCTGTCTCTCTCTTCCTCAAAATAAATAAACATTAAATTGTTTTTTAATTAAAAAAAAGAAAAGAATGAGTCCAATGGTTTTCTTTTGGCCAGACTTACAGCTTCCCCTATTACAAAATGAAATACATTTTATCAAATGTTACTCTCAAGTTAGGTATGCACCTTCCAGCTTTTGAGTGTAATGTCAGAGTAAGGTAGCTCATTTCACAGTTTACGGCTCCAGAAGGAATTGGGAAGACAACAGATTGAGGATTTGCTAGTTTGCAATACTCTTTAGCCCAAGGTAACTATGGCATCATGTTAGTATCAATGATTGTGCTGTTCTGGGGCCAGACCTAGATTCTATACTGGACATGTTGTATCCTTTCCACATTGTCTTAATTCTAGCATGGTATGGAGGACGAGCTGAGCTTCGGACAAATTTAAATGTAAGTTGAGCCATAAAGGATGGTGAAGTGAACTTAGTAGATATGAGGAAGAGGTGAGCAAAGGCATTTAGACAAAGGCACAGCTTCAGAAAAGGGCCGGATGGAGAGGTTCCCAACATGTTGACAAAATAGTTAATAACAGGGATAGAGAATGAATGGGGTAATGCGATCAAAATTAGAACGTTAGATTGGCAATGGTTTTCGAAATTTAAATGACAGCAATGGAATTTGACACAGATTTTGTGTGTGCGTGTGCGTGGGGGGGGGGGATGTGAGTTTTTAAAGCAGGTGCCTGATACAATATGATCTGTTTCAAGGCGATAACAGCAACAGGTTGTTCTGAATGGAGTGGGGAAAATACTTGAGACAAAGGGCAGGGGCTTAGTACTTAAGAGTGTTTCTATGAAGACTAGGTAAGGGATCTGAATGTCTGGTTTGGGCCCGATGCGATGTGGAAAGGACACCAAGCCTGGTGGTGGCCGCCACTGGACCTTAGCAAGACGTGCTAGGACCTCAGCAGCACAAGCTGGCCCAGGAGACCTTAATATAAAAGAGATCTAATTTGTTAGGTAAAATACAGCTCAGGGAGTAGGAGCGGCAATAATAATAACAAAAGCAGTGGCGTTGTTAATAGCTAAAATACACTTTGTGTGCTCCTGTCACTGGGTTGATTCCCCTGGGGTATCTCTTATCCTCCATAAATCAGGTCATGTGTGTGAATCAGGTATTATTTTCTCTGCTCTACAGAGAGGAGAGCCAAGACTTGACCTGGTTAAGTAAGTCCTGCGACCTTGGCAAGTGGTAGCGCGGAATCTCGACCCAGAGAATTTCTAAACCCAGACACTGAGAAGAACCAGTTCTCCGGACTGTGTTGCATGGTCTTTGGTCGCTAAAGCCGGGGCATCATGGTTTCATCCTGCCTATATGGTGAGAACACTACTTCTCGCCACGTCACCACCTGTGATACTTTGGGAGAACTGTTAAAAGTCCGTTGAGCCTCAATGTCTCCATCTATAAATTGGGAATGATGAATAGTTGCTCTGGAGGGATATTTTGAAAGGTAAAATTGATAATGTGTGTCAAAGGCCTGGCAAGATAAATCTTTCCATCAGTCCGATGAAGAATGGCTTTGGGATTCCAAGAGGGAAGCCATACCCAAATCCCGGCAACGTGATCCTGGTCAATTGGCTCCTTCATCACTGTCCTCCAACAAGGCGCCGAGGAATAAGGGACAGAAGGCGGGGCTGTGCACAGTGGCCAGAGGGAGGAGGCTGTCCAGGGAAGTCCAAGTGTCATTCCATTGGTTGATTTGGCTGCAGGGACAAGGAGGGCTGTAGTCACAGAAGTCTCTATACGGAAGTTCAGTCCTATAGATTAATGAAAGCAATGGACGAGAGTCAGGAGGCAAATGAGGGTGGCATCTGTAAATATGCAGACACATGAATACTCAGGGTTAGCCCAAGTCATGATAGATTGGTGTTTACATTGACACGATTAATCCCAGACCTCACCAGAGGGCACCCTCTCTCCTTACAGGCTGGAATCCCTGGGAGTTTTTAACACCACCCAAAAGGCATTGCTGAAGCCTGGGAAAAGTGATCAAAACAGTTGAATGAAGGGCGGGTTGAAGAAACTGTGGCCTGAGGCAGAGACTTCAGGGCACTTGAAGAGAAGGGAGAAGACTTATCTAGCTCAGGAAGTCCTGAATGAGGCAAAGCCATAAGGATCCTGCTCTGGGGTGGCAGGCAGCGCCGATTGAGCCGCCGTTCCCATTTTCAGGAAGGATTTCCACCAATGCACACGCAGGCACGAGCACATGCACGTGCACACACACTCTTAACGAGGCGCAGCTGTGCTTCAGAGACCGGCCCCTGACCCAGGCACCGAAGAACTGAGTCTACGGAGAAGAAGAATACAACTCATGGCGCCTGGGTGGCTCGGTTGGTTGAGCGTCCGACTTCAGCCCAGGAAGTGATTTCGTGGTTCCTGAGTTCGAGCCCCGCATCGGACTCTGTGCTGGCAGCTCGGACCCTGGAGCCTGCTTCGGATTCTGTGTCTTGCTCTCTCTCTGCCCCTCCCCCATGCTGTCTCTCAAAAAATAAATAAACATTAAAAAATTAAAAAAAAAACCAGAATACAACTCATGGTGAAATAGGATAAATACACTTCATCCCTGTGTCCACTCAGATCAATGCCAGGACACATGGGTTGTGCCTGAATCCCTATCTTCAGAAGGAAGGTGAGCCCTCCGCTTGGATTTTGTCATCTTTTACTATCATTCTCTATTTATTTGTCAGTTTCTGTCTCTATTCCCGAGCAGAATGTAAGTCCCATGAAAGCAGGACATTTTTTTTTTTTTTTTTGTCTTTCTCACTGCTCTATCTAGTATATGGTACATAGTTGTGTGCTCAATAAATCACCATGGAATGAACGAGTGAAAATACTCATGGGCATATTTAGGTCATTGTCTTCTTTATTACAGAGTATTCATTATTAAAAAAAAAAGTTTCAAAGTTATAAAAGTGAAAACCTAAATTTAGCTCTGCCCCTCTCTTGTCTCTAGTCCTTCTCCTCCCTCTCCAAGCCTGTTTTCTCAAGAGTCCCCCACTGAGGTTAGAATCTATTCTGCAGGCTTAAGGGAGTTTGGGGAGGTTTTCGAGACGTGGATTGACATGGCAAGTAGATTTCTATTTCAGAAGGATAACTTTGGAAACAGCGTGCAGCATAGATGAGAAGGAAAACAGACTGCGAGCATGGAATCCAGTTAGGGTACTATTAACGTGAGAAACCATGCAAATTAGTAAATACTGGGACAGGTTGGTGTTGGCAGAATGCTTTGGGGAGCTACATAGCTGTGCGCAGTGAGCAATTCTTTTCTACTCCATAATGAAAGCAATCACGGTAATAGGAATAATACTAAACAATACAAATAAGTACCATTTATGGAGTGTTTAATTCTCTGCCAGGGACTTTGCTAAGGAGTTGAGAAGATTGAGTGAATTGTCCAAGTTTGCACAGCTATTGGTAGGTGGAAAAGCTGGGATGCAGACCTAAGTTTTGATTCTAAACTCAGATCCCTTCTCTCCGTGTTGCAAACAAGATCTGAAAGTTCAAAATACTTTGTACTTTATAAATGTAGATATGTATTCCTTATGCAAGTGCACTTTGCTTTTAGATTGTAAGCTTCCGGAAGGGAGGAGAATGTTGTGTTCTTTGTGTTTCTCTTAGGTCACACACACACACACACACACTCACACAAATATACCTGTACATATATGTTACATGTGGAGTATGTATGCATGTATGTACATGTGTATATGTATGTGGCTCTCCTGGGTGAATGTGCCTGTCCCACAGTACCCCACAGAGACCTGTATTTTTAACAGGGAGCCATGGAGACAGACATCACATCCGGAGGCAGTGCCCTTTCAATGGTCAGGTTTTCAGGTAGGTAATAGGAGGATTTTTTGAGTTAGGGGAGCCTTCATTTATTTCCTCAAATAACAAGTTGCAGTTCACAGCCTTCATTCTGGAGCCTCTTTACTGGACACGCCTCCCTATATCTGTGTGGGGTGGAGGACAGAGGCGTTGACAAGGACCAAAGGCAGCGATGCTGGGTCTTGACTGTGCTCTGTGAAATCTTTCGTATGTCCTCCAGAGCTCGCTAATCTGTGCTCTCTTCCCTCTGACTCGCTGTGTTCTTTACACAGCAGCTGCTTTTTCTCCCGACACTGCGTGAGGCTCCAGGGATAAAGGAGCTTAGAAGAGAAGGTAGGATTTGTACAAGGCCCTCCACATCAGGAGGGAGCCAGTCAGGAAGCAGAAGCAATTGCCCGCACCCCCTCCCACCCACCCCCAGCTGTGTCTGCGGAGGCCCTTTGCTTAGGACTGGGCTCAGCACTGCCTTCCCCATCTGTCCCACCCCTTCCCACCTCCCTCATCCTGCTGGTTTTGAGCAAGCCTTCTTTTTGGACATTCAGTGACAAACTCGATCAAAAGCTTGTCTGGAGATTTGCGGATGTGAATTCCGGGGGCCTTAGGCCCTGTTTTGTTTGCCTGGTGAGTGTGGTGCTTGGTCCTGTCTGACAAAGTATTGACAGTTCCCGGACTGCTCTGGGGGTTTGTGAGTTCCTGGAATTTTACTCACAGAACTTTCACTTTCAGCAGATATGCAGGCTTGGATTTGCCTCAGGCAAGGGTGTGACAGGGCAGATAGCAGGGATCATCCATGAATCTCTGAATTTTGGTGTTTTCAAATGCCCAAACCTTGAAGCAGATTATACTAGTGTCTGGGAAGGATGAGCGTTGCCTTTGAGTGAGAACATTGCCCAATCTCTGATTGGGATTCCCAATCAAATTGGGAAGGAAAGGATTCCTCAATATTCCCAACAGTGAAAACAGAGTATAGGTTCGCTATTCTCCCGATAGCGCAAACAGAGGGTCCCCGGGCGAGAGTAGGCAGAGAGATATAGGAGAAAAGATGAGATATGGGTTCAGGATTGTCGAGGAGGAGAGGGCTCGGCTGGAAGCAGCATTAGCTGAACGCCCAGATGCTGTGTGGAGTTGAGCCACTGTCTGAAGGCCACCCTAGAGGCAGCCCCCCCACACCACTGCTGGCCACCATGTCTCAGTGCCTGCCAGAGACACGGGAGGATTTCCCACCGACAGTAAACACCACCTCTCAGAGTGACTACCCAGCAGCCGTCTGCATTCGGAGACTCGGCTTGATCCCTGGCCATTCACCCCATTTGGAAAACTGCCACCTTGCAGAATTCCAAGGTGCTGGGAATCCCCAAGAGAGGGAGAATGGCTGAGGTCTCCTTGCAGGACCGTGGAAGAAAGCACTTGCTCTTGAAGAAGCAGTGTCCTGCCACAGAAAATCTGTCCAATCGTAACTCTGATCACTTTTCTAGCAACGGGGCAATGGCTACTGTCACTGGATTTCCCAACTCTCAAATCAGGACACACACTTTGGTACTGAACTGCCTTAAAATAAGGTAGTTTTCGATTGGGACCTTCCCAGAAATGCGGCGTCCTGAGGCAGAGTTACAGAATACAGAAGAAATTTTTGGGCAGAATACAGAAGAAATTCTATGACTTCCTAAACTGCTCAAGTAAAACTACATCTATTCTGCCCCCCTTGCCATCCACCAACTCCCGAAAGTCTCTTGGAGATGGGATTTTCTTCTCCAGGCTCCCGTACCAAATTCCTCGAGGTGTATGTAGATTTAAGGCCAGAGTCAGACATCTGTAGCTCACAGCACAAGTTTGGCCTGCAGACATGTTTTATTCTGGGTTGTCTCATACAGAGAAATAGGTGTCGACTCTTAAAAAAATCATCCTCTCTCTCTGACCCTCCCCTGTTCATGCTCTGTCTCTCTTTGTCTCAAAAATAATAAATAAACTTTAAAAAATGCTTTTTTTATAAAAGGGGTCGCCTGGGTGGCTCAGTCGGTTAAGCGTCCAACTTAAGCTCAGGTCACGATCTCGAGGTCCGTGAGTTCCAGCCCCGCGTCGGGCTCTGTGCTGACAGCTCAGAGCCTGGAGCCCGTTTTGGATTCTGTGTCTCTCTCTCTCTCTGACCCTCCCCCGTTCATGCTCTGTCTCTCTCTGTCTCAAAAATAATAAATAAACGTTAATTTTTTTTTTTTTTAAATCAAAAGAGAACACACAAATATCTGGGTTTCTTACTTCTTTGGGATGACAGGAAGATCTGGCCACATTACACCACATAATCACATGCTGCTTCCTTGACATCTCAGACTCAGTAGAGAGTCCCCAGCCCCTTCTAGTCTCCGGTACATCTTTGACATTGAGGTAAGGCAAGGTGGCATCTATTCCTGGAATAATGTTTCTGACTTCTTTCTTTTCCTCTCTCTCCGGTCAGCTTTTCTTTCTCACGGTATGGTCAGTGTCTTTGAAAACATTGTGATTCTGTCTTACGGCAGGCGACTCCGCTCTTGGCTCCTAGCAAATGTGTGGATTCGTACTTGAAAGCGTAGCCATGAGCCCAATGGACTCGTCCATTTCCTGCTTGTGGAAATAATACGTAGGTTTTTGTTTTTTCATCTAAATCTCCAAACTATTCTCCTGGAGTCTCAAAATGGGGAGTGCAGAGACAAGATTCGTTAGCCTTACAGCTTAGAGCTTTGAACCTATCTAAGAGAGTCCCCTGGCTACAGTCACTGTTAAATTGAACTGCACCTCCCAGACAGACTACTATGGGGCTCTACCGGGCTCTGTTGGGCTCAGTAGGGTTCTGCATATTGCCCACCCATAGGTGACTGAAGTAGTCTGCATTCGTTCCCCTTTCCTGACCCCACACATGTATGTTTGTGGCTCCTTGCAGATTACACAGGTTTAAAGAACAGACGTTTGTCTGACGCTGTCTACCTTTAGAAATGAGCACTTTGTGGCTTGGAATTATGCAAAATATATTTGATTAATTAATTGTGTGACTTTAGACAAGCAACTTGCCCTACTGATGCTTCAGTTTCCTTTTATAAAATAAGACTAGACCTGCACTGACCTCTACTTATTCACTCAAGTGATTCATTCAAGCAATATGTAACAAACACGTACTATATCACAGTACTGTCCTGGGGGCTGAGTATATTAAAAAAAAAAGAAAAGGAAAAAAAAAAAAAGGTAAGGACACCACTCTCAGACATCCTTAAAGCCTGGAGGTAGAGACCTATTACCTGTATATCGATTCACCTATTTTTTATCTATCATAATTTATTACATGAATCTACACACGTATGGTAAAGAAGATGTATTCCTATTATTTAGAAAGCAGTGGGACACGGGCAAGGACAAATATGTACCCAAATGTGTGCCATGTCTGAATAGGAGTTCTTGCAGAGGACAGAGAAGACTCCAAAGTTAAAGGGTGAGTTTTGTGTTGGGTCTTTTTTATTTTTCAATTTTTTTTAACGTTTATTTATTTTTGAAACAGAGAGAGACAGAGCATGAACAGGGGAGGGTCAGAAAGAGGGAGACACAGAATCCGAAACAGGCTCCAGGCTCTGAGCTGTCAGCACAGAGCCTGACGCGGGGCTCGAACTCACGGACCGCGAGATCATGACCCGAGCCGAAGCTGGCCGCTTAACCGACTGAGCCACCCAGGCGCCCCTGTGTTGGGTCTTAAAGCGTGAACAGAATCTGGACGGGATTCAAGGCTAAGGGGGTACCATGTGCAGAGCCCCACATAAAAGTGAAGGTGCTTGGGGTTGCAGGGACTTTGGAATGGCAGAGTGGGGCAAGGAGTATGAGAAAACGGGCCTGAAGATTCCATCGCAGGCGGGGTAACAGCAGAACTAAGCATTTTGGAAAGTGATTCCTCTGGAGGCCTCATACATAAATACTTAGTTTTGCATAGATCTTACACTTTTCTGGAATATTTTGGGGTTGTTCTGTTCATAACCGAAGATCATTTACCCTCGTAAGGTTCACTTCAAAACCACAATTTTTGAACAACTGCACTAACACACGAAGCACTGGTAGGAAGCAATGGGGAAATTATGGGCGGGTGGTGCTGCGACAAATGTTTGGGGTTGTCAAAAATTCTCCTTGGAGACGGATGTGTCCACCTTGCTGAAGATTAGGGAGGAAAGCAACCCAAGAAAGCAAAGCATGAAAGGCAAAGTAGTCTCAGCCTAGTGAGCCACTGAGCGTAATTTCAGATACACCGTTCCCTTATTCCTTTGGGATCACCCTGCTTGAATCGTGTCCTCTCTCTTGCTGGGTGAAAAAATACACTCAGAGTTCTTCCCATTTAGTAGCTCAAAGGTGAGAAAAAGAGAAGCTGCTTCTTTCCGGTTTCACCAAACTGGATTCCACTGGGTGCCCCTCGTGCGGGTCGATTTTGTCATTGCCCGAAGCTGCCTGGTGGTCTCCGTTTGGTTTTCTTTCTCCATCTTTAAATCATTAACTCTGTTTAGCTCTGAAAACATGGGGCTTCTGGCTCAGTTCTACTCCCTCTGCTGGCCAGATGTCACCTCGCAGCAGCAAAATGCTATTACGGGGTAGTGCCTTCACCAAGACTATCATACTATTTCTTTTAATTTCTTGGCAATGCAGTATTGGAATTAGAAAAAAAAAAAAAAAAAAAGCTTATTTAAAATCCAACAGCTCTTCCTCTAGCAGATTATAATAATTTTAAAACACTGCAGATTGAATTTGGGGCCTCCACTGGGTCCCTGGCCTTGGTATTAATTAACAAAGCTTGAAATGAGCCATGATTAATTGCAAGTCCAGGAGTGCAACACAGTTTGATGAATATGTTCAGATTTCAGGGAGAAAAACATTCAGACCGTTGCTTGAGGCAGGAGCCTCCACAATAATAACCAGTTTGGTTTCATAAAGTGTCTTTGCCATATAAATTGCAGAGTGGATCATCCCTGGAGTGAAATCTGCTGATAATAGAGTAGAAGTGGAGATCTGGAGCCATCTGCCCAGCATGAGCCTTCTAGGGATTCTTTTCTTTCTTTTTTCCTTTCTTTCCTCCTTTCTTTCCTCCTTTCTTTCCCTTTCTTTCTTTTTTTCTTTCTTTCTTTCCTTCTTCCTTTCCTTTCCTTCCTTTCTTTTTTTTTCTTTCCCTCTCTCTCTCCTTCCCTTCATCCCTCCCTCTCTCCTCTCTCTTTCTTTTTTTTCTTTTATCTTCCCTTTCCCAATGATAAGACTTAAAATAACACATTAAATCAAGGTAGGAGGGGGAGGGGGATATGAGATGTGGGATTTTAAAATACAAAGAAATGTATCCCCGAGACATTGTTTTTCTGCATCCTCGGAATCGTTGTAGAGATAGTTGCCCACGAGAGCTCAAGGCTCTAGAGGGAAAAGATGATGGAACTGTGGAAAGACAAGTGACTCTTGTGGTTATTTCCTCTAAGCCCTGTGTTTATGGCAGGAAAGGAAGTAGGAAGCAGCGTATGTGCAACACCATGCGGGTGGCTAGAGCTGGCCACAGAGCATGGCCTCTGACATGGCAGAGTTTAATGACTAGATGGGCAGATGGGTGTGGGCTTCAAAGATCTAAGTTTGAGCCGTGGTGCGACCTCCATCCAACAGCCAGGATGGCTTCCTGAGTGTGTGACCTGTGCAGTCACACAGGCCCCACACCTAGTTTGATGCTCCACTGTCTCCATCTTGAAATGCTTGGATTTTTTTTTTTTTTTTTAATTTTTTAAAGAGACCTTGCATTTTCATTTTGCTTGGGGCCCTGCAAACGATATAGCTGGTCTCCTCTAGCACTACAGGACCTTAAGCACATCATTCAACCTCTCCGAGTCCCATTTTTCTTGTCTATGAAGGGATTATAATCATGCTTGCATTGGATGGAATAATTTGGTGGGGGTAATTAGGGGGAAACACTTTGTAAATGATGAAATGCTATGTAAATATAGTGCGAAATCATTAGCTTTTCTGAGCGTCAGCAGGTCTTTCCACAGCAATATTTTTCATGTGTTTTTCCCAGAAATTTATGAGCTGTTTTTCTGTTTTTGCTCAGGGTGCTGTCGCACCTGATTTAACTTCACGCTACCTTATACAGAACCTCTGCACCCTCACACATAGAGGCTTTCTCTCTTCCAGGAAGTACAGCTTTCAAGGGGGGAGTAAGAGGAGACAGTGATGGTCAGAGAAACCTTTAAGATACAAGAAATAATTACAGCTTGGGGTGAGGGCTTCTGCAGAAGGCCACATTGAGAATGATTTAAGGGTGGTAGTTCATAGCAGTTTTTCTGCTAGTTACTCAGGCATGAAGGTCAAAAAAGCACAAAGTCTGACTATAGCTTTTATTTATCCAAGCATATTTGGACAGTTAGAGGGTAGCCTTTGATAAAATAGGGTGAAAGTGAATAAGCTGCTCTTGAACGCCTCGGCTGTCTTTTTTCTTTTCCCTTTTCCCACCTCAGTGGGGTCCCATTGCTCAGAGGCAAAAGCCAGCAAATAAAGGTGCTCCAGGTGGGAAGCCTCAGAGAGCAGTAATTCTAGTAGAAGCTATAGGCCAGCCTCTTGGCTGGATTCCCGAGATTCTCACATGGAGTTGCGGTGTGGGTTAATGGCTGGTAAGAGGGTATGATATGGGGATATGGCTGATATGGGGAGGTGATATGGTAGAGAAGGGGCATGAATGACAGAGAGAACTTTTAGAAAAATAGGGCATACCTTCTATTTGTTTCTACATTTCAGTGTTAGCAGGTCAGCAAGCATGAAGTAAAGACTTCAGTGAACATGCTCTCAGGGAAATCTGTTACCATCCGTGCTGGCTATAGACATTTGACCCATAACAAGGAAAAGAGAAATATTCTAAGATTTGTTAGAGAAGAATGTGTGCCATTGAGGTCATTGTGAGATCTGTCAAATTATTTATGATTAGTTACCTCTCCACCCCTTCCGCCCCAAACACACACACACATACAGTAACTATTATGCATACCCTTATTACATAGAAAATTCCACCTGTTTCAGATTTTATTTGACTGTGACTGGTGCATTTCTCATCTCTGTAAGTGTAGCCAAGCTATCTGTATAGGACTCATTTAAACCCAGGAAGGGGTGGAATGAGAATAGGGGAGAGCCCTTGTGAATATGATAGCAAAATCAAAGGTGTGATGGAAAAAGAAACAAAGCACGGAATAAGGAGGATTGAGGTAGGGTGGGCAGGTAGGTCCACTGAGAAGATGTTTGAGAAAAAAGCCTGAACGCCGTAAGGTACAGGAAAGGAAATGCAAATGACGACAGACTTTGTTGTTGTTGGTGTTGGTGTTGGTTTTTGTCTTATGTTTTTTGGTTTTTTGGTTTTTTTGTTATTTTTTTTAAGTATGGCTATATTCAGCCCTGTTAATGTTGCCCAAGTGAAAAGGCATCAGAGAGGAAGAAACACATCACCTAGACCTTGCATTTGCCTTACACACTTGCATATGAGGGGCACCAGCGATGTGTGTCTGTCATTTCCCCAGCACGTTTAGCATACCTAGCCTTGCACAGGGAGGGATGAAAGGGATCTGAGTCCGAGGGGAGCCTGCTCTTCAAAAACACCTAGCGACAAACAGTCCTAGGAGGATGGCCACAGGGAAATGGTAGAACAGACTGAATTATTCTGATTTACCTTCTCCTGCTAATCAGGTCCCTTTGCTCCACAGGAGACTTAAAGGGGAAAAAAAATTTCAGCTTATTTCTCTTCTTCCATATGGAGTGTAGTTTTTTGAGCTCTCATTCTCTATTCCTTATGTATCCTTAAAGACATACTCTTGAGATACGACCAGTCTCTGGAAGAGGTGGGGCTCAGAGCCCTCCGAGCACTGGGTGAGAGGAGGAAATTCTTCCTGGCCCCAAGACACAAGATGCCTCCCAGCTTATGCTCTTATGAAAAGATTTCAAGTCCAGGAAGCCCACCAGCCTTAGTTCTCCTCTTGAGCCAACCCTGTCTGGGTCTATCTGTACTAATAGCATTGCAGCTGACGTGGACTTCCACAGACTCTCCACCCAAAACCTACCTGTGGGGGCAGTTGACAGTTTCAACAAGCTTCCCCCTACATTTGGGTGGTAACTCCGTGACCGGAGTATTTTCCAAGTTGGGGATTTTATCATTCCAGAGTTGACTGAGTTAGATTCTTCTGGAAAATAAATATCCTTGACAGTACATAAATGTCCTGGAGTTCTTGAATGAGTGTACTTGATTGGCCCCGTGTCGTGATACAGTAGTCTTCCCACTTGAACGTGGATAAGATCTTATTCACCTTTCACTCTTGATCAAGGGAAGAGAGGACCAATTGTGAGTGAAAAAAAAGGGGGGGGGGCTTGCCTCAGGCATGCATTTGCATCCCACCCACTCTGGAATTTTCACTTCTCCCTTTGTTTGCTCTCCTTATAGTATCTCCATCTCTGATTCTCTTACAACGGAGCTTTGGTGACTAATTAAGAGAGTGGAAAAAAAAAGAGAAAACAGGAAAATGATTTTCAACCTAGAGGTTCATAGAGATAATTAGAAAGTCCATGAGTCATTTTCACTTTTTCAAACATGAGGAATAAATATTTATTTGGGGAAGGGTATAATAGGTTAACTAAAATGTCGTGAATCTTTCCTTTCTCTTGGAATTCAATCAGCCCAATGTGGCAATTCTGGTTATCAAACCTGACCAGGAAGTTGTGATTGGCTCAGATGCCACCGTTTGTTTCTTTTTCTATAGTATATCTTCTAACATAGTCTATTATTTGCTTTTTGATAGTGTTTATTTTGTTTTGTTAGTCTCCTCCCACTAGAATATGAGCTCCATGGGGACAGAGAGATTTTAATATTTTGTTCACTGTTAGAACCTAAGCATCTCGGATAGTGCATGGAGTGCATTATTTATAGTACAAAAACTGAAGATTTACAGAAAGTTTCCATTGAAGCCGATGATGTGTTAGTTCCTGTGCTGTTCTATACCCTGTTCTAGACACAGCAATAATGGGTTCTTCAAATCCACCTACCCACCTACCTGGATTAACTATACTGGGTGACTGTCCAAAGAAGTTATTAATGAAGGCAGCAGACATTAGAGAAGGGGTATGAGCTGGGTGATTCCAGGTCTTTCACTGACTACGCGCGTGGTGATCTGAGGTATATCCCAGGGCATATACGTCCATGTGCTTAGTTTCTGCATCTCTAATGAGTGATACTAATCCCAGTCTCCCTGGGTCCGTGAGAGACCAAAATGAGATATCGCATGCAACAGGCACCTAGCTTATTGTTTGTCATATAACAAGCATTCAACAAACGTTAATCCCTCTCTTTTTATTTTGATAGGCAATAAAACCAAAGGGAGAACAAGCTAGAAAGTAATGCGTTTTCACAGCAACAGCTCCTAGGGGGTAAGCATTATTTCTTTTATGAATTGACAGCTTCTTACTTCAGAGTATTTAAAGAAAATACATCATCACTAACAATTGCTTCTCAGGCCATTAACCTACCTTATTGGGGCAACCGAAAAATATCATTATTTGATTATTGAATTACTATAGCTATTTTTCATCTGTGTGTGGGTACCCTCTCCTTCTTAACTAGATTACAAAAATGACCTATGTCCCCCATGGCCTTTACAAGACTTTTGCAGAATTTGTGACATACTTTGTTCATAGGTTGCTTAAATGAGGACTTTCCACCCTTTTGTTCAATTTTCCACACTCTGATTTAAGAAGAGAAGCTCCCCTTCATCCCTGCCCATTCAACCTACTGGTCTTAGACATGGCGGCCCTCATGGGAATTCTCAGTGTAGTTTATATAATGAAGATGGGGTGCTTTGCTCCTCTGTGCTTCTGGAATGCCTGGGTCCCTGGACTCACTGCTGCCATGTTTCTAAGGAAGGCGGTTTCATTGGGAGCTCGTGCCAAAGGACTGTCAGTGTATCTGGGCACCGTCCCAAATCTTAAACACAACTGGAAAAACATTAGGCTCTTCGGGGGATACAATTGACTAGATGACATTAAGCAAACTGCCTGAGAGAGGATGACTAAACAAACCTCAAGGTTCCAGCCTAGGCATTAAAAAAGAAAATACAGAAAGGTAACAGCCTAGACACTAGCCCAGTTTTTCTCAAGTGTTGTCTGAGCCCCATTTTCAAAAGAATCACACAGAGAGCTTTTAAAAGATTCACAGTTCCGGACCAGGACACTGAATCAGAATTTCTATATTTAAACAGAACCACCACAACACAACAGCAACAATGACAATACCTCTCGGAGCTTTTGGTGCAGCCAATCCCATCCGTTAACAATGGCGTCCCCAACTGTTTTCCACTTATTATTGGCCAAAGGTGTACTTGCCTCAGAGTGTTCAGTACGGCTTTCTCCAGGTATAGCTACTATAGCTTGTATCCTGACTTAAATGGAGTCCTGCGTGCCTCTGCACATCCTTGTCGCCCTTTCTAGACTGCCTTTCCACCGTCCCTCTGGTGACCCCTTATTTATTATTCTCAGGGCTCTGCTCATCCCCAATGTCCTATGTGAAGCCATTCCCAGCTCCCCTGAAGAGACCAAGTGGCTCCCCGCACCACATTTTGCATTGGCATTTCTCTCCATGTCTGCGCTTATCACAATATTGGAAATTATTTGTTTGCCCGTGTTTTTCCTCACTGAACAAGCAGCTCTTCAAAGGGAGGGACAGCGCCATGTTCGTTCTGATGCCTCCTCCAGCGTCTGGCACGGTCGTTAGCGCCAATACTTATTATTTAAATGGATGGATTGGCGAGTGAATGAATTCTTGGGTGCATGTTTAATTAATTAGGAAAATAATCATTTTTCCCAGGAGGGAAGGGCTCCCAGAAAAGCACTGGACTGCTTTTCATACCCAGGCTTTCTCTCTGTGCTTCCTGCCTTTTCCTCCCACGCACGCAGAACACCACACTGGAGGAAAGAAGAACAGTGGGGTCAAGAGAAGTTATGCCAATCCCAAATCGGAAAATTTGCCTTCTGTCTGTGAGCTACAGCTGGTTACCTGGGGAACCAGATTTATCTCCGTGTCCTCAATACAGTACATCTCAATGAGGGCACTTTTAATAACCAATTGATGTGTAATTGCCTGTATAAATTATGTATCTCTTGTGCAGCTTCTATACATGGAGTGAGTTATGGAGAAAACCTCCTCCCGGGATTATTCTGTGGCTGGTGTGGCGTGATTGCAAGACCCCTCAGAGGGGACCCGATTCACTTCTTCGGGGCTTCTCAGACAGACATTCTTTGGAGAGAAGATGGGAAAGGGAAAATAACTGGAGTTGGTAAACCCATGTCACAGAGAAGCAGAAATGCAGGATTGTTGACCTTTCAGCCCTAGAAAGACCTCAGAGTTCATGGAGTCCAAATTCTTAATGGTTTATTTACCTGGGTGAATGACACGTTAAGGGGGTGTTTGGCTTCTGTTTGAGTATCTTCAATGGCATGAGGTGGGTTGTGCACGGGCAAAGAAAAGTCTTTGTAGACAAACAGAGATCAGTTATGGGGTGACCTAGTCGAGAGAATTAGGTCCTGCTGGACCTCAGTTTCTTTGTGACGTGGGGATGATCTCACTTATCTCCCTGGGTTGCCGTAACTACTAAATGAAGCAGTGTATAATGAGAATCATTTTGAAAATATTTAAGTATAAATAATTTCAACATCCTCGCCCTTCCGATCACAAGCCATGTTGCCTGACGGCCATTCCACCATTAGGATCCTTGAGAATGGGGAGGTGAGGGCTGCGCCTTAAGGAGGAAGGTATGATGTAGGGCAAGTCAGCTCCATCAGAAAGCGGGGAAAAGAAAGCCCTTCCAGTTCCCAGAGGGCATGTGATAGGCAGGAGAGTCAGATGTGCTGCGACATGGGTGTTGATATTTGTACCTCTACTCTAGGGAGAATCCTGGAATGAGCAGGGAGGTGAAGACGTGAGAGTAAATGTCCTTTCCTTCTGTTGAGTCTAAGGAGGAGACCACGGCACAGAGCATCTCTCTCCAACAGTGGACATCAGTAGAATACAGATGGAAATGCAGCGCATTCAGGTAGAAAGAAGACATGAGTTAGTCTTTCTGGGCCTCTGTTGGGTCCTGTGGAAGGGATCCATGGGTCTCTGGATGGTCTTCAAGATCAGCAGATGTGGCCAAATCCAGAGCCTTGGGGGCCTGCCATGGAGATGTCAAGTCTAGCAGAGAGCTGTCTCCATTGCCTTTTCACCGCAGGGTGTTTAGCCTAAATTCCAGGCAAAATGAGAAGTGTGGCCAAGGACCAAAGTTCAGTACCGGGAGGAGAGGAAGTGGGCCCGGTCAGGAAGAGTGGTCCAGGAGGCCCTGACCGAGCCAAGACAACAAACCATAAAATCGCCAACCTGACTTTGTTTCCAGATGAGACGGCCGAGGCCTGGGTGGGTGTTAAGTGATGCATGCACTCATGCTCAGGGGTGGAGCCAGAACTCAATTTTATATCTAGACTGCTCTGGAGCCTCGGCGAGATCTTTTGGGACAGCTACTCAGTGAGTTAAAAGCCATCTATTTATTGCGTAGTCGATTCTCTGAGTTGCTCAGAGAAACATCACAGCGATGGAATAGGCGCCCTGTGTCACTGGTGTCAACGGGCAGACTCTTTTTCGCTTCTTTTCTTCTCCCTGCAAAGTGGGGTTGAGCAGCAAACAGTGCAGACACACCCTTCCGGCCAGAAAATATATATCTTGGTGCATGATGATGTGAAAAGTGGTATACAGGGCGTGTTCCTTAAACACAGTCTGTGCTCTCTGAAAACTCAGAAATAAATAGCCAGTGCCACAGAGGCTTACAGGTACAGAGCATACAGAGAGCTAGAACACATCATGCATCGAAAGCATCTGAGTTCCAGGAAGATGCATTTATCAAAAGAAAAATATGGCACTTGGTAAGCGTTGAGGTAAATGAGTATCAGGGAGGCAGATGAGGAGAACCTGACAGAAAGTGGGAGCGTGGCTAGTGTGGAGGCAAAGAGCATCGATTTTGGAGACAAAGTTTGAAAATGAAAGTCACTTACGGGTTGTGTGACCTTGGGGAACTTCACCTTACTTAGCCTCGGTTTCCTCGTGTATAAACAGACACAAGCGTAGGACCTCATAAGGCTGCTTTGAAGATTAAATGAGATGGGCGGGTTTTGAAGATTAAACATAAACTGTAAAATATCCAGCACGTGTCCTCGCGTGGTGTGATCACCTGGGAACGGTTAACCGTGAGGACTGCTCTTACTGTTCTGATCATCATTTCTCAGCGCAGCCTTGGGAGGGTTCTGGAAAGGCCGTCAGCCATTCCTTGATCCATGAGGAGTAGAGGTTCAAAGGGAGTCTATGTTTTTCCAGGTTCCTCAGAGAAAGAACAGTTGTTAGAAGCATCCTACAGACTTTACTCCTGACTCAGTTCTTGGGCATTTAGTTAGGAGAGTCAGCCTTCCATTCCCGGTGGCCTCAAGTGGGCTCATCCTAGCCACAGGCCAACCATTGATCTATGGGCGACTCTTAATCATGTTCACGGGGCGGGGCTCTTCCGTGTATGCAAATTTGCCTCTTTCCCAGCTCTTCTGCATAGGCAAATTTGCCTCATTTCCTACCACCTCCTACCGACAAATGAGGACCTTCCCTTTTCCTCCTCAGTGTCTTCCTTTGAAATCATTTTGACGTAATTTTCTCGCTTACTTCTAATCCTTTTAAACAAGCTTCTAAGGTAGGACTCAAAGCATTAGCAACAAGAGATAATTTATTATGTCATGTTTTGATACATTAATAATATAATTTTATACCTACTTAAATTGAAAGCAAACTGAATTGAGTCTTAATTACAGTCATTCTTGCTCTCAGATGTCCAAGTTTCATCCTCATTATCAAGTATTCTAGTGTGAATAAATAGATAATTCCATGGGCATGCCTCAGATTGAATGCCTTTCTTCCTGAATGGCCAAAAGGTGAACTGCCTTCTGAGGAATTCACTTTCAGCAGAAACGTCTTTTCTGAGACCTTTTTATTTTCTTGGTAACTTGCTGAGACCTTGGCTCTTAACCTCAGTGCCCTAGGTACAATGAGGGTCACGTGGAACTGTAAAGTGAGTTGAGATATGCGAGGAAGAGGTGCCTAAGTGCCT
Source organism: Acinonyx jubatus (assembly GCF_027475565.1). NCBI lineage: Eukaryota > Metazoa > Chordata > Mammalia > Carnivora > Felidae > Acinonyx > Acinonyx jubatus. The sequence goes on along the minus strand of NC_069390.1, from coordinate 89,216,986 downwards.
TGGGAGGGTCCCTATAAAACTGAGTTCAGACCAGAGTGGATACGGGGCTGGTAAATCACTTAGGATGATAAAGAGCTGAGTGGAGACTTCTCGGCCCTGTCTTCTTGAATTAATTAATTACACTCTTGTGCCATTTCCTGGCACCTGAGGTCTTCAAGGACTTGAAGTTAAAATCCACCAATACCACAGAGGCTAGTTTGGATTTTTCTCTTTCCTCGGCCCTGAAACCATCTGAATTGACAATTATGAATACTAATAGCTTCTATTAATTGAGTCTACTATTTGCAGAATAGTTGCATACATTATCCCTAATTCTCATACAGTTCTTCAAAGTGGGTGTTTTTAGTCCCGTCTTGTAGGAGAAACCCCAAATCATATACATGAATATGCATCTCCTATGGTTTCGTATCTGATAAACCACCGAGTTGGAATTCAAACCTAGAAGCCCTGCCTTTTCCTTTCCTTCTCACTTTGGCCCCAGTCTCCACAAAGCAGCACAGCCAGGAGAAAGCAGAGTTTCGTGAGCTTTCAGAAAGGGCCCCCCTGGCTCGCCATTTGCAGAACTCGGGTGGGATCTTCCTCAGGCAGCTGAGCCAAGGGGGAGCCACTCGCCACATCAGGCTTCCAAAAGCAGAGGGCATCTTGGCCTTGAGAAAGGAAAGGTAAACGCATTTCGGAGCACAGCCGACAAACTGTCTGTAAAAGGTTAGGTTGTAAATATTTTCGGCTTTGTGGGCCATATGGTGTCTGTCACTACCGCACAAGACTGCCATTTTAGAGAAAGCAGACAGGGACAATACGTAATTAACTGTGTGTGCCTCTGTTACAATAAAACTTTACATATAGTCTTTGAGAGGCGAATTTCAGATAATTTTCACATGTCACAACGTATTATTCTTTTGGTTTCCCTTCCCCCAGCCACTTTAAGTTGTAAAATCATTCTTAGTTTATGGTCATTCTCAGCAAGTGGGGGGCCATTTTGGGCCTGCAAGGCCCAATAGTTCACTGACCCCTTATTTAGAGATGCGTGGCATTTTTAACTTAAAATTTATAATAACAGCTAATAATTTTTGAGTAGCTATTCTATGCCAGAGAGTCTGCTATGCACTTTATTTTTCTAGGCTAGAATCTTTAATGCTTTTTCAATTATAAAGTAATTCCTAGATATAAAAGTGCATGATAGAATATTAATAATATAAAAATGAACGAACGTATAACCAACATTACCTTAAAAAGTATGAACTGCTAATACCTTTGAAGCCACTGGTCTTCCCTCCCCACCCCATACTATACCCTCTTTATCCTAACAAGAAGTAAATTTTGTGTCTCTAAGTATGTTTTTCCTTTTATGGTATCATATAACACAAGTTCAGCAAAAAAAAAAAGAAAAAAAAGCATATTTATATATTTATATTTTCACACATAATTATAAAAGTAATATCTACCTTTATTTCTTGAACAGAGAAATAAATAAAAATAGAACATCACTAACACCTTTCCACTATACTCTCTTCTATGAACACAATCCTATTTCTCTACTCTCCTGGATTTACTGATAATTTATTTTCTGCTGTTTTTTAAAAATGTTGTTGGAGGAGGTCATCTGGAAGCTGTTACTGTTGGTTGACCCATAAGCTGGAGCAAGGGCATTTGGAGGTTTCTTACTCCCCAACACCTTGGAATGTATGCTCTGCCTACTGTTTGCACGGCCAGAGCTATTTGCGAGGATGCAGCCTTGAGAGAGCAAGGTGTTGAGACGCTCTGGACTGAATGAATGCATGACTGAACCCAGTTAAGGCCTCTATATAAACTTTTAAGATTTGTCAGGTGGGGGTGCCCGGGTGGCTCAGTTGGTTAAGCGTCTGACTTCTGCTCGGGTCACGATCTTTTGGTCCATGGGTTCGAGCCCCATGTCGGGCTCTGTGCTGCCAGCTCAGAGGCCGAAGCCTGCCTAGATTCTATGCCTCCCTCTCTTTCTGCCCCTCCCCTGCTCTGTCACCCTTTCTTTCTCAAAAATAAAGTAATAAAAAAAAAAACATTAGAAATTTAAAAAAATAATAATAAAAATAAGGTTTTTCAGGTGGGTGCGGAGATCTGTTTCTCTTGCTACCACCCAAGACAAGCCTCAAATGTAAGTTCTCTTGCTTATTAAACCTGTCGCCTACCAATCTGGGGTGACCTGCCTCATCCTTTGGTCTCCCGTTGCCATCCGTGTATGGGGGCCAGTTTCAGATTTCACCCTGGAAAGTTCCCTAGGTTGTCAACCAGCAGTTGGTGAGCCCGCTATGAGATCAGAGAAATGGGTCTTGGGAAAGAGGCATCCACAGGGGCAACCCTGGGTTGGCCAGCAGCCTCTAGGTGGGGAGGGGTGGGACCGTATGTTAGATGTTGGTGGACCACCATGAGAGAACAAAAGCTACTTTATTTGAGGAACTGCACAGAGCACACTTCTGTGGAGGAGTGGAACACCTGGTTACTCAGTTGGGAATCTGGCTGGCCGCCGATACCCAACTGGAGGCTGAAACTTGAGTTTGAAAGGTGGAAGAAGAGCTAGAGGTAGAGAAGGACGTGCAGGTGTCCACTTGCCTGGTGTGGTGACTGACTGTGAAGTGGATGAAATACCCCAGGCTGTGTAACCCCTCATACAAAGGAAAGCAAAAGTACAATAGCAATGCCAGCCAGAGGGGCAGTCCCTGGTTCAGGAAATGTTCATGATGAGGGAATATACCCCCAACTGACCTTGTTGATATGGCTTCCCAAGTTCTAGCAAAAGTCCAGGAAAATTACCCAGGCATGGTTAGTATGGCTAAGGGAAACATGGGGAGATAGCATTTCTCGGGGCAGAAGGCACAGAAAATGAAGACCATCACCACACAGCCTGCCCTCTGGCAGCCCCTGCATGGCATTCGGGAGGTTCAAGGTAGTCCCTTATAGATTGGATTATCCTAATCTGCAGGGAGGCTTGACCCAATGAGCAAGGGTACCCTGTAAATCTACAGAGGAGACACAACAAACTCTTGAGATCCTCTCATTCTACGCCCCTCACTGGGTCAAGATGAGATGATCTATGCCCCTGCCCTGAAGGTCTTGATCAGGCCACCTTCAATACTGCAGGAATGAAAGCTGAGATTCCCCAGCCACCCCCAGCACCCGGTATGGGGCACTGATATCTATGCTGAACCCAGTCATGGGGCAAGACATTCATGATGCTGATCCGTTGCTGATCTGGGGGAAACTGACAAATGTGGGGAAGAGGTGCAAGCTGTGGGAGAGACCTGAGAGAGAGAGGATGCTCTGAAAGTCAGAAGGCTCTCCCAGTTGGCTGTAAAGGTAATCCAAAAGCAAATGTGGTTTGACCGTTTTGCTGCCAGAACCTCACCTGAACAAAATAGACTAGTGACTCAACACTGGATTGGTCAGCCTGTGGACAGCCTTAGAATCTTAACAATAGTTCAGACCTGCCCCATCTCCCCCTACCATTCCTAATGCCTCATCTTCTCCAGCAGAGGCCTCAGGGATAGTCTTATCCAGAGTGGGTGCTCCCTGCCCTGCTGGTTTGGATGCAGGAGAAAACTGTCGGAGATGATCCAGTCCCCATGTTGAGCTCACTATTCACCGGTCCTCTAGAAATAAACAAAAGTGATAGCTTTGATTGATGCTGGGGCCCAATGTACTCTACTACATGGTAACCCTCAGAAGTCGTCTGGTCCCCTCAGTTCCATCAATGGTGATGGAGAGCAAGCAGTTATGGTCACGAAGTTCCCTTTGACACTGAAAATTGGGGACCTATCCAGAGAAGATGAGGTTCTTATGTCTCAGATACCAGAGAACATATTGGGCATTAATATTCTACAATGTCAAACTTGGCAAACTTCTTTTTTTTTTAATGTTTATTTATTTATTTTGAGAGAGAGAGAGACAGAAGCACAGAGAGAGAGGGAGAGAAAGAATCCCGAGTAGGTCCCACGCTGTCAGCGCAGAGCCCGATGTGGGGCTTGATCTCCCAGACCATGAGATTGTGATCTGAGCCAAAATCAAGAGTCTGATGCTTAACCTACTGAACCACCCAGGCACCCCAAACTTGGCAAACTTCTATCAGTGAATTCTGCTTCTAGGCTAAGGTAATCAAACCAGTGCCTTTGGGAACCAGTAAGCCTACCATCCCTGTGACTCCTAGGAATCCCTGTATGAGTCCTAGGATTGTTCCGTGCTATGTGGAACTTAACAAATGCCTTTTCCAGTATACCTCCTGGCTGCTGAGTCACAAGATCACTTTGCCTTCCTATGGGGGAAGCCACAACGGAACTTTCAAATGCTTCCCCAAAGCGACCAGCACACTCCTACAATATGTCATGGGATGGTAGCCTGATCTCCTTCTCCATGTCAGTAAAACAGGCCCATTACACTAATGATACAATTTTAACATGTGAAGACTTGTCTCCACTGCAAGACACTGTTCAGACTTGCTGGGATCTTCTGTAAGGGAGAGGTTGGCCAGTGAACTGACAGAAATTTAAGGCCGAGGCACAGTAGTAAAGGTTTTATCAGCCAAATGGTTGGGTTAGCTGCTCATTGTCACAGAAACTATGATAGAAAAGGTGCAACCCTAGTCAACCACAAAGAGCACGAAAGAGGTACAAGACTTTCAGGGATGTGGGGCGTCTGGAGGACTTTTATTCCCCACCTGACCTAGCACCTTTGTTCCTTATGCCACCTGGTAAAGAAAGGGTGCATGTGGGACTGGGGATCGGAGCAGCCAGCTGCCTTGAGAAGGCTAAACTAGTAATGAGGAAGATTGAAGTTCTAGGCATTTCCCAAATAGGACTATCATTTGAGTTAGATGCATCTATGACTCTGGAAGGTATGAGCTGGGCGCTGTGGCAGAGACAACGTGAGCAGTGTACCCCTAGGATTTGGGTCTCAGCTCCAGAAAGAGGGCAGAAACCCAATATATCCCCACAGAGCAACAGCTCCTGGCAGTATACACAGTGCTCCTCCGTGTAGAGATCCCCACATCATGGTAAGAACTTCCCTTCCTATCAAAGGGTAAGCTGAGAACATGGTGCAGCAACCAGCCTTTGCCATCATTCAAACTCGCACTTTGACCAAACAGCAGGTCTGTTTGCCTCAGAGGACAACTCTGTCTGCCAACTCACTGTCTGTAGAAATGTGGGTGCTACTAGGCCTTGTAGGGTATGTAGATCCTCCAAATACCCCCCACCCCTTTTTCTGTGATGGCCCCTGTACCCTGTAGAGAGGGAGTGAGGGAAATCCCAGCCGATGCCTGGGATCCAGATGGGTCTAATCAGGGACAACTTGCCCTCACTGATCACAGTCTCTATTCAGCTCAACACTGATACCATCTGGAGGGAAATAGGAATAAACCACGATGGCCAGTGGACAAAGCTTAGGGCAGTTTGTCTGGTGATCACTCATGAGCCCTGGCTGTTATCCCTTTGCACTGACAGTTGGGCTGTTCTAAAGGGATTAAACCTACATCTTGGACAGTGGAAAGCTGAGGGGTGAATGATCCTGAATAAGCCCTTGTGCAGTCAGGATCTGTAGCAAGACATTTGGGTTTAGCTGTAAGAACCTGAGGCAGTCCTCACTGTCTTCCATATCCCGGCTCATAGGAGACCGACACCCCCTAGCAATTAAGACACTGATGCCCTAGCTCAGGTAGAACTGCTGGCAACTGACTGTTCAGGAGATGCAGCAGATTGGCTGCGTAGAAAGAGTAGCCACCATCATGCCTGGATGGGATGGCTTATTGCCAAGGATGCTGGGTTGACCGTAAAATACAGTGACTCGGTTAATGAAGTAACAGCGTGTCCTATGCATTCCAAACAACACCCAAGGCAACTGCCGAAGGAGTCTGGGACCATCCACTGGAGTTCCTAAGCAATGAGAAATTGGCAAGTTGATTATATTTGTCCCCTCTCTCCCAGCGAGTGTTCTAACTATGGTTTGTGTGGACAAGAAGTCTGACTTAATCCAAGCTTTCCTTTGTCCTTTTCCTGCACAAACGAGCTGCCACAATTAGGGGATTGGGAAGGTGAATACCGTGTACAGATACCTTTGCTGAATAGACAGTAATTGTAGACCTCATTTCAAAGGTCATGATGTGCAAGACTAGGCAAAAGAATGTGGCATTGAATGGAGATCTCCTCTCCTTTATAACCTATCAGCAGCTGGGTTCATAGAGAGGAAAAATGGAATATTAAACCAGCAGATTAAATTATTAACATGTAAAATCACCTTGGCCAACCAGACTAAGGTACGATCCTGGACTTTAATACATTTGAATGATCAACGAGCAGGGCCTGTTCCCCACATGCCAGACTGGGGACCCCTGTTGAGACCCCCAGCACCATAAAGGTATGTAAGTGTAGGGACACAGCCATTGCTCTGCCTCTCTCTGTGGGTCAATGGGCTATGCTGCTGAGAGCACCAACACGCATCTACCAGAATTTGCAATGGAAGGGCCCAGCAGGATGGCCAGATAGCCACCAAATGAGCCACTTACATGCCAATGGACCCCTTTGCTGTCCACTCAGAGCACACTGAGGAAGAGGGGTGTGTGTACGATTATAAGAGCCCTTGGTGAGGAGTGGTGTCTTGGACAAGGTTTTCATGAGGACACAACTGCCAGCTGACCCATGAGCTAGACCCAGGCAATCAGAGGTTCCTCACCCTGTCCCCTGTCCTTGAAAACTGCACTCTGCCCACGGTTCCCACAGCTGGAGCCGTTTTCAAGCAATATGTTGTCGAGATCACGTAGACTGAAAAACTACTGAACCCAGTTAAAGCTTCTGCATAGATTTGCCAGATTTGGCAGCTGGTGCAGAAATTCCCTGGTCTTGCCAACACCCAAGACAAGCCTCGTAAATTCCTTTGTTTATTAAATCTGCCACATACTAATCTGGAGTGGCCTGCCTCTCTTTTTTGGCTTCTCCTTGCCCTCTATGGAAGGGGACACATTTCGGATTTCATCCCAGAAGCTCCTGAGTTTGCCAACCAACACGCCTGTGTTTGCCTCACTTAAGAAGCGTACATAGATATCTCCATCTATATATCTGTGACTTGCTTTTACACGCCATATGATTGGAATCATATGATATGCATTCTTTTGAGTCTAGCTTCTCTCACGGAGTCCATGGCATCATAACATGTTGCAGTTTTTGGCAATTTCTTGATATCCCATTGTGGTTTTAAGGTGCATTTCTCCATTACTAATGAGATTGGGCATTTTTTCATAGATTTGTTGCTCGCTTGGATTTCTGCTTGTGTGAAGTGCCTGTTCACATCTTTTGCTTATTTCACTTGGTGGAACTTTGTATTTTTTCCTTTATTCCGTATACACGCCATTTGTCAGCTGTTTGAATCGCAAAGGTATTCCGCTATGTTGTGTATTGTTTTTTCCACTTTATGCTGTCCTTTGATGAACAGAAGCCTTTCACACAATGTGATTTGTCCTTGTTGCTGTTTCTTTTTTTTTTTTTTTAATTTTTTAATGTTTACTTTATTATTTTTGAGAGAGGGAGACAGGGCATGAGGGAGACACAGAATCTGAAACAGGCACCAGACTCTGAGCTGTCAGGGGCTTGAACTCAGGAACGAGGAGATCATGACCCGAGCTGAAGTCGGACGCTAAACCGACTGAGCCACCCACGCACCCCTGTTTCTTCGTTAATAAATAAATTCTTTAGCATCTTGAAATAATGAAGATCTTCAATATCACCATTTAAGAGAACTATGTTTTTTTTTTTTAATTTTTGTATTTTTAAATCCACCTGGAACTGTGGGTGAGGTAGGGCTTCAATTTCTTTCTCCCTCCCCCCCCCTTTTTTTTTGATACGGATACTCAATTGTTTCAGAACATGGATGGAAAGTGTATCTTTTCTAATGATCTAAAGTGCCAACTCTGTCAGCTGTTTTTGTAAACCTGGATCCGTTTCTGGTCTTTCTGTTCTGCTCTGTCTACTTTTCCTCAAGTACTCTGCTATCTCAGTTATACAGCTACAGAATAAGACTTCATATCTGGTAGAGCTATGTGTTCTATATTGGTAAAAAAGGAGAAAAGGGATTGATGATTGAAGGCTGGAAAAGTGGCCACTTTCAAATACTGATCTTGAACAATGCCTATTTCTTCATTCACTTAGGTTTCCTTTAACATTTCTTATAAAGTTCTGTAATTGTGTCCGTAGAATTTTCTCCACATAGATGTATGCCTAAGTACTTCACCTTTTTTTTTTTTTTCGGTTCCTTTAAGATCCTTTTAAGTTCATCTTCAAACTCACTCTTACATAGAAATGCATTGTATTTCTTCACACTAACTTTAAATTCAGCAGTTTTATTTTGCTTCTTCATCATACTTTTCTGTAGATACCTATGCATTTTCTATGTACACGTTTATTTTACTCGCAAATAATGAGAGATTTGTTCTTCCCGGTCCATCCCTATATCACTTTGTAGTGTGCGTGTGTGTGAAATATCGTGATTGCTAACACCTCCAGTAAAATGTTAAATATAAGTCATCACCATGATCTTAGAAGTAAAGCTTTTCTGTAGTAAGCAGACTTCTAAGATGGCCACAATGATTCCCATTTCTTTGAAGTCACACCTCCATGTAATCCACTGCTCTGGAGGGTGGGCCGGAGTAGTGACCTGCTTCCAACCAATAGAATATGCTAAATTTGATGGACTGTCATGTCCAAAATAAGACTACAAAAGATTGTGATTTCTCCCTTCCTAATAGGCTTCCTGTGTTACATTTTTGGATTATATATTATCATATGCTTATTTTCCAACATGTTTCTCTTTGGTGTGGTATCTCTTAAGGTCCTAGGTCCATTTTTTAGTTGGATTTTTTTGTTTTCTTATTGTTGAGTTTTAAGTGGATAGGTAGATAGATAGATAGACAGATAGACAGACATGTAGGTACATGGATAGACAGCAATCCTATATCAGATGTGCCTTTGGCAAATATTTTCTTTCATTCTGTGGCTGGTCATCCCATTCTCTTGACATTACATTATTTACAGAGCAGAAGTTTTGTTTTGTTTGGTTCTAATTTTAATGAAGTCCAGCACATTAATTACTTCTTCCATGGAGCAGACTTTTGGTGTTGTGTTTAAAAAGACATTGGCGTACCCAAATCACGTGGGTTTTCTCCCTATGTTGCCTTCTGGAGGTTCATACTTTTGTGTTTTACATATAGGTGTCTGACCCATTTTGAGGTAATTTCTGTGAAGGGGTCAGGTCGGGGTTTAGATTTATTTTTGTTTGCAAGTGGATGTCCAATTATTCCAGATTATTTGTTGAAGGGACTACCGTTGCTATAACTTGTTTCCTTTGCTCCTTTATCAAAGATCAGTTGACTATATTTACGCACATCTATTTCTGTGCTCTCTAGTCTGTTTCATATAGGTATTGACAGCTATATATTCCCCTGGGACCACTGCTTTTGCAGTGCTCCATACATTTTGATATGTTGTGATTTTTTCCTCCCATTTCAAGACATTTTTATTTTACTTTTTCAAATTTTATTTATTTTGAGAGAGAGAGAGAATCAGCCATTTTAATTGTTGTTTTCTATATGTGTAATGTGTAATTCCTTTTTCTATATGTGTAATGTGTAATTTTTGTTTTCTATATGTGTAATGTGTGTTTTGTTTATCCGTTCCTCTTTTGTTGTCTTATTTTATATTAATTGGGTGTTTTGTAGAGTGACAACTTTAATTCTTGTAATGATTTTTAAATTATTTTGGAGTTGTTTTCTTAGAAATCCCTTTAAAATTTACAACACGCATCTTAATTGATCATATTCTATTTCCGATTCAAACTTAGTTCCAGTGACATATAGAAATTCTACCTCCACATAGTGCCATTGCTTCCTCAATCTTTTTTGGGCTATTACTGTTATACATGTTAAGTCAATGTATGTTACTAACACAATAATACTTTCTTATAATTATTGCTTAGTATAATCTAATGTCTTTTTAAAAGGCCAAGCAAAGGGGCAGCTGGGTGGCTCAGTTGTTAAGCATCCAACTTCGGCTCAGGTCATGATCTCCCGGTTCATGTTTTCAAGCCTCATCAGGCTGTGTGCTGACAGCTCAGAGCCTGAAGCCTGCTTTGGACTCTGTGTCTCTCTTTCTTCCTCTTCCCCCCTCTCTCTCTCCCTCTCTCTCTCTCTCAAAAATAAACTTTTTTTTTTAAAGGCTGAGCAAAGAAAAGACAGCAAGTATAAATTCACATAATTTGTTCTATTGTTGATTTATCCTTTTTGATTCTCTTCATTTCTTCCTGAAGATTTCCTTTCTCCAATACAGCCTTGTTCCCACCACCTCCTTGGTGCTGTTATTGTCAAACACATTACATTTTCATATATTGTAAACCCAACAAAAGAAAAAAACAATATACTGTTTTGTTTTGTTTTGTTTTGTTTTAATCAGTCAGGGGTGTAGGGGTGCCTGGATGGCTCAGTTAAGCCTCTGAGTCTTGATTTCAGGACTTGATCTCATGGTTTGTGAATTCAAGCCCCACATCAGTCTCTGTGCTGATGTGAGGAGCCCACTTGAAATTCTCTCTCTCTTTTTCTCTCTGATCTTCCACCCCCACCCTCAAAAATAAACATTCAAAAATAAAATAAGAATCAGTCAGGGGTATAAAGGAGAATTAAGCAATTATATTGTCTTTTGTAATTATTTACGTAATTGCCTTCACTGGCACTTTTTGTTTTGTCAGTTAGATTTGAATTAATTACTGTTATGCAATGTATCATTTTCTTTCAGTTTGAAGCATTTCCTTCGTAGTTTTTGAAAGGAACATCTGCTACCAATGAATTCTTTTGGTTTCAGTTTATTTGGGAATGTCTCTATTTTGCATTCATTTTTTAAAAGATAGTTTTGCTGGATATAAGATTCTTGAGTGATAGGTTTTTAGGTTCTGCACTTTTATCTTCTAGTCTAATGTATTTCTGATGAGAAGTTAGCTTTTAATCTTGATTGACTTCCCTATACATAGTGAGTCATTGTTCTTTTGTATCTTTCATGATAGTCTCTTTATCTTTCAACATTTGACCGTAATGTGCATGTATGGATGTGAATCTCCAATATGGAAAGCTTTTAGTCTCTTCTTCTTGAACTATTTTTCTGTCTCTCCTTTACTAGTGACACTCCTACTATGTGTATACTAATTCACTTAGTTGTGTCTCACCTTTTAATGAGCCTCTTTCATTTTTTAAAATATAAGCTTTGCTTTTGAAAGCAGTTTCAGATTCACAGTAAAATTGAACAAATATTGCAGTATGCCCCACTCCCCATACACACAACCTTCCCTGCTATCGCTATCCTGCACCAGGGTGGTACATTTGTTACAACTGATTAACTAGCATTGACCAATCATTACCCCCCAAAATCCAGGACTCACATTAAATTTCATTCTTGGTTTTTTTATGTTCTATGGGCTTTGACAAATATGTAATGACATGTATTCATCATTATGGTATCATTCATCATACTTTCACTGTTCTAAAAATCCCCTGTGCTCCACGTATTCATCCTTCTTTTCCTGCAAACCTAGGCAACTATTGACCTTTTTCTTGTCTCCATAGTCTTGCATATTCCAAAATGTCATACAGCTAGACTCACACAGTGTGTAGCTTTCTCGGATGGGCTTTTTCAACTCAGTAATATCTATTTGACGTTCTTCCATGTTTTCTCATGTCTTTATAGTTCATTGCTTTTAAAAATTGAATAATATTCCATTGTATGGATATGCCACAATTTGCCAGGATAACTTTGTTGCTTCCAAGTTTGGGTAATTATGAATAAAGCTATTATAAACATCCACACACAGGTTTCTGTGTGAACATAAGTTTTCAGATTATTGAGTACCAAAGAGTGTGATTGCCGGATTGCACGGTAAGAGTAAATCTAGTTTTGTAAGAACTGCAAAATGGTCTTCCAAAATGTTCATACCATTTTGCAGCTCCATCTGTAATGAATAAAAGCTCCTGTTTCATCACATCCTTGCCAACATTTGGTGTTGTCAGTGTTTGAATTTTAGTTATTCTGGGGGTGTAATGGTATCTCACTGTTTTAATTTGCAATTACCTTACTGACATAGGATGGTGAGCATCTTTCCATGTTATTTGCCATCTATATATCTTCTTTAGTGAGGTATCTGTTCAGAATTTTTGCCCATTTTTTAACTTAGGGTTCATTTTCTTACCACTGTTTGAAGAGTTATTTGTATATTCTAGATAACAGTCCTTATCAGATATTTCTTTTGCAGATATTTCCACCCAATCTATAGCTTGTCTTCTCATTCTATTGATGTGTCTTTCACAGAGCAGAAGTTTCTAATTTTAATGAAGTCCAGCTTATCCATTATTTCTTTCACAGATCATGCCTTTGATCTTGCTTCTAAAAAGTTATAGTCAAACCCAAGGTCATCTAGATTTTCTCCTATGCTATCTTTTAGTCTTTTCATAGTTTTGATTTTCACATTTAGGGCTATGGTCCTTGGGTTGATTTTTGTAAAGGATGTGTCTAGATTCATTATTTTTCATGTGGATATCCAGTTATTTCATCACCATTAGTTACACTATGGTCAAAAATCATCTGACGACATTTGTGTGAGTCTATTTTTAAGTTGTCTGTTTTGTTCTATTGATTTACTTGTGTATTCTTTTGCCAGTAGAACACTGTCTTAATTACTGTAGTTTTATAGTAGGTTTTGAAGTCAAATATAGTCTGTCTTCCCAATGTGCTATTTTTCTTCAGTTTCGTTCTTTTTTTTCCAGTGTGTTGATTATTCTGGGTCTTTCCATAAAAATTCTAGAATTAGTTTGTCAATAAAAATAATTTTGTGGGTTTTTATTGGGATTTTATTAAATCTGTAGATCAAGTTGGGAAGAACTGACATCTTAACAATCTTGAGTATCACTATCCACAAAGATGTAATATCTCTCCAATTATTTAATTCTTTGATTTCTTTAATCAGACTGCTTCCCATTTTTGAATTCCTTTTCCTCCCTAATCTCTATTGATCTACCTCCACATTCATCGATTCTTTTTTTTCTGTCATCTCAAATCTACTCTTGGACCTTTCTAGTGGATTGTCTCATTTCGGTCATTGCTCTTTTTCAACTCCATAATTTCTATCTGATTCTTTTTAATAATTTATATCTCCTTATTTATATGTTCTGTTTGATGATTTATTGTCATTATACTTTCCTTTGATTCTGTAAGCATTTATTTTAGTTTTTTAACATATTTATAGAAGGAACTTCAAAGTCTGCCTGCTAATTCTATCATCTTAGTCTCTTTAAAGGCTGTTTCTCTTGCTTGCTTTTCCTCCTACATATGTATCACACTTTCTTCTTTCTTTGCATGTCTCATATTTTGTTTTGTTTTGTTTTTGGTGTTTTTTTTTTAAACTGGATATTTGAAATAATGTATTATGCCAGATATGCATATTGATTTTTACCTCCCTTCGTTGAGCATATTATTGCTAATTTTTTTTGTTTGTTTTTTGGCCATTCTTTAAATTTGTGTAGTGACTTGGCCTGCTATTTCTATTGATTCTATTTCCCCATGGTATGTAGCCTCAACTATCCTTGGTCAAATTTTTCCCCTTTGTTCTATCTTTTGGCCTGGCTCTCGAGGGTTTGCCTCTGGTTCACTTATTGTTAAAGGTTGTATGTAAGCTCACTTAGATTGTTGATTTCTACCACTTATTAGTGAATGTTTGTTTGGCTTATTGGCTGCTATCATAGTTCAGGAAATTTATATTATTTTGCCACATGTTCAACCAGGGATTCATGGCTGTAGGTTTCCTCTATGATCTCTTCTGAAAAGGCATTTTACACATTCACGCAATCTTCCAGACTGCCAGGGATGAATGCCATTGTGTCTTTATGTCTGGCATCCCAAGAGTCTCCCTTGGGTCAGAATTTTTTTTTTTTTAATTTTTTTTCAACGTTTATTTTATTTTTGGGACAGAGAGAGACAGAGCATGAACGGGGGAGGGGCAGAGAGAGAGGGAGACACAGAATCGGAAACAGGCTCCAGGCTCCGAGCCATCAGCCCAGAGCCGGACGCGGGGCTCAAACTCAGGGACCGCGAGATCGTGACCTGGCTGAAGTCGGGCGCTTAACCGACTGTGCCACCCAGGCGCCCCAGAATTGTTTATTGCATAGTCAATGTTTGGTCAGAGTTTGTGTTTAATTCCCTACTCTCTATTGATAGACCTATGTGAGGCATCTACTCTCTATTGATATACCTATGTGAGGCTTGAGGGATGTTTACATCTGCCCTGTATCCTGTTATGATTTTTCCTGAGTGGGTGCAGCTTTTCTGAATCCTGGAGTTAACGAAAGTCCTAATAAGGCTCTGCTTGACTGCCATTTTCTGTGAGTCTATTAAACTTCTGGTTGCTCTGCCATTTTGTTGGTATCATGGAGCTACCAACCTCCTCTTAAATGCTCTTCACCAAGATCCTCATTGTTGTTACAATCTCTTAGTCAAAGAGTTCTCCATACTGTAATTAAGTCAGTCCCCTCAGGCAAAACTGCAGAGTTCTTCATTCGTATGGTCTTCTTTCTCTTACACACAGAATCCCAGTGATATTGCACCAGAGGTGGCATATGGACTTGCTTTCCCCAGAATGACACCCCTGTTCTGTGAATGGGCATTGATAGAGGGTTGTGACAGCCCCTGGTCTTTTTAGCTTGCCCCTCCCGGCATGAAACATCCACCCTATATGCTAACTGGGGTGGACATGATTTAGACTTCAGTATTCTTGGCCTGTAATTCCTACCTTAAAATTCATTTCTATCACTAGGGGGTTGATGAGGGAAAGGAGACTGGTCCTTTCTTGCTATGACTACTCAGCATAGAGCTTCTTCAACATGAGGCTGGGAGAGAAGGAGACAGGAAACACTGGGAGCTGCCCCTTCTGATGTGAAACCAAAGGCCAAGACTGGGAGATGGTGGTAGAGAGAGCCCTCATCTTCTTGGCCACAATGCCTGAAGTAGGACACCCAAGGTAGAGCTTCCATACAATAGACGGGAGATGGGGGTAAAAAAGTAGGTCAGGACTCAAATGACTAACACTATTCTTAATGAAATTTAGTAGATTTTCTTGAATGAATATTTTTCTATTTGTTACATGCTGCTCTTAAGACAATTCCAGAGATTTTTTAAAAAAAAAGTTTTGTTTGCTTGTTTGGTAATTTTCACTGGTTAGTTTAGTTAATTAATTAATTAATTTTGGGCTGGGGAGAGAGTCTGCCAAGTACCTTATTCTGCCACTCTGGGAGCCCTGCCTTATTGCTAATAGTTTCACACTTGAACTTTATCAAACCCTTTATCTGCATCTATTAGAATGATAATAAGTTGGTTTACTTTCTTTAACTTATTATTGGAGTAAGCAAACTACAGTCCACAGGCCAAATCTGCCCCATTGCTTGGTTTGTTTTTTTTTTTAACGTTTATTTATTTTTGAGACAGAGAGAGACACAGCATGAATGGGGGAGGGGCAGAGAGAGAGGGAGACACAGAATCGGAAGCAGGCTTCAGGCTTTGAGCCATCAGCCCAGAGCTCCACGCGGGGCTCCAACTCGCTGATCGCGAGATTGTGACGTGAGCTGAAGTCAGACGTTCAACCCACTGAGCCACCCAGGCGCCCCCTACTGCTTGTTTTTGTAAATAACATTACATTGGAAGACACACACCCAATCATTTACTTCCGTCTGTGGCTGCTTTCATGCAATGGCAACTATAGTGGTAATAGTTGAAACAGAGTCCATATGGCTCATAAAATCTGAAGTATTTACCATATGGACCTTATAGGAATCAGTTTGCTCATCATTCATCTATTTAAATAGTGAATTACTTTTTCTAAAGATACAGCAATCTTGTTTTTCTGGAATAAACCCAACATAGATATGTGTATCTAGATATATAATCCACTAGATATATAATCCAAATATAGCTATATAACTATATATATATAGAACTTGGTTTGATAAATTTATTTCATTAGAATTTTTGTATCTCTATTTATAGGTAAGAATGACTTTTAATTTTCCTTTTATTAACTGCCTTCATTGTGTTTTGAAATCACAATAATGCTCACCTCCTTTTAGAAAGCATTCTTTTTCTAGTCTTTGAGCTAGTATACGTTTTATCTAAAGTTGAGGTTTTTCTCATTAATTTTTTAAACTTTTATTTAAATACCAGTTATTGACATAAGTGTAGTATTAGTTTCAGGTGTATAATATAGAAGCTTTTCCTATTTAAACTTTGGTTAGAATTCACAGATAAAACTATTTGAGTCAGGAAGTTGTTTTGCAATAAAAATTTTAGTAGTAATTAAATCTCTGTTATATTCACACAACTATTTAGATTTCTATTTTTTTCTTAAATCACTTTTGATCAATTATCTTTCTCTAGGAATGTTTACTTTTTTTCTTTAGTTTTAAATATATTGACATATTTTTAAAAAATATCTATAATGGGGTAAAAAACTTATATAAGATTCCCTTTTATTTTAATCTCTGATATTGTTTGTGCTTGTTCTGTTTTTTCCCTGAACAATTTTGCCAGAATCTTGTCGATTGTATTAGTTTTTTGTTTTTTCAAATAAACAACTTTTGGCCTTGATCTGTCTGTTTTCTATTTATATTATTTATGTCTTATTAACTACTGTAGTTATCTTTGTTATTTTCTTCCTGTGTGGTTTCTTGGAGAGTTATTTGCTTTTAGTTTCCTAACTTCTTGATATGAATCAATCACTAGATTGTGATCAATGTTAGGCAGTGACCCAGTATTGGAGCACGAGTGGGGGAAGGGCAGACAGCGGCGGGGGGACACAGATTCCAAAGCAGGCTCCAGGCTCTGAGCTGTCAGCACAGAGCCCAACAAGGAGCTCGAACTCAGGGACAGTGAGATCATGACCTGAGCCAAAGTCTGACGCTTAACCGACTGAGCCACCCAGGCGCCCCTACTTTTATTACTGTTAAATTATAATTTTGTAATGTATATGCAGAAATAATAAATGTGCCGCTGAGCAGTGCATTTTCACAGTATGACCTCAGCTAAGCCTGCAGGACACATCTAAGGAAATATATTACCAAAACTCTCAATGCCTTTATTCCCCTCCCACACCCCTAACTTAAACCAAACAAACAAAAAGACCCTGCTCTCTTGACTTCTAACAATATTAGCTTTTTATTTTTAACTTTTTAGTTTCCAAACCTCTATTTAAATTCTCCATATTTTGGGGGCACCTGGGTGGCTCAGTCGGTTAAGTGTCCGACTTCGGCTCAGGTCATGATCTCGAGGTTCGTGAGTCTGAGCCCCTCATCAGGCCCTGTGCTGACAGCTTAGAGCCTGGAGCCTGCTTCTGATTCCGTGTCTCCCTTTCTCTCTGCCCCTCCTTTGCTCATGCTCTGTCTATCTCTCTCTCAAAAATAAAAATGAAACATTAAATTCTCCATATTTTTTAGACCTATTCAACCATTTCTCTATTTTCTTGTATAGATTATCTATAGTTACTTAAAATTCTTTTCTGCTAACTTCAAAATCTGGCTAACTTGTGAGCTAGCTTCTATTTTATCTTCTTTTTTTTTTTTTTTTTTTTTTGTTCTCTCACATGAATCATTTATTTGATCCTATCTACTCACATACCTAGCAATTTCATTCTAAATGCTGGATACTGTGTTTAAAAAAGTATAAAGGCTCCAGAAGATATTATTTTCATGAAGAGATAGTTTACCCTCCATAGAGAGGGGTAAGATAAATGCTTTAATTCAATCAGCTGGACGAGGCTGGCTCACAGTTTTGGTAATCCGCAGCCTACCTCTTGTTTGGCTCTGTGTGTAAGCTTTCCAGAGCTTTCTGATTGCACACTTGGTGAGTCTTTTGTCTTCCTCCCTTTAGATAAAAGAATATTCCTGGCTTTGATAACAATAAGTCTGTTACAAAGAAAGACTCCTTACCTATGTCTTTGTCCTAGATGCTATGGGATTATGTCCTAGTCCAAGTCTTAGTATCTGAAATATTCCCTCACCACAGGTCATATGAATTTATTCTTTCTCTTATTACTTTAAAAAAATGTTGATTTATTTATTTTGAAGAGAAAGAGTGTGCAAGGGAGGGGCAGAAAGAGAGAAGGAGAGAGGGAGAGAGAGAATTCCCAACCAGGATCTGCACTTTCAGCACAGTGCTACGCAGGGCTCTATCCCATGAACCATGAGATCATGACCTGAGCAGAAACCAAGAGTCGGCCGCTTCACAGACTGAGCCACCCAGGTGCCCCTGCTTTTATTCCTTTTGCTGAAAGCCAAAGTGATGTTTCAAATACTATTTAAACTAGTGCAATTATTACTTTACAGGCAAAATGATGGTTGTCAGGAATGCTTTTAGGTATCAACAAACCAGAGTTCCGGCTTTTTATGGCTTTATTCGACTAAGCATTGCTATCTTGCCATTGCAGTGCTGTTGCTGATGTTCTGGTATCCAATAGGCAGCCAAGAAGTTATTCTAAGGATGATCCGCTAAGGATGAGATCACATGTTTATTTACAGTGTCTGACTCCAGCAATACCAATATTTTGTCCTCTGAGTTAGCTTGAAGGTTTCAGAAAAAAATGGAAGATTGACCCTCAAAATGGCCCTCAACCACAGTGGTCACTTCAAGCACATCAAGCCTATGAAACCTCCACTAACTGTTCCTACAACTGCAAGGCAAAGAGGCAATGACTCAATCAGCTATTGGCTAAACTTCAGGCAGCACATCAACCCTAGGATTGAGTGTTGCCATAGTTACCTTGACTGGTCTAATCGTCCCACACGGGAGGTGAGATTAAAATAACCAAAGAATAGGAGCATCTAGGGGGGCAATCACGTCCGGTTTTCACTTTGCTGGGATATTCCCTAATATCTTTTCAAACTGCAAACCAGATCCATTTTCCTTGTTAGAAAAGCTGAGTGGGTATGCCTTTTTAGAAGTTTATAATGGAAGGATGGCAAATTGCACATTTGTGTACTTGTTTGTGACTATGTGGAGTGGGTGTTAACGCTTTGGAACAGGTCCGACGAATTATATTTTCTGAGCCAAGGCCAGGGAAAATGCTTCATCTTCAACCATCCGGGTCCATGGGGAAATGATTGTGATCATTATTTATTAAGGAAAATGGGCTTGTGAAAAAACACCACACAGTAACTGAGAAGCCCAACACTCTCAATAACGTTTTCAAGTTCTCTTCACAGCCCCCTCACCAAATGCACGTGTGCAAGTGTGGGTGTGCACACACACACAAATACACATATGTGCACGCTCACCCAGGCAGTCTTCCCTAATCTCTGATACTTTCCATCTGTCAGGGAGAATGAATCTTTCCAATCATTTTTAAAACGATTCTGTTTTTGTGAAGCATTGAGCTTGTACCCTGTGAAAGTTTGGCAGGAAGCATACGTTTCTTACTCGAGTTCCTGAACACGACAGCTGTGCTTCTCTCACACAACTTGGGGAAATGTTCCCGGTCTTAATCAACAGCACAAGGCAGCCGAGGGCCTAAATACAGCTTGTGTCACAGAGCATTCATAAAAGTGTCAATTTCTCCCTTCTTCTAGATCCTCTGCCCTGTATTTTTTTTTTCTTTTTTAATCAACCTCGATTTTTTCAGTCTGTGCCACTTTTTAAATTTGGGTCCGTGTCTATTCTTCCAAAAGGTACTTCCGGGTGAGCCTGGGTGGCTCAGTTGGTTGAGTGTCCGACTCTTGATCTCAGCTCAGGTCTTGATCTTAGGGTCATGAGTTCAGGTCCCATGTTGGGCTCCATGCCCGGCATAGAATCTACTTCAAAATAAAACAACCATGACAAAAAAGTACTTCAGGGTCTTATCTTCTTGACTACGTAGCAACTCATAGTAACCAAAGGAAAATTAGTGTCCTCTCTTTCTCTCGTGTAATCTATATTGAAACTAAGAGCCAAAAAAAAATCTTGCTTTCATTCTGGAGTCCCTCACAAATTCTGAGCAGGGCTGGCAATTGAATATCAATGGCTCTTTTACTAAATGCCAGGTACTACTCTAGTCTCGTGACACCCTTTACCATCACGTCAGTCCTTGTGTATACCAGCTTCACCATTAAATGAAATTATTAAATTAAGTTATTAAATGAGTATCATTATCTCTACAGATGAGAAAACTGAGGCTGTAGTGAGGTTAGGTGTCTTGGCCTGTTCACACATCTTATTGATGTCGGCCTGACAATAGTAAGTTATTTTCAGCTCTGGTATCAGGACCTGTATCTGTCTGGAGAGAATTTCTTAACCTACTAGTGCAACCCTTGGAATTGGAGCTCGGCCCTCCAGGAGGACGAATTAGTCGTGACGATACTTGACCTTTTTTCAAACCACAAAACGTACTCACTCTTCTGCCCTTAGGAGCTTAGGCAAAACAGGACTTGGAAGCAGATACCTGGATCTGAATCCTGCTACAACTGATGGATATTTCTGTAGTCTTTGAAAGACATTTGTACGCCTTGAATCTTTGGGTGTTGTTGTTGTTGTTGTTATTGTTTAAACTTTTTTTTTAAGTGTTTATTCATTTTTGAGAGACAGAGAGAGAGACAGAGTATGAGCAGAGGAGGGGCAGAGAGAGAGGGAGACACAGAATCCGAAGCAGGCTCCAGGCTCTGAGCCATCAGCACAGAGCCCAATGCGGGGCTTGAACCCACCAACCATGAGATCGTGACCTGAGCTGAAGTTGGACGCTTAACTGACTGAGCCACTCAGGCACCCCTTTTTGTTTTTATTTTTATATATAAAATGATGATTAAAATATATGCTTTACATGGTTCCTCTAAAGCTTAAATGAGATAATGCATGTGGAAATGCTATTTTCATATTCTATAATACAACACACATATATGCATATTCAACATACATAAATATATATGCATATATCAACATACATATATACATTATATGTGTGTGTGTGTGTATATATATATATATATACATACAGACACATATATATATTTGAGGAGAGACTGGTTCTATATAAAGCTCCATACTGTTTCCACAGCAGACGTGTCCAAGAGAGTTGAAAAATTCCACTGTACTTGCCAATAATTTCAGCTGGTGACAAGTAGTCTTCCAGGTGAGGAAACGTAGGTAGGTTAGAAAAATCACAGTGCATTACAGTGTTTAACATACATTGTGATGATGGCCGTTATCCTTATAATCACCATCATCATCATTATTCACTTTGCCATCAAATAATTACCTCTCAAGGTCAGAGGTTCCCTGAAAAACTTCTGTATATGAAGAAGTAGAAAAGAAAGCCCTGTAAACAGCAAAGATTGACTTGGGAATATTTTGTGAGTTTTGGCCCTTTCCTCTATTAAGCCTTTTCCTCTATTTCAAGGCTATTTCATTGTGACATAGCTATTCATCCTATAAAGCTTGTATTGCTTTTACTGTAAACATGTGGTTTTGGCTATTAAGGGTCTTTTTGTTCATCTCTGCTCTGTTTGTTCTGTTTGTTAGTTTTGTCTATAGACGATGCCTGAGATCATCATTTGGGATCCATTATAGGTTTCTTAATTATAAGGAAAGGGGCCTGGGGTCAAAGGTGTTCTTGTTACTATCTCTTTGCAAATATTATCCAAGACTCTTATATATATTTTTTTATCAAATAAACAAAACGAATCCCATGATAACTTACCCTTTTTAAATTTATTTTTATTTTTTTATTTTTTAAATTTTTAATTTTTTTTTTATTTTTGAAACTTATTGTTAAATTGGTGTCCATACAATACCCAGTGCTCATCCCAACAGGTGCCCTCTTCAATACGCATCACCCACCCTCCCCTCCCTCCCACCCCCCATCAACCCTCAGTTTGTTCTCAGTTTTTAAGGGTCTCTTATGTTTTGGCTCCCTCCCTCTCTAACCTCTTTTTTTTCCCTTCCCCCATTTTTTTAATTGGAATATTTTCCCACTATATTCTCCTGTTGAATCCTTGTAATCTGTGTAAATTAAATATGCATATAATCTACAGATTTTGGTTATCAAGTGTAGGCCCCAAATCATAGCATTAGTGAAACGATATCCTGAAAACCACCAGTATATCAATATCTGTGCTACAATGTCACAAGATGCTAAAAGCCAACAAAGTGATGATAGATAGAGGAACTTAAGGGTAAACATCTCTGAGTTCAAAATGAGGTTTCTCATCTTTCTTGATGATGTTATCCTTAAGTCATTATATCATGTGCCCAGTATGATGTTGAAGGGAGGTAAAAACTAACAGGGAATTGTGAAATATTCAAAGTAGTTACTTTGCTATTAAATGTCATGTTCAGAACACTCGTTTTGGAGTTCAGTTGAAGAAGTCCATTAACCTAACTTCTATGATGTCCAGAGAGACAGTGTGAGAAGAAAGAAGGAAAGGGAAGGGAGGAAGAAAGGGAGGAGCTTATTTAAGCCAGTTGATTTCTTCCTCATTTAAATTAATTCAAGTCCCAAAAGAGGTAAAAAGAGTTTCCAACTGAGGGCATAAATATTTATAATTGTTAGATCTTCTTGATGGATAAACCCTTAAATTATGATATAATGCCCTTCTTCATCTCTTGTTACAGTCTTTGTTTTAAAATCTGGGTTATCTGACATTTGTATGCCTACTCTGGCTTTCTTTGGAGCTCCATTAGCATGATAGATGGTTCTCCATCCACTCACTATCAAACTGCAGGTGCCTTTAGGTCTAAAATGAGTCTCTTGCAGGCAGCATATAAATGGCTCCTGGGTTTTATCCATTCGTTTACCCTATGTCTTTTGATTGGAACATTTAGTCCATTTACATTCAGGATGATTATTAAAAGATATGAGTTTAGTGCCATTGTGCTGCCTATGGAGTTGGTTTCTCTGTTGATGTTCTCTGGTCCTTTGTAGTCTTGGTTGCTTTGGTTTTCTTTTTTCTTTTTCTCCACTCAGACAGTCCCCCTTAAAATTTCTTGCAGAGCTGGTTTAGTGGTCACAAACTCCTTCAGTTTTGTTTGTCTGGGAAAGTCTTTATCTCTTCTTCTGTTCTGAATGACCCCTGGCTGGATAAAGAATTGTTGGCTGCATATTTTTCCCATTTAGCACATTGAATATTTCCTGCCACTCCCTTCTGGCCTGCAGGTTTCAGTGGACAGGTCTGCTACTAAACTTATGTGTCTACCTTTGTGGGCTAAGGACCTTTTGTCCCTAGTTTCTTTCAGGATTCTCTCTTTATCTTTGTATTTTGCAAGTTTCACTGTGATATGTGTTGGTGTTGACCTGTCTTTGTTGATTCTGAAGGGAATTTTTTGTGCCTCTTGGACTTGAAAGCCTGTTTCCTTTTCCAGATTAGTTAGTAAAGTTCTCAGCTATAGTTTGTTCAAATAAATCTTCTGCCCCTTTTCCCTGATATTCTTCTTTATGGACTCCTATGATATGGGTATTGTTTCATTTCATGGAATCACTTAGTTTTCTAAGTCTCCCCTCATGATCTAGTAATTTCCCTTCCCTCTTTTTTTCAGCATCATTATTTTCCATAATTTTATCTTCTATTTCATATATATATATATGATATATATATGATATGATATATATATATAAATGATATATATTTATCATCTAAGCTAATGACATACATAAGACATAATGACATACATAAGCTAATGACAAACATAAAGAAACTCATGGATAATAATACCATAATATTAAAGGAGACTTTAATATTCTACTTACAGCAATGGAGAGATCATCTAAACAGAAAATCAACAAGGAAACAATTGCTTTGAGTGACACACTGGACCAGATGGATTTAACAGATATATTCAGACCATTTCATCCTAAAGCAGAAGAATACACATTCTTCTCAAGTGCACATGGAACATTCTCCAGAATAGATTACATACTGGGTCATAAATCAGCCTTCAAAAGGTACAGAAAGCTCGAGGTCATACCATGCATATTTTCAGATCACAATGCTGTGAAACTTGAAATCAACCACAAGAAAAAATTTTAGAAAACCCATAAACACATGGAAGTTAAAGAACATCTTACTAATGAATGAATGGGTTAACCAGGAAATTAAAGAAGAAATCTACTGGACACTTAAAGAAGAGTTAATACCTCTTCTCAAACTGTTCCATAAAACATAAATGGAAAGAAAGCTTCTAAACTCATGCTATGAAGCCAGCATTACCTTGATTCCAAAACCAGACACAGACCCCACTAAAAAGGAGAATTGTAGGCTAATATCCCTAATGAACCTGGTTGTAAAAATTCTCAACAAGATACTAGCAAATCGAATTCAACAGTACATTAAGAAAATTATTCACCATGATCAAATGAGACTTATTCCTGGGCTGAAGGGCTGGTTCAATATCACAAATCAATGTAATACACCACATTAATAAAAGAAAGGGTAAGAATCATATGATCTTCTGAATAAATGCAGAAAAAAAATATTTGACAAAATTAGCATCCTTTCCTAATAAAAACCATCAAGAAAGGAGGGATAGAAGAAACATTCCTCAACATCATAAAGGCCATATATGAAAGACCCATAGCTAATATCATCCTCAATGGGGAAAATCTGAGACCTTTCCCCTTAAGGTCAGGAACACAACAGGGTTGTCCAGTCTCACTGTGTTATTCAACATAGTACTGGGAGTCCTAGCCTCAGCAATCAGACAACCAAAACAAATAGAAGGTGTACAAATTGGCAAAGAAGCAAAGTCACTCTTCTCAGAAATACTCTACATCGAATACCCAAAAGACTCCATCAAAAAACTGCTGGAGCTGATACTTGAATTCAGCAAATTCACAGGATATAAAATTAGCGTACATACACTGGTTGTATTTCTATACTCCAATGATGAAGAAGCAGAAAGAGAAATCAAGGAATCCATCCTATTTACAATTGCACCACAAACCATAAGAATCCTAGGAGTAAACCTAACCAAAGATGTAAAAGATCCATACACTGAAAACTGTAGGAAACATATGAAAGATATTGAAGAAGACACAATGAAATGGAAAAACATTCCATACTCATGGGTTGGAAGAACAACTATTGTTAAGATGTCTATATTACACAAAGCAATCTACACATTCGATGCAATTCCTATCAAAATAACACCGGCATTCTTCACACAGCTAGAACAAACAACCCTAAAATTTGTATGGAACCAGAAAAGACCCCAAATAGCCAAAGTAATGTTGAAAAAGAAAACCAAAGCTAAAGGCATCACAATTCCAGACTTAAAACTGCATTACAAAGCTGTAATCATTGAGACAGTATGGTACTGGCACAAAAACAGACACAGAGAACAATGCAACAGAATAGGCAGCCCAGAAATGAACCCACAAATATATGGCCAACTAATCTTTGACAAAGCAGGAAAGAATATCCAATGGAAAAGTCTCTTCAGCAAATGGTGCTGGGAAAGCTGGACAGCGACATGCAGAAGAATCAAACTGGAACACTTTCTTATGCCGTACATATACAAAAATAAGTTCAAAATGGATGAAAGACATAACCATGAGACAGGAAACCATAAAAATCCTACAGGAGAAAACAGGCAACAACCTCTTTGACCTTAGCTGAAGCAACTTCTTACTAGGCATGTTATCTGGAGGCAAGGGAAATAAAAACAAAAATGAACTATTGGGACCTCATCAAGATAAAAACCTTCTGCACAGAGAAGGAAACAATCAACAAAACCAAAAGGTACTCGACTGAATGGGAGAAGATATTTGCAAATGACATATGCAATAAAGGGTTAGTGTCCAAAATCTACAAAGAACTTATCGAATTCAACACCCAAAAAAGCAAATAATCCAGTGAAGAAATGGGCAGAAGATATGAATGGATACTTTTCCAAAGAAGACATCCAGATGTGTGTCACCCATCTTCTGAAAAGATGCTCCATGTCACTCACCATCACGGAAATACAAATCAAAGCCACAATAAGATACCATCTCACACCTGTCAGAATGGCTAACATTGACAACTCAGGAGGCAAAAGATATTGGCGAGGATACAGAGAAAGGGAAACCCTTTTGCGCTGTTGGTACGAATGCAAACGGGTGCAGTTACTGTGGAAAACAGCACAGAGATTCCTCAAAAAATTAAAAATAGAACTACCTTATGATCAAACAATTGTATTAGTAGGTTTTTATCCGAAGGATATAAAAATGTTGATTTGAGGAGACACATATACCCCACTGTTTATAGCAGTGTTATCAACAATAACCAAATTATGGAAAGAGACCAATCAGTTAATGGACTGATGAATGGATTAAGAACATGTGACATATATGTATTCTACACAATGGAATACCAGTTGGTGATCAAAAAAAAAAAAAAAGAAAGAAAGAAATCTTTCCATTTGCAGCAACGTAGATGGAACTAGAGTGTATCATGCTAAGCGAAATAAGTCAGTCAGAGAAAATACCATATGATTTCATTCATGTGTTCAATTTAGGAAACAAAACAGGCAAACAGAGGGTAAAGGAAGGAAAATTAATATAAAAACAGAGAGGGAGAAAAACCATGAGACTCTTAAATGCAGAGAACAAACTGAGGGTTGCTGGCATGGTGTTGGGTTGGGGGATGGGCTAAATGGGTGATGGGCATTAAGGAGGGCACTTGTTGAGATGAGCACTGGGTGTTATATATAAGTGACGAATCACTGGGTTCTACTCCTGAAACCATTACACTGTATGTTAACTAATTTGAATATAAATAAATCATTTTTTTTTTTTAAAAAGAGGTAAAAAGAGTCTGCTACAGGCAATGGCTTACTTAGGGTTCTGCAGTTTCAGATGGGTGTCAGATTCTCGGGCTTTCTGAGGTTTGCCTCCTGCTCAGAAGGCAGACACATCCCTTGATTCTGGCCCAGGCTTTGGTCTTGGCCGGTCTGGTTTGGTGATGGGAAGATGTTCCGGCCAGGGAGTCGAGTGGTGATCACAAACAGTGAAATAAATAAATGGAGTAAAGTAGCATTCCACATCTTTTGAGAGTAAGCTTTTCCCCCTAGGCCTTTGAGATCTGCCAAATGAGACAGAGACTCAATGTTACTCAACGTTAATTTATTACATTGAGCACCTGTTGTGGGTCAGACCCTTCGCTAGGCAATACAGAGCATTAAGGTGATAGGTGGGGGGAGGGGACTACAACCTATAATGTACACAGATTGCTGATTTTGAGGCAAAATGGCGAAGCTAGGAGGTTGTTATGCAAAATGGAAATGTATGAGGCACATTACACAATAGACAATTATTCCGAAGACAAAATACAATTGTCACTCTGAGTAGGAGATGAATTGGGGTAAAATTACATACTTTGACTTATGAGACGATGGTCCTTTATGGAAGAAGATAAATTTGTGTTTTAATTAAATTAATCCTTAAAAGTAACATTGCAATATAATGCATAAATGTTAGGTTGGCCAATTTCCTTAGAATCATTAGAACATGCTGTCACCACTTAAAATTTCTTTCAGTATGGGTTTTATATATGCAAGACTATGCCTGCCTCAATCATCTGCAGATTTCTTTCTTACACACAATACTTTCAGTCAGTTAATCAAACTCATGGATGGAAGAAATTGGTGGAGGGAGGAGGTGAGATTAGTATTTCATTAAGTAAAATGGTTATAGAGGTATTAACTAGCTATAACCTAAATCTTGAATATAATTCTAACTCCATAATTTCCCTTTGCTGGGAATGTTCAAATGGCTTGGTCCTTCCAAAGCAGCAGACTGTTTTGTCAATATGGACTCTCAGGACATCCTCCTGTGTTCATTCAATTTTGGTGGGGAGAGGGGACAAAATTTCCAAGTTTTTTCTATATCTTAGAGGTTGATCAATGTAAGCTTATGTCCCAAACTGATTTTTAACCCTTGGACAGTCAGCAGTCAGTCAAACGCTATTTTCAGATTGCTTCCAATTTTTAAGGCTTTTATGGACATAGTTTGGTTGGGGAGCTTAAAGTCTTGGATCTAATGGAAACCTACAGGTCACTAGATTGAAAGCTCCAGCCACTGTAGGAATTCTCTGGACTGAGTGAAAGGGAGGAGTGTTAACATGTCCTGTGATGGAGGTTGCTTTATGTCACATGACACTCTGTTCCATTTTGGGAAGTTCTACTCATTATGATAACTTCCATATACAGGGCTATGTTCTGCCTCCTTATCATTTTCACTCATTGGTTTATTGTTCTGTCCTTTGGACCTCAGAGACTGTATCTACTCCCTCTTAACTACTGCAAATATTTGAGACAATATAGGCCTTTTGTTTATAAAACTAACACCCAGATTATTGAAAAAAAAAGTGTGTTAGGCGATAAGTTCAAAACATAGTGTATATTAGATCTTCAATAAATAGTACTTATTTCTATTCCATAGCCTTCCTTTAAGATGTAAGAGCCTCTAACAATGGGAGCCTCTAACATCTTCCTTTAAGATGTAAGAGCCTCTAACAATCTTTGTTTCTATATTAGCCAGGTCTTTCACTGTCTGTATTCTGATGCTTTGGCACCTGGAGACTTGAGGACCCTGGAGCGTCTGCCCCGCTCAGAGTTAGCCAAGTCCTGGAGACAGTAAACAACCAGCCTGTGAGCAAGCCTTTCATATACAAACCAATCAGTTCAGAGCCTACACCCCAACCGCCTATTTTACTGGGCTCTCACAGTCGGGGTCACCATCCACCTGCCTCAGTCATCCCACAGCCAGGTGCCAGACAACGAGGGCCAGCCTCTGTGTCTCAGAGCCCATTGAAATTCTTCAATCCAGCCAATCCTAAACCTGTTTACCCTGGCTTGCCTGTTCTTACCTGCAGAAACCACAAGAAAGGCTCCTGACCATTGTATCCCTGTCTCCCTCGGCCTCCTGACCAACCCCAGTGCTTCTACATACAGTCCCCAGTAGTGTGGTGGGCCACTGGGCATCCGAAAGTATAACAAACCATCTTTTCAACGGCAGTTGTCTCCTGATCCGTTGGCCTCACCATCCTTGAATCATAATAAAACCTATATTTCAAGATGGGTTCTATCATCTGGGGTACTGGTCATTAGCTCTTCATGGTCTCCTGATTAGAGACACTGAGGGAACAAATTGCTGAGAAATCCTTTGCAGGGCCAAACGCTCTCAGTTAGGATTCTCCAGTTGGCATTGCCGGTCTAGGATCAGCTCGCGCTGATACAGCCAGTTAACAGATCTGTATTCTTCCAATCATGTGATGCTTGCTCTCTGCATTTTGACGTTCATTTCTGGAAAGGGCCAAGTCTTCGCATATATCTAATAGCGATAGTTACCTGCGCAGAGTGATTGAAGCATCATTGTTGCAGCCAAGAGAATTGGCCAGATGGATATTTTCCAGCAATGTTTCCCTCAGCCCAGATGGTCTTCATTGAAGTTACACCTCTGCCTTAGGCAATGAGCACTTTTGCCTCCATACAAGCCTATTAGCAGTCTTTGAAGTCTGTGAAAAAGGGAGCTACCTTGCATTCAAGCATTCGTTCATTGACTCATTTATTCAATAAACATCTGTTAGGCTTTTACTGAGTACCAGAGACCATGATGAGTTCACGCATACTAGCAATTCACATGTAAGATGATAACTTGACGATAACTTCAAGGATATCCTGCATTTCAAGAAGCTGTGTCATTTTTTTTTTTTATCCTCTGCCAATCATAATCCAACTTACTGCTCAAAAGCTATTCGTTGTCATATTGTCAAGTCTTCTTTGAGCTTCGAACGTACTATTATTAGTACGGTAATAATGATGGCAACTAACACGCACTGAGAATTTACGAGACAGTGGGTACTGTGCAGCTTCATCTCATTAATATCCACAAAATACCTAGGACGTGACACTGTTACTACTATTTAATGACAAAACAAAAAACAAAATATAGAGAGGTTCAGTAACAATGCAAAGTTTATAGACCTGCTAAGAGGTAGTGGCGGATTGTAAACAAAGATATTCAGACTCTAAGACCTATTTTCTTGACAGCCCACTTCAGCTCCATTTTATAGATAAAGAATCCGAGGCTCAGAGACGGAAAATTCCAAAGATCTTCACTGACTCCAAACCTCACGCTCAAATTCTCCTTCCTTAAGAATGTCGAGGGATGGCTACACTTCCTGTAAAAGACTCCCCAGGCCATGCTATCGTACAGAGTTATTTGGATAATGATCATCCCTCTGCTAGATGGTGGTAAGTTCTTTGCTCTGTGTACTTTATTTAACTTAGAAAGCTTAACTCACGGTCTTCTGATAGTATATGCTCAATAAATATTTGGCAGATAAAATGGGACAAGTTATTTCACAAATCCGACCCTCTATTGTCTTACTAGATAAAGTGTGAAAAATAAAAACTTCCTTCCTGTTTCAAAGGGATATTGAAGGACCCAGGGAAATTACGTGCATGTGCCTGTTATGAGAAGTACATCATACCATATAAATGTAAAACATTATTGCAGAAATCACTGCAAGGAGACTTAATTTGCATCCTCTTTCAAGTAATCTTTGCCAAATACACCTGACAGGATAAATTTCAAAGCTCCCAACAAGGGCTTTTGCATTCTAGGCTCGGTAAGTCTGGAGAAGTCGGTGACATTGAAAGTGTTGCTTGGGGTTAAATATTAAAGTAACCCTTGAATCTGATGACTAACTGAACTCAATTACGTGCAGCTATAGGAAACCTGCCTCCTACATCTGTGTGAATTAACAGTTACCCGGGAACTGATGAGAGCACTACTTATTTTGCAAAATAAATTTTTCTAAAGGAGGAAAGAAGTTCTTCCTGAAGAATGGATGGACATTTCAGGAAAAAAAAATCAGAGGCAAAAAAGGAGAGCAAAAGTAAGAATACGATAAAAATGCTGTTAGCAAATTTCCACGAGCTTGGTGTTCTTCTGAAGGGACACCCAAGCATTTGTGGACCAAAGGCCTTGTCCATTTGCTGGCCCTGGTACTTGCAAAAGTCATTTCATCAGTTTCAAGTCAGTTACTCGTTAAGTTTGGTATTGGGTAAGTAATTCAATATGTGGGAAGGATACCCTAAAAGCACAAGAAATGAAGAAGACAGCACGATCTTGTACGGTACTTGCAGGATACTTGGGGCATGGCATGTGCATATGGCACTGAAAAAAGTAGCAAATAATGTACTTTATATTTATGAGTCTGTTTCTCTTTTTGTTCAAGTTTTTTTTTTTTAATTTTGTAGATTACACACTAAGTGAAATCTACAATATTTGTTTTTCTCTGTCGGACTTACTCACTTAGCATAATAGGGGAGGAGGTTGGAGAAAGGGACAAAAGAGGAGAAGAGTTTGATTAAAAGGTAAAAACTTCCAGTTATAAATAAATCACAAGGATGAAAAATATAGCGTAGTGAACGTAGTCAATAATATTGTAATAACTTGGCCTGGTGATGGATGGTGACTATACTTAATCGTGCTGAGAATACTATAACTGTCAGATCACGTTGCAGGCCTGAAACTAATATAATACATGTCAACTACACTTCAATTAAACAGTTAAAAATTGTCCACAATGGAAAAGACTCATACAATTTACTACAATAAAAATTAAAAACGTTAGAATGGAACCTACCATAAATAAATGACACTCAGGGAAAAAAATATATATATAAGTAGTACGTATGATGAAGGAAAATTTCCAGAATTGAAAATGTCCTTTTCCACTAAGTAGAAAAATGATGGACAAACCAAAAGAAAAATGGAGGAAGAACGCGGATAGGAAAGCCACGAGTAAATAAATGCAAATAGTAAATAAATTTATGAAAAAGGGACCTTAGATTTGTTTTTAAATCTCTTCAAGTATATCCGTCCCTTGTAACCCAGTACAAACATTTTTCTCTCTATTGTTCTTGCTCCTTTCCTCTTGTTTCTTCTTTCTCTCATGTTCCAAATATATATTAATTCATAGCCAATGAACCAGTGACTGCTTATATGGCTTTATCTTTCCAGTTACAATGACCAAGGGAATCTCAACAATTTTGCTTCATTCCATTCCTGTTTCCAGCACTCAGTCTAAGCCCTCATCAGGACCACCTCCTATGTATCATAGGTTTTAAATTCATGAGATCATACCTACCTATAAAGGTCAAAAGATTTGGTTACGAGACAATGGAGTGACAGTTTTCTAACAAGAAAAATAAATATTGAAAAAACTGGATGGGGATGGTTTCACACAGGTGATGCTAGCTATGTCGCAGTGAGTGTAATTAACACTCTTGTAAACATACATCATTAACTTGATTTCAGTCCAGGAATCAATTTCAGGTGCAACTATCACACTCACTGCGCTACTGAATACATTTTGTAAACATCATTCAACAAAAAATGAGGTTGGGGTCAGTTCTTTGGCGGCGGGGCGGGGGGCTAGAAAGGCCCATCCACATAATCCTATTTCTATAGTGATACCACCCCCC
Organism: Acinonyx jubatus; assembly: GCF_027475565.1. Taxonomy (NCBI): domain Eukaryota; kingdom Metazoa; phylum Chordata; class Mammalia; order Carnivora; family Felidae; genus Acinonyx; species Acinonyx jubatus. Next base: position 89,184,467 of record NC_069390.1, on the reverse strand, counting down.
CCCCCCAAAAAAAAGTTCCAACAACATCAACATCAGCAAAGGCATCTGGCAAAGCTGATAAGTCAGGCTGAAGTTCCACATTTTCACATGTCATTCAAATAATCCTCTCCCTTCATTCTGAGGATGGTCTATTTCACTTGCAGAGGGCTAGCTGGGAAACCGTAGTGATTAATCCTAAAACGGTTGCTATCCCACAGCTGCTTTGCTCCTGGGGAAGCTGAGGAAGAACGCTGGTTCCTGCTGGACAATCAGAGGGAACAGCGGCTGTGAAATTAGTGTCAGAGTGGGCCCTGGCACCATTAAAATTTGGAATAAGGCAACAGTAGACTGTGTCATTTTCCCAGTCATGAGCTCTCGGTTTGAGCTGATCAATTCCATACAGAAAAGAGAGTGTCGCAGAGTTAAGCCTAAAATTCAGCTCTTAGTGCAATTTTCTCCTGCTAAATTTAATACTGGGTGTATTGTGATCGAGAACAAATTTACATTTGCTTTGTCTGCTAAATGGAAAGGTGAAGCCTCCTCTGTGGCCAAGGCAATGAACCCAGGGAACAATCAAGGGGTTTAACGTTCTCAGCCATCCGGCTTTGCCATTTTGACACTTGAGGATTTTTCTTTCACTTCTGTATTTCCAGTTTAAGAAGCAAAGCCTTTTTAAAAAAATCTCTTGAACCTTCAGATTAACTTGGTGAACATCAAAGGAGTGTTAGCGATTAAGATTTCCCTTACAATTAAAATCAGAAACTCACAATAAGTCATTTTTCCTTGAAATAGTCAAGGCTGATTTGGGTGGAGTAATTAACCTGAGGGCAAGATAAATTTGTGTTGCTTTCATTAAATGTTCAATAGACACAAAAGAGTATTCAAATATATATAAATAAAGAATACAGACAAAATTAACACGGAGGCACAAGCCACTCAGTCTAACATATAGGATAATAAGAAAACCTTTGGAATTCCTCTGCCCCATGGTTTCCCACTCCTCTTCCTAGAGGGAATCCTAGAAATAGCCACAGTTTATTATTATTTTATTTGTAATATATACTCAATATATACTTATTTACTCTATATTTTATTTACTAGATATATTTTATTTACTAAGTTTATTAAATATTATATAGATCTCAAATAAGAAAATTATTTGTCAGAATGTTTTTAAGTGGCATAAAGAGAGGAAAGTATGCTCTCTGACACTTCAATAATTTGCTCTTTCCATTCAACTTTACCAGACTGCAATTATCCAGGTTCATGCACACAGTTGTAGCTCATTTGTTTTCCTTACTCTGTAGTATTCCACTGGATAAATATATCACAATTTGTGGATTCTCTTGTTGATGGAATCTCTGTTGATTTGGGTTGTTGACAGATTTTGCTACATCTCCTTTGCATGGTTTCTCCCAGTTACCCGTCATTTACCCCTGCAGGCTGATTTCCCTAGACTCATCAGTCACTTTGACTTGCCTGAGCCAAATACTGTTCCACATCCTCACTTCTGAACATGCAATTACTTTTGCCCTTTAAACCCCTTGTCCAGCTGGTTGGGCTTGTGAATTTCTGTGTATTCAGATCCAGGGCTACTGACTCAGACCACCCTAGGTGGCTAGGTGCTCCCTTTGAACCCTGAACTGAGCCTTATTCTAGCTCTTATCGTGACATAAGTGATGGCCACTACACAGAGGAGAAGCTTCTGGAAGACAGAAACCATGTATTTTATCTCTGCATGACTAGAGCCAAGAAAACAAGAAAGAGGTGAATACTCAATATTCTGACTCAATGTTATTTCCATCACCCTGCCTATCTTTATGTTTCCAAGAAATATATTTTTGTAACATACCCCATCATTGACACACAACTCACATATTCCATTATGCCCTTTAAATAGTGATTTCCAATTTGTAGTCCATGGAACACTTACTCCACCTGCTCTCCCTTGTTACTCCAAGAAAAAATGCTACCAGAATTAACGGGGATTATAGCACTCCTTTCAATAACACACACATTAATTCACACAATCAGTACAGACACAGATAAACACACGTCCTAGATGATATTCAAAGCTTGTCAGGGATATCCAGGTCATACTTTGAAAGACCTTATTTTCAATGGACTCAAATTTAGCAGGATCCTTCACAGGAGGCTTGCAGGTTGCAATGATTTTTGTTAACTGGCATGTTATTAACAAGGATTTTTGGTAATTTCTTTTTGTTGGAAGTTTCCCATTTCAAAACTCAGTATTAAGTATAAAATATCAATTACCTTTAAAAAAATTTTATTAATGGTGCACCTGGGTGACTCAGCTGGTTAGGCACCCGACTCTTGATTTCAGCGCAGGTCATGATCTCACGGTTCATGGGTCCTAGACCTGCATCAGGATTGCGGTACGGTCCCCTCCCTAAGGAAAGGAAAAAAAAAAAAAAACCCTCAAGGCAATCTGTCTATATGTGTATGTGACAACATCCCTCATGACCTTGTAACATCAGACCGCTTAATCAGACTGCATATGTGGGAGACAAAGAAGTAAAAAATATATATAAAAAAATACACCACGTGGTGTTCGGGGCTCAGTTCTACAGGTTTGAACCCAACTGAGCGGTGCCGGCAGGAATAAAGTTGCTTCCTTCAAAGAAAAGCCTCGGTGTCACGACTCTGCGAGAATCCTGTTACAGGATCTGAGCTGGCAGTGCGGAGCCTGCTTGGGATTCTCTCTCTTTTTCTCTCTCTGCCCCTCTGCCCTTCTCAAAATAAATAAATAAACTTAAAAAAAATTTCTATTAATAATCTGTGTTTAGTTTCCAGATTAGTACTTTATGTCTAATACCCTCATTGGACATTTTTTTAATGATACAAAAATTCATGGAAATTTACAAAATTATTCTTAATGGCCACAGACTCATAAACTAAGGTTAAGAACAGATTGTCAATGGTTAGACACTTTTTTATTAGCTGCCTGACTGATGGGGATTGACTGAAGCATATGCCTTTGTACTCCAAGCCAGTTGAAACATTCTGATCTAGCACAGCCCAAAGAATGCCAGAGCAGGTGGAAGAATCACGCAACTTGCCCATCTTTACGCCCCTAAATCCAGGATGCAGGAATCACACCATTGGGGAAACAAGCCACCAGACTCCAAATGACATAAGATGCAGGCTATATGAGCAGGACAGACAGAAATTCAATGCCTGAGCTCTTAGCAATGGATCTCTTTCTGCATATACTGAGAGACCAGAGCTCTCAGTGTACGTCATAACAAGGAATGGGGATGGGAGTAAAGGCAGGCAGTGGTATTTGCATATTGGCATCCTTTATCGTTGGAGGTGAGAGGTGAGAAGCAAGGGCAGAGAGAGAAATAGCCATAATAGCTGTACATACTGGGAAGCATGGCTTTTTAGTTTTTGCTTGACACAGAGACCACAACACGCGTCTGATTCTCTTACTGAGACGACGTGGTAGCAGTTAACAGAAGCAGTAGGCTACACCAAATCAAGTGTGCTAAGTAACATAATTTATGGTGGACTATGTGTCTTTCTCATCTACATTTTCAAAGCACTTTGATACTAGCATCTAAGAGCCCCGTTGGAAGGGACAAAGAACACTAATGTCCCCTTACCTGACCACTCTCCCCCCCCCGCGCCCTCTCCCCACCACCAACACACACCAAATACTATTCCAGAAAATGCAAAGCTTGGATAGAAATTTCACCTATCTAGAATGAATAAACATAAAAAATGCAAGCAGACTGTGGCCTTGAAAAACAACTGGCAATGTTAGGAGGAATGAGTGCACAGCCTAGAAAACCCAAAAGAAGGATGTGTCTCAGGAAAGTAGTCTCTGAACAGAATAACATCAATAAAAAAAAAATTAAAATTCCTATTCAAAGCCCGTAGAAAAACAGATTTGACCATGGCATTTGCAAGGGAAGTGTAGCAGGAAAATATGCTAAAATGAAATCAGAGATTTAAAATCAACTCACGGATGAAAGGCAAAACTGCAAAAGAAATTAAAAAAAAAGTAGAAATATACTTCTGACAGATCAGATCTGCAAAAGACAAACTGGTAATTCCTTCCAAAAATGCAGAGTAACAGGACAAAGAGACAGAAACAATTGTAGAAGATTATAAATATAGCAGCAAGAAAAAAGACATGCAATTTAAAGATCAGAAGTTTTTGTGAAAAAAGTAAATGAGAAAAATGGGAAGAAAGGCAATATTTAAAGAAGAGAGACAAAAATTCTCAAACTGAAGAGAAGGGCCAAAGCTACGGTTAGAAAAGCATTTTTCAATTTATCTTAAGTTAACAGAAGATTTTTCTTGGCTTTTCTTGTTCAATCTTCATAATGGAAACCTTAGAAACTTACATGGAATGCTATTAATAACATTACAAACATCAAAACAAAATAAAACTAACTTGAGACTCCTCATAATACTAAGGTATCAGAAGATATACACCAATCTCTGAAGAATTTCAAAACAAAGTGGTTGATAACATGGGGATTGTATACGCAGCCAAACTCTCCATGGTGAGCAAAGGCAATAGGCAAACATATGCACATTTTCTAAGTGTAATATTTACTCCCTCTGTATGGGAACTTTTTACTTGATATAGAACTTGAAGTATCAGGGTACCTGGGTGGTTCGTTTCAGCTCAGGTCATGAACTCCTGGTTCGTGAGTTCAAGCCCAGTGTCAGGCTCTGTGCTGACACTGGGGAGCCTACTTGGGATTCTCTTTCCCTTTCTCTGCTTGTGCTCTCTCTCTCTCTCTCTCTCTCTCTCTCTCTCTCTCTCTCTCTCAAAATAAATAAATGAACTTAAAAAAACCTTAAAGTACAAATAACTACTGAATATATGTTTACAAAGTTGAGTAAGGTATATTCTTGGATATAAAAACTAAATATAAAATATGTTAAAGTCAGTCAGTGAACCAAAATTCAATTACACATAACAAATTTGAATGAAGGAAAAAAGCAAAGGTGGAATGTCCCAGGATTTGAAGTTATTCACTTATTTGTCATAAACATGAGAAAGGTTATTATTTGAGGATTATTTTCCTGATCATTGAGAAATATGCCCTAAAGTGTTATATGATACAATTTAATTTGTCCCAGAATTCATAAAGGAGATAATAAAATTGCTTTTATAATTTTAAAACAGCTCCTACGTTTATTGTACAGCATTACTTACAATGGGCAAGATATGAAAACAACCTGAGTGTCCATTGATAGATGAATGGAGAAAGAAGATGTACTGGGGGGCGCCTGGGTGGCTTAGTCGGTTGAGCGTCTGCCATGATCTCACTATTCAGGAGTTCAAGCCCCGCATCAGGCTCTGTGCTGACAGCTCTGAGCCTGGAGCCTGCTTCGGATTCTGTGTCTCCCTTTCTCTCTCTCTTTCTCTGTCTCTGTCTCTCAAAAGTAAATAACAACATTTAAAAAAGAAATAAAAAAAGAAGATGTGGTGCATATATACAATGGAATCTACTCAGCCACAACAAATGAAATCTTGCCATTTGTGACAACCTGGATGGACGTAGAAGGTGTTATGCTAAGTGAAATAAGCCAGACGGCAACAGACAAATATCATACAACTTCCCTTATATGTGGAATCTATACAACAAAACAAATGATTGAACAAAACAAAACAGAAAAAGACTCATAGATACAAAGAACAAACTGGTGGTTGCCAGAGGCAAGGAGGTGAGGGGATGGGAGAAACAGGTAAAGGGGATTAAGAGGTACAAACTTGGACTGGTGTAACCGGAAAAGTTATGAAATAAGTCATGAGGATGGAAAGTACAGCATGCTGAATATAGTCAATGATATTGTGGCACCTTGTATGGTGGATGGTAACTACACTTACTGCGGTGAACCTTCTGTAACGTATCGAACGGTTGAATCCCTGTGTTGTACCCCTGAAACAGCTGGTTTCAGGGGTACAACCCCTGGTCAGCTATACTCCAGTGAAAAATTAATGAATTAAGTCAAAAGGAGAAAGGCCATATAATCACCAAAGGTATCACAAACTAGGTATAGAGATCAACAGCAATGAGGCAAAATCTGCACCTTCTGTGAAAGACAGGAGCCAATGTTTTGTAGTTTCTAAAAACTCATCTGTCGAAGAGGAAAAATGTTAATAGGGAAATGGGTAAAGCCCACAGACATGGAATTCACAAGAAAAGGAAACACTGTCGGCAGACTCTTGAAACTGTGAGGCAATTTTGTCAGGGAAAGGATATTTACTGCTTTATTCATTAGTTAAAATAATTAATTAATTATTGTTATTGATGCAGGATTAACAAATAGAAGGATGGTCACTGTACAGAGAGCCTAGAAATACTTATGTATGAAAGAAAATCTGATAGATGAAAAGGTGACCTTATTAATCGGTGGGGAGGTAGAGTAGAAATACCACTGGACCAATTAATCATCTCTCTGGAAAAAAAATTGGATTCCGACCTCACATACACCCAAATATAGAAGTGGATTGAATCAGGTGGATTAAAAACATGTATAACAGAAGGAAACCTTAAAACATTTGGAAGAAAATTTAGCATAATAACTCTCAGCCTTTGAAGTAGGGGAGAATTTCGTAAATGGCATGGAAAAAGAACACATCTTAATAAAACATATTGCATAATGTGCCTATATAAAACTTTAAAACTTCTGTACAGAGAAGATGCCCTCAACAAACAAAAAAGCCAAGTCACTGTCTAGAACACATTTGAAATGTATATAACCAATGAAGAATTCATATTAAGAATACATAATATATGAGTCACACAGAAAATGTCAAAGCATGTGTACAAGCAAATCACCAAAAAGGAATCTCACGCAGCCAATGAAAATTTGGAAGGCTGGCAAAAAATTATGAGAAAAAGAAAATTCTCTCCAACTACAATAATAAGCGAAAATAAAAAATGTTTAGGATTGAACTCAACGATTTATTATTATAATCAAGTAGTTTTTAATGAATAAAATTATGTAATTTTAACACCCAAATCAAAGAATTAGAAATAATAGTGGCTAAAAATCAAAAGACATGGGTTGCTTGAAATTGCAAAAAAAACTCCACCACAATCAATATTAATTTACCTACTGAATTGGGAAAAAATAAAAGTATATCCATCGTTGGTGAGGTTGTGGTGATTCAAACCCTCATATACTTCTCAAAGATACATAAACGTTCTGGAAAAATAGGTGGTCAAGAACATAACAATGTTCCAAATTTCCTGTCTATAGATGCAGAAATTGAGTCTCTAAACTAAAAAACAAACAAACAAACAAACAAACAAAAACCTTTCTGGGCAAAATAATATTAATAATGACAAAAGTAAATGAGAAAATAAAAATAAATGATAAAGAGCAACAGAGAATCAATCCAGGTAATGAACTAATATTAGGCATTAATGTTAACACCACCAAATTTAGGATGCAAAACTGTAATATCACATTACTCTGTGTATGTAAGGAAAAACATTAGAAACCTAAAAACAAATGTTTCTTGCTAAATAGTGCAATAAATAGTGCTAAATAAATAAATAGTGCTAAATAGTTTTCTTTGCCATTTTGTATGTTTTCCCAATTTTCCCAGGAGGCATAGGTTACATCCATAATTAAAAAATTGATTTTCTTGTATTCAAAGAAATTCACATTCTAACCTTGTCACTAAATCATTGGTTTTTCCTAATCCATATAGTTCATGATTTTTTATCTACTTATCTATCAGTGAATATAATACATATTTATAAAATTCATATACACAAACAAGAATTGTTCTATGTGCTCTAAATAAGTCTAATACATTCATGAGGAAATAAATGGTTTGGTTTCTTTAAGAAAGCATTCAAGTAAGCAGGAAGTTTGTTTTTAACCAACTCTAAAAGTTAAATAGAATGTGAAATAATTCTATTTTAAAAATGTTGCTCTATGTGAAATCTAAAGGGATTTGGCATGGAGAAAGAATGACTGACATTCTGGTTACTAAGGTAACTAAAGTAAATTTTCCCTGATTGGGGAAGTGTCATGAACAATATTCCTTTTATTTATTCATTTTTTGAAAGTTATAAGCAGGAAGCCACGCTATATGGGCAACATCTCCGAAGCCTGAACACCCATAAATAGAATCGAACCTGTAATCAAGTAAACATAAAATTCAGGGCCAGGCTTTATGGGAGGTGCAAAAGTAAATAAATTGGGAGTTGTTTGGAAATGAAGGGTTTTGAGAGAGGATGGAATGCAACGTCTCTTGGTTGTAAAGTTAGAAGCAAATTAGGAGCGGATGGTGGCGAAGGACAAAGGAGTAGAGGACAGTGATTATTTTCAACAACAACAACAACAACAGGTAACCCCTCATAGTTCAATTTCCACACGGATTAGAGAAATTGGTTAATCAACAACTACACTTTTTGAATTTCTGAAAGTCACATAAGAGGCAGTTCACACTTAAAAACACCTGATAACTAGGTCTTGTTTTCTGGGAGGGATCAGGATGTTTATGGTTTTTTGTATAGTGTGTGTGTGTGTGTGTTGTTTCTTCTCTTTCTCCTCCTCTTTCTTCATCTTCAATTCTTTTTCTTTTTCTAACATTTAGTACTTAAAACTTGTGAAGTCTAGTTCTAGGGAAGGACAGAACACTCACCTTTAAAGGTATATCCAGCGTGGGTCTTGAAGCAGATTAAGGTAGCATATGGAATGCTTTCAGAAGAAGCTGGTAAACAGTGCGGTCAGAACAGGAAAGTAAACACACTACCGTGTCTCAACATTCTAATTTCAGATAGGAGCAGAGCATGTGTGATGGAAGGGACACGTACACCTGTGGTCCCCCAAGGCTTTGGGTTTGGACTTGGGAAACTATATGGTTAATGACCGTTCTATGCACTATAGAGTATTATCTATCAATTACATGTCCATGCAACACAATTCATCTCTTTCCTTTTTACCATGTCCTCCCATCCTCTTCTTCTCCGTGCTTCTATTCTGTCCCCCTCTCTATCTCTTCCTCATGATAGCTATATGGTAAAGGTCTACAGTCTCTATTTCTGACATTACCAGGAACACTAGGAAAGGGATCAGGTGGGGAGGGATCGAATGATTTAACTGGGGCCATTTGTGTAAACGTACATAAACACAAGTGTAACAGGAGTAAAACATAAACATTCATTCGTTCATTAAATGTTTTACTGAAAATGTACAATCTGTAAGCTACTGTCATGGTGGGCTGGAAGATATGGAAATACGGGAGGCTTTTGTCTTTACCCTTAAGAAATGTAGAAACGAATGAAAATAATACATGATTATGATATTCGGAGGAAATATCATTTTAACTTGGCACTTAGGCAAAAACTATAAATAGTATCAGTGACAGTAATTAGCCTTGCTCTGATACAAACAAATGTACCTTTATTTTTCTTTTTTCAACGTACATTCTATAGCTCAAAAGAAACCTTTCCTAATATAAATCAAAATCCATACCTATTATTACTGTTCAGATGCTGTCTATGCATGGAGTAATTCATTATAGTCATGAGCATCTGCAGACTCTTCATCCACATAATACATGCTTTGTGTTCACCTCTCTTACAACCATGGGCTGTAACAAAGAATTCCTGGATTTCTTTGGTGCCTTCCTCTTTGCCCGGGATGATGTTGAGGAGCATATTCAGCTGCCTCTCTTTATCATACGGAGAGTATCGTCAGTGTTGTGGCATTTTGGTTCCCCAGCTGACTCCATTTATGCTGGAAGTGATAGGGTGATCTCCATCCGCGGGTCAGAAAAAGGAACGAGGCAAGGAAAAGGCAGAATTTGAAAGGGCTTTGCATAATGAATACCTGTGAATTTTGTGGCAGAGAAAAGGAAGACTAAGGGATAGTCCACGGAGGAGCGGAGAGAGAGAGAGAGGCGGAGAAGAAATGCAGGGGAGACGTTTAGTAAAGGGTACAGCGTAATGGTTCTCAAAACTCAATGGGCATAATAATCACCCAAGTGTTTATCATAATACAGAGTCCTGAGCTCCCTCCCAGGAACCATGCCCTTTGCAAGTGGCCCCGGTCATTCCATTGCAGGTAGTAGGGTCTTTAAGGAATATCGATAGAGAAACAGGTCACATTAGGCTGACGTCTCAGCCGTCTTAGGGTTGCCGCGGTGGGGGGTAGGCTCAGTGTCTGTAGGGGTTGGTCTGTAAGAGGAAGCAGCTACTAACTCGGCTTGATTTCTTCTTCCCTTATTAGTTCCCGAGAGCAGTTAGTCTGGAAGTGACTGCAGCCAGTTCAGCTCGGTTGGCATTCCTATACATTGGGACACCTGGAGAGAAGAGAGCACAGGTCCCCCCCCCCATTTTTTTTCTTCTTTTCCCCTCATTCTCACCTACTGCATAACATAACTTTTAGAAATGTATGCCTAGACTGCAGTTTTGCATATATGTAAAAATCGATTTAGGAGGTTCCGGTTAAGATCATTTCCTTCCTGGTCTTTCTGTCCTGCTGCGACATGGATTTCCCTTAAGAAGGGAATAGTTTTTAATTCTATTTCCAATTTCTATTATTAAGGTTAAAGGCTTAAAATGCAAATACCTAAGGAAGGGTTTTACACTCGCAGGTTACTCAATGTACATGGGATGCAAAATAGGGACCGTCCTGTTCACGGGAGCTAATACTAAAAGGGAAGCTCTAAAATACTAAAGGGATTAGTTCAGTGCAAGGGAAAAAAAGAAGTGAGAGACGTGAGGGGGGGAGAGGGGGGCTGGAGACAGGAAATGCTTCACCCATTTCCCTTAGGGCCGCACTGGAGAGGTACCACTGCAGGCGGAAGTAAGATGAGCAGAGAGGATCTGGGATCCGGAGGGGGGTTTCATGGGATCCAGAGGGGGCATGAAGGGAAGCCTGGAATGGGTCTGTGATCGCAAATGCTCAAGATGCTGGAACAGACGTGATCCTCGTGAAGGTCAAGTAAGCGGGCTAATGGAAAGACTTCAAGCCTGAAATGCAGAAACAAGCCAGAAATAAACTTCCCAAGCAATACGTTTCCTGAATTGGAATAGCCCGCAAGCAAGCAGAGCCCTTTGAAGCTCTCTGCCTTCGGACTAGAAGGAGAAAGACAAGATGGATCCGTAAGGAATTTGAGGATAACTCCAAAACTTATATTAAGATCAATTATAATGTTTTAAGTTTAGCGAGCCGGTTTGTTCATCTGTTTTGAGCACGATCTTCTTCATAATGCGTTTATTTTGTTGTATTTGTGCATTATAATTCTGATCTCCACATGGAGGAATACCATACTTCCTTGATTCCAAGACACAATAGATTCTAAAATGCACCACCAATTTCATAACAGATTTCAGAGGGTAGGCAGCAACACAGCAACAACAACAAAAATTCCACTATATTAAATGTACACGTAGATCCCCGCATGTACCAAAAATATTACATGTATTTTAAAGAAGCCATTGGGCCCCTCCAGATCTGCCTGGATTGTGCAAGCCTCCCTCTCTCTGTCATCTGTGCTCAGCCATACATTGCTACACAAAGCCCCAGAGGTCACATGGTGGCACCTGCCAGAGCTATAGGCAAATAGATCAGGAGGCCTTTGATGGGTGCTTTGGGGTCAGCCTTGTGTTTTCAAGCCAATGAAACAATGACAGCCTTCCCCGCTATCGAAGCAGAGCCCATTATGAAAATCCCAGAAGAGGACTATCCCTGTAGATTCCCAAACGAAAAAAGAGCTATTTCAAAATAAGCTATTTAGGGACTATGTTCCTTCTCCATTCACAGAAATGGAGAAGGCTGGGTGACCCCCCAAATATTTTCTATTTCTTGCACGTGGAAGAACATTCTACAGTTAGCTCCGCCAAGGCAAAAAGGGGCTGCTTGCATTGCAAGACCTGCTTCTGTGAACACAAAAGTATCTGCCCATATACAGATGAAAGACAGTTCAACCAGAAAATGTCTGAGTTTGCCGTGCGGGAAAGTACACCTATGTATTAAGATTAATTTGGTATCCGACACACTTTGTTAAAGCTTTACCATTAATCCTTACGAAATGTAGGGATTTTGCTGCCTGTATTCAGACTGATTTTTTTTTCCCCACCCCTGGTTCTAAATGCTGTAACGATTAAAATGGTGAAGATCCTGAGGCACGGGGCAGGATTACTCCATTCATTTCACATGGGGGAGCTCAGACCAGACCTGAGATTCACATTTCAAGGACAGGAATGTCCAGAGGGACCAGTTAGCTGACTTTCCTGTGAAGGGTCATTTCGTCTTGAAAATCAGAGCCTCGATTTCAGTTTGGAGTTTTCACCTTCAATTTCCAAGTAAAAGTAGTAGCTCAATGGTTTCCCTTTAGCACCTGTTTTCAAAGAACCATGTATGGTAGTGGCAGTAAGGACTGAAGCATTGCAGGTCACACAACGGGCTTGAGGAAATTCTAAAAGTAGCTGAGAAAATACTCCATCCATGCTTTTGACTTCCTGCAGCTTTCTATTGGTGGTACAAATTGTAAGTTACATATCTCACTCCCCTCTAACCATATGGCCGGTAGCATCCCAAATGGCTCAAAAACGTAACGTGTTTACAGAGTGAAATAAACTGGTAAGGTGATCCCAGAAGAACTTGCAACACTTGGGGGTGGCTACTTCCGTGACGGCTTTTCTCTCTCCCGTGTTTTTGCATTGTTCCTGTGGGCTTCTGGCTGAAGGCTGGGGAGTAACCCTGACAATTGTTTCATGTTGTTTAATGGATATTTAAGATCCATTACTCTGTGACCCTTGTTGGGATTGCATACACTTGGATAAACTAGCAAAATTAATACAGCCCTTAATGATAGAAATGAACGATGGAGATCTGAGTGGAGTAGGGCAAAAGCCAATCCAAAACTCCAGACATTCTCTTCTGTCTGTGACGTGCAAGGCAGAGGGCACTTGGACTAGCCCAGAGCAATAATAACATCAGAGATAGACCCCAATCATGGGTGAGACTGGCCAGCCCTCTCCTCCCTCATAGACCAAAAGAGCTTACTTATGCAAAGAGAAGGGAAGGGATCATTCTGTCTGTGAAACACATTAACTTCCCTTACTGATGTGGCAGTGAGCAGAACTCTTTCCCCCCAAACCAGTTTTCTTTCTTGGACCAAGAATGAGGAGGAAAATTTATTAGACTAAGGACCTCCTTGCTTTTGTCACCACTAATCACACATACACGTGTGTGCACGCGTACACACACACACACACACACACACACACTCAGTCCTGAGGATGGTGTATCATAGTTGAAGAGCCTGTAGGTAGTTAGCTACTCAGTTTTTAGCATAATATCCATGAGCTCCTGGGTGTCAAATGCTAATCCAGTATTCTGGTGCTTGACCCTACCTCCAATATACAGACTACTTTAACCCTATTTTATTTTATTCAGTATTTCTTCATCTATTAACTGATTCATTCATTTATTTGCTCAATAATTATTCATTCATTGAGCATCTATGACTTGCCAAACAGGTTGCCAGTTGATGAGTGTACAATTATACACCGAGTCCCTGCTTTCAAGAATGTCTCATCTTTAAAAAGAAACTTTTTTTTAAGCCTTACTTATTGTTGAGAGAAAGAGACAGAGCACAAGCAGGGGAGGGGCAGAGACAGAGAAGAAGACACAGAATCCGAAGCAGGCTCCGGGCTCTGAGTTGTCAGCACAGAGCCCGACGCGGGGCTCAAACCCAAGAACCATGAGATCATGACCTGAGCAGAAGTCAGATGCTTACCCGACTGAGCCACCCAGGCGCCCCAAGGGTGTCTCATCTTGAATAGAAAATGTGATACTCGCATATGTTATGAAGGAGAAAATATTAAGTGAGTTGCAGGAAGTAGGGAGAATCAGCTATTACAGCTCTGATAATGAAAAAGAGGAAAGGTCTTGTAACACATGTGAGAGGAGATAAAAGGATAAAAAGGAGACAGGTTGCCAGGTTCTTGAGACGTCAAAGAGTGTACCATACTTAGGGCTTAGTTCCAGCAAACACACATTTCTACCAATGCTGGGTCATTTTTAAGGTGATTAATGAAATAATCACAGACAAAGATTGGTGGGTTAGTAGAGGTCTTGGTGAGGCAGGTTGAAAAATGTGGGTTGTATACCATAACAGCAAATAAAAGTATGGGGTGCCTGAGTGGCTCAGTTGGTTAAGCAGCTGAATTCAGCTCAGGTCATGATCTAATGGTTCTTGAGTTCAAACCCCACACTGAGCTCTCTGCTGTCAGCACAGAACCCGCTACAGATCCTCTGTCCCCTTCTGTCTCTGCCCCTCCCCCACTCATTCTCTCTCTGTCTCTGTCTCTGTCTCTCTCTCTGTCTCTGTCAATAAGTAAAAAAATAAAAGCAAATAAAAGTAGTATCAAACATATTGTATTTTGGGGGGAAATCAACACAGAGTAATGCACATGAAGGGGTGTTCATTATATGTGTTTTTTTAAACTACATTTTGGGCTCATTTGGGGGGAGTATATTGAGTGAGCATACTTTGTGGTTATCACAACAGTCAATCTTTTATGCTTAACATCAATCTGGTAGACAGGTTCCTTGTCAACTTCACATTAAATGATCTACCGCATGGCTCATAGTATATTTAAATTAATTTATCATTTTTCCCCAAGTTCTTATTGAGCACTTAATATGTGCGAAGTGCCCTTCTGGGGATCAGGGATTCAGTGTAAAAAAGAGAGAAGACTCTCTACTCGGAAGGAATATTTTAAATTATAATTTGATATGTATCATAATTTCAAGCGGCAAGTATTGCAAAGAAAACTTTCATAGGATAAAGTTTTGACTGTTTTGAATTGGGAGACTATGAAAGTCCTACCTGAGAAGGTAAAATTTGAAGAGGGCTCACAACGAGGTGAAGGAGCAAGGCATGTGAAGATTTGGGGGAAGGAGTGGGGATTTCAGGCAAAAGGACTAGCAGATACAAAGGAGATCAAATAGGGCCTTGTACACCACGATTTCAGGAATTTGATCAAGGTTTCAGCCTGAAGGACAGGTGTCAGAGGATTTGTCGCTAAAGATCATTCTAGTTGCCATGCAGAGAACAAAGCAATTCGGGTGAGAGATGATGGTGGCTCAAGAGAGGGTCTAGTGGTGAAGGATGTGAAAAATATTCTTGCTGTGCTGGGGAAATGTTTTGAAGCTTGAGCCATTGGCACCTGCTCAAGGGTTGAAAATGGGGCATGTGAGCAATTCTATATGGAACTAAGCAACTAGGGGGATGGTTTTACTGAAACTGGACGGAGTGAAGTCAATTGCAGGGTGGTTGAGAGGTTCGTTTTTGAAAGTTAAGGTTCAGGTGAGGAGGCAGATATATACCTGGAGCTTCAGGGAGAAGCTGGAGATAGAAACACATCTTTGGGACTAGATGAGATGAATCAGAGAGAGAGAGAGAGAGAGTTTAGTGGAGGAAAGATGGTTAAGGAATAAACCTGAGAAATGCAAGCATCTTTACAGGTCGGTAAGAGAGGGAGGGACGAGCAAAGCCCACAGAGTATGTGTGGCCAATGATGCGAGTCCAACAACTTCAGTGGAGCTAGATGAAAAAAAATGTCACAAGAGGGAGAAGGCAGATCTGCTACCTTCCATGCCACCAAGAGGCCAGTGAAGATTAGGCTTTATAATCCAGATGCAGGTGGTGACGTAGACAGGATTAGCGTCATATTGACAGAGTGCCACGGAATATAGTGGAGTCAGTCCAAAAAGGCACTTGGGGGTGAAGAAATAAAAACAGGATCAAACATTCTTTGGGGAGTTTTGCTATTAGGGAAGTAAGATTATTGGAGGGTAACTGGTTCTTTCAGGTGAACTACATCGCTGCAAAAAATGGTGCACCGGTGTGCTTTTGGGAATGACCGCTCACCCACTAGGGAGGGTCAACTTGAGGCCTAAGAGAGAGGGGATAACTGAGGAGCTCATTTGCCCAAGAAGCAAAGTCCCTGAGAAGCCTGGAGGAGATGGGGTGCCGTGTTCAAGTTTAGATCTGGCTTTTGCCAAGCAGCCCAGAGCGTGCAGTCATTGTAACAGGAAGGCAGGCAGAATAAGGGGCACAGATTGAAGGGAGGTTGGCGGATTGGGTGGTGGGAAAATGATGAGGCCCTTCGCTAATTAAATGTTCAATTGAGGGAGATGTTAAAACATCAGTTCTAGAGAGAGCCGAGGGAGGAAATGAGCATAAGCAAAGTAGCCAGGAAAAAGGCTCCCAGGCACATAGCAGCCCCGCATGAATCCCACGAACACAGCTGCTGGAAAACAGTAGGAGCAGACGGGACCAGCCTGCCAGGCAATTCTCCTGAGAGGGGGGCGGAGGGATCCCAGGGGAGCCCTTCTTCGGTAAAGGCTCCCATCGAGCCCAAGGCCGATGCACCATCTGCCAAACGCCTCTGCAGAGTCAAGCCAAAGGGCAGTCTTGCCCAGGCTGAGGAAGGCAAGACGCTGTCCACAGGAAGCATGCCCGTGTGGGTCCTTCCACCCAGATCCAACACACAAACCCATGAGCTCTTGGCAGTTTTGTGGGAAAGGCGGAGGCGGGGCGTGGTCAAGGAAAAAGCTGGGGACAGGGATTCACGTTCTTTCTCTTCCCCAACTTGTGTGTCATTCTTGAACAAAAACAAGACACAAACAAGTCTTCTGACTTTTGATATGAAAGGTTGTGAAAAAAGAAAAAGTGTCGCTAAGAGCTATGGGGAAAACATGCTAAGAGTGTAGGTCTTATGTTAGGATGTCAAGTGTTTTTAACACGCACAAACAACAATAATAATAATGACAAGAGTAATAACAATGAAAATAATAATGAGAGGGTGGGATAAAATTTCGGGAGATGATGGGTATGATTTTGGTGGTGATGGTTTCATAGGTGTATACTGATCCCACACTCACTACATTGTGTGCATTAAACGTGTACAGCTTTTCACATGTCAATCATACCTCAATAAAGTAGTTTAAAAAAATGAGGGTTGTGAGCAGTGCAGCAAACCCCTTCATGAAGGCTGCAAGTCAGGCCCTCGCTCTCCTTCAGCAGGGTCCCTGCTCCTGAGAAAACAGGGCAAGCTTCCATGAGGCACTGAGAGGAGCAACCATTATTGTGACAATTGAGCAGCAGAAACTGCAAATTTCTGAGGAAGTTCTTTGAAATTAAGTCAATCGTGTGCACACACCCAAAATAGAGTCGCCATTAAGGGCTTCCTCACCGAAGAGAACTGAAAGCTGGTCTAAGTACTCCAAAGAAAATGGCCGAAACTGGCTTTTACCACTTGCTTTGGTAACGGCACTCAGGATGAATATATAGGGAAAAAATGTGGAACGTGTGTACCAGTAAGGGAAGGTTGCAGCCATTTCTTTTGGAGCCACTGACAAGTCGATACCCTTTAATGGACTTGTCTTATGCTGGCATCGTATGCTTTGGCTATTGCAAAATTGTCCCAATTACCCAAGAAAAGGGCGAAAGAGACAAATACACAGAAAACTGGCCTTTGAAGGTCATCTCAGCCAGAGAATAATTTGGTTTGTTTAAGACTCTAGTGTCTATAGAGCATTAATTTATGTTTTGTGTTGAGCCAGAAAAAAAAAATCTTCTTCATTATGATAGAAAGAGGTGCAACTCCCCAGAGTCTAAGAACTTCCAGATAATTCTAGGTACTTAAAGGCTAAAATGGAGCCATGACAGACCCAACTAAAAACATACAGTTTTCAGTTTCTCCAGCCGGAATATTGAGTTTTCTCTGCAAGAAAATATATAGAACTTAATTTTCCTCAACTATTTAGGAATTTTACCTTTTGTTTTATTTTATTTTTATTTTATTATTATTATTTTTTTACTTTCTGTCATAAATTTCTTTTGATGCCAAGTGGAGTGTTGGAAAAGGATCAATAATTTTGAGCTTACAGCGTTTTATTGATCTCGTTTTCTCTTTTTAAATTTTTATTTGTCTAAAGGAAAAAAAAACATAGGAAATGGGTTAAAAAGGGGAAATCGTGATTTTTCTTTACTGGTCTTTTTTTTTTTTTTCCTTTCTAAAGTGTAGTTCAAACAAAAACTTTTCTGCCAAAGCAGTTAGTGGTATGAATCAAAGTGTCTCCTTGCCTTGTTGGCAAAAGCAGGCATCTGACTGTTGGGTCCAGAGACCAGGCTTTCATTACAGAGGAGACCAGTGCTTTGTTAACTTCAGAACATACTGAGGCAGAAGGGAATTTCAACTTGGCCTCTTTCCTATTCTCTGTACTATGTAATGCTCAAACACACACCAGCCCTTCTCGAAGAGGTTAGGATGTAATTAGTGCCTTATTAAGGAGGATTGTATGATCTTCCTTGGAGATGTTTAATAGAAGAACGGAATCACTGAGAGAATTTTGGTGTAAGGGACTTAGCATTTATGAAGACTGCTATATACCCTCCCCCCCCCCCCCCCACACACACAAGGGACTAAAAATATTTCACTTTTTCTCATGGTAACAAAATCCCTGTGAGTTAGAGAACCTTGTGTCCATGTTACCAGTGATATAACTGAGGCTCACAGGGCAAAAACATCTAGGTTACCTCTGCCTTAGTTCTGAATCTCTCTTTTGGAGACCCTTTGCCGTCTTTTTCCCCTCTTCTGTCTCCTCACATTTAGCCTCTGCTCCTGAGAGTTGATTCCAGGAATAGGCAGGCTGGAGCTAATGGCTGGAAAACCCAGTACCCTGTTTTCCTGATGGAAAGCACCGGGAGGCAGGCCTCCCTGGTTAATGGGAGACCAAAATCTGCCCTCTGATTCGCTCCACCTTGTTCTGCGCTGACTACTTTGACCTAATATGGCTGCTTACTGCTCACCAGAGTTGCAGTCTCTAGAACAACAAATCTTCAGAGGTTCTGTCTCTCCACTTAAAGAAGTTCTAGAGTCCTGGTTTCTTCTATTTCATAAATTTAATATTTCTCGAAGCATTATGATAGCATGTGAAACAAAAGCTAAGAAAAAGAAAAAGCACAAGAGTAGAAAATATTTATGTGTGACGGATACAGATACAAAGGAGGAAGCGACATCACTGGGTATTGGTTTTAGAACTGGTCTGGAAGCCCAGCCTAGATACTCTGTGGTTGCTTTAGGGGAATCATTCATTGTTGCTGGTCTGAGGGTTGGGGAAAGACTCAGAACGTGTTTCTTTAGCCTATCTCCATGCAGCTTCATTTGACCAACTTCTTCCTATTCTGATCTTCGGCTCCTGGAGGGAAAAAAAAAAAATGGATTTCTCTCTGAGTCCTTACGATTTGGTGAAATCTAGAAGATACTATGTTGACCATATTTTCTTTTCCTTTGTGCTTGTCCAGCAGTATCCAATAGGAGTTCTACCCTGACTCTAGCCCTGTTGTTCTTTATAGCTTATATATTTATTTTGAGAGAGGGAGGGGGGTGGGAGAGAGAGAGAGAAAGAGAGAGACAGAGAGAGAGAGAGAGAGAGAGAGAGAGAGAGAATCCCAAGCAGGTTCCATACTGCCAGTTCAGAGCCAAACACGGGGCTCAAACCCAAAAAGCATGAGATCATGACCTGAGCCAGAGTCAAGAGTTGGATGCTCAACTGACTGAGCCACACAGGTGCCCCTAGCCCCAGTATGCTTTTACGATTTCTCAAAAATCTATTTTTGACTTTGTGTTAAAGTTGGTTTGTCCCCTGTGGCAAAGCTCAGCTTTTTCACCTACTGTTCTAAGTCAGTATCTGAAATTAAATTCTTCAGTGATTATGAGTATTTAGATAGTGCGCATGATTTTTAACTGGACTTTTCCCTCAGAGCCATGGTCAAAGATAGATGCTCCTCATCTCTCAGGAGTGGTGCAGCCAGGCAGTTAAGAGCACACATTCTCGAATGACACTGCTGGAGTTCAAACCTCAGTCCTGCTAATTGGAAACAGAAGAGAAGAACTGACTGCTTTGGTTTTCTCATCCGCAACAGAGGGGTGAAAATATAGCACAGTGGTTGAGAGACTTTTCCTTCAAGGATCAGGTAATAAATATTTTAGGCTTTGCAGGCCAAGGGATAGATGAAGGAGATTGTGTGGGTACTTATATAAGCACGTAAAATGTAACCACTTGAAAACGTAACAACTATCCCCAGCTCACAGGCCATAATAAAATCGTCAGCTGCATATATGTGTCACCAGGATTTCAGTTCCCTTTCTGGGCTGCGAGAATGCCAGATGGAGCTCTGAGTTTCTGTGTCTACCACCTTGTTTCAGCTTTGGTTTCAACAAGCAATGACAGTGGGTCTTTAAGCGGACACGTATAAATGCAGAAATCAAGCTCAAAGATGTGAAGTCACTTAACTAAGGATAATATGGTGAAGTTAGAGTTGAGCTTTAAATGCAGTTCTGTCTAGCTACAGAACTCAAAATTGCAAACTTTTTTTCCCCACCATCCTTTCCAGTCTCCCTCTAACTGCTTCCTCCACCCCCAGAGACAAGTACGAAGTCTTAGCCAATCTTTCCCCTACATGATTCTCCTGGTGGTTAGGGGTTGAGGTGAATGATGGCAACAGTGGGTCCTAAACAATCTGAGGCTGAATGAGCAAGTGACTGAAGTTGGCCAAAGTCAAAAACGGGGTGAAATTGTGTGCTGGCTCACAGATACGGCTCTATCTGGCTCTATGAGGTGAGGCTTCTAGAGTTATGTAAGGCTGGGTGGTATAATGGGAAGAGCTTGGGGTTTGGCTTCATAGCCAGACAGACCTAATTTAAATCTCAGCTTGGTGGCTTCAAAGCTTCATGAGCTAAGTTACTTCCTATCTCTTATCTGCCATTTCCCCATCTCTAAAATGGTGACACTGATGTCTACCTCATAATTTTCTCATGCAGGTCAGTTAGTGAGAACTTCCATATGACATTTACACAATCCACAGAACCCAGGAAGTATTCAAAAATGACATCGTTATCTCACTGATTGCCTAGAGTCAGTTGATGTCATCATTAACTGATGCTGTGTTGTCAGGGCCGGGGCTTGGAATTGGATCTTCCATGTACTGGACCGACCACTTTCTGGGTATGACTACTGAAAAGCTGCATTTTAGCAAGGCGTTATAAACACAATATCTTCAAAACTAAAGAGCAGTTTGATATGAAATGTTCCCCAAAGGAGTTAGTCGAGAGATAAAAGAAACTGTCATCATAACATGGGGACAAATTCTCAGGTAAGTCTATCATTTTGAGTCTTTTAAAAGAGGTGTCTTCTTTTAAAGTGACAGTCTCCTAATAGCCTCCTCTTAGGTACTCAGATGCTCTATGATTATACGTGAATTATTTTCACCTACGTATTTTTGTTCTCATTTTTGAGATCTCTGTTTTACATCTGAGCCCTTTCCAAAATTCTCTGTATTTTTAAAGGATCTTGGGTATTTAACCTTCTTTGATTTCATTTTTTTACTTTTAGTTTTAAGACTGCCTGAGTAGAAAAGCTTGTTTTCAACTTGACCCTGCATTTGCACCCCTGTCAGTTATACTCAGGAAAAAAAAGCGGTGCATTAATTTAATAGTTATTTATTAAGCATTTGTGTGTGTCAGATACTGTTCCCAGATCTGTGGATACAGGCATGGAGGAGCAAGAAAAACACACATCCTGCCCTCTGGAAGCTCGTGTTACAGTGGCACCTATTTATGAGCGTGTCGACCCAACTTACATTAACCCTTCTAAACAGCTAATGGAAAGCCAATATAATGGCTCATATTTCCATTAAAAGTTATTATTTCCATATTAAACCTTGCAATGGATAAAGATACAATAAAATTAATATTAATGCATTTTTTGACTGCTTAACTATGCACAAGGCACTTGGGTAACATAAGTGTAAAATGTAGCCCTTAAAATAACTCGTATACATTCAAGTTGGGCAGAACAAACACAAAAATAGAGGTAAACAATATCACATTCAAGTAATAAATTAAACAATGCTAAGAAAAGTTGTCATGGGGTTTGGACATTCTTGGAGGCTCATTACCATGAGACTTTCTGTGAATTCACACAATGAATAAGGAACAGGAAAGGCAATTTTTGTTTTTGCTCCTTTTTTTTTTTCTTTCACTGTGAGAGCAGAAAAAAAAATCTTAGGAAATAAAGCCATTCTTCCTCTTTTCTTTGTAAAGACCTGTGATGACCTCTCTTCCAATCAGGATAGGGTTTCCCTTGGCAACCACATCACTTATCCCCCTTCCCCCAAAGGCTCTGTAAATAAAAATTATTTTTGAAGAGACCAACTAAAGATCACTCTTTAACAAATTATATGCTTTGTCTCTCTCCATATTAGATGTTGACATGGACTCTTATTTAAAGGAAATACCATTCTTATGCATTATAAACATTTTGAGAAATAGCTTGAATAATTTAAAAACATATTTACAAAAGAATTATTGATAGCCTTTAATAGGGTAACTTGAAGCCCTCAAAGACTTCTGCCTTTTACATTTAATCTTTCCTGTTAGATTCATCAAATATAACCTCATTCTGGCGTTAGATATAATTAAGGACAAATGGCGAAATCAAGTAGAATATTATGGCCTCACAAGTCAGAGTCAAGTACATATAATTAAAATGTATCTAAACAGAACATAAAATGGTTTGAAGAGAGAGAAGTAAAGTATTTCCTTGAAATCCAAGTGCACTTTCTATGCAGAAACATGAGTGAGATGAACATTATCATATGGATATTCTGAAATCAGGTTTAATATATATTTAAAGAAATAACATCAGTTGCAATGAATAGTGTTTTAATGGTTTTTAGTAACATAATGTAACGTTTTATACCACTTATTTCACATCAGTGGGGATGGAGATTTATATATTTTTTTCTAGTTTATTTTATTTATATAAGAGGGAGAGAGAGAGAGGGAGGGAGAGAGGGAGAGAGAATCCCTTGCAGTCTGTGCTGACAGCATAGGGCTCCATCCCATGAATGACGAGATCATGACCTGAGCTGAAATCTAGAGTCAGACCATCCTATTGGGCTGTCCAGGGGCCCCCAGACTGATATTTTAATAATATATTTAATAATTAGACTGGTTAGGAGAATTCAGAAACAAGGGAAAAAATACTGAGTCAGCCTGTCTTCTTCTTTCCTCTTCAAGAGAAATCTGGCTGGATGAGGTCACTCTGATGCTGTTTGGAATGCTGCTAGGCTTAGCCTTCATTTTCCCCACGAAAGGGAAGAAATGGGTATGCAAGTATTCTAAGACCACATGAACAATCTCTGTCCTCTCTGGAGTCCTTTTACTTCCCATCCATTGAGAGCTGCACCCTGACGACTATGTGCCTTCCTTTCTGAAAAGCTGAATATGCAATAGTTCTTATATGCAATGAAAATATGAAAAGTTACCTAGAAAAAAAATCCCATTCAGGGCACCTGGGTGGCTCAGTCGGTTAAGCATCTGACTTCAGCTCAGGTCATGATTTCATGGTTCGTGAGTTCTAGCCGTGCGTCGGGCTCTGTGCTGACAGCTCAGAGCCTGGAACCTGCTTCAGATTCTGTGTCTCCCTCTTTCTCTCTATGCCCCTTCCCTGCCCTCCCATCAAAAATAAACATTAAATAATTTTTTTTTAAATCCTGTTCAACACAGAAGTGTTTGAGGAGTTGCAAAATGAGTGGAATGGTTATGCCTCTGATGAAATGATTAATTGTAATTGAAACAAAGACTTCATGTCTCCCTGTGGCCATAGCCTCCTTTTTCAAGGAGGCTCACTATGAGCCAATCAGGGCCCCAAGTTTCCCCCAGATGACTGCATTTCCTTGTGAATTCATGCCCAAACTAACCACAAGTCTAGTCATTCCAAAGAGCTACCTGTTTTTGTTCCTAGTTACAATGTCATTGCTCAATCTACACTTTTCACAATGGGTCACAGGTCAGATTGCATTTGCCAGGCTGTCTGGTCTACTTCCCTCAGTTCCAGGCAACTTAGGTGAGCGCCCAGGCCCGGTTTGCACTTTTAGATTGAGAGGAAAGCAAGTCTACAAAGACATTCTTTACCGAAATCTTCTTTGCTAGCCCTCTTTATCAGTCCCCTAAAATCTCATCTGCAGTGCTTAGCCACCAGAGTACCATGGTGGGGGAAACAGAGGCACAGAAAGAAGGCAAACAGAGTAGGCAAGAGCAAGTGTGTGGGGAATGTTGCCAGGCCACGAGGCTGCCATACTGTGAGCTTTCCGAGGACGCCGCATGACAGCGTTGCATAGGCTCTCTCCAAAAATACTATTTGACGGGAAAACGTTCACACAATGGTACCGAGGCAGATCACCCTCCCTCTCATCTGAGCAAAGAAGATGCTATTGGAAACAAATCATTTAGGCAAATTAGCAGTGGCCACCATTTGTTAGATGCTATCACAGAGCTTTCGGTGGAGCTTTAGGAGTAGGGGGTCAAGAAATTAAGTGTGATTTCATCTCTACTTGGGATAGTTGGGGGCCAGTCTAGAAGGCAAACGGTTATCGTCCTCTCACTGCCTTTTTGCAATGTCATGAGCCACCTGGACCTTTCCATCAAATATCCTTCACCATATTTCAGTAGGTCTTACACAAGTTCCGTGCTTTCCAGTATGTTTGCCATCAGATACATCTTCTGTGCTCTCATGATTTTCTTTTTTTTTTTAGTGAGAGAGAGAGAGTGTGCATGTGCATGAGTGGGGGCGGGGAGCAGAGGGAGAGGGAGAGAGAATCTTAAGCAGGCTCCCTGCCCAGTGCAGAGCCCTACTTGGGGCTCAATCTCACCACACTGAGATCATGACCTGAGCAGAAATCAAGAGTTGGGTGCTCAATTGTCTGAGCCACCCAGGCGCCCCTCTCATGAGATTTTTGTCCTTATTCATTCAATCAGCAAATAATTTGGAGCTTCTGCTATGTGTCAGCCACTGTGCAGAATTCTGAGGATATCATGGTAACCAAAGTAGATATAGCCCAACCTCACAGAACTTAGATTTAATGACAATAAGAGACAATAATCAAATTGTATGTAAAATTATAACAGTGGTCCATGCCTATAAAAAAAAGCTTTAGATGGTGCTTTAAAAATGTTTTTGTTAAATATAGAGAGAGAGACAGAGAGAGATGCACAGGACTATAAGAATTTATGAACAAGAGAAATGAAATACTTCCATAATGGTAGACTAAGGACCCCTGAAAATCCTTTCCACCATAAAAACAGCAAATTAATTGACAAAAATTATCAAACTCAATCTTTTTAGAACTGAAAAATAATCAAAGGTTTTCAACAATATGATCTTGCTTATGAAAAAACAAACAAACAAACAAACAAACAGAAACCTGTTCTCAGTAAGAACAATGGGCTTTCTGGTGTTTTAATGTGTCTGATTCCCACCTCTTCTCTTCTACCCTGCAGTGGCCTTGAAAATGAACAACCTTATGACTACTGTAGCTGTGGAAACCAGCAACCTAGCTGCCACAGGCGGGGGCAGAGTGTATTTGGAACTGTCTAAAAGCCTGTCTACAGAGAATTACCAGTATTTGACTTGACCCAGCTGAAAACTCCAGGAAAAGTTCCATTCATAGTATCTTCCTTTTTTTAACCTGACACAGGGCATACCCTGAGTGAATAGCCTTACCCTAAATAATTTGTCAAGGACAATCGGTAACAATTATTTACCATTGCAGCTGCCTGAGGCCACAATACAAGATGAAGATAACAAAAGGCTGAACAAAATCTTAAAAACAACAAAACAAACAAACAGCCCCCTGGAGGATGAGATGTCAATAGGAGTCTTTGAAAAGCTCTAACATATTCCTGGGAATCTGGAAGGTGATGAGCATGTACAGAGGTATGTATATGCCAAGGAAAGACCTGAAAATAACCTGATCTCTCACTTCTGGTTAAACTTAAAGCACTGAATAAGTAGGTAGTCAAGGCTAAGGAAGGACGGTAAAAAGCCGACTGAAGCATTGACATTGACAGTGTTTCCCAACACACACAGATCCCCTCAACAAGGGTGGGAACACTCATTAATTCAAGGAACTTATAAAAATATCTGTCCAATATTACAAGGCAGTCAGCTAACTGAGCACAGAATTCAGTGGCTGATCATGACAGAGAACACAGATTTTATAAAATTATTACAGAAAGGTCACTCAACAAACAGCTGAAAACAACAATCAACAGCAATGACACCAAACCCTAGGGAGAGAAGGGAATCTTCTTTCCAGAGTTACCACATTATATTATGTAAAATTTCTAGTTCTCCACTGAAACAGCTAACTTCAAGTCTAAAGCCATGGAGGTCAGAAAGCAGTAAGATGATGTAGGCACAGGATAGAAAGTAAAAACAAAGAATCTCATGGATCAAGAATTCTATATCCAGCAATACATGCCTACTTCAAGAAGCAGGAAAAATCTAAAATAAACAACCTAACCTTACACCTAAAGGAGCTAGAAAAGGAACAACAAACATAGCTTAAAGCCAGCGGAAGGAAGGAAATAACCAAGATTAGAGCAGAAATAAATGATATAGAAACTGAAAAGAAAACCCATAAGACTTATCAATGTAACCAGGAGCATGGTCTTTGAAAACATTAATATAATTGATAAACCTCTAGCCAAACTTATCAAAAAGAAAAGAGAAATGACCCAAATAATATCACAAATGAGAAAGGAGAAAAAACAACTGACAGCACAGAAATACGAACGATTGTGAGAGAATATTATGAAAAACTCTTTGCCAACAAACTGGACAACTTGGAAGAAGTGGATAAATTCCTAGAAACATAAAAATGATCAAAACTGAAGCACGAATAAATAGAAAACAAACAGACTGGTAACCAGCAAATAAATTGAATCAGTAATCAAACAACTCCCAACACACAGAAGTCCAGGACTGGATGCTTCACAGCAAGTTCTACCGAACATTTATTTTTCAAAATTTTTATCTATTTACCTTGAGAGAGAGAGAGACAGAGAGAGAGAGAGAGAGAGAGAGAATGAGTGGGGGAGGGGCAGAGAGAAAGGAAGAGAGAAAAATCCCAAGCAGACTCCTCATTGTCAGCATAGAACCCGACATGGGGCTGGATGTCACAAACCGATGTGATCACAATCAAGAGATTGGATCACAATCAATCAAGATTGTGAACTGCAATCAAGAGATGGACACTTAACTAACTGAGCCACTCAGGTGCCCCTCTACTTAACATTTAATGAAGAGTTAATACCTCAACTGTTGCAGTATATAGAAGAGGAAGGAAATCTTCCAAATTCATTCTGAGGCTAGCATTTCCCTGATAGCAAAACCAGATAAAGACACCACTAAAAAAGAGAACCATAGGCCAATATCTTTGATGAACATAGATAAAATATTCTCAGTAGAATGTTAGCAACTGAATTCAATAATTCATTAAAAAAAATATTCACCCCCATCAAGTGGGTTTTATTTCTTAGTTGCAAGGGTGGTTCAATATTGGCCAATCAATCAACATCATGTATCACAGTAATAAAAAAAGGATAAGAAACATATGATTGCTTCAATAGATGCAGAGAAAGCATTTGACAAATACAACATCCATGCATGATAAAAACCCTCCACAAAATAGATTTAGAGGGAGAGGGGCGCCTGGGTGGCTCAGTCGGTTAAGCGTCCAACTTCGGCTCAGGTCATGATCTCACAGTCTGTGGGTTCAAGCCCCGCGTCGGGCTCTGTGCTGACAGCTCAGAGCCTGGAGCCTGTTTTGGATTCTGTGTCTCCCTCTTTCTCTGACCCTCCCCTGTTCATGCTTTCTCTTTCTGTCTCAAAAATAAATAAATGTTAAAAAAAATAGATTTAGAGGGAACATACCTCAACATAATAAAGGCCATATATGAAAAGCCCACAGCTAATATCATCTCAAATGGGGAAACAGTACTAGAAGTCCCAGCCACAGCAAGCAGACCACAAAAAGAAATAAAAGGCATCCAAATTGGTAAGGAAGAACTAAAACCCTCACTATTTGCAGATGACATAATACTGTATATAGAAAACCCTAAAGACTCCACCAAAAAACTGCCATCGCTGATAAATGAATTCTGTAAAGTTGCAAGAAATCAATGTACAGAAATCTGTTGCATTCTTATACACCAATAATGAAGCAGCAGAAAGATAAATTAAGGTATCAATCCCATTTACAATTGTACCAAAAACAATAAGAGACCTAGGAATAAACCTAACCAAAGAGGGGAAAGGCCTGTACTCTGGAGACTATAAACACTGATGAAAGAAACTGAAGGTAACACAAAGAAATAGAAAGTCATTCCATGCTCACAGATTGGAAGAAGTGTCTGAATGTCTGTACTACCCAAAGCACTCTACACATTTAATCAACCCCTATCAAAATACCAACAGCAGTTTTCACAGAGCTAGAACAAACAAGCGTAATATTTGTATGGAACCACAAAAGACCCCAAGTAGCCAAACAAAACTTGAGAAAGAAGAAACTGGAACATCACAATTCTGGACTTCAAGCTAGCTTACAAAGCTCTAGAATCAAAACGGTGTGGTACTGGCATAAAACTAGACACATAGATAAAGGGAACAGAATAGAAAAGCCAGTAACGAACCTACATTACATGGTTAATTAATCTTTAGCAAAGCAGGAAAGAATATCTCTTCAACAAATAGTGTTGGGAAAACTGAAAAGCAACATGCAAAAGAATGAAATCGGATCACTTTCTTACACCATACCCCAAAATAAATTCAAAATGGGTGAAAGACCTAAATGTGGGACAGAAAACTATCAAAATCCTGGAGGAGGACACAGGCAATAACTTCTTTGACATCAGCTGTAGCATCTTCTTTCTAGATATGTTCCCTGAGGCAAGGGAAGGAAGAGCAAAAATAAACTATTGGGACTACATCAAAATAAAAAGCTTCTGCATAGTCAAAGAAACAATCAACAAGACTAAAAGACAACCTGTGGAATTGGAGGAGGTATTTTCAAATGAAATATCTGATAAAGGGTTAGTGTCTAAAATATATAAAGAACTTCTAAAACTCAACACCTCAAAATTGAATAGGTACAGGGTGCAGCCACATTTTGAGGAAATGGTACAGAGTTTTCTCACAAAGTTAAATATAGAACTACCCTATGATCCAGCAATTGCACTACTAGGTATTTACCCAAAGAATATAAAAATACTATTTCAAAGGGATACATGCACCCCGAAGTTGATAGCAGCACTGTCTCCAGTAGCCACATTATGGAAACAGCCCAAGTGTCCATCGACTGATGAATGGATAACGAAGATGTGGTATACATTTACAAGAAAACGACTTAGCCATAAAAAAAGAATGCAATATTGCCATTTGCGATGTTGTAGATGGAGCTAGAAAGTATTATGCTAAGGGAAATAAGTCAGTCAGAGAAAGACAAATACCATATGATCCACGCACATGTGGAATTTAAAAATCAAAACTAATGAGCAAAGGGAAAAAAGAGAGAGAGGTAAACCAAGAAACAGACCCTTAACTATTTTGAACAAGCTGATGGTTACCAGAAGGGATAGGGGTAGGGCGATGGGTCAAATAGCTGATGAGATTAAGGAGAGTACTTGTGATGAGCACCAGGTGATTGATGTTGAGAAGTATTGAATCACTATATTGTACACCTGAAACTAGTATTACACTATATGTGAATTAAGTGGAATTTAAATAAAAACTTAAAAAAAAATTTTTTAAATGTTTATTTATTTTTGAGAGAGACACAGAATGCGACTGGGTTAGGGGCAGAGAGAGAGGGAGGCACAGAATCCGAAGCAGACTCCAGGCTCCGAGCTGTCAGCACAGAGCCCAATGCGGGCTCAAACCCACGGACCGTGAGATCATGACCTGAGCCGCAGTGGGACCCTTAACTGACTGAGCCACCCAGGCGCCCCAAAATAAAAACTTTTAATAAATGGATTCTATATCCAGTGAAATTATCCTTCAAAAAATAAATGAAAAATTAAGACATTCCCAGATAAACTTTGACGGTTCATTGTTAGTAGACTTGCCCTACAAGAGCTACTAAAATGAAAGGAAAGTAGATAGTAACTGCAATCTACATGAAATAAAAGCACTAGTAAAGATAACCGCATACATAATTATGAAGGACAGTGTAAATATATATCTGTGTATTACTTTTTCCATTTCCTACTTGATTTAAAGGACAACTGCATAAACAATAGTTTAAAAAACTGCATTTATGGGTTTATATTGTAAAAGACATAATGTATATGAAAATAATAGCACAAAGTAGAGGTGAGGTGACAGACCTCTATTGGAACAAAATGTTTATATATTATTGAACTCAAGCTGATATTAATTTGAGCTAGATTGTTTTGAGTTAACATAGTAATGGCCAGCCCCAGGACAATCACTAAGAAAATAACAAAAACAACAACAGAAAATAATCTAAAAAAATAACGAGAGGATTAATGTTGCACACTGGGAAACATATATTTTACACCAAAGGAGACAGTAGTGGAGGAACAGAGGAACAAAAAAGACGTACAACATATAGGAAACAAATAGAAAAATAGTAGCTATAAATCCTACCCTATCAGTAGACGCATTCAATGTAGTGACTACACATTCTAATCAAAAGACAGAGCCTGGCAGAATGGATAAAAAGATAATCCAACTAGATGCTGTCTACAAGAGACAGGCTTTATGTTCAAAGACAAAAATAGGTTGAAATAAAAGAATAGAAGAATAAATATCAATCAAACAGTAACCAAAAGAGAGCTGGCGTGGCTATACTAATGCCAAACAAAATAGACTGTAAAACAAAAACTGTTACTAAAGACAAAGAAAAACATTTTGTAATAATAAAGGGTCAACCTATCAGAAAGACGTTGCAATTTCATACATGTATATATTTATTTTTTATTATATATTTATTATATACAGGGAGAAATATACAATTCAATAATAACATCTAGGACGTCAATATCCCGTTTTCAAAAACGGTATAATAAGGAAGAAGATCAACAAAGAAACAGAAGACTTGATAAACACGATAAAGAAGCTAGAAATAACAGACATCTGTAGAACATTACACTGAATGCTAGCAAAACACAATTTTCTCAAGAGTACATGGAGCATTCGTCAGGATAGACCATATGTAAAACAAACCTTGGTACATTAAAAAAAGATTAAATTTCCTGAAAAGTATATTCTCTGACTACAGTGGTTCAAAATTAGAAACAAAATAATTAGGGAAATTCACAAGTATGGAGAAATTAAGCACAGATTGCTAAGTGACCAATGGGTTAGAGATACCACAGGGAAGTCAGAAAATACTTTGAGATAGGGGCGCCTGGGTGGCTCAGTTGGTTAAGCATCTGACTCTGATTTTGGCCCAGGTCAGGATCACTGTTGGTGAGATCCAGCCCCAGGTTGGGATCTAAGCTAACAGCATGGAGTCTGCAGGGAATTCACACTTTCTCGCTCTCTCTCTCAAAATAAATAAATAAATAAACTTTTTAAAAAAGGAAATACTGGGGCACCTGCTTGGTTCAGTTGGTTAAACATCCTAATTTGGCTCAGGTCATGATCTCAGTGCTGTTGATTTTGAACCCGCGTCAAGCTCTGTGCTGAGAGCGCAGAGTCTGGAACCTGCTTTGGATTCAGTGTCTCCCTCTCTCTCTGCCCCTCCCCCACTTGCGTGCGCTCTGTCTCTCACTCTCAAAAATAAATAAACATTAAACAAATTTTAAAATACTTTGACATGAATAAAAATGAAAACAGCATACAATAAGCTTGTGAGATGTCATGAAAGGAGTGCTAAGCTGGAAATTTATAGCTATAAATGCCCATGGTAAAAAAGAAGACTGCAGAGAAAGAAAAGCAAATTAAGCCCAAGCCCACTGAGGAAAGGGAATAATAAAGATTTGAGCAAATATAAATAAAATGGAGAATCAGAAAATGATAGAGAAAAATAAATGGAAAAAATTCCTTTGAAAATATCAACACAATTGACAAAACTTTAGCTAGACTAAGAAAAAATATAGAAGGTTTAAATTACTAAAATCAGGAATGGTGACGGGGTGTGGGCATATCTACCAACTTTACAGAAATAAAAAAATTTTGAAGAAATAATATGAAGAATTGTAGGCCAACAAATTAGGTAATGTGGATATCCATATGTAAAAGACACAGATATGTAAAATCACACAAACTACTGAAAGTTATTCAATAAGAAATAGATTCTGAATAGATCAATAGTGAGTAATGAAATTTAATTGATTACTAAAATCTTCTCACAAAAGACAGTCCAGGCCCAGATGGCTTCATGGTAAATTCCACTAAAGGTTTAAAGAAGATATAATGTCGGGGCGCCTGGGTGGCTGTCGGTTGAGCGTCCGACTTCAGCTCAGGTCACGATCTCGCGGTCCGTGAGTTCGAGCCCCACGTCGGTCTCTGGGCTGATGGCTCGGAGCCTGGAGCCTGCTTCCAATTCTGTGTCTCCCTCTCTCTCTGCCCCTCCCCCGTTCATGCTGTGTCTCTCTCTGTCTCAAAAATAAATAAACATTAAAAAAAATTAAAAAAAAAAGAAGAAATAATGTCAATACTTTACAAATTTAATAAAAGATGTGAACGCTTTCCAAATCATTTTATGACACCTTATAACCCTGATTCCAAAACGAGACAAAGGTAACACAAGCAAAGAAATAATACACTGTTACCCATTACGAACATAAACATGAAAATCCTCAACAAAATGTTAGCAGCCTGAATCCAGCCGTTTAGGAAAAGGTTTGTACACCGTGACCAAGTGGAAGTTACTCCAAGAATTCAAGATCGGCTTATTATACAAAAAAAAAATCAATAAGTATATTATGTTATATTAATAAAATAAAAAAGTAAAGCCACATGATCATCTCATTAGATACATAAAAACATTTCAGAAAATCTAACATCTCTTAATAATAAAACATTGAAAAAGCTAGGTTTAAAAGGGAATTTATTCATTCTGATAAAGAACACCTATGAAAAACCCACAGCTAACATCATACTTAATAGCAAAACATTGAACACTTTCCCTCTAAGATCAGGAACAATACAAGGCATCCACTGTCACCATTATTTTCAATATTGTCCTGGAGGCCCTAGACAGGACAATTGGTAAGAAAAAATAAGCAGATGACATTCAGATTGGAATGGAAACAAGAAAGCTTTATCTATTTACAGATGACATGATCTTTCATGTAGAAAATTGTTATGAAATTTTTTTGAAAAATTATTGGAAATAAAAAAACAAGTTCAATAAAACTGAAGACACAAGATCAATATACAAAAAACAATTATATTTCTACACAGTAGCAGTAACCATTCAAAAATGAAGTTTAAAAAATTCAGTAACAGGGGCGCCTGGGTGGCTCAGTCGGTTGACAGTCTGACTTCGGCTTAAGTCATGATCTCGCGGTCCACGAATCAAGCTCCACGTTGGACTCTCTGTTGACAGCTCAGAGACTAGAGCCTGCTTCAGATTCTGTGTCTCCTTCTCTCTCTGCTCTTTCCCCGCTCTCTCTCACTCTCTCTCTAGCATAGATAAACATACAATTTTTTTTTTAATTCAGTGACAATAGCATAAAAAATCAAATACTTAGGATGAATATTTTAAAAAGGGAGTACAAAATATATTTGAAAACTACAAACTTATTGAAAGAAGCTAAAGAGCATGTAATGTGTGGGAGCCATCCCGTACTCCTGGATTGGACAATTCAATATTGTTAAAATGACACAATTTCCTAAATAAATTTACCTATTCAACACAATCCCCTATGCAATTTCAGCTGCATTTTTTGCAGAAGGTGACAGACTGATCCTGAAACCCAAATGAGAAGGCAATGACCCAGAGGAGCCCAAACAATCTTGAAAAAGAAGAACAAAGTTAGGCACTCACACTTTCTAATTTCAAAAATTACTACAAAGCGGAAAGTAATCAAGACATCATGGTACCGGCATAAGGATAGACACAGATCAACGGAATAGAATCGAGAGTCCAGAAATAAACCCTTACATTTATGGGCAACTTATTTTTGACAAGGATGCCAAAACTGTTCAGTGGAGAATAAATGGTCTTTTCAATAAGTGGTGACAGAATGAATTCGGACCCCTACATCATACCAAGTATAAAAATTAACTCCAAATGTATCATAGAGCTAAATACAAGATCTAAAACTATCAGATTCTTAAAATAAAACATAAAATAAATCTCTGTGACTAATGGAATCGGTGTTCTCAGATATTACACCAAAAGCACCAGAAGCCAATAATAATAATAATAATAATAAATTGAATTGATCAAAATTAAAAATGTGCTTCAAATGACATTATCAAGAAGGGAAAAAGACAACACACAGAAAGGAAAAAAATATTTTCAGGTTATAAATCTGGTAAGAGAGTATATATATATTTACATATATTTATTTATATATATATATTTTTCAAAGTATCTAAAACATTTCTCAAAAATATATATACTAGTGTTTAACAAACACATTAAAAAAATGCTCAACATCTTCTCCCATTCCATCAGCTGCCTTTTAGTTTTGTTGATTGTTGCCTTCATCGTAGAGAAGATCAAAACATTAAAAATGGAACTACCCTACAACCCAACAATTACACTAGTAGGTATTTATCCAAAAGATACAAAAATGCTGATTTGAAGAAGCACATGCACCCCAATGATTACAGCAGCAACAGATAAATTATGGGAAGAACCCAAATGTCCATTGACTGATGAATGCATAAAGAAGATGTAGAATATGTATACAATGGAGTACCATGAGATAATGAAAAAGAATGAAATCTTGCCATTTGCAACAACATAGATGGAACTAGAGGGTATTATGCTAAAAGAAATACGTCAGAGAAAGACAAACATATGATTTCACACATATGTGATATTTAAGAAACACAACAGATGAACGTAGGGGAAAGGAAGGAAAACTAAGATAAAAACAGAAAGGGAGGCAAGTCATAAGAGACTCTTAAATACGGAGAACAAACTGTGGGTTGCTGGAGGGGAGAGAGACGGGGGTGTGGGCTAAATGGGGTGATAGGCATTAAGGAGGGCACTTTTAGGGAAGAGCACTGGGTGTCATATGTAAGTGACAAATCACTGGGTTCGACTCCTGAAACCAAGACTACACTGTCTGTTAACTAACTTGAATATAAATTTTTTAAAAAATTGCTCAACGTCATCATCAGGCATTAGGGAAGTGCAACTCCAAACCATAATGGGATACCTCTTCATACCCACTAGGATTGCTAAAATTAAAACAAAACCAGAAAATAAATGTTGAAGATGTGGAGAAATTCGAACCCCCATGCATTGCTGTAGGATTATAAAATAGTGCAGCCACTTTTGAAAACATTGTAGCAGTTCCTCAAAAGGTTAAACATAGCATTATCATATGATCCAGCAATTTCACTCTTAAATATATCCCCAAGAGAAATAAAAACATATGTCCATCAAGAACTTGTCCATGAATCTTCATAGTGGCGTTATTCAGAGTATCCAAAAAGTGAAAACAACTCACTATCTATGAATGGATATTCAATTTACGAATGGATAAGAAAAATGTGGATTATTCATACAATGGAATATTATTTGGCCATAAAAAGGAAGTATTTGCTACAACATGGATGGACCGAAGAACGTTATGCTAAGCAGAAAAGGAGACAGCCACAAAAAGCCACATGCTGTATGACTCCATTTGTCTGAAATGTGTAGAATAGTCACATTCGTGGAGACAAAAAGTAGATTTGTGGTTGCCAAGGGCTGATGGGGGAGGCAAAAAGAAGTGACTGCTCGTGGCCCTGGTGTTCCTTCTGGGATGAATGAAAATGTTCTGACATTAGAAAGTGATGATGGCTGCACAACACCGTGTGCACACTAAACACTCAATAGTAAATTGTTAAAGGATGAATGTAACGGTCCATGAGTTATATCTCAATAAGCTGTCATTTTTTTTAAAAGTGCCTTGATCCAGAGATTTGAGTGGGATAAGCAACCACCCTGATTTGCATGGAACTGGGGTGTTCTTAGAACTCAGGACTTCCGTAGCTAAAGCTGAGAAAATCCCAGACAAACAGGTATGTGTGTGTCAGTGGGACTCAAGGGAGGAATGCTTGAATTAAGATTTGGAGGATAGGATTTCACTTATAGGTGGCATTTAAGAAACAAAACAGATGAACATATGGCAAGGGGAAAAAAGAGACAGAGAGGGAGAAAGAAAAGATAAGGGACTCTTGAAGATGGAGAACAAACTGAGGGTGGATGGAGGGGAGGCTGGGGGTGGGGGATGGGCTAGAATGGTGATGGGATTAAGGAGGGCACATGATGCGATGAGCACTGGGTGTTGTACCTAAGTGATGAATCACTGAATTCTACTCCTGAAACCAATACTGCACTGCCTGTTAATTAACTAGAATTTAAATAAAATTTTGAAAAAAAAAAAAAGATTTGGAGGATGGGAGAAAAGTTGGTAAGTTTGGGAGTGCACACTTTGTGGGAAGAGGCAGGGACGTGCGCTTGGTTTGCGCTGAGGCTGGAGAGAGGAGGTAGGGTTCAGGCTTCCCCGCTTAGTGGGGGACAGTAAAGCCTTTTGGTGTTCACATACCTGGCTCCTCAAATGACATCATCTGCATAAGAACTTAGATGGAGTCTCATTGCTCTGCTCATCCTCAGAGTCGGAAATAGTGCCCGACACTTGGGAGGCACACAACAGACGTTTGGGGACAACATGAAGTCCAATATTTTGCTTTCTGGCTTGTGGTTCGATGCCGTGCAAGTGGATGTTTCACTGTTTTCCGCTTCCAGGCTCCTCTTTCATTTTCCCTCTCTTGCCTGTTACCTGTCAGCTGGAGACACTAGTCTAAACTTCACAG
Organism: Acinonyx jubatus; assembly: GCF_027475565.1. Taxonomy (NCBI): domain Eukaryota; kingdom Metazoa; phylum Chordata; class Mammalia; order Carnivora; family Felidae; genus Acinonyx; species Acinonyx jubatus. Next base: position 89,147,594 of record NC_069390.1, on the reverse strand, counting down.
AGAGGAGAGGAGCCCTGATGGGTGCTTCTCAAAAGCCAGGACACCAAAGGGGGTGGCTGTGCTCTCAAAGGAGGAAAGTGACAACCAGAGCTAAGAGTTTTTGGCTTTTAATTAAGTAAATTATGCCCGAAACTGGCAACAGCTTATCTGTTCCCCACACCTCCCTTAAATTAACATACGCCTGCCTCTTGCCTGCCTTTTGCTGCCTGTCAGGATGGCAGAACCTTGTCTTGTCAGGAGACCAAAAGCAGCTCCTGGGTAGTCAGTTGAGAAGATCCATATGTCAGTGGAAACATAAGAGAGATAGACAGGAGGAAGCATTGAAAGACAGGGGAACAGAGGCAGGCGGAAACACACACACACACACACACACACACACACACACGCGCGCGCGCGCGCGCACACACACACACACACACTTAGAGTTGAGGAAAGGAAGAAATGAAAAGAATTCTAGGAAGTACAGTGCATGGAGTGAGAAAGGCCAATGGAAATAAGTCCCAAGGAGTAGAAAAAGCTCCAGAAACGCCAACATAGAGAATTACTCTAGACACAGCGCCTCAAATCTTTGCCCCCGCTGGGACTCAAATGCGGGCAGCCCAATCACTAAAGTGTTATTCCTGAATTCCCCAGGCTGTCTTGGAAATTGCTGATGAGTCCTACATCAGAGCAACCAAACAAAAATCACACTCCCCCCTCTCCCCCCTTAAACAGTGCATTCAATGTGGCTTTCTTCTCCTCTGCCCAATTATCCTATTTGCACTCAAAAGGAAAGTTGTACTTGAAGGCATATTAGAAAATATTTATTTAGAATGCTATTTACCACATTGTGGCAAGATGACAAGCCTAGGTAATAAGTAGGGGACACTTCCTTTCGAAACAGAAAAAAGAAAATTTAAACGGTAGCATCAAAGGCAGCATTTCTATTTCAAAACACAAGAAAATAACCTTATAATGAGGAGTCTTAGAGGGAACGAGATGCTGCTGTTACTACATATCCATCTTCAAAACCCCATTGTTCTAGTTGAAAGGGACAGGCACCAGAGATGGAAAGAGTCAGTAAATTAGAAGAAAGGAGAAAAGTATGAATAACTTATGCTCCCTTAAAGGCACACAGGCGAGATGAGATTCATATTTTAAAAAGGGATCTTTCTGCTGTTATTAAAACTTAAAGAACTTTGCAAAGCAGCTAAATTACTTTGTACCATTTATTCTTGTAAGCTTCCTTGCTCCATTTCAATTTGTAACAGGAGACCAGAGGAAAAGAGGGGTCAGGCTTTCCTTTGATTTTTGTTACTTTACTTACCAACTTGCTTTTATTTGTTTTATCCCTTATACATTGGTGTCTACACCCACACAGACTCTTTAGAGAGCAGGCACATTTTCTTAATTTCCTTTTTATTACAAAAGCTAAACAAAATGTTCTATAACTTTTTTTTAAGTGTTCTTTATGTATTTTGAGAGAGACAGTGCAAGTGGGGGAGGGGCAGAGACAGAGGGAGAGGAAGAGAATCCCAAGCAGGCTCTGCACTGCACGGTCAGCACAAAGCCTGATGTGGGGCTTGATCCCACCAACCGTGAGATCATGACCTGAGATGCAGTCAAGAGTCGGGAGCTCAACCAACTGAGCCATCCAGGCGCCCCTGTCCTATAACTCAAGAACCAACCAAGGGTATCTGATGACTTCTACCCCCAACCCCCCCACCCTTCCCTCCCCGCCATCCACATTTATTGAGAACTTGCTCTACGCTAGCCACTAGGCACTTCCATACTACCTCATTTAACGGGTTCTTCACCTGTGGAAGGGGCCAGGGTCCTTGGTCATTCAGGTATTTTTTTCCCATCGTGGATTTTTATTGAAGAAAATGAATCACCTCTCAGCCCTTGCTGCCATCTCTTTACCTATTCTGGAAGGACTTTAGACTCTTTTTCTTTGCAGAAGTGGTTTTCAGTTTGGTCCTCAGAGGAACACCAACAGCAACTACTAGGGACATATTAAAATACGAATTTGGGAGGGGGGGTGGCTCAGTAGTTTGAGCCACTGACTTGATTTTGGCTCAGGTCATGATCTCATGGCTCCTGGGCTCAAGCCCCATGCCCGGCTCTGTGTTGAGAGCACGGAGCTTACTAAGATTCTCTCACTCTCCCTCTGCCCCTCCCCTGCTCCGCGTGCATGTGCACGCACGTGCGAGCTCTCTCTCTCTCTCTTACAATAAATACACGTTAAAAAATTATCTTTATAAAATACAAATTTTCAGTCTTCATCCTATACCTACCAAATCAAAACTGTGGGGGTGGGGCCCTGCACTCTGGGATTCTTCGGCAAGCTTAAGTTCGAAAACAATTGAACAGTTCATCGGCAGGGTGAACGGCAAGCCAATGACCCAAGCTCTGGTAATGATACCTTCTTAATATAGAATTGGAATTAGCCAGGTATCAGAAAATTCATAAAGTGGGAGCAAAGGGAGAGGAGACACAGAAGATGAAATAGGATGGTTTTATTTGGATTGATTCACTTTGAAAATTTAATCAAGGATCCATTAGGAAACCCAGAGAAACCAACCTGTGTAATATATCTCTGAGAAACAGCTTGAAGTCTTTGAGAACTGTGACCCTCCCCAGTGTGGCTGACTAGAAGACAGGTGCATGAACGTCATGGTTTATAAAATTCCGTGGTTCTCATTTGCTGAAGATGAATTAGCTTCCTCCTCTCCCTTTCCCAAGGCTCCCATAGCTTTATAATCTTCCCCTTCCTCAACTGAGATGCAGAGTCCCTGTCCTTATCGCTGCCTTGGCCTTTGATAGAAAGCTAGATCCTGGGGTTTACACTGCATACTATGGTTAGACTACATAACATTGCTAGTCATTTAAAATAAATGTGCCATCCTGGGCCTCGCTTGGGATTTAACTTATGTTACCTTATGAAAAGAACACTGTTTTCTGTGTGTGAAATAACCTGATACGGTTTTCCAAATCAGCAATGGCAGCAACTATTATGCTTTCTTGCAACCAGAAGGAAAATGGAGCTATAGAAAAGAAAGGAGTGAGTTTGGTCCAGCAATACGAAATGTTACCTACACTTGGGATGTTAACATCTCTGACTTTTTATATGCTTACTATCTGACGTGCCCCTATTTCTATCTACTTCTCAGACCTTTGCTCCGGTGGCCAAATCAAGTGCATACAAATAGTGAGAAGACAGGATCTGGTAATGCCACTGGGCTGCACAATGGATTCTTTTTTTTTTTTTTTTCCCCTGATTATTTTTGGTGACCAGGAACTGAAATGCAACTCTGAGAGCCTGGGAGTGGGGGAGGGAGGCTGCATTCTAGACTCTTGATATCTGTGCTTCTAAGTCATACATCCAGAAGAGAACTTTTAATTTCTTTATTTAAATTTAAGTTACTTAACATACAATGTAGTATTTGTTTCAGGAGTAGAACACAGTGATTCATCATTTACATATGACATCCAGTGTTAATCCCAGCAAATGTCCTCCTTAATGCTCATCACCCATTTAGCGTATCCCCCATCCAACACCTCGCCAGCACCCCTCAGCTCTCTGTCTTTAAGACCTCTCTGTCTTTAAGAGTCTCTTATGGTTTACCTCCCTCTCTGTTTTTATCTTATTTTTCCTTCCCTTTCCCTATTGTTCATCTGTTATGTTTCTTCGCTATCTGTCTCCTCTGTTCCCACAAGCAAGGACTCTCCCTTGTAGATTTTTTCCTCACCTGATACGGACCAAGGGATATTGTGGGTAGTTTAGCTATAAACTCAGTATCAGTAATGATATTGATATTCACTGACTTTACATTCTCTTGTGGCTTCCCTTGCATATTCGTTTCTTACAGGTTCCCATACCTATGAATGTGTGAGAACCTTAGAAAATATTGTTAAATAAATTCTATTATAGTGCAGGTTGGGATTCCTGGGAAGCAGAGGATAAAGCAGAGATTAACATAAGGGGCTTTATCTAAAGTACTCTTGAGATCAACACCTGCAGAAGGTAGGGAAGGACATATGATTTGGGTGGAGGGAAAACTTAAGCTGTGATGCAACCCCAGTGAGTTTCTCTACTGACCCTATCAGTAGCTCTTGATCTTGGATGGCTGCTGGGGACAAAGTGGGGTAGAGCTTTATGTTAATCAATCAGTCATTGAGCTTGGGGTATCTGGAAGGAGGTGTGACCTTGGACAACACGTTTTCTTTAGTCAAGGTGAGGCAGTCACAAAAGGAGGCTGATAGGTAAGGGCCCTTCTGGACACATTCCTAGCAGGCAGGGGATCAAATTATTCCTGATGAGGGATCTGGGTGACTCATCACAGCATCTGTAGCAACAGGTGGGTAAGTCCTCTCAGAAGAGCACCTGAGGTATCATCAACATTTTAGAATCCATAAGATCTTGAAAGACATTACTATAGGAAAGCCACATTGATATTTGGCTCACCTACAGCCTAAGACAAGTCGGTACTCCCCAAAGAGAATATGACCAAAAGGCTATGAAGTTGGTCATATGTAACCATCAGACTGCTTCTTCCTTTTCTCCTTCCCCTTCTCCTTCTCCCCCTCCTCCTCCTCCTCCTTCTTTTTCTTCTTCTTCTTCTTCTTCTTCTTCTTCTTCTTCTTCTTCTTCTTTCTTCTTCTTCTTCTTCTTCTTCTTCTTCTTCTTCTTCTTCTTCTTCTTCTTCTTCTTCTTCTTTTTCTTCTTCTTCTTCCTTTTTTTTTTAAAGTGCAATTGAAATCGGTGGTCACGAGACCAAAATCCAAATGTCAGAAGAAGACTGGGCTTGCGGAATTATGTGACTTTTCTTCAAATCTTCTGTAATACTCTTCCTAGAATTCTTCACCTAGTGCTGATCTTTCCTACAAGGAAATACAGCCACCTCTGTTGTGCCTTAATGGTATTCCGTGAGATTCCGGATAACACTCATTGGAGTTCTGTTTACACCTTGGAAACTTAAACTTTCCACATACTCTAAGAACATCAGCTGGCGTTAGGAGGGGTGAAGAGATGTGATTTTCATGCCACAAGAAATTTGATGCCTGGCATAAAAATTGTTTTAGTAAAATACCAGCAGAAATCCTCCCAAGGAGATAGTCTTTGTACACATGGTAACTATGGGGGCTGGAAGGGTTAAAAACCATGTGTTACCTAATTCACCAAGCCATCATCTATTACATCATACGTATCCTGCAAGAAAATAATACTATGATTTTATTTAGGCTTTCCTACTCCAAGGTCTGATGGATAATGATATCACTATATAAAAAGTACGTGACTAGAGGCCACCCCTGGGCTAGAGAACATTGACTTTGTCATCAGCAGGATCGAGTTTTGAAGTCTTAGCTCTGCTTCTTATTATAATGGCTTTGGGTGATTACTCCTCCAAGCTTCAGTTTCCTCATCTGTAAAACAGAGGCTAAAATTTCGCAGACCTCACATAAGTGTTTTGAGAATTAAATGGATTAACGCATCTAGATTTCAGCACATAGTAATTATTCAATACATATTAGCTATTATTATTGCTCAAGAACTTTGGATTTCTGGAAACAACTAAATCTGCAAACCAACAGGTTTGACTAAAGAACTAAGAAAGGTGGACCTGGGGTTCCCCTTGAGCCCTGGACCTCTGGGCCTTCCCTGTGTCCTCAAGAAGTTCTAAACTTCAGTTATTTTGGGATTGGAGCCATTATTTTGAATAGTACTAATTACCATCAGCTACAGTGAGAAGATAGGAGTTGTTTCCTTTGGGAAGATGACCTACTTACACCTATCTCAAGCCACTCATTTTTGTCTATTTTTTGTTATCACATTACTGAAACAGAGCTCATGGGATAAATTGTCTTAGGCTTCATTACCAGTGAAATTACATCAATGAAAACCCCTGGAATGGTTATGCCTGTTGACATTTTTACTCCCGCACTCGTTCTTTCCTCTCTTGCCCTTCAAAGCAATAATGAGATTTCACACCTGGATCCTATTTAAATATCTGTGGTTGATTAAATGGACAATGGTCTTCTATCTCAGCCATTTGCAAGTTAATAGTATGTCAGGACAGACCGCATAAAGATCAGATATTTTGGCCTAACTACACATTGCATTCATTCAAGGAGAAATCCCCAAGCATCCAATTCAGAACTGGATTGCTGGAGAAGGCAGTGGGTAGAGACTGATAAGTAATTTGGATGACGAGAGGAAGCTGAATAAGACACATTACTGAAACCTCATTCCAATTTCTTGAATCATAATATTTGAGATATTTATAAAGCACATGTAAATCATCAGAATCTTTCCATTTTTGAGATTCCATTTCCTAGATTATTTATGAATATCTTATTACAGAATCCCATTTATACCTCTGTTAGATTTCCAGCTAGGCAATTGTATAGTTCACACTACATTATGTCTTACAAAATTTCACTATGTGTAAGTAATTCCCCCTCCCCCCTTCTTCCCGTGTGTCTATTTAAGGCACTTTCTGATTTGGAAGATGTGTGTCTCACCATGGGGTATAGAAGGCAGTGGAGGCGATTAGGGACAGAAAGTAGCTAGAAGTGTTTTTGTCCCAGAAAGTCATAAATGGCGAAAAGAAAGCAACACCTAGGAAAAAGAACAATTTAATAATTATTTGAACTGTACACCTACTAATTATATACCTACTATGTCTGAGACTCTGGTAGGTGCTAGGACTAGAACATCAAACATCACAGACATAATACCAGCCAGCATTGGATGCATCTATGCTGGGGCTTGGTCACTGTCATATTATTTCTAAGAGATTTTGGTCTCCTGTTCTCACGCATTCAATGACAGCACGTGGTTTTTCTACATATGGCCTATGTTTACATTTGTGTAAGGGTATACAGGTGGCTCTTACCTGCTTGATTAGGCATCAGATTTCTGGCCTAGAGAGTATACTAGAATATAAACTCCTATGAGATGTAACTAACCTAGCAGTAATGAAGTTTAGTTTTGTTTTCACATGGCTCTTATCTTGTTTTCAGGTTAGGGCCCATCAATGCCTTCGAACAAGTATACAACTTCAAAATTTGATGACCTTGGAGGATAACACCCATCTGAGTGTGTAAGTTCCGAAGAATTTCTCCAAAGCATGCTATGTGATTTGTTAACGATCTCCTGGTTAGCCAGGAAATGGTAACTAATTTCCAGAGAATCTCCACTTCTGCTCAATGAGGCAATCAGCAGAACAGGACCCCTGATACCACAGTATATGTGCCCAGTGGAAGTGCACGTATCTGTAATCCTTGATTATTTTTATCTTGTTTATAACTCATATAAATATTTCCCATCTACTAATAGTGTGTGGTTGCCTATAACCAGCTGTTAAGATGGGTTAATTACAGTGCATTTTCATAAGAGTAACACTGTTTGCATGTCCCTGAAGCAACCTCAGAGACACAACCTGTCCAATTTAGGATGCTGTCTCCCCTAGGACAGACTACACACAGTCTTATTTCAATTTTGAGCCTATAGTTTTCTTGAATTCCCAGTGAGGCCTCACTCATTCCTGCCTAATGATGGTGATGGGAAGTGACCCAATTCTGAAGCTCTGAACATCATTCCCTTGAGAATACAGGCTCCAATCTACAGTTCAGATGGGAAAATGGAACCAAGATGGAAAGTTAACTTAGAGTTAGCTCTCCTGTATGTTTCTCTACCATAAGAGATCATTCATATCAGACAAAGTCAGATTATTGATTTTGGGGTTCATAGCTGATTCTAGTCCTTATTTCTAAGACATAAGATTGGAGCACCTGCCTCTTTTGTTGATATGCTTATCCATGGACGCTGACTAACATCAAACCATAGTACAGTGCCCAAGTCTACAACTGACTAGTTTAATGTACAATGCAGAACCATCTGATAGATTCCAATATTTAATATTGATGTTGAGTTGCAACTACTTTCAACATGCCATGTTAAGCTTTCTGGGAACAGGAATGCTGAACAAGATCAACCATTACCATCAAGGACCTTACCGTTTCAAGGGTTTAGATCATCAAACTAGATAAATGCTAGAATATGATAGAGGTCTAAACACATTGATGCAATCAATTTCCTCTTCTCCATTGCTGTTCTCATTCCCCTCTTTTGTAGATTTACTTTTTCCTCCCTTGTCTGGACTCTTATCTCTTAACCGGACCTCCAAACTCATCTACTTGCTTTCATACTCACTCTAAACCGCCTTCCGTACAGCAGAACATTTGTCCTTATAAAATATGCAAATATATCCCTGTTGCCTCCATATTTAGACCTCTTCAATGGGTCTTCCTTGACTATGGGATAAAAACTGAACTCTTTGGAATGGCTTTCCAGGTCCTTTCTGATTTGGCTCCTGTCTACCTATCTCGCTATACTTCCCTCCCTTCTTCAAGTTACTCCTACTCTCCCAGCCACACTGAATTACTTATGCTTTCTCACCTCATACCTTTCCACAAGCTATTTCCTTTTCCTGGATTGCTTTTCTTGCCCTTCGTTGTCATTTGAATTCCTAATCATGCTGTAAACTCAGCTCTAACACTACTTGCTCAGTATTCCATGGCCTGAATTGGATGAACACAGAACCTTGTGCCTCTCTCTATCATAGCCCTCAATATCCTGTGTTGTAAAAACTGGTTTATGAGTAGAAGTATGATTAGGCACTGGCAGTGAGATCCTTGAAAAGATGAACTTGCTGTATTTATCTTTGTGTGCCCAGGGTTTAGCACAATCCTGTATGCACAGTAGGTACTCAGAATAGTTTGTTGGACAAATGAATGACACGAGGCGCGATGGAAAGAAGTGATAACAACTGGCTGAGATCTTCAGAGGGCTTTAGAGAGTGTATACTTTGGCTGGTCCCTGAGAAGAAAAGATTTAAACAAGCAGAAGTGAGAGTAGGTTATTTCTGCTGGGGCATATACCATTTAGAAAAAAACCCTAACTGACATTCTACATGATCTTGGAAGGGTCTTTTGGAGTCTGGTGTTAGCTTGATTCATTAAGGGTTTCTCTTGGCTGATCAAACTAATCCTGATTCTTCAGGCAACCCACACCCAGAAAACCTCAACTACAAGTCAGGAAAGCTTGGTGAAGGGCTGATGGCTTAGGGTACTTCAAATATCACTACAGAAGCTGCAAGCTTTGTCCTGCCTTCTTGGCAAGATCCTGCTCCTCAGATGGAGACAGAGTCCTGTTCTAGCTCGTTTCCCTACATCATTACTCTTAGACTTCCCATCTAATAGATAAAGCTCTGTCACATCAAACAGTTTTTTATTCCAATTGGATCTAAAATTATTATAAGATGGGTGAAAATACCTGCTTAAACTGACTACTGGCTACAGAATTAGAGTTGATCCTGGAGAGAGAAGCCTCATTATTAACTTTCTTTAAAAAAGAAAAAGAAAAAAATGACTTTATTCTCTCACTTTAAGGACTTGGCTGTTTTGGAATCTGGAATCTCAAGAGTCATTTTGAAGCATTTGCTTATAGGAGTCAGCCTTGATAGGCTGTGATGCGGTTTCAGAAGCCGAGCAGTGACGGGCTTTGATAATTCCAAATAATGACTTGAACAGCATCTGTACAGATACAATAATGCAGGATGCTGAAATACTACCAAGATCACTCATGTAGTTAGACTATTAGATGTCCTAGAATCCAGTCTTCCCTCCCCCCCCCCCCCCAGTTAATTTGCAGGTTTATTTCTTGAATGGTCCAGAAAATTGCTTCTCTTCTGAAATTCACAATAGCCAAAGTCATGGAAATATCATTTTACTAGCAATTTAATTGGAGGCTAACTACAGATTTAGATGATAGCTGTAGGAGTTTAGTCATTCTCCCTTACTTGCCCAGTATAGCATTTTGGATACTATCAACTATGTTTCTGAGAAATCACATGGCCCATGCAAACAGAGAAGAAATATAGATATTCAGATGCAGGGAAATTGACATTTTCTTGTTTCTGCTGTGTGGCTGTCCCTTCCTTTCTTTGTAGATGATTTTCACTCCCCTAGAGTGCATGTTCATTTTTGCCTTCAAGATCTGGCATGTTCATTCAGGCACCAACATACAGTGAAGACCTATAATAGACATTGAGGGCACAGAGATTCATTCATTCATTCATTCATTCAACAAAGTTTTTTTGTTCACCTGCCATGTACAATGTATGATTCCAACTAACAAGGAAATTATAACACAAAAAGGCGAGAGAAAAGAAAGCCAGGAATAACAGTTGGGAGATTCAAGTACGATGTCAGGAATCTGGATTTCTTTTATGGTGACCCCTATAATGAGACCTCAAGGAAGGGTACAATTGCATCTGAGTGTGTTGTGGTGACTGGAATGAGGATCAAGAGGGACTTCTGCAGGAAACATCTACAGATTGCCCCAACCTACTGAGAAACTCTGCATAGATATGATTGACCAGCTGCATATTATTTGGAAACTATTAGTTTTCCCTTGCTTCTTGTCTTATTTCTATTTTATAGCTAAAGAAATAAAAGTGCAAAAGTGGTTAACTCTTTAATTCTTTCTGATTTCCTTGTTATGTGTTTCCATTGAAAATGCCTCATAGGTCGGGTCTATCTTTTTTCTTTCTGTTTGTTTTGGTTGTTGTTGTTTCTGTCGTTTACTTGTGAGGTCCCATAATGTTTTGGGCTCCAAGTAACTGCTGCAAAATATTTATTATTTTTTTTGACGTTTATTTATTTCTTTGAGAGACAGAGAATGAGCGGGGGTGGGGGGGGGGAGAGAGGTAAACACAGAATCTGAAGTAGGTTCCAGGCTCTGAGCTGTCCGCACAGAGCCTGATGCGGGGCTTGAACCCACAGACCATGAGATCATGATCTGAGCTGAAGTCAAACACTCAACCGACTGAGCCACCCAGGCACCCCGTTTGCTCCAAAATATTTATTAAATAAATATTTACATATACACACTCTCCTAGTTTTGATCTCAGTCTTCTGAAAAATCGACTCCATTTGTCTCTTTATTGGAGAGAGTTAGTTGCATGTGACCTGAATAAGGACTGACAGCTACTTTCTGGTAACCAGTCTTTCTGTCACTGGGAATGAATTTTTCCCTGATGACTGGAAAAAGAGTAGCAACATTATCTAGTTCATTGGTGCTTTTCCTCTCCCCGTGGGGAAAATAAAATGCATTATGCATATACACATAATTGTACGTATACTTTCATGGTGTTGAGATACTCTCCCTCTCTCCCCAAGCCACTATTTTATGGGTCCTTCTGCTGCAATGAAAAAAGAAATGTGTATTGGGAGCAAAGACATGAGGGTTCAAGTCTCATATCTGGCATTAACTAGTTGGTTGTCATTGCTTTGGTTTGTTGTAATAGCTTTGCACTGAGTTTCCTTTTCTCTGAAAATTAAGTAACCATGGATTCTCTATCTCCTTGAGTCTTAGCAGAGTAAACTGAGATAAAATATAAGAGGAGGTTATGAGGAATAAAAAGGCACTAAGTGTGTATATTATTGTTATATATACTACTAATAATAAAAGTAAAGAATATTTATGATATTGCTGCAAAGTAGTTTGTTTAAAAAAGGGACAGTCTGGTTGGAAATCTTCCCAGAAGAGCCACAGAAAATATGTTCGGGTCAGAAATAAGACTGACCCTGATTTCAATTAAGGGAACCACTAAGCTTTTAAGAAATTTGAAATGAAATCTAATTGACTTATTTTTAACCATTACTGAACTGTAACAATGTATGCTTTCCGTGTGTTCCTAGAGGTACATCCATTGGAATGCCACGAAGTCAAATTCTTACCATGTTTTTAAAAAACAATATAGGTCTTTTCAAGATTTTAACATGTCTGTTCAGAAACATCCTACCAGAGAATGCCAAAGCAGAGATTCACCATCTTGCCTTACAGAATTTTTTTGCTTCCTCATTTTAATGTCAGATTTCTGCTGGAGATGGACAGATCTGGGAACTTAGTGGATAGCTCCAATCCCCTGAGGTTGCTTGACGATCACCCCAGGAGGCAATTCCTCCCAGAGAGATTGGGAAGCAGTCTGCTCCTAACACCCAGCAGCCGGCAGGACCAAAAACAAAACAAAACAAAAAACCCCAGAGATTTTAAAACAAAGATGATTTGCACATTTGCCTTTAAATTAAAAATATTCTTTAATTAGTCAAACGTCAGGCGCAAACTTTCCAAACCAGAAACTGTGGCCATACGTGTTGTCTTCTGTTCTTTGACACTCCTCTTCCTTAAGCTGAGCTTTGATCTATGGTCTATGATAAACCTCCTTGAGCACTTGATCAGATGCCTGGCCTAGAGGGAAAGAGAATAATTCAAATTGAATGAGAACACGGGACATCCAGGAATCCTTCTGGGCAAGAGAAATCTAATTGTATGTCATTTCTAAATTCTGACTCATTGCAGCAGGCTGAGAACAACCACACACAAATCGATAGGCAGATATAGTGAGTTGAGAGATAAATAGCACAAATAAGGAGGCCGACATGCAATAAATACAACCACTGATGTGAAACCTCTCTATATAAACAGCAGCCCAAGTTGGTTGAACATGGAGGCCCAGCTGTTAGTTAGACAGGAGTTCCATAGGTAGAAAAGATGTAATTGGATAGAGTAGGTAAAAGGATTGACCTAGCCGTTTATACAAGTGTCTACTCCCCATTGGCATTTCAAAGAATGAATGCCCAGAGACTCAACTCCAGTCTGTATGCACCATCCATCTGCCTGTAATGAGGTCTATGAATCATGTTTCTCCTGAAAGACAGCCAGATCTGTCACTGTATTGGACAGCTGTCAATCCCAACAGCCAGGAGGAGCCTACCTTCGGCATTATTTTCTGATATTTACCGAATCCAATCAAACCATGAGCTCTCCATGAAAAGTGCAGATGCAGGCTGCAGCCACTCAATTGTCTCAGAGTCCCTTACAATTTGTTTTCCGTTATTGCTCTGGTGAAGCTTTATTCCATTAAAAGACATCAGAGGGGACTATTTCTAACCCTGAGCACTGACACTTCTGTTAATGAGGTACTAAGAGGTAATGCCTACTAAGAGGTAATGAGCTTTGCTCAAACTGCAGTCTTTCTCCGTGCAGTAGTGATATCACTCCTCGTTCTGTGCAGGAGGCAGGCCTCCAATGCTTCCTCTCATGTGTGAGCTGGCCTGTCTACTATGGTGTATAATGGGAAAACTGAAAACCCGGGGGTGTTGAGGCTGCCAAGAAATGGAAAATGGATCAAATACTGTTACCCTTGTCAAGGAGATTTTTTTAAATTTATGTGGAGTACTAATATCTTTTTTTAGTGCCTCGCCTCTAGCAGAATCCCAGAGTATTTTATGAGCTGTGTACAGCATGCAGGGAAATCACTTTGCATGGCCATGCCATGCAGTGATCTCTATAAGGGTATATGGAAGGAGACAGGTAGAGCCCAAGTAAAGTAATGCAGTATCGCCAAAGCGGTATGTTGTGGGAGGATGTTTCTGGAATGGCTAGTGGCCCAAGGTTTTGTTTTCACTTTTCATATGCTGACTGTACCTTTAAAATAATTTATGCTGATGCCTGTGGGGGCTTGTTGGTTTCTCTTTGGGGACCGTAGGCCCCCCCCAATTTTGATGCACCTCTTCAAACCCCCCCCTTTTTTTTGGACATGAGGCTTAGTGACAGGCACAGGGTAGATACAATATCAAGATGTGACCAGCTTTGGTGAGAAGTCTTTTTTTTTTTTTTTTTCCCTAGAAAAGCACAGCAATCCTGTGAGGTAGACAGCGTGGGTATATTAGTATCCTTATTTTACAGTTCTTGACACAATAGATAGGTTCCTAGGACAACAGATTTGTTCTTTAGGGTACTGATGGCAGAGCCAGAACTTAACCTCAGGTCAACTGACTTTGAATCCTGTTCGTATGAACTTGTCTCATAAGATACACAATGGTTGTAATTCCTCAATGTCCCTCTGGAATTGCTGAAGTCCAGTGTGTCCCAAACATAGAGCTCCCTTTCTAGGAAAGCCACCCCCTCCAACTCTGCTCAATATGGAGCTTCCTTAAGACCCTCAATTAGACATTGATCTAGGGCAGCTGTGACTGGTGCTCAATATTCTCTACCTTGTGCAGCTAGCCAAGCCCTCGGGTACAACTACCTGCAGGATTTCCTTGTCCATCAATTAACTTGTCTTCTTTTCTTGGTCCCTGAGTCCCACTTTCAGCTCGGTGTTCTATTGTTCAACACCTTTAGCTGTTTCTTTCCTTTTGCACATTTCAAGCTAACATCACATACCAAAATGGCTGTTTTCCCAGAGCGGACAGAATGTGACATCGTGTTTACCATCAAGCAGCGTTCAAGAATCTACACGGAGGAGACAGAGCCACAAAGGTTATGCTTCTCTATGGTTGACATCCCACTACAGGAAAACACAGCGGCATAAGCTGTTGTGCATTAGTTCCCCAGTACAGGACAAGATGGTGGAAACCAGAGTCTTTTCAAAATATGGAGAAATTGGAGTCTGCCTTTTGGGAGATTATTTCTTTTTTTTCCCTAAAGTTTATGTATTTGTTTTGAGAGAGAGGGGTGGGGGGAGAGGAAGTAGGGGTGGAACAGAGAGAGAGGGAGAGAAAGAGAGAGACTCTCAACCAGACTCCAAGCTATCAGCACGAAACCATCACGGGGCTCGAACCCATGAACTGTGAGATCTGTGACCTGAGGCAGAATCAAGAGTTGGAGGCTTAATTGACTTAGTCACCCAGGTGCCCCTGGGGAACTGTTTCTAAGGGAGTAGCTGGGCAGACAATGCTAATATACAGGTATCTCAAAAATTGCTCCCTGCCCCTCCCCCTTTCTAGGAACATAGGCCTGGCTCAGTGATCCTTTTAGATTTATATAATTGCTCTGATATCTGATAGATACCTCACCAGTCACAGACATTCCCTAGTATTTTTGAATATCTGGTCAGAAAAGTGTGCTTCTCAACCGTAAGTGTGTGTGTGTGTGTGTGTGTGCGCGCGTTGACTGTGGACACGAAAGGATGAGATTGATGAGAAGAGAGAGGAATAGAGATAGAGAAGTTCCCTTCAATGTTTGGGTCCCTCCATCCAGTTTATCTAGACCCCATCTCTGACTGCCCCCTCCCCCACCTCAGGGTTAAGAAAGCCAATCATGTCTTTGGATCTAAGCTGCTTGACATTTGGTTCCTCTCACTCACAATCAAAAGTGTACTGGATTACATGCCCATGTGCTCCTACATGGAATTTACTATAATCCTGACCCGTTTTTCTATCTACCTACCTACCCACCCATCATGAAGTAGGTGTTCTGTCCAGGGGAGGTTGGCGTGACTGGATTGGTGTGAAAGTCAAAATGACCTTGAAGTCAGATTTATGAGTAACTGGAGGAAAAGTTTTCAGCAAATGCACGAGGAGGCTATGGCACCTTGGAATAGATGCGAGACAAGGGGGAAATCTGGTTGAAGCTCAGACTGAAGACAGAAGAGTGGTAGGAAAGGAATGAATTCAATGGGAGGAAATGCAACCAGGAGCGTCGAACACAGCTGTGCTGAGAATCAAGCTTTCCGACTTCTGGCTTTGCTTCTCTTACCACATCTCTTGCCTGCGCTTCTCTCAGTGGGATAACAAGTTTCTTGCTAGAATAAGATGTTTGGAAGAAGGCGTTTGGCATAGGGAATCAAATGCATGCTCCAAACCACTCCCTGGTGCCCTATGCCGCCTGACAGAGCTGATGTTTATTTACTTTTGAAAGAGAGAGATGGAGCACAAGCAGGGGAGGGACAGGGAGAGAGAGAGGCACAGAATCTGAAGCAGGCTCCAGGCTCCGAGCCCGCAGCACGGAGCCCGACGTGGGGCTCGAACTCACGAACCGTGAGATCATGACCTGAGTGGAAGTCAGACGCTTAACCGACTGAGCCACCCAGGTGCCCCCAGTTACTAGAGCTGTGGTACCGTTATTAGAGCTTTCCACACTTCCAATAACAGATTAAATCCAAGCGGTGGTTTCTGGACCAAAGGATCTGTTCTAATTGCTCTGTCTCTGGTCTTGAAGAATGAGCTGCATTTTATAGATCGGGGCTGAGCAGAGAGTATGTAGGCTGTAGTGTGACCCACAGAGGCTCCTGACAGCTGTAAACCCTTGCCTCCTCTACCTAACGAAAACCACTGAATGTGCTCTCGTTAATATTCCAAAAGTATAAAGGAGGACGCAATGCTACAAAGCTTCTTTTAGAAAGTGCAAACCTTGAAAGCTACGTGCATTTGTGAGATATGTGGGCCTGTGTGTGTTTTATCCAGTTCTAAGGACAATACCCAGGTTTCAAAATCCTTACCAAAGAATTCAAAATATCAAACAGTTTAAATCTCCAGTGAAACATCCAATGGAAACATGAAAAGGAAAGCGAGGGAGGGAGGAAGGGAGAAAAGGAAGAAGGGAGGAAGAACGTGAGGAAGGGAGGGAAAAGGAGAAAAGGAAGGAAGGAGAGAGGGAGGCAGGGAAGGAGAGAGAAATCCTGCACCAGCCAAGTGCAACATTTCTGTGATCACTTTAGCTTAATTGCTGCAATACTATACATTGCAAATCATTTAGCCAAGAAAATCTCCCCAAATCCATCACCTCTTAGGTAATTACTGCTTCATTATGCTGAGTTTATAATGATCCATTTACAATCATGGAATGAATCAGCTCCCACCACAGAGAGCAACAACAGAGGCTGATTCTTCCAGCACCTCTTCCTGTCACCCAGCCTCAGGGAGGGCTTCCCTGTGGTACAGAACTTTCGCAAAAGATCTACAGAGTGAACACCCAGTGCTAATTGGGGAAGGGAGCAGAGAGGAGAGGGTTGCCAGAGAAAATGCTATAACCGAGAAAATCATACTGACATCTATCAATTCTTCACATAAAAGTGAAATCATTTAAAATTTTCTCCTCGGGAGGGGCCCTGGGTGGCTCAGTCAGTTGAGCGTCCGACTTCGGCTCAGGTCATGATCTCCACAGTTTGAGTTCGAGTCCTGTGCAGAGCTCTGTGCTGACAGCTTGGAGCCTGGGACCTGCTTCAGATTCTGTGTCTCCCTCTCTCTCTGTCCCTCCCCTGCTCAAGCTCTGTCTCTCGCTCTCTCAAAAATAAACATTAGAAAAAATCTTGAAAATTTTCTCCTTGGTTCTTCAAAACGGTGTCTGACTTCAGAGAGAGAGAGGAAAAAAAAGCTGGAAATCAATGACCCTAGCTTCGAAGCATGGTCAAAGTGATAGTCACACGGAGGCCATATGCCATTCTACCTTTTAGTTAGAAGACCACCTTTCAAGTAGAAGGTGGTGAGAGCAGGGGCTCATGGAAAGCCCCAGTAATGGAATGCTTTATTCATTCTGTGGATAAAGGAGGAGAAGGCAGAAAAATATGAGTGGGATTTGATGAAATGGAAAGTAGGAGTCAAATAATGGAAATCGGAAGACAGTTCACTTTCTCACATTAGATGGAGAAGCCCCAGCATGAGGAACAAAGTAAGCCTCTAAAATTCCTGACTTTGAGCCTAGGTATCTAGACTATCAGGTGACAGAGCTCCTTCCTTTCCCGGGAAAGTGAAAAAACAGACAGTCTACCTTCCCCCTCTCCACTGAGGCTTTTTTCTTTCTTTCTCATGTGCTTCTCATCTGTCTTCCTTAGCTTGGCTACCCGCTGGTTCATCAACTGGTTCATCGATTCCTTCGTTCACACATGTATTCAAAGCTTTTCCTTTGTTATCTACTCTGAATCTGCTGATGTTACAGGGTCCTTACTGAACTTTAGATGATGTAACAGTACAGGTAGATGGAGCTTGTAACTCTTTTGTCTGGTATACCCACTTCATTCATGCTTGTTAATCCCTTTCAAGCGAACTATGTCCATTGTGTGCACTGCTCTATGACTGTACCTATTCCGAAGGACATGGCCAGGGAAGTGAAGGAAAAGGGATGTTCCACATGCAAGATTGAGCTGAGGTTGACTGGGGTGCTAAGCCCAGAGAAGAGAGGGTTCTGATTAAGTATCATAACTCCCTTCACAAAACAGAACTGTAACTTTTTTTATGCTTTATTGTATAGTTCAGTGTTGCTGCTGGTTTTACTAATATAACCATGTATTGACCATGTGATTTGCACTGAGCACTATGCATCATGTCAGGTAGACTTTGCAATGATCTAGTGAGATAAATATAATCCATTTCACAGGTAGTAAAACTGAGTCATGTGGAAGTAAACAACTTGCCAAGGGTCAGAAATTATTATGGTAGAGAGCCAGGATTTAAACCTAGGTCTGTGTGATTTGAAATGACAAGTTCTTAACTCTACTGTTATAGGGATTCACAAATTAAGATAATATATATAATGTGAAAAACCATGGTAATGCTCCATCAATAGACAAACTCTTCTCTTTCTCCTTTGCCTTCTTTCCTTTTCAGTTAGAGGTATGTATTAGACAGAATTTTCCAGAGAAACAGAATCAGTAGAATTTATATATGGATATAAACATAGATACATAGATAGATAGATACAGATAGATATAGATAGATTGGATATAGATATATATGATATAGATATAGATATAGATATAGATATAGATGTTTGTCGAGGAAATGGATTACAATTATTGAGGAATAGAAGGAATTATAAGGAATAAAAGGAATAACAAGATATACAAGGAATATGCTTATGGAAGCTGGGAAGTCCAACCATCTACCACTTACAAGAAAGAGACCCAGGAAAGCCAGTGATATAATTCATTCTGAGTCCAAAAGCCTGAGACCAGGGTAGCAGACGGGGTTAACCTCAGTTATATCTCAGAAATATCTCAGAGATATATCTCTGATATAAATATCAGAGATATATCTCTGATATAACCTCAGAAATATCTCAGTTCACTAGTGAGGCAAAAAAAAAGAGGGGGGGAGGGGAGCAAATCCCTCCTTCCTTGGCCTTTTGTCTTATTCAGGTCCTCAATGGACTGGATGTTGTCCACCCAGGCTGGAAAGAAGATTAAAATGTTAATCTCATCCAGACACACCCTTACAGACACATCCAGAAATAATGTTGGATCTGGGCACTCTGAGCCAGTCAAGTTGACTCATAAAATTAATTATCACAAAGTGTTTCTTATTCTGAATGGAGAAAGGACCAGAAACAAGGGTGGGAAGCTTCCAGGAAAATGTGTTTTTGTTGTTGTTCTTGTTCTTTGTTTTTTGTTTTTGAATTTTAGAGAGAGAGAACATGTGCAAGCCAGGGAGAGGTGCAGAGGGAGAGGGAGAGAGAATCCCAAACAGGCTCTACCCTCAGTGCCTGTACTGTTACATCATCTAAAGCAGCACAGGGGGACTCAATCCCACAACCCTGGGATCATGACCTGAGCTGAAATCAAGAGTCAGACAGCCAACCAACTGAGCCACAAAGGCACCCCCCAGGGAAACACTTTCTAGAGGTCCAAAGAGCTATCCTTGTGCGACAGAGCCACCCAGGAAAACACCTTTTAAAGAAAGACTTGAGAACTGCCCCCCTCCTGATGTGGTTGCTATCCCCTGGTTAGATATACACAAGCAGCCACATAACTACTTTTGCAAGGATGCTGGTCGAAGGCATTTGATCACTGAATGGGGACTTTTCCTAGGAGGCCTTCATGTTCTTTCTGACCCTGACATTCTCATTCTATGAGGCTTTGGAAGCACTGACCCTGTGTCACCAAGGTATGTTTCCAGATTGCAGGTGGCAACCAACGGTGTAAGCAATCTGGACTAATGTCATGGGAAATGGGTGTCGATTAGTAAACGCACTTGTACATCGTAGGCAAATCAACAGTTCAGCACATCCAGAGTTGCCGAGCAGTCACTTGCCCAAGAATGAGTGTGTTTTTAATAATCAATTGCTGTTTATTTGACACATGGCTGTCTGGGTAAATTTAAATGATGTGTATTTAGGAACCTTGATATAAACCACTACCTTAGAAACAGAGTCATTTGTCAGGGACTAAGTTGTTGTTAATAACCTTCCCCAGGGGAATTGCAGGCAAATGGTTATGTATTTGGTGATATGGGGCCTTCAGTCAGACGCGCTGGGAAACTTAATCTTCCATTTCGGAAGAATAATAGGATGTTATGTGGTAGAACAGTGACAGGGTCTGCAAAATAGACTGCATTATTCTCTCAGAGTATTAGGACAGAGGCGGGGCCGGGGTGCACATGAATTTTGATTCTCAATGTGCTCCGTTTTGCACCAGAGGAAGCCTTATAAAGATGAGGTGAGAGTTCTCTCATGGAAAGAACCACAGACTGTTCCAAAGTGGCACGTCATCTGGTCTAATCCTGTAGTCAAACACCTTTGTGTTACTGATGAGGAAAGTTGGTGGCGAAGGTGTTGAAGTGGGGTGGGCAGATGTGCTGTCCAAGGTCTCAGCGGGAGAAATGGAGGAACTCATGTGAGAGAACAACCAGGATACCACTCTTCCTGGTTTGCAGCTCAGCGCCAGCAGTGACAGAAAATATACAATTGAAGAAGGAATGCTAAGTGACTTGCTGGGGGATGCAGCCAAGAAATGTGGAGGCCCCTGGCGTCTGGGAGAATGTAAGAACTTAGTGACTTGGTGTGACAGTGACATTGAAATCGTCAATGATGAAACCCCATTACAGGCAGAGGAAATGTTGGCACGGACTTGGAATCAGAACCAGATAAAGCATAGCTACAAAATAGTGTGTGCTAAACGTGGAGTGGGCAGGAGTGAAGGGAGGTACCCGCATGCAGCAGGGAGGGAAGGGGGGACAGTCAGGAGGGGCTACGTCAGTGTCTGGGTAAGAGGAAGAAAAGTTCCTTCTGCCACTTGAAGATCTAAAAACTTGAAGGGTCTAGAATTGTATAAAGTTTGCAGCTGTATCTGTCCGGTCAAAGTAAGAGAGCCAATAATGATACATCTTTCTAGTTTAGGACTTTTATAATTTTATCCTCGTATTTTTTTTTTTAATGTCAACTCCTCTGTGCAGTCTTCCAAAATTTCTTATGCTTCAGTAGTTTGCGTAGTGCTTGGAGTAGCAACATATTCATTCTCTCCTAGCTTTTCTTTGTGTCTGCTGCCTCTGACATTCTTTGTTACCCTATCTGAAAAATCTTGATGACTTTGATATCTAGTACAATTTTCGGAAGATAATAAGTACTCAAAGTATAGCAAGGGAATAAACACATGTAAAATACTGAGTATTATGTAGGCAGTACTTTCTAGTTATACAAATGCTTTCACGTCAGTTATCCCTTTCAATTCTCACAATTATCTTAGGAAGCAGCTCTAATTATTATTCATAGTTTTTAAATGAGGAAACGTACTCAGGTTAATTATCCAAGATAGTGCAACTGGGAAGTGACAGAGATAGGAAGTCTTATAACTTCAATTTTATCATGCTGGGGAGGAGGCGGGGGGGGGGGGAGGGCCAAACTATCACAGGTAATTGCTTTAAAATTCAAACTTGCTTTGCTTATGCAGACCCAGCTGTCATGCTAGAATGCAACCAAGAAACTAATGTGTAATGACACCTGCTAGCTGTCCAGCTGTCTAAGCTAAAATCATCCATCATGTTTAAACTTCTGTCCCACCAAGGACAAAGCCTTGATGTAAATGGAACAACTGAGTTATGAAGAAATGGTCTTGGGACCAGAGGAGGTGGGAACCATCAGTTCAGGGTGAAGAAATCTCAGAGCAGAGAGAGGGGCTGTTGTTGGACCAGGACCTTGGGAGATCAATAGGAATCTGGAATGCTAAAAAGAGAATGAAGGTTTTCCCAATTGGATGAAATGACTGGGCTAACAGCAAGAAAAAGTGTGAATACGTAAACATACTTGAGGACTTGACAAGGGTCTGGGAGAGGAAAGGAAGTGGGTGGTAGATAATTGGAGAGATATAGGGGAGCCTAGAAAGATAGGGTGACCATAACGAGCTGCACCATGCCATGGGGTTTGGACTTCACGCTGTAAATGAGAGAGCCCTTGCAGAGGTTAGAATTGGAGCCATGACTGGCCCAGACGTGCCTTTCAGAACAATTGTTCTACTGACTTTGTGGAGTGTGGATTAGCCGGGACACAGATAGATCTTGGAGAGGCAATTGTAGACTTGAGATCAGTACTCCTCAAACTTTAATGTGTGTTTAGATTACCTGGGGATGTTGTTAAAATGCAGCTTCTGATTTAGGTCCGGGTACGACCCAGTATTTTGCATCTCTAACAAGTGCTCAAGCATGGAGTAGCAAGGGTGTAGGTGACAGATAAGAAAAGCCCATAGTAAAGTCATGGTAGTAAGAATGGAGAGCCAGGGATGCCTCTGAGACATTGCTGAGCCGCCCCACCCCCAACACCCCCACAAAACCAAACTCTACCTCTCTTTTATCGTCTAGCCAAATTTCTGCCAGGTGTTCCCAGCTATCTCTTGCCCACAGGTCTCCTTCTGCACTTTGAAAGAGCTTAATTTGCCATGCGCTATTTGGGCATCCAAACAGATTTTTTTTTCATAGAAATTTATCATTATGTGTGCGCATTTCCTGGCTCCAAAATGAAATTAAAATTCCCTAAAGGTCACAGATTATATCATAATCTTCCTGCTGCACTCCAGTGAGCACATAGTATTTGGCACTAATAAATACTTATTAAACTTAGTATGTTCCTGAAAAACAAACATATTGGCTTCTTTTGATAAAGGTAAATCATATTTTTAGTGCTGGAGAAGCAAATGTGACGCTCACAAGTTAAAGTTGACCCCTAGCCCCAAATGCTCAAAAATGCTTTTGAAGTATGAGTAATTATTAAATTTATTTAGTAGAGTGAGATGTTCAGTAATAAATATCCTCCTTCTATAATCTCACTTCAGAAAGGTCAACCTAACCTAAGTTTTCCATATAAAGAGAAAATTCATACCCATGTGTTTTCAGAGCAAAACCTTGAGCCCCCATTTGGGACTCAGAATAAAAATCTAAGGATTCAGGAATTCAGTGAAGATAGGGCAAGTTGTGGCCCTTTGAAAGTGATAAAGTCTGATGGTAGCAACGGTAATAGCCGACACATTTCTTCCCCAAGAGAATGGAAACAAATTGGTTTTAAATTCAATTGAGTTAACTCTGATTCTTTCAAATTGCTTTAGATGCCTGAGCTGGTAGAGCTTGGACTCGAACTTGGCTTATACCATAGCAATAAAATGTCCTTTACGCTCCCTAAGTCTGGAAATGAAAATGCCGCATGGCCCAAGGAAATGACTTTTAGAGGTAGACAGATGCGAGTTAAAAAATCTCATGGCCCTATCAAACACCAGAAGTATTAATTGTGGGCAAGTCATGTAACTGCACTAGGCTTCAAAGTATTCATCCATAGAAGTGGTAAAAAATCATACTTGGGATGCTTAAATGGGACCCAGGGTTCTCACTGTTCAGACATTTTCTTGTTTATGTTTTTGTTTTTGTTTGCATTTGGTCCATTCAGATCCTGACTTCCTTTAAGACTGAGGGCAAAATCCCAGGGGCACCTGGGTGGCTCAGTCGGTTGAGCATCTGACTTCGGCTCAGGTCACCATCTCACAGTTTGTGGGTTCGAGCCCCGCATCGGGCTCTGTGCTGTCAGCTCAGAGCTTGGAGCCTGCTTCAGATTCTGTATCTCCCCTCTCTGCCCCTCCCCTGCTCATGCTCTGTCTCTCTCTGTCTCTCAAAAAATAAATGAATGAATGAATGAATGAATGAATAAATAAATAAATGTAAAAAAATATATATGAAAAAAAGACAGGGCAAGGACATGGGCGACCAAAAGTTCTGGGTGATACTAATTATACAAAAACACAAAATGGATTCTTATCTTGTCATAAGCTAAATCTTGGCTTCAGTTTCAAACTTGTCACTGAATGTATAAAATGTCTTCGGTTGTCCGAGAAAATGTGAACAATATAAACTTAAGAGTGCTTTATTCTCAGTGTTAGGGCAGATGGAATGTTGTGTGGTAGTCTGCCACCTTTTGGTTGGGTGGATCAGAGGGAAAGAGTCTTCTGGATGAATAGAGTTCACAAGACAATACAAATCTTCCAGTCATTCCAGTGGGATCAACTCCCATGTGAATTTTTTTTAAAGCAAGTCTGCTTCTAATTTCAACCTTTAGGTGCTTTCTTTATTGAAACATGGTTCCTTTTCTTTATATTTTAATACTATATTCATCACGGGTTTGATGTGTGCTTTTGATTTAATTCACCTAGCCTCTTCGGGCCCGAATTAACCAAACACAAAATCCAACGTCCTCGATAGGACTCATGAATATTTCAATAAATGAAGTGTTTATTTAGGCAGCAAAAGCATTCTTTAACGGAACGTCCTTAGTAAATTTGAGAAAAATCAGTGCAGAAATGTGATTTTAACTACAGATAGAGATAAATGAAAGAACCTTGAGGTAGAGTCTATCCCTTCACTCTTCACGATAGTTACAAGAACAACATTAATAATCACTCTTTTTGTGTTATGTTTAACAATTTCTACCACACGTGTAGTCTTCAGGTTTTTTTAGCCAGAGTAATGATACTTAAGTTTTCTTATTACCCACTGACTGGAGCCCAACCATATCTTCTCTACCTAAAATCTTCATCTATTTTTGATTTGTAGAAGGCATATTTATTGAGCATACGACATAGGCCAGGGACTCTATTCAACTCCAGAAATACCGTAATTGCCAAAACAAAACATCTCTGTTCTCAGGGAACTTCTCCTCTAGTGGATGAAGGCAACAAACAAAGAAACAGGCAGATGAGAGGAAGTGTCAAGAACAATAAAGCAGGGTAAGAGGTCAAGCTTGACTATGGTTAGAACTGCTCCTTACGGAAGGGCTCACTGGTAGGTGATTTTTTTTTCCCCATTAAAGATATAAAGGAAACAAGAGAGCAAGTTGGGAAGATATCTTAGAGAAGAGGTTTCTCAACAGAGAAGAGCTGGGGCGAAAGGCCATGGTGGGAGGGTAATTGGCTTTCTGGAGGAGGGAAAGAAGGTTGGAGTGGCTGGGGGAGAGGAAGCGAGGGGAGAGTGGAAGGAGATGGGATCAGAGACACACAGATGGGAGGCACAGCATTTGAGCCTTATAGGCTACAGGGAGGATTTTTGATACTTTGGGGAATGATATAATGATGTGAAAAGCCATGGCAGGGTTTTGAACATATACATGACTTAAGCTGACATGCTCTCTGCTTGAGACAGATTTTTCCAGTTGCCTCTCTGGGTCTCCAGAGGGTCTCTGGGTCTCCACCACTCTCCATCCCACTCTCTGGGCCAGGAGTCTGACGTATAGGGAAATCTATGACGGACTATTGCATCTTATGGCTTCCAGGCGAGTTCTGCCAAAGGGGAACCCCGACTAGCGATGGAAGAAGGAAGTGCTTATTCTTCTGGTTCCTCCCTAACAGTTGCTTCACACTAGCTGTGTCCTTCCAGACCAGATCATTCCACTTGTCTAGGCAGTTTGCTTACAGGACTCTCTCTCCTTCCTGGTTCTGGCCATCTTTTTGTCCCCAGGTCCCTTCTGGCCCATGGGGAGCACCTGCTACCTCTGCTAGCCCAGGCTTCCTATACCATTACTTGTGGTTCTCTAAAACCCCACCTGCTCCTTTTTGGTTAGTCTTTTTATAAATAAACTCTCCTTGAGTTGTCCTAATTTGACTGTGCCATTTGTACCTTGAGGAAGAATGGCTGGTACACTCTCCATCCCTGAAGATAGTTATGGAATGAATCACGGCAAGATGTGCCTCGCGTGTGGAATCTGTGCTACACCATGCTTTGGAGTGGCCTCCATAAATCATAACGTGCATTAATTTCTTAAGGGAACAAAAGTAAAGCAAAGAGGATACTCTTCTTCTCTGACTCCCTCTAAACTCGGGAATTCATTAAGCAGCCTTTGAAAGGAAGCGTTCGAGACAAATCTTAAAATACCATGTTTTTCAACTGCAGCCTGAAAAGCCTGTTTTATATTTCAAAATAGGTTATCGAATGCCTTTATAATGAGGAGAGCTTCTCAGCAAAGGCAGCTCCAGATTGTGCCTTTGCCTTTCAAGGAGGTTTCCTTATTTGCACGCCACTGAAAGGGCTTCACCTCAAGAAGGTGGCAAAGAAGAGACACAGCTGGTGACGCGAGAGCATAGCTTTGTGATGTTGAAAAAAAAGGGGATCAGAATGAGAATTATTTAAATCAAAAATAGTTACTTAAACCCAGGGTGAACTAGAAATTGAGTTTGGTGCCGGATGAAATGCAAAGTAGCTTAATGGGAATGCCCTGGATAATAGGGATGTTGTATATGTGTTTCAATGACCTTGGAAAACTTTGAATAATCCAGAAATCCCAATCTTGATCCTCACAATGTTCTAAAAAGCGAAGAGGAAGGGAGGGTGAGATAACAAGCTCCAGAAACCCTACACTAGCAGAAGATGTGGTCTGAGAGTTCCCCTCGTAATCTCCATATTCCCAGCACCTCGCACAGTATCTAGCAATGTTTTAAGAATTCACGTTTATCAAGCGAATGCAGTAAATGAAGAGGACAGCAGCAAATGAATTTCAGGATACACTAAGACACCATAACATCCACAGGATTTACTACTTCCAAATTGATTTAAATTGGTAACGAAGAATGAGTCAGGAGAACAGATATATTGCCTGCCATTGTGTAAGCTAAACAAATAGTTTGTCACATAATAGTTTTTATATTCAACCTGTTGCTTTGAATTGATGTGTCTACTGATGAGTCGTAATATGGTGATGTTCTCATCGTGACAACATCATTTATTTCCAACTCAAAAATGCTGAGTGGCGTGCTTTTTTGATGAATAGGACAAAAATGATCAGGTTTGGGGAGAAAACTTGAAAACACTCCAAAGGCCAAATGGTTGCACCTGAAGTGTGGAGAGACTAGAACTACCAGGGAGCGGCCCAAGAAAAGATGTCTAATGTTGTGTAGGGGCAGGGATTGTCCAGCCTTAGCAATAGCAGAAAGGGATTGTGGGCAGAGGGACCGCACTGTTGCAGGAAGGAGGAATCCATCTACGGATTCAGTCAGGGGCTCTAAACCCTAGCTTACACAGAACCCCAAATTCCCCAGTAGTCTCCACTTCCTCATTTCTAGGGAAAGAAAAAGAACATGACTAACTAGACAGTGTTTTTGATCAACTGGGGACCAGTTGTACTGTTACATGATATTTAATTCTTTTTTATTTTCTCACTTGATACTGTTCCAGCAACTGAAGGATTTAACTATTCCAAATGAGCTTGTTCTTCATACCATAGATGCTTAGGTACCTAAAAGCTAAGCGAGGAATCTGAACGTCAAATGGATCTATCACAGTCTCTGACCATAAAAACAAGATAAGCTCCTTTGATTCTTCTACTCGCCATCTGGCCCGGTGCAAATCGCAACTGGGAAGAACTTTTTCTTCTCTATGTACATAGTCTCCCATTTGGTAGACACCATTTTCCTTTTTTCCTGTAGGACACTTTATACTGCCTCCCACCCAGCACCCCATTGCCCCCTTGCTTTCTCCTTTTTATTATTTCTCAGGATAGGCATTGAAATCAATCATTGGCCCCTTGGGATGAATGTAATTAGCTGGATTACCTCTCTCAGAAGTATTAGGATTTAAACCTTAGTTCATTGTTGACCTCAATAAATAAATTTCAAACATCAGAAAAGAGAGTTATAGTAATGGTTCAAGTACCATACCCTTTGTTCCTTAAGTCATAATTCACTGACACAACTTATTTTAATATAAGACAATGTCTAGAATATCTTCATTGTCATTCTTTCTCTATGGAGTAAGAGAGAACACAGACTCCTACATCTTGCATCGTATGTACCTTATTAGTTATTTTAGTTTGGACTGATATTGGCTCTTAATATAAAAAATAACCATACAATTGAAGAATGTGGAACAACTATATAGATAACCTTTTCTCACAAATAAGAGTTCACCAAATCACCAACTTACCCAGTGAAACACTCAAGTAAACTGTAAGTCTCTCAAAGTCCTGCCCCATCTTTTCCAAAATCCCACCCTGGCGCACTTGCTCTCTGGCCCCCAAAGTTTTACATTATGCTGCTTTCTTCATGTTGAGATACATATTGGGTGTGTTAGTATATGCAAAATATCTGAATCGTTTAGACCCCAAATATATTTTTCTAGCTACCATTCAGTTATTTCAGGTGAAAGAGTTTCTTTGCTCCAATTATCAGAGTAATTTAAGTACATGAAATCAATCAGAGTTTATACCCAGTGCTAATGCTCAACCCATTTTCTTCCTCCTTTCTGAGTGATAAAAATTTTAAAAGAACAGAAAAAGCATTAAATGAATATATTTTTGCAGTCGTTTGAAGGTCTGTAATGAGAGCAGGAAATACATAATTGAACACAGAGTAGTACAAGGTAAGTCATCAGTGTAATAAATTGAAACACACAGTCGTGCAAAGTAATAAACTGGAACACTTTCGTCTGAGGTCAGGTGTGTTGCTTTGAAGTTGGACTGCAATTTGCCTTCCCTAGGACAGAACTATCTCCTGATTCTGCATGCTCGTTGATCTACAAGTCATTTAACGAGGTAAAGGGCGACCAACAGGTGATATCAGGAAATTTGCTCCAGTGTCCACAGGGCTAGAGATCAGCTACCATCTTGAACATGCAAAATTGGGTTTCTTTATGCTTGTGTTGATTAACAGGCTGAGCTCAGTTTGCACCAGAACATCTTACAAACACCTTCCTGTTGCCTTTTGACCATTATTCCCTACACATGGGAATAATAACACCAGTCAGGGGATGTCTTCCCATCACTTAGTGAACAGCAGATCTGGGTTCCGGTTCCAGCTCTACTGAGATTCATCACAAGAAGAAAAACAATCTTTTCTTAGAGGGCCCAAATTCAAAATACTCCCTCCAAATCTTCATTCACTCCCTGTCCATCACCTTTCATGGCGGGGAGGGAGGTGCTTTAAGCATGAGTGGGCTGATACAAGGGGTGTTTTCTGAGTACTTCTGGAAAGAAAGAGAAACCCAAATCCCAGAAATTTACAATGCAGTTAAGGAGCTATAGGTGTGAAAAAATTCTGGCATGTGTCTGAAAATAAGCAAAGTCCAATTAGCCAGAGAATTCTTCCTGGTGATATTTGAGAAACTTGACTCGCAGCTGAGCTAGAAGTATAAGTAGGATTCCATCCCTTAATGATTTTCAGAGAGATCTCCAAATGTTTTTATCAACATTGATGAAGCCTTAGAACCTGTCTTTGAGGAAGCCCTGGATAAACAGAATTGGGTGTTCCGGATACAGATGGGGTACTTATTAGGAACACTCTAGTGATGATGCCTTTACTTGACCCGTTAAATTCTGGAGTTAAAGTTGCACCTGGTATCCTAATTCGTGGCACATTTTTCATGTCAGCAAATGCCCCAGGAGGAGCCTAACTCTGAGCGGCTTAAAGGGTTTGCCTCTACCCTTAAATGAATTACTCGACACATTTCTTTGGAGCACCTACTATGTATTCAGCCTGTCCTAAGCATTTTGAGTTCTTGAAATGGGGGCCTGAGACAATGAGCCATATGGCAGGGGAGAAGTGGGGGTATAGCACAGAGAAAAGCAGCAGGACAGTGAACTACAGTAAGGAAAATAGGCCAGTGGGGACAAGGGAGACCTGGTTTTTAAGATCTGATCTGATGTTTAGCTAATATGCTACTATTTTGCCTAATGAATATTAACATACCCAGAAAGCTGGAGACAAAGTACTAACAAGACACTTCTTTTGTCACCAGTGGATAGAAGACTAGAAAATCAACCCCTAATCCTAACCTGTTGCTCAACATTAAAGGCAAAAAAGGTATAATGACAATTGTAAATTCAGATATAAATCACTTATTTTTTACTGAAGCATAAGTTCTACCTGATTTAAGAGCAGTAAATGAGAAATTAGATGTGCAGTAGCAACAAATCTAGGGACTCCCAGGAACGTTCTAAGTATACAAGAAATAAGTTGACGCTGGGTGCATGGCGGTCACTACCCTCATTAGAGGCCATTTACCATTTTGCGAGGCTGCATAAGTCAACTTGAGCTCCCAGTGACCTTTCTGAGACTGCGTTAAGACATAGAAACAAAGAAGACTCAAAGACACAAGGTGAACTTAAAACCAAAGCCACTTAGCTTCCACTCAGTTATATTCACTGTTCATAAGCCAGGATTGAGGCTTAGCTCCGCTCCAATTACTCAACTTTACCTATTTCTATAGATTCTACAGGCTATAGATTTTCCCGACAAAGCTGGCTATCTATCTGTAAGTGGATTCAGTCTGAAAGCAAAGGAGCCCCCAAGGAATAGCAGACACTGGGTGGGGCCACGGTAGGGCTGGAGTTAGGGTTATCTCTTTTAGAAGCAACTATAATTATGATGGCTATTTCCAATCGCATATTTTGGGAAACAACATTCTCCTTAACTGTGGCTACACTGCTATGCTAAAATTTTATTTTTTTTTTATTCAATTAGACAACTCGTACTCTCATTCTTTCCTTCCCTTTCACCCTCACCCGAGTTGACCTTTTGGATCTCCCATGACAAGGTACCAGTGGCTGAAGCTAAGTCCGCCCTGATAATGATTCTATTCCAAATCACAGAATTAAAAAAGGGGGTTGTATGGATCAGACTGTCCCACATAATTCCTTCCATATTGAATATGAGATTCCTTACTTCACGCTGAAAGTTGTGGGTTTTTTTAATCCTTCTTGAAGGTCTTGGCCCTCTAATTAGCCCATTCATTCAACCATTCAATTAATACGTATTGAGTGCCAGACACTGTGCCAGACATAGGATGAAATGGCGAGTAGAAAAGCAAATAAAATCGGTTTTAATGGAAGTTTCAGCCTAGTGAGAAACGGACTTAATTAAGTGATCACACACAATTAAATCTAAATTTTCAACTGTGAGAAGTGCATCCAAAAAGTTCAGTGTCCTAATCTAGGTGAGTGTGATTTCCCTTTGGCTGGATTTGAGATCTCTTTATTTCAAAAAATCAGTCTAGTAACTATCTTGACTATTCACAACAAATTGGTTCTTGGGCCTTTGAAACTTTGCACAGCGGCTGCACTTTTTTTCCCTGCCACCCCGTTATTTCTCCAGTGGTCACCGGGTAGAGGGAGACTCTGAGGAACCTGTAAAAACGTGGGAGAATGAACAGAGGCAGAGCATCTCTTGGGAAGGCCGTGATCCATCAGCCAGTTCAGTTCAATTATTTACTCGCTCTGTAAACTTGCACAATTCTCTTATTCTCTGCCCATACCCTCTTTGCCTGTGAAATGGGGATCATGATTACCAACCCCCTATTACGGGTACCATACTGATATACATGCACAAAAACAGTTTGTCAGTCGTGAAATAGAATATAAAATTAAATCAGCGTTATTATCATCCTTTTCGTGATGGGTATTATGGCAAGAACAAGAATAACCAAAGGGGAGTAGGATAATTCAGTGGTCTTTTTCATCCCTTGTTTCTTGCAGGAAAGCAGAAAAGCCACAGGAAGGGTTCTTCACTTTCACCCAGGCAGACCTTGTCACAGCGTGAGCTTTCTAGCTGTGGTGACCTTAAGTTTCCTACACACACACACACACACACACACACGCGCGCGCGCGCGCGCAAAATGGGGACCCGTGATCTGACAAAGGATTTTCCCCACTGATTTATGACTTTAGTTTACGAAAATCTATAATAATTACAACACCTTAAGCTATAATTGTAATGTTTCAACGTTATGTGAAAGAATGCAAGAAAATAAAATGGTGCTCTCTCAGAAATCTGAGGCATCCCCTTACCCTACCCTTGGCCTGCCTTTGTGGCAAACGGTTGCAGATTGGAGTCTCTTCTAGCTCTGGTGGCTTTCAATGCAAGGTGAATAAATCTGTCCCCACGGGCCACCTTCTGAAAAGATGATCATCTCGATTCTGAAGATATTTATTTACCTCTGTCATGATTTAGAGACAGAGTCCTCCTTCGCAGGCTCCCCCTGCCCTTTGCTGCTGATAAGGCATCCCTGAGGATTTATGTCGTTACCCAACAGCAGGATTTGTGAGTTCAGACCATGTTGCTAGCACTATCCTGGATAAGATACATTTATCACAGCTTTGCTTAGTCTTATTTGCATTACGTTGTGTACTGCCTATATTGTTAAAACCAATTGCTTTTAAATTGTGGGCTGGTAGGTAGCGTGTCTCCCAGATCTATCAGCGATACAAAATTCTGCCTTTAAAATCAGGAGAGCAGAAATTAATCATGCTCTACTACTCAAAGTATCTCCACCTCCAGTCTGCACTTGCTGGCCATTTTGGGTAGGCGGAAGGCTCGAAGTCATCCTAACAAGACCTTATCCGAGAAGCCAAGTAGCAGATGGGTGTCAGAACCCCCAGGGCATGGGGCTCTTTGAGGAAGGGCTGGCTCTTCCAGGGTCTTGTTAGGTAAGTGGCTCTTTCGGAAATCTCAGGGTGAGAATATGTATAACCTGCAACTGATCAAGTCACTTGATCATGAATCAGACTGGATCGAAGGCAGACTTAAGTTTCAGAACCATCCAGCCAAGTAAGGTCAGGGTTATGAGGTCACAGAAAAGAAGGAAGCACTGAATAGACAAAACACCAATCTGACTGCAGTTCAGCAAGGCTAGAGCAATGTGTCCACACTTCCCGGAGTCAAGCTTTGCTGTTCCTCTTCTGTGAAGTGTTATTTAGCAAAACACAACCAAACACAAAGCCAAGGCAAGGGTCATTTGCAAAACAAATGATTTCTGTGCCCCTGACTGCAAGAGCTTAAAAGGAGATTTAAGTTCCTGGAGTCATAAAGGATTTTCTGAGGGTTTTGTCTGTTTGTTTTGCTTTTTTTTTTTTTTTCTTTCCCCATGGAAACAGCAAAGACTCAAGTCAATTCAAGTTACCTTCAGTCTTAAATAATATCTTAAATTTCCACTGCAGAATTGGTACCGGGAGTGACACTTTTCCTGGGCTTTGGCTGAGCCATCCCCCTGTGCCAGGGCTTTGTCCTCTTTGTGATGTATGACCACCCTTGACTCCTAGGACAGTTCCGCTAGAAAGGTTGCTCCTCCTGCTTGCCAGCCATGAAGGCTTCTAGCACACGGTGACCTCCCCACTTCTGAACTCACAGACTTCATTGAGTCTCTCATTCAGCAATTAATCACACCCTCCTCTGGGACAGCTCCTATGTGTGGTCTTTGTTGTTGTTTAGTACTGGATTGTTTCGGGTGTTTTCATGTCTGGTCTCAAATTCTTTAAAAGCATTTTTTTAATGTTTATTTATTTTTGAGAGAGAGAGAGAGAAAGTGTGAGTCGGAGAGCGGCAGAGAGAGAGGGAGACACAGAATCCGAAGCAGGCTCCAGGCTTCTGAGCTGTCAGCACAGAACCCGACACAGGGCTCGAACTCATGAACCGTAAGTTCATGACTTGAGCTGAAGTCGGCCGCTGACAGAGCCACCCAGGTGCCCCGCCTTGTCTCAAATTCTAGATGGGAAATTGAGGAAAGGGATACAATGTTATATGGGTTATAAAGGCAAAATGGGGTGAAAGAAATTTTCGATGTGACATTTACTTGTCAGCTAAATTTGGTCAACTCTTTTAAATGCCAGTGATCTAATTTTATGACTTCCCATAATCCCAGGCTAGGTGAGAGTACTTTGGGTGTGATGGATGCATAATAATTTTGTTACTTGATGAATAAACTTTGCCCAAATCCCTTGTTACATTATCCAGTCCAACTGAACAGGGGTGGGGTGGGTCCGAATGTGATCCAGAGGGACTACATGTGGGCAAGGACATCTGGAGGTCAAGGCCAAGCAGGAGGGACCATTCCTGGAAGATTATTAATAGTGAAGCAAGATCCAAGGAGGACAGGTAAGGAGTAGGTAGAAGGGCCAGGGGCGACTGCATGAAGCCCAGGCAGCATGTGGAGTCAATGGCAGATACACAGGAAGATTGGCAGCCAAGACGTCTGGGAAAAATAGAGTGACTCATGGAGAGAGAGCAACAGTGCAGTGTCGAGCATGGGAAGCAAACTATTTGGAATTCAAACCATGAACCCTGGGCATGTGGTAGATGTTTCTTTTATGGCACTTACAGCAACAGCCAGAACAATGCTAAGTGATACAGAGTGCCTTGGAAAATCCTACCCACCCATACAATGGTTTCTTTCAATCCCTCTCTAATATGCATAACTACCTTAAGGCCAAAGCGGGGATCAGTCAGTTGTGAATAGTTTCTAGACACGGGCCCCCTAGAGAAAGAATACTCACCAGGAGACTACTGGGGGGCTTTGCTCTGTTCACGGGTCCCAGGCTTCAAGTAAACCCTGTCAGCTCACTGCCCAGCAAAACTATATTCAGACTGGTGAGAGAGGCCAGAACCAAGGGTCTGAGGAGATAGATGCGATCCCATGTGCACGCCATCTAGAAAAACAGGGCAATCACAATGAAGCTGGGTTGATCAAACTGGCATGGGAAGACATTTGGAAATACTTGCAACTAGTGAGCTTTTGCTGCATTAGCATTTTGCTCAGTGAATGGCAGAAGAAGGGAGGGAGGAAGGATGGACCGGTGAATATCATGTGTATGAATCGCTGCACTTTCTTTTCTGGAGGAACTAATCGCCGTTTTCTTCTTATTTCTGCTATGAACACTTGAGTCCAAAATCTCATCTGGTATCCTTCCTCAGTTGGCTGCATATTCTTGTGCCATGTCTGGTAAGAAGATTGATCTTGGCTCACCAGCTTGTCCTGGGCTGTATGCATTTCGATTCAAACGGTTTATCCGGGGGGCTCAGTCCAGACGGCAAACTGAGCTGATATATAAATGGCCCCTTGAAGTGTGGCCAGAAATGGCAATCACCTTGGTCATTCTAGCTGGCCAGTCAGTGCTCAGAACAATGTTGCTAATCATGAAAGAGTTTTATCGCTGCGTTTTTCCTTCCCCAGCAGAGATGGGCGCTGCTGTGCCATTTGAGATCTCTTCCCTGCTTTAGGAATGTGAGGTCAATTGCTTTCACGTTAAAAGGTGCTTCTAGGGGCGCCTGGGTGGCTCAGTTGGTTAAGCGGCCGACTTCAGCTCAGGTCATGATCTCGTGGTCCGTGATTTCGAGCCCCGCGTCGGGCTCTGTGCTGACAGCTCGGAGCCTGGAGCCTGTTTCAGATTCAGTGTCTCCCTCTCTCTGACCCTCCCCTGTTCATGCTCTGTCTCTCTCTGTCTCAAAAATAAATAAACGTTAAAAAAAATTAAAAAAATAAATAAAAGGCGCTTCTAGTTACAAGTTATTTTCACATCCCGTGAATTACTGTGTCTTTACAATGAGTCAGATGAAAGCAGTGACTACAAAGCCCATTATGTAGATGGGTAAACTGAGGCCAAATGATTGCACTGTACCCAAGGAATAAGCAGAATTCTGTTTGTTATCATCGGAGTGGCAGAGCTCGGCCAGCAAGCAACCAGCTTCAGGACCCCAGACTGATGCTCTGAAGTCAGAGCGTATGTACTATGCCAAATACACATACTATATTTCACAATGCAGATGGGACACCAGGCTAGACGCAGAGCAAGAAATAAGCAGTCATGGGGCGCCTGGATGGCTCAATCAGTTAAGCAACAGACTCTTGATTTGGGCCCAGGTCATGATCTCACGGTTTGTGAGTTTGAGCCCTGCATCAGGCTCTGTACTGTCACAGTGCGAGATTCTCTCTCTCTCTCCCTCTGTCTCTGCTCCTCCCATGTGCTCTCTCTCTCTCTCTCAAAATAAATAAATACACTTGAAAAAAGAAATAAACAGTCACTGCAGGGTTGTTAAATGACCAGTCTTCCACTCTAGCTGCATATTTTGTGCCAAATATGACACAAAGTGACACATTCTGAAGGCCAGAGTGACAGAATT
Organism: Acinonyx jubatus; assembly: GCF_027475565.1. Taxonomy (NCBI): domain Eukaryota; kingdom Metazoa; phylum Chordata; class Mammalia; order Carnivora; family Felidae; genus Acinonyx; species Acinonyx jubatus. Next base: position 89,111,646 of record NC_069390.1, on the reverse strand, counting down.
GTGAAAGCACTGCGTTGTGCTCCCTTCTTCATATCCATGCTGCTCTGAGGCTTGTGGAGGAGTATTTGGAAGGATGCGGAAGCTGGGGAAGAGGAGAAGGAGGGAGGGAGGGAAAGGGAAAGCATTTTTTGGGCACCAGCCCCAAGATCAGTTCTGGTCATTTTTGCCATTTGTGTCACTTCATCCTTTGGGCAGATCCTTGGACCTCACAGGGCCTCAGTTTCTTCATCTGTCCAGTAGAATTATGATGCCAACCTCCAGGTCATAAAGTGGGTAGAATGTGTTGGTACATATAAAGCACTTAAAACGGTACCCGGCACTTATTAAGTATTTGTTGTACTTGCTACGATTATGTACACATGAAAGAATGAGACTCAAAATTTTGAGTATTTGGCCAAGATTTCAGCTGAGAAGGAACTAAGGTATAAACCCCGGTCCATATCATCTGGGAGGAATCAAGATGACCTATCTGAAATATTCTTACGTTGGTAGCTGGGAAGACCTTAAATTCTTCCACAAGGCAGACATTCTAAGGAAGAATAAGCAGATCCAGCTATAGGTGAGCAGAGAAGAGGGAGATCGGGGTAGAACTCTGTTGGCTAGGGAAGCAAAAGAACGAATGAAAACAAACAAAAACAAAACAGAGCAAAACAAAACAACCTCACGAAAGACCTGAAAGTCTGCACAGAGCATTAGCTACTTAGCACCACGCTTGCCCGGAGGAAGACAAGAGCTCTTCCTCAAAATCTATGGAAACAAAAATAATTAATGGCCCAGTACCTGTGAATGTCTTTCACATAGCAATTTTTACAGCGGACCAGTCTCTGTTTCAAGAATTCTCCCACACGGTATTTAAAAACAAAACAAAACAAAACTATTTTCTTTAGCTGTCCCAACAATTCACTCGAGGAGCAATAAATTGTTCCTCTTTACTACATCTTATATGTAAAAATATCATGTCAGTGCTCCGGTCACATATGCGTACAGTGTCATTTCAGTAGAAGTTGATTATTTTTCCATTTTAAGCTCATAACCTGAGTTAAAGTGAGCAACCATGCAGGTCTTTTGGTATTAAATAAATCTCCCACGCTAAGGAAGGGTCAAGCTCCTCTGTGGGACAACTAGGCATCTCCCAGGAGCCACTGGCTAATCTGGACTTCTGGAATTTTCTATGAGTAGCAGGCTGCCTAGGTTAACATCAACTGGAGTGTGGGGTGCTGCTTGGCCTTCTTTAGGGAGGTTATCTGGGGCTCATCAGTGTGCTGTCTTCTATTTGCCCTAAGAGGCCCCTCTCAGCTGGATTTCACGTTTAGCACAAAGGAGGTATGGGCCTGATACTCACTTACTGTTACGTATTTCTCAAACCTTCCTAAAATCATTGGCAGACACGCAAATAAATTTCTATCTGTATGAGGCAGGAAATCTCTGTATAAAACCCGCCCACAAAAGAACACCTGCGTACAGTATTTCCTAATAGAAGACTGTGCAGTGGGGGCGGGGAAACAAAATAAAACTGTGTCCTATGTCGCATTAGATACAGGCTTTTAAAAAGACTAATGCATTGAAAAGCAAATATATTGGCACTATCCATAACCCTGACATTTTGACAAATATCTCAGTGTCTGCCTGTGTGATCAAATTGATTATCTCTGTGAGTTTTCTTCAAAGCCAGTCACCTCTGTGGCATCTTCCACTTGGTTCTAGAAAACCCTGGGGCCTGATGCCAGCATGCTGTTTGTATCCCAGAGTTCTTTGCCGCTTTGTTCCATTTTTCTCATCCCCCAAAGAAAACCAATTCAAGGAATGCAGTGGGACGCCTCTTGAGGGTGAGGTATATATGGTTAATTGCCAAGTTTTGTTGAGGGAAGCAAGCTTTGTGAGATGGAGCTCAAGGCAATTCATTTTCTTCTTTCTTGAAAATTGCCCTGGGAAGACTGTCCAGGTGATTTGCCCTGTCTGGGTTCAATTCTATAGAAGACAGAACTGCTGGAATTAATTTACCTTAATTTACTCGGTTGTAAAGAACCATTCATTCAATCATTCATTCAGCAAACGTTTAATGCAACTTTACTGGGTCTCCAGCCATGTGCTAAAGCACTGGGAATGTTAACGAAGGTTATCTCTCAGGATACAGGCAAGTTTGACTAATTCTTGTTCCAAAGAATCTTCCTTTGTTTTGCATATTCTAGTCTTTGGCAAGGAGAACAGGATCTGAGGGCGGAAGCTGGTTCTCAATTTTCCTTCAGAAAAGAATAAACTAGAAGGTGAGAGACGTTTCAGCAAGGATATGAGGAAAGCAGAGCAACATTAAGGGAAGAAAGGTACCGAATTGTTCCACAGATCAGTCTTTGTGAATAGCACTGACATTCTTTCCGTCATCAGCCTGAAGCGTATCCCACTTCCAAAATTGTTCATTCATGTTCTCTCTTGTCCACCATGACGAACCTGCATCACATCCCAGTTATTATCTTTCTCCTTGGTTTGCCACAGTGGCTTCTAAACTGATCTCAGTTCCAGGCTCGTTCCAAAATACCTTGGATTCAGCCACCAGCAGGAGCTTTGAGGAACCAATAACCCACCACATGAACTCCCTGAATTTCTACCTGCCCGTTCAAATACACTCTGTACACGGCCACCAGATGAACCAAACTACCCCGCAACCTCTCTTCGTGTCGCTCCAGCCGAAGATCTTTAACCAAAGGAATATTATGGTCATCTCCTTCGTCTACTGTCACAGGCTCTCTACAGTGCTTTGTGTGTGGTTGACATGCACCCCCCTGACTGGTCCCTAAACCCTCTGGCTTTCCTGTCTCTTGGGCTTGCTCGTGTTGCTTTCTCCCTCTGGACGAGTCCCTGAAGATTCCTTCTTCCTATGCCTTTAACTATTTTTTTAAATGACTTTATTTTATTTATTTATTTAGAGAGACAGGGAGAGGACACAAGTGGGGGAGGGGTAGAGGGAGAGAGAGAGAGAGAGAGAGAGAGAGAGAGAGAGAGAGAATCCCAAGCAGGCTCTGTGCTGTCAGCGCAGAGCCCATGCAGGACTCGAACTCACGAACTGTGAGATCATGACCTGAGTCCAAATCAAGAGTGAGAGGCTTAACTGACTGAGCCACCCAGGTGCCCCTTATTTTTTTTTTTTTAAGCAGGTCTTAGTGCCTCCTGTGTGCTGCTTTTGTGCATCCATTTTATAAATTGTGACATTCCCTTCACCCTGACAGTCCTAATTCTTTAACCATTTCAGAGAGATCTGGCATATTCTCCCTTGAAGCTCCCCGTGGACCACTTGTTTACCCCTGACATGCTGAGACCTCAGAGGGTTATGAAGGCGTCTTTTCTTTCCCGCCAAACTCAGCACCATGCCTGGCACGTCATCATGTTATTTTTGAAGAAGCCCAAAGAGTAAGTTGATGATACAAACTTAAAAAAAAAGTCTTAAAGTAAATGCAGTTATTAAAACTTGCCTTAGTTCTTCAACAAGTCTTGTCCTATAGCATGGTCGTGAATCTGCCTGAGGAATGACAAATTTGAGTGAGGATGGTCTATCGTGGGTCCTTTTTTCTTGGTGACACTTTTTTTTTTTATGTTCCTATATTTTTGAGAGAGAGAGAGAGAGACAGAGCGTGAGCAGGGGAGGGGCAGAGAGAGAGAAGGAGACACAGAATCCAAAGCAGGCTCCAGGCTCTGAGCTGTCAGCACGGAGCCCGACGCGGGGCTCGAACCCACGAACTGCGAGATCGTGACCTGAGCCAAAGTCAGAGGCTTAACTGACTGAGCCACCCAGGCGCCCCATGTGACGCTACTTTCCACATATAGGGGTACCATCCTTGGCCAGTTGCATTTAGCAGTGTGACTCTGGTACTCTGAAATTGCCCGCCACCATTTCAACAACGTTTGCTGTGAGTCCTATCATTGTGTTTTTGGTCATTTTTGTTAGTTTGGTTGGTTGGATTTTTTTTTTAAGCAGCTTAAATAAATACATGACAGGCAGAAGCCTGCTTTCTTATAATGTAACCCCATATACCTGTCAACTGGGCCATTGAATTCCTATTGATGACGTCCCTCAAACCCAGGACTTTGGAGCTGTTATCAGCAAGGAGTCCCAGATCTGATGGCCTGGGACCCACCTGGCCAGCTGGTGTCTGGCCCAACATTCTCAGGACATATGCTGAACATGAGTCATGGTGACAGTGAGGTCACTTGGGCTTCTCACCCAAGTGAGTATACTCTGACCACTGACGATGGCAATCTGGATGGCCTGATGGTTTCAGCGTCCCTGGAAAAATCAAAAACCATGGGCCAGCCGCAAGGAAAGCCAAGGTAAAGCCCATGTGCCCCTCCAGAGACTGTTGTCACTGTTCTCCTTTCGCTAAAGATGGAAGTATTCACTCTTCCACCTGCGGCCGAGGAGACCAGCCTCGTCTTCCGTTTCGTAACTGAGGAAGCACCAGGAATCTTCTTTTCCGCATTTACTGACATTTAGAAGCCAAGACCCATTACCTTAAAATTGGCTAAATAAGGTCTCTCCAGTTAATTTTGCCTATAAAACAATTTTCCTATTCAAGAACACTGAACGCTGGACTTCATCTCTCATAATAAAGAGGCCATTAATTCTCTGCTACTGCTCATTATTCTTATTAACTATTCGCAGACTTTTTGCTGGAGGCAAAATGTATCTATTAGAGCCAGCAAATCAGGATTGCTAACATGCTGAGGCCAGCGTCCTCTCCCAGGCACTCAGCAAAGCCAGCGACATTGGACTCCACCAGCTGGGCCCTGTGCTGAGCATCTGTGCTGTCGTGAGCCCTGAGAGGGAAGGTGGGAAGACAGGCTGTTCAGGCAGCAGAGTTGTTACTCAGATTTGCTTATTCAGAGCCCTCTATCTTGAATATGTAGTGAAAACAGTTTTCTAAGACTAAAAACTGACTGATCACTTGGATTTATCTTTAGTTTTTTTGTGGGTTTTTTTTTTTTGGGTGGGGGAGGTGTCCTATTTTGTTTTTTAATGGGAAAAACAGACATTTTCTCTGAGGGGAGAGTGAAAAAGAAAAGGAGGCGTGGGGTCTCACTTGGCGCTCCCTGTGAAAAACTGAGGGGTGAAAGAGAAAGTAAGGAAATGGCTATTTCCTGAGCAATTGACTGACTGACTTCTTACAGGTGGCTTTTTAAAAACAACTTACCAGGGGCACCTGGGTGGCTCAGTCGGTTAGGCCGTCTGGCTTCGGCTCGGGTCATGATACCCCAGTCTGTGGGTTCAAGCCCCACATCAGGTTCTGTGCTGATAGCTCAGAGCCCAGAGCCTGCTTCAGATTCTGTCTCTCTCTCTCTCTCTCTCTCTCTCTCTCTCTCTCTCTCTCTCAAAAGTAAACAAACATTAAGGACATTTTTAAAAACAACTTACCCAAGTATATCTTACACGACATGAAATTTACCCATTCCCTACATAAAATGCAATCGTTTTTGCTAACTCTACCAGGGAGTGCAATTATCACAATAGATCGATCTCAGAACACTTTCATTCCCACACTAGAAATCTCTTCTGCCTATTTTCAGCTACTCCGAACCCACTCACATGCCCTAGCCCCTGGCAACTACTAATCCACCTTCTATTTCAATTTGCTTTTTGGTGACTTTTTTATGCAAAGGGACCAGACAATACATGGTGTCTTGTGTCTGGCTTCTTTCATTTAGCATCACGTTTGAGGTGCATCCTTGCCAGAGCACGTGTCAGCAGATGCTTCCTTTTCATCGCCAAATAGCGTTCCACATAGGGTATACCACGTTTCGTCTATCCATTCACCAGCTGATGAACATTTAGATTATTCCCAGTCGGGGCTATTATTAATAATGCTGCTTTGAACATCTGTGAACATCCACATATCAGTCCCTGTGTGGACCTATGTTTTCAATTCTTTTGGACATATACCCAAGGGGGGAACTGCTGAGTCATCTGGTATTTTTATGCTCCACCTTTTGAGAAACTTCCAAACTATTTTCTGAAGGGGCATTCCCACCAACACTGTATGAGGGTTCCCATTTCTCTGCATCCTCACCAGCATTTGTGACTGTCTGTCTTATTTATTTTAGCCACTCGGCTGGGTGAAATACGGTAGCATGTTGTGGTTTTAACTTGCATTTCCCTAATGAATAACACGTTGAACATCTTTTCAAGTACTTATTGGCCATCGGTGTCCTCTGCGGGACAATCTCGTCTATGTTCAGTACCTATTTTCTTTCTTTCTTTTTCTTTTTTAAAGTTTCTTTCTCTACTTATTTTGAGAGAGAGAGCAAGTGAGCAGGGGAGGGGCACAGAGAGAGGGAAGGAGAGAGAGCATCCCAAGCAGTCTCCATGCTTTCAGCGCAGAGCCCCGTGTGGGGCTCGATCCCACGAACCCTGAGATCGTGACCTGAGAGTCAGCCACTTAACTGACTAAGCCTCCCAGGCGCCCTGCCTGTTTCTTTCACTGGGTTGTTCATCTTTCAGTAGTTGAGTTGGAAGTATTCCTGTAAATTCTGGATGCTAGTACTTTATCAGATTTGTGCTTTGCAAATATTTTCCCCCCAATCTGTGGCATTTCTTCTACATTTTTTAACAGTGTCTTTTGAAATGTGAAAGTTTTTAATTTTGATGAGACCCAATTCATCACATTTTGTTGTTGGTGGTGGTGGTGTCCTATCTAGAAAATCTTTGTCTAAGACAAGGTCTTGAACATCTGTTGCTATAGTCCCTTGTAAAAATTGTTTTAGTTTCTACATTTAAGTCTGTGAGCATGCTGAGTTCATTTCTGTGTATGGTGTGAGGTGAGAGTTGAAGTCCCTCTTTCCTTTTATTTTTTTTAACTTTTTTTTAAAGTTTGTTTATTTTGAGAGAGAGAGCACGTGCTAATGAGCAGGGGAAGGGCAGAGAATCTTAAGCAGGCTTCATGTCGTCAGCACAGAGCCCGCCTTGGGGCTCGATCCCATGAACTGGGAGATCATGACCTGTGCTGAGATCAAGAGCTGGATGCTTACCTGACTAAGCCACCCAGGCGCCCCCCATTCCAGCACCTTTTAATGAAAAGACTATACTTTCATCACTAAGTTAATTACATTGGCACCTTTGTACATCAAGTGATTGACTCTAAATATAACGATTTATTTCTGTGCTGTTAATTCTGTCTACAATTAAGTTGGGACTGGAGTCTTACTGTCCCAGTTTCCAGATGGTAGAACTGAGGCTGGTCAGTGGTAGAACAAGCTCCCAAGGTTGGTCTTCTTTGTCTAATATTCATATTCATGCTCTTTCTTTCAAATCACTCCAAATATAGAAGAAATATTATTTTAAAAATCATAATATTGAATTAGGGATCAGGAATCTGGGATTTGTCTTGAAGGATGCCAGTTATCTTTCAATATTAGGAAAGATAATTTAGATGTATGGAACCCCCTTTATTTTAGCCATTGATAACATAATGTAAGAAATGGGTACCCCACTTCTTCATTTATTCCTATAACACATCTTTATTAAGTGTCCACAATCCAGAGAACCCACTGATCTATTAATAGCAGCTATTTATAACATGTCCTTTATGGTCTTGGGAAGAACCTCCCATTAATTGATTCTCCCCATCTTCTGACGGACATCAATTCAATCACATGTCCCCAAATATTTATTTTCTGTCCTCCACCACAGCAGGCCAAGGTCCAGAAGTCACAAAGACTTTGGCACTCAAAAGAACTATAAAAAAGTGCGAGGGCCTGAGGCGAAAAGCTGTCTCCCATAGCCTCCTCTGTCATGATTTGCTACTCCACATCTGTTCTCTTGCGTCTTGGCTCTCTTCCTTTGGTTCCTGAGAATTCTGGGTTCCTGCACATTTCCTTTATCTTTTGAATACCTGTTTTACCCTTCTTTTTGTTTTGTGCTGTGTTTTCAACGTCCACCTCCTGTTGACCTGGTCTGACCTTCTCTACTGATCTGTGTAATGACCTCTCCTTTTGACCTGTACCCTTCCCTCGACCTCCTCAGCATGAGAAGCATCTCGAGTAGGAATTGCTTACCTGATTCTAAATGCTCAGTTCCGCCTTGACCACGGAGCCTTGGCTCTGAGCTGGAACTGGTGTGTTTCTCACTCCTTAGGATCTGCCTTCTGTTTTCATTGGAACAATACCCTGTTCCAAGTATTACAGGGCAGTGATTATTAAGGATGTGGACTCTAGACTAAGACTCTCCGGGTTAAAACTTTGGATACAACCTCTACTACCTACGTAAGCTACATAAGCTTGGTTAAATTACTGAGTCTTTCTCTGTCCTAACTTCATCCATAAAATAGGAATAATAGCAGTGTAACTTCCTGGGGTGGTGATTAGAATAAAAGGAGTTAACATGCATGTCAAAATAGTGTCTGATACATAATAAGCCCTCAGTAAATTTGAGGTATTCTTCTGTTTTGGATACATCCACCACTGTAACTTGTCTCCCTGCCTCTGGGTCTGCTCCTCGAAAATCCATTCGTCGCACTATAGCCAGACTAGTTTTTCCAATATGCAAATCTATAATGTCACCCACTCTGCTTTAGGTAAAATATACATGCACCCTTGACCTTGCTTCCAAGGCCTTTCCTCACCTCACCTTTATCCCTTCCTCAAAGTCATCAGGGTCAATTTCTTGCCAATGCTACAGTCATATTTTACTTTTTTTTTTTGTATTTTTAAAGTATTTTTATGTGTTTGTTTGTTTAGGATTGCACGGCCTCTTGCCTCTGTGCTTTCACACATGCTGCTCCCCCTGATGGACACAAGACATATCTTATCCCTGTTCCTAGGGAACTTCTTGTTATCCTTCAATTCTTTTTTTTTTTTTTAATATTTTTAATGTTTACTTATTCTTGAGACAGAGAGAGACAGAGCATGAGCAGGGGAGGAGCAGAGAGAGAGGGAGACACAGAATCCGAAGCAGGCTCCAGGCTCGGAGCTGTCAGTACAGAGCCTGATGCAGGGTTCGAACTCATGAACCGTGAGATCATGCTCTGAGCCGAAGTCAGATGCTTAACTGACTGAGCCACCCAGGCACCCCTGTTTTCCTTCAATTCTTAATTATCAGTTCCTTCCCTGGGGACTTTCTCTGGTTCCCTGAAGCAATTTAGGAACCTCCTTTGGTGTTCTCATAGCGCCTTGAATTCCCTTATCGTGGAATTTATCATGCTGTATTATAATTGTATGTACAGATGCCTTTCTCTTTCACTCGATAGCAAATTATTTAGGTCGCAGCTTCCTCTCTCCTGTTCAGAGTTTTACTTCTAATGCCTAACACAGTATTTAGGATGTTATAAGCTCCCCCAAAGCTCTGTATTAGGCTTCTACACAGCTGACAATCGTCTAAAAATTTTGATAGGTGTTAATAAGTGTGGGAAAGGCAACTCACAGACAAAAATCTGAGACTATTCATTACCTGGTCTTAGTATTAACACATCTCATGAAGCAGCTTTACTTAAAAAAAAAAAAAAAAAAAAAAAAAAAAAAAAAAACGAGGGTAGGGCTAGAATAGATTGATTAATGCAAAAAAAAAGACAAATGGAAGAAGATTGCAGGGCTCTCTTACTCTTCCATATATCTTCGAGCAAGTCAAAGACCTTTCCTACAGACGCACACACGCACACAAAAGAATCAAACACATGGCAGAGAGAAAAGTGCAATGTTGCCACTGACATAATACCACTTGAAGATTGGCTTTTTCTCCTTTTGGAGACCCAGATGGTGGTGTGTGAAATTGCCACCTAGTACGGAGTCCGTAGATGGTTTCATGGGAGTGTCCCCATGCATTTCATTTATCTGTCACTTTTGTTTACTGCAATTTATATACTTAACTAATTTGACTTGACATAATCAGGACATGACCATGAGAAATGAGATGACGTCTTTTAAATATTTCATTTAATAAGAAAGTACTGGATGCTGTCTCCTGTTTCTTTTTATTAAGGAAGGAGATATGGACTAACCATAATTACTCACAGGGTTAGCATGAATTTATAATAAAATTCTCCAAGACATGTACAATATCTACACTTTAACTAATAGGGGTTGGTTGAGAACCGTATTCATTTTTAATGATTTATAATGAACTTTTCTTTTACATCGCTCCCCCTCATACATTAAGTGCCATGCAACCTAAAAGAAATCTGTACACTATAACAACTTATGATGGTGTATGTCCAGCCAAATGTTGTCTTTGGCTTTTCCACCGCCTCTTGAATGTGACACGGCCCAATCCAACATGGCGGATTTCTCAGTGGATTGGCTCCATTTCCTTTGACAAATAAATGTAAAGGTTTGGAAGTCCACTAATTTCAACTGCACTTGTTCAGTGGAAAATTAAGGATTTATATGAGACTTATCTTGTTTTTATAAAGCTGTGGTTTCAATGAGCTGAAAATCCAATTCTCTTAATGGCTCTTCTATACTCAGTTCAGTTCCCAGAGATCAGAAAGAAGTTTTTAAGAAAACCAAAGAAAATTCTCTTACTTCCTACTTTGGATCATTTTAAAGGTAGTGCTTGAAGATGTAGTGTGGGCTCCTTCCTCACAGGTATCTACAGCATTATTAAGCCTCACCTATGACACATCAATTGTTCTTAATCAATAAAACATGATCTACCAGCAAAGGAGGAAAAGAGTGTGATGCCTCTAAACTGAAATGAATTTTTTTTTCATTTAGGAATGATTTACTTGCACCTTATCTCATGGAAGTAGCCCATATTGGACTAAGGAAATACATATTGCCCAGGAGAGTAAGAATAGTAGTGTACAGTTATTTTTTTAATTATTCAGAGGGAGTACATTTAGACATTCTGAAATGAATTCTAAAGCATAATCATGCTTTAATGGCAAAATGCTTCATGATAACATGACACCTTGTGTCGAATCTTCATGTGACTGGCAAGACTTATATATTCAGCACACTGCCCAGAACAGTGCTGTGTGGTGGCAGGTGGTAATTTCCTCAATTATTATTATTCATATTATAACAAACATGGTCTCTTTTCCCTTACCATTGGTCACTGATTGATCCCAGTCCTTCAAATATTGCTAAACCATGTTAAGGAGCCACAGATGAAGCACTGCTCACTTCACCCGTTGAGTAAATTAGCTGACGTGCTCTCCAAGGTTGACTGCTACTGACCTCAGTCCTTTCTCAAGGTCTTATCTATAAGCAGACAAAGAATTTTTTTTCTAAGTTTAGGATCTGGTTACAAGGGTGTGTGTGTGTGTGGGTGTGTGCGTGTGTGTGTGTGTTCTCTCTCTCTCTCTCTCTCTCTCTCTCACTCTCGCCCTATAATTGTAGTCTACAAATATAGACCTCATCCATCTGTTGATTCCTTTACTCATTTACAGGTGACATAAGGAGACGTGAGACTAGCTGGGGATTGAAGATCCATGTAGCTCTACAACTTCAGTTTCTCTCGTTCCTGGAGCCAAGGAATATGGCTTCTAGGTTTGAAGAGACCAGAAGCTGTGGTTCTTCCAAATGAGCCTCTACCCCTGACTGGGCTGCCCTTCTGCCACAATCTTAAGATTATTTGTGAGTGTGGGTACCTTGTCCCTTCCGTGAGCATTAGGAAATCAAATCTTAGAAAGCATAATTCACTTCTTAGGAAGCTTCCCGTTTAGGAGGCGCCTGGGTGGCTCAGTCAGTTGAGCATCTGACTCTTGATTTCGGCTCAGGTCATGATCCCAGGGTCATGGGATGGAGCCCTGTGTTGGGCTCTGTGCTTAGCATGCAGCCTGCTTGAGATTCTCTCTCTCTTTTCCTCTGCCCCTCTCCCCGACTTATGAGCTCTCTCTCTCTAAAATAATAATAATAATTAAAAAAAACAGAAGCTTACCATTTAGGAAAGGAGATGGATACAAGAAGGAAAATGAAATAATTCTGCTTCTATCTTGGAGGTCTGTATGAATTATAGTAGAAACACAGGAAAAGAAACACCAACATTTCTTTTGGAGGGATGCAAGGAGGGCTTAAGAGAGAAAAGAGAGTTTGAGCTGGACCCTGAGGGATGGGTGTTTCCCCGTAGGCAGGCAGAGGGGGTGGTATGGTCAGAGACACAGGGCGTGATGAGGCGGGAAACCTTCTATAAGAGAAGACACTAGTGTATCAGCAGAGACCATCTCTCCCCTCGAGTGATCCACAGGACCTGTACCTAGTATCTTGCCAGAAGAGGAGGGGAAACCAGACAACAAGGGGCTCTTCATTCATCCTGCTGAGCAACTTTAGAATATGCTGAGGCCAGTGGCAATGAAGCAGAACCCTAGATGGGAACCAAGCCCCTTTCTCCTTCTCTTCACCTCAGTTCAGTCTCAACCAAGGCAACAGCCTGTGACTTCTGTCATTCTGATTAGGCAGGCGAGATCTGTGGGTGTGATTCTGGAAAAAGTCTCAAATAAACACCCACGGCAGTTGGTCCTAGTTTGAATGTTGTACACTGACTCCTTCGTTAAACCAACTGTGCTCAGAAGCGCCTGCTTCATCTCTGGCTTGTGTCCAGGCATTGCTGGGAGGCTTGAAGCTGAAATGCTTTGAAAACCTAGTGAAGTTTTTAAAGGGGCCCATCACTAGGGTGATTTGGAAGTTCTGATTCCGGTAAATGAGGTGATCGCTCATGAGAAAACACACTCTGTTTTTGTGGAATGAAGGTGGTAGTCGGGCAGATGCACAGGGACGCTGTACATCCTGGCCACTGCAGTGCAGGTAGGAGGATTTAAAAAACAAACTGCGATAGCGTTGCTTCCCCAGAACACAGGAGCCCGTCAGTAGCACACGAAGACCTAATTTCTTATCAGGCATTACCTTAGGAGGCCATGACACAGACAGCATATAATTTAGGGACACTAAGTCCCTTTTGGGGGGTGAGCCATTAACGAGCAGATGTGTGATTCTGGAATGCTGAGAAAATAATTTCAGAAGATTTCTTTTTGAAGGGAACTTATTAAGAAGACTGCTCCAGACAAGTCATCCTTGAAGAATACTGAGGACTTCTTGCCACTGGGTAAAAACAACAGCAGAGTGCAGAGAGAGAGGGTATTGCTTATCAGACTAGGATTCGTGTTTTCCTGTTCTCTTTCTGTAACTTGACTTTAGTAAACAGAAATACCTGTTTTCTCAATGTATAAAACTTAGGAATATATACAACATAGAGAACATGGTTTCGGGGAGTAGAAGAAGCCACTGTGATTACTGAAGTTTTATGATGACCTGTGAGGCCAAGGCCTGGTGTCTCGGAGCCACTTCCCCAAACGAGTAATGGTGCCATGAGAGTGGAGGACGAGCCGTGGAGATCATTCCTCTGCCCCTTAGGAAGATACTAGAACTCCAGGAGGGCTTCATTAGGATATACATTTGCCATCAATTGCCCCATTTGATCTCATTTATTTTGCATAAAGTAGTTGGAATTTGGGGGCTTTTTGGATCAATATGCAAATATATGCGAACTGGAAACCATGTTTGTAAAATATACTGTGAAAATGTTGTCTGGGTTTCCTAAGAAAAAAAAATTCATTTAACCTAATCTCAGGCAGGTCAGAGAGGATGTACCCCAAAGGGGATTAAGATTTCTACAGTGGAATGGAGGGTAGATTCCAGACCACCCTTTGTATTATGAAAGTTTAATTATTACTCCCACACTAAGAATCCCCACTTCTCTGCACCGGTGCTGGGAATCTTGGGGCACTGCATGGTGTTGTATAGGGGGCAAAATTCAGGTGTATATAGGTGTAGGTATGTGTACGTTTATTCATTCACTCAGCCAATAACATACTAAATGGTTTAAGAGAGCTTGCTATGTGGTAGGTACTGCTCCTATGCACCAGAAATACAGAAGCAAATTCTGCTTTATGGCCTTTAGGTATCAGTTGTGTAGGGAAGGCCAGAAGTATCAAATAACAAGTAAAATACATCGTAAGATGAAATGTTTTAAGTTCTAGGTAGGAAAATGGAGCAAGGAAGAGGAAAAGGGAGTGTTGGGAGAGCTATATTTTTTTACTGTTTATTTGAGAGAAGGAGAGAGTGTGAGTGAGGGGGGGCGGCATGCAGAGAGAGATGGAGAGAGAGAAATCCCAAGCAGACTCCACGCTGTGAGCTCAATCTCACGACCTGTGAGATCATGACCTGAGCCAAAATCAAGGGTTGGACGGTCAACCGACTGAGCCACCCAGGCGCCCCAGGGAGGGCTATTTTAAACAGTGTGGTTACTGATCAGGTAACTTTTGAACCAAAATGTTAATAAAGTTGTGATTCATGAAGCCATGTAAGGGAAACCATGCCAGGTGGAGACAGCATAAGCATAGGGCCTTGAGGAAGAGACATGCTAAATAAACCTATAGGAGCCAAGTGAGGAAAGAGAAACGTAGTAGAAGATGAGGCTGAATGGGTGGTAAGGGGCTTTAGGATGTGCATATTTCCCTGCCTTTAGGCTTTGGAAACGTGCCTATGTGTGTTTATGTATACGTACTTGTGGGGTGGGTGGGGCACACTTCCCAACTACCCATTTAGGATTGCTGGTGTAAGACATTTGAAATAGGAAAGGGGCCTCAAGGTCAAAAGTCAGTATATATCCTAGCATTTCAAGTTGCCAAAGCGTGTAGTGGTTTATCTGGTACGGCATAATGCATATGGCGCCAGGAATGAGTCCAAGGTCATTTCTCTGATTACACACATCCCTTTACTACCTTCTAGTATTGCCTGTGCAGCGAAGCATCTTGAGGCCAGTGTCCTTTCCTGGTGTTGTATTTTCCAGAGAAGCTTAAGAGACCTCCCCAGGAGTAGCCACCCACTAACATTTATTGGAAGAATAAGCGAAGAAAATCATAATAAGAGGTCATTAGAGCTTGGTGATATATAACGACGCAAATATCACATGGTGTGTAATACAAATACGTATCACAAGCCTTCATCATGAAAAATTTAATGGATGCCTCTTGCAGAATCACATCGTTGAGTGAAAGAAGATTCGCAGCCATGTGTTTCCACATCATAGGAATGTGAGCGCAAGGAGAAAAGAGCTTTTTTTAAAATCACTTTTCCTTCTGAGGTAATGAATATAGAGGCAGCATCCAGCTCATCATTTCAAACTGCTGAGTCATTTGCCACTTGAAATGAATTGAGGGTTGTTAAAGGTTTTATAGAAGAATTCATTAAATATGTATCGAGCCAGCTTAAGATGGAAATTGTTATAAAAACTGGCAACAGTTCAAACAGCAAAACGTTTCAGTTTATGATGGAGAGATTTTTCTCCCGCCTGGACTGTGTCCTCCATTAGTCCATTCAAACTGGCTTGGCTACAGTCGTCTACACGGGGCGTGGTAACTGCCACCACTGCTCACACCGTCGTTCTGTGAGCCAAGTAAAACACAGCGATTCCAGCCAGGTGATCCCCGTCCCAGAAGGCATGGTTTTCAGCGAGATCTGCGCATTCGCCCAAGTACTGACACCTTCTGATCGCCTGGAGGTGGGATTTGGGGGCCTTGGAATAAACGTACATGTACACATTCGCGTACGCGTACGTGTAAATAAACGTACATACGGGTGCACACGCACGCATGCACGCGCACACACAAACGGGATATGTGTGTTCTTCCCTCTGAACTCTCGCCAGCTTGGGGGATCGGGAGGAGATGAAAGAGAACGGGAGAATAGTGCGATGGGAAAAAAGCAAGTCGCTTAGAATGCAGCAGAACTGGGTTCGTCTACCAGTTGCTCCGCTGGGCCGCTAAGTGATTAGAGTCAAGCCACCTGATTCTAGCCCTGCGACCCTATGTATTCATACAGTTTTGAAAATAATACCTATCTTTGGGCCTTGTACTTAGTGGGTGCAGGTGTTTCTGCTATAGTGTTTTATTGTTTTTAAACATTTATTTATTTGTTTATTTTGAGAAAGAGCCCGTGCGCAAGTGAGCAGGGGCAGGGGCAGAGAGAGGGGGAGACAGAGAATCCCAAGCAGGTTCTGCTCTACCTGCAGAGAGCCTGATGTGGGATTGGAACTCGCCAATGAGATCGTGACCTGAGCTGAAATCAAGAGTCAGGTGCTGACCCAGCTAAGCCACCCAGGCGCCCCTCTGCTATTAATGTTTTATATGCATTTCTGATATCCAAAAAAAAAAAAATCATGCTCTAAAAACAAGATAAAAGAAAAATAGAGTTGAGAGCAGGCTAGTCAAAATCTGTACAATTTGGTAACCAGAATACTAACAAGAAGTGGTAAAAAAAAAAAAAAGACAACTAGCAGTTTTAAAATGGTAAAACTCCTAATAAATAAAAAATAAGTATAAAATTTTAAAAGAGGGAAGCCTGAGTGGCTCAGTCGATTAGGCGACCGACTTTGGCTCAGGTCGTGATCTCACAATTCATGAGTTTGAGCCCTAAGTGGGGTTTTCTGCTGTCAGTACAACGCCTGCTTGGGATCATCTGTCTCTGTCTCTGTCTCTCTCTCTGTGTCCCTTCCACACTCATCCTCCCTCTCTCTCTCTCTCTCTCTCTCTCTCTGTCTCTCTCTTTCTCGCCACCCCTGCTCAAAAACAACATTAAAAAAAAACTGAGCCTGGGTGGCTCAGTCAGGTAAGCCTCTGACTTTGCTCAGGTGATGATCTCATGGTTGGTGGGTTCAAGCCCCGCATCTGGCCATCTGCTGTTAGCACAGAGTTCACTTCAGATCCTCTGTCCCCCGTCTCTCCGCCTCTCTCCTACTCGCGTGCTCTCTCTCTTAAAAATAAACATTGTTTAAAAATTTTTTTAAATGAAACTTTTAAAAGAAAAAGATAATGGTAGTTTGACCCAAGGCAGTATAAAGGTGGAAACATTGAGCATAGAGACAAGGTCAAAACGTATAAAGATTGAGATAATCACCAGTAAGCACTTTTTTTTTTTTTTTTTGAGATAGAGCACCTAAGCAGGGGAGAGAGGCAGAGAGAGAGAGAGAAAGCGAATCTTAGGTTCCATGCTCAATGCAGAGCCCCACGTGGGGCTCCATCCCCCAACCCTGGCATCATGACCTGAGCCAAAATCAAGAGCCAGCTACTTAACCAACTGAGCCACCCGAGGACCCCCACCAGCAAGTATTTCTAAAAGGCATGTGGTGAGGATGAGTTAAAAGCAAGAACATGGCGGGGGTGGGGGCTCCTGGCTGGCTACATTGGTGGTGCGTTTGATTTTTGTCCTTGGGGACGTAAGTTCAAGCCCCATGTTGGGTGTATAAATTAATTAAAAATAAAATCTTAAACAAACTAACATAAAAAAATAAAAGCAAGAACATGGGGCAAATGGGTATTAAATACAAAATTATGTGTTTTTTTGCAGCTTGCTGCATTCTGCTGGGTTAGTGTACTTCACGTTCAGGTGTTATTTGGTGGCATAAAATGTAGTGGGCTGGGAAAACGTTCCTTATTAACCAATAAGATTTCTGCATCTCACTGATGACATTTCCTTATGTGAGTGAGCTAATTTGCATTACAAAAAATACGGTGGAGAGAACAGATAGTACTTAACATGCACTTTGGAATGTAACATATAATGCAGAATTATGAGTAATTATGTGGTATTGTAAATGATATATAGTGTAAAGGACTCGGCACAGTGTCTGATACCAAGTATGTGATAAATACGTGTTTCTCTCAGAAGATGAAATCAAGAAGGGTCTAAGCGTTCAGAATCTTGGCCAGAAACGGGACCAAGAAACCGAGAAGGCTAAGAGCCTTGCTCGGCTTAACATCAGGTTGAAGTCATTCCAAGTGTCAGAAATGGGACAGAAAGTATCATTGGACAGGAGTGGTTCTGATACAGAGAGAGCTACTGAGATCCTTCACATGCTGCAGAGGAAAGTCAACAAATACCAAATGCTCTGATATCCTGGTCGCTAAGACAAATGATGACCTTTCAACCTGCCAAGAGAGTTCTGGATTCCAGATTATAAGACAGCCTAACATGGAAGGGCTTGATAAATTATTGAAAACCACTGTGCCTTGGGTAGGTGTTCACTCTGGGACCCTAAAGAAAACCAGTCTTACTTACATAGCATTGCATGCTGCCACAGATGTGATTACCACTTAGAATTTAGCCTTGAATTCTAGATTACAGGTACAAAACCAATGAGCATAAATACACTGTAAATTCTGTAATAATCTATGGTTTATAAAATGTATGAAAGCATAAAGCATATGAAATATAAAGCATTATTATGAAATCCCAATTGTCTGTAACAGTTGGGTAGGAACCATAATGTGAAAAGCTCTCCATCCTCTCGTTGGCCATGGATAACCCAGACACAGGCATTTTGAGATGAATTTCATTCCATCTCATCTGCTGACCCACTTATTTCAACACAGTTGATGCATGTGTTGATACACAGCCTTCATAGGGTATGTAGTGTGTGTTTACAGCTATGCTAAGAGATGACAAGACATAGTCCCTGTTTTTGAGGAACTCACGATCCAGTGTGCTGTGTCCAAAGAAGAGGATGTTTAGGGGGCGTTTGGAAAGCACAAAAGGGAAGCTCCATCTCGAAGAAAAGGGCAAGTTTCCGGAGATCAGAAGACCCCTCTGCAGAGTCTGAAGGATGTGTAAGAGCCTGGCAAGGAAACACGGAGGGTGAGACTAGACCCCAGGATATGAGACCTGAAGAAACGTGGGCGAGGTGTGCAAAAATATCACCACCCCTGGAAGATAAAATGCAAGGCAAGGACAGAAAATGATGATAAAGATGGGGCCACACCATAGGCATATCTAAGAGGTAACACGGGTTCAGTTCCAGACCACTGCAATAAAGCAAATAATGCAATAAAGAAAGTCAAATGAATATTTTGGTTTCCCAGAACACATAAAAGTTATGTTTACACTGTACCATAGTCTCTTAAGTGTGCAATAGCAGTATGTCTAAAAAGGTACGTGCCTTAATTAAAAAATACTTCATTGCTATCAAGTGCCTTCCGGAGCTGTAACCACTGATCACAGATCGCCGTAATAAATAGAATAATAATGAAAAGGTTTGAAATATTGCTAGAATTACCAAACAGTGAGTGACACAGAGACGCAACGTGAACAAATACTCTTCAGAAATGGTGCTGATCGACTTGCCTGACATAGGGTTGCCACAACCTTCAGTCTGTAAAAATGCGGTATTTGTGATATGCGATAAAGTGAAGTTTGCCTGTACAGGGTTTGGTTTGCTCTACAAAAGAGTTTCGATTTCATCGTGTAGCCACTTGGATGAAGCCGACGGGTATTAATTCAAAGAGGAAATGAGTCCATTTGGCACGTAAGAAAACTAAGTGGAAGAAAATCAGGAGAAGGAAGCAGGCCCGGCTCCCTTGAGGGGAACAAAAACGAATTACATTTTGTTTTTGTGTGACCAGAGTTTTGTCTAGCCATTGTTGCCATGTTCTGAGTGCCCAGTGTTCAACCCACCTCTCCTGTCCTCGTTTATTACCTCATTGTTCTCACCAGTCTCTCCTACCTCCATTTGAAATGAGGGCCTATTGAAATTCAACATAGGGCACCTGGGTGGCTCAGTGGGTTGAGCAACCAATTCGGTTGAGCTTCCGACTTCAGCACAGGTCATGATCTGGGTTTGAACCCCACGTGGGGCTTCGTGCTGACCATATGGAGCATGCTTTGGATTCACTGTTTCCCTCTCTCTCTGCCCCTCTTCCTCCTCTCTCTCTCTCTCTCTCTCAAAAATAAATAAACATTAAAAGAAATTAAATTCAACATAATCAGATGGTGAGACATCTGGAGTCCAGGTGTGCCACAGGCTATTCTGAAATGGGGAAAAATATGCTTAGCTGGAGCAATCATCGCAGGCTTCATGGAGGAGGACACTGTTGAAGAGGTTACGTAAGTGAATAAGGTAGAAGAGCAGGAAAGAACACTGAGCGAGGACTCGGGATTATAACGTAGGCTGTATTGTGAGTACCACGTGTGGCCGTATGCTCAGTTTACGTCACCTCTCTGAGAATCAGTTCCTGTGCTGTTTGAGTAGGAAACCAAGTGAGAGGATTGTTAAAATGGCTTCCAGTTGGGGCGGGTCTTTGCGGTTCTCAAAGGCGAAAGGAGCCTGGGGAGGCAGGTGCTTGCTGAATGGAAGAGGAGATACAGCATGGGGTGAACAGGGTCTAGGCCGCAAAGGCAGGGCTGAGCTTGAAAGGCTGTAACAAAGTCGTTTTGTGCGCTCTGCCACGAGAGGAGATATCACACCATTCTAAAGCAGCTCCCTCTAAGGCGTGGGGCTTAGTCATTTCCCGAATGTTCAGGTTTAGTAAAAGGTTATTGGAACCTTTTCCTGAGTTGGATCCCTGGAAATAAGCTTCTGAGATAGATGATGTCAGCTGAACTCTAGATGCAAATTATACTCTGCTCCTCACATGGCTGCTATTTTTAGCCCTTACAGTATGTGATTTCTCTCAAGGACAACAGGAATGTTCATAAACTATGCATGGGTCATGATGGCGCTTAATGGGGAAATAGCCATTTGTTAACAGAGCATTAAATGTTTAATAGTCCATTAGCATAAAATCTTTCTTAAAATTTCGGAATATTTTCTAAAATGCCTCATTTCTAATATGCCTCCACTAACCAGATGAGTGTTGCAGTATCGAAATTCATAAAGGTGCCTAGTCTTTTGACCCTACCGGAGTCCGGCAGGTTTTTCACCTAATTCTTTGGAAATGTCAAGCTTAATCACTCTATAATGATCAATTAAACATTCAGCTGTATCTCCTCATGGGTCCTCTGCATAAACATTTAAAACAATTAGAAGCTGAATCACCCGCGAGCCCTTTACGAGTGGGGGTGGAGGGGGTGGGCCGTTCCTTGTTAGAGACGGGCCTGTGGTCACTATAAAGGCTACACCGCCTGAGCTCCCTGGAGGGAGCCAAACACACCTGGGCCCTCTGCTCACAGTCTGTCTTCGGAGGTGCTGGCCACGGCGTCACATCCACCTCTGTGTATCTCAGCAAGGGAAACTGAAAGAGGGTTGATAGGAACAGGAGGCAAAAAGAGAAGGAAGTGGGTGGTGTTGCTATCCAGGGCTTTGCCAATCAAGCTGAGAAGAGCTGTAAAGTGGAAGAGCCAAAATCTCTCCAAGCCAAATCCTCCCTACTCCCATAGGCAGACGACGCCGGACTCAGACTTAGTCTGGTGCCAGGAGAAATGGAGACAGAGCTGGTCAGCAGACCAAAACAGGAGGACAGGGCGAGGCACGTTTCCTGCCCATTCAAACGCACAGCATTTCCTCCTCCCAGGCCATTCCTAACAGAGCTGGGCTTTTCTCGCTGTCTGGGGGAAAGCACCCCAGAATTTAGAATGCCCCAAAAGGACTAACACCTGAACGCTGTGGGGTTAGAGCACCCCGAGTCTGTGTGTAAGGTCTTAACTCCGACTCTTCTGAGACCGAGGGAAACGCATGGCAATGCTTTGATCAAAGAATGAAATATTTCTTATTACAGAAACTTCCGTCCGTTTTGTTTTCTTGGAGCACTTGTGTCTCCATTTTACAAATACCCCCCCAGAGGCTTTGGACAGGGAGTATTACTGAAAGATCAATAATAATTACAATAGTAGAGAAGAAAACAGATCAAAAATTGGCATTGCCTTCTAAAATTAGACTAACTAGTGAGGACCATGGATCACAGATATTTGGAATATTCGGTCTGGCAGGGGCCTTAGAGGTTGGCTAAACTGACTCCTTTGTTTTGGGAATGAAGAAATTTGCAGAGGGTAAATTACTGCCCCAAGGTAACAACTCTAGCCTGTGGCAGAACTGGTCCTAGAAACTGAGCGTCCTAATTTGAAAGGGAGAGATTTCACGATTAGTCTTCTTTGTTATCAATAACAATCAGAATAACAGCAATTGCATTTCCCCAACCGAACAGCTTGAGGTAATGTGATAATTTGAAATGGAGAATGATTAATATAAACCTAAGAAAAAAGAGGGTGGTCATATGTTTTAAAATATGTACTTTTAAATTCTAACATTGGTAAAGTTGAAGCTTTGGGGCTCAGAGTAACATTTTCTTGGGCTAACCGCATATGTGTTTTAATTAACATAATTGACACAATTATACACAAGCACGTTATATTTAAACCTCAGCTACTTGCCTTTATTATATTGACAAAATGAATCATATGCTGTTTTATTGAGGCCTTTGGTAATTACATTCCTCATGCTCCTGATACATTGTAATATTTTATATCCGTTTGTATTTGTCTTTCTACATCTCAAATGCAAAACAACCTCTCTTATTGTTATGATGAGTTACCAATCGGAATATACTCATGTCGAAACATGCAACATTTAAGACTCAAAGCCCTGTGAGTTTAATAGTCTTATTTATAACCCTGAATATCGTACAGACCTTTTCACATTTACTAAATCCCGTGTGCTTTAATTTGCCAATGTAGATCTGTTTTAAAATAAATTTCCAGGGTTTAATATCCATTTTTTTAAAAAGTAAAATGATTTCGAGTACTTAATCACATTCCCATTTGGATGACCCCAGTAGGTGTGAAGTTAATAACTTACTAAAATGAGTGGGTGAAGAAAGGGACAGATCACATTATTTGAACTTCACTGCAGATTTTCATTAAGGAATGATTTCTTTGTCTTGTTTCTCTTTTCCCTGAACTTTGTTTTTGTTTTTGCTTTTGTTTTTACATGCTTCTTCAGGAGAAAGTCTTGCAATATCCAACTCAACCTGATAGTTGACTACCTATGCCCCTTAGTCATGGAGACAAAATGGGAACGACTAGAAGGAAGTTATCCTCTACCTTTCCCTGTGATATGTCAACCTGTAGAAAGGGCTATGGTTCCTATCAAGAATAATAAGAATTGAGGTGACATTGTGACAGATTTTGTCTTCTCTGATTTCTTATTTACCACTCCTCTGAATGCACGTAAGGTTATTTTAGTAATTTATTTAGTAATGTCGGGTCTTCTAGGGAAGAAAAATAATTTTTTAGCTAAGATATTGCCTTATAAGTCTTCATTCTTCTTCCTACCCATCCTTGTGATCTAGCCTTTAAGTTTAGAAAGTGTTCTAAAAATTTTTGGTAAAGAGAGTTCTCATGGAAGCGTTACATTCCACGATGCCTGGAAACATGTCTCTCTTGGATGCCTCACCTTGCCATCTAGAATCTTACAAAGTGTGAATCATTCACTGGGGAGGAGAGGTGCCATGCACTGTCTGCTAGGAAAAAATCGATAGGCGTGTCTGGATTTGTGCATTAAACTTGCCTCCACAGTAGCCTGGCAAGCAAGAATTAATAGGGGCTGCCCTTTGTGTGTGTGTGTGTGTGTGTGTGTGTGTGTGTGTGTGTGTGTACCCAAGCAAAATGTTTGGTTATGAATATTGACCGAGTTGATTAGCATGGACCCACTCTGCAGGGCTTGGAAAACAATAGACTTCTCTTCAAAGAAAACAGAAGTGCCAGATACGGCATAAGAATTAAATATATGATTAGGGGCACTCATCCTATTGAATTTCAAGGTTTTACTATAATCTTGAGATGGATAGGTAGGCCTAAGAAGCAAAACAACAACAAAAAAATTAGTTGAGAGGTTGGTGGATTGTTTTGAACCTATTGGAAAATTGATTTTAAAAATATAAGTGTTACAAACGATTGTACAAATACATTGTAAGCCCTGTCCTCTTATTCATTTATTTGTTCATTTGTGCAATAAATGTTAGTGACAACCTACTGTAGTTCAGTCTCTCCTGTAGGTACCACAGATAGAGAGTGGTGAACAAAACCAACAAAATTAGTGGCTTTTATGGGGCTTGTATTCCTTGGAAGAGAAAATCAGTATTAGCCACATATTATTAAAAAGTCCTAGGCTAGGGGCGCCTGGGTGGTTCAGTTGGTTAAACATCCAACTCTTGATTTCGGCTCAGGTCAGGATCTCATGGTATGTGAG
Source organism: Acinonyx jubatus (assembly GCF_027475565.1). Taxonomy (NCBI): domain Eukaryota; kingdom Metazoa; phylum Chordata; class Mammalia; order Carnivora; family Felidae; genus Acinonyx; species Acinonyx jubatus. The sequence goes on along the minus strand of NC_069390.1, from coordinate 89,087,717 downwards.
TTTGAGCCCCTAGTTGGGCTCTGCACTGAAAGCACAGAGCCTGCTTGGGATTTTCTCTTTTCCTCTCTCCCTGCCCCTCCCTCACTTGTGCATGTGCGTACATTCACGCTCTGTCTCTTTCTCTCTCTCTCAAAATAAATAAATAAACATTAAAAAAAATTCCTAGGCTAAGTTTAGAATAATAACTAGTGGTAGTCTACTAAATATTCCCAAATATCTAGATTGTATAGTTTTCCAGCAACATACACATATTTTATATTCACACACTATTAATTGTTTAGTTGGTCACTGGCTGAATCCTGACCATCTGCTCATTACATTTGGACCTGTTGAACTGAGTTAGGAACTTTCTCCTCTTCCAGCTTCATGTTCCCAGTGTCCACAGAAGTTGAACTGAGCAGACTGTGCTGTGTTATTGCCTTCTGTCTGGCTTATTACCACCATGACCTCTAGATCCCTCTCAGCACCAGCTCTAAATAAATTCAAAACTCGAATCCTTGGGTGTCAGGCATTGAGAAAGGATATGGAATCTGCACTTGACCTCATATCTTTTCATTGCAAGTTTATACTCAAGGCATTATAATAGACATAACAAATCTCAAGACATTTATATCTCAGTCTTATAAAGTTGAAGAGGAATGATCCATGTAAATTAAAATGAGCCAGCTGTCTTTGTTGTAGGGGAAAGCATGGCTTGCTGTGTGGATTCCTGAGAGTTGGGCTATTAGCCATTTTGAATTCACATAACTGAACGTGGGGGCTTGGAATGAGATAGGCGTTTATTTGGAACCTGGATCTGTGTTCTTGTCGAGATTGCTTCCATCACTTTAACCACACCATGATTCCACCTGGAGAAAGCACTTGGCTCAGCACCAGATACTCTGAATATGATTGATCCCATGGTTCTGGCCCCAGATGCTCTGTCCTATCTTTTGGTCTTGCTGGCAGGTGAGGTTTGCTTGCAAAAGAGGCGATCCTTCTGGAGTCCTTGTTGAAAGCATCAACATCTGTTATTATTGCTTCAAAGAAAAAAAATCCCCCCCCCCAAAATATGTTCTTTTCCCGGACTTAAATCCTTTATAGCCTGAAAGGCAAATGGGGAAAGGAGAGCTGGGTTTTCTCTTATTGAAGTTTTTGATTCATCTCTACACTTTGCTGGAACAGTAAGTGTATCAACTCATGTCCCTGCAGTCCACTTAATGTAGCACAACATAAGAAGCCTGTAGCTATGTTACTGTCATTCTCAACTGTGATATTTTAACAAAAAATAAAAATAAGAAAAGACCATGTCTGTTGTGCAGGTACATGAACAAGAGTCACAGTGCTAACTATGGGGTATATGCAATGTTTTGTTGTTAAATTTCTTTTAGCTTCCCTCTCTTTCCAGATATGTTGAAGGGAGAAGTTGGCTCTCCAGATTCTGAAGCCTGAGTGTCTTTGTGGAAACTGCGGAGCCAAGTTTTGGTCATTGTGATGCAAATATTAAAATTGTATGTGTTATTGACCACAAGGAAATGATTAGGGGCCTTTTGACTGTACAGCGGTCACTTCTTTCTGGAGAGGAAATTGCGACAGGAATTGACGAATGCGTGTTGAAGCTATATCTCTCTGCATTTTTGCAGGCTGCCTTCATCTGCAAGGCCTGCTCGCCTAGCATGAGTCCCTGGCCTGTGTGCTGGGACTGCAGTGGCGTGCAAGGATGGCGACCTTGGCCTCCTAGAGCTTCTGTAATTACAGAGCATGCAGATGTGACAGAGTTATATATGTTGGGGCTTGACTTTCACTGTGTAGAGAACTCAGAAGTCCTGGCTGCTAAGAGAGCATTGAATGGAAAAGACCTAATGGTGGCTGACAGAGAAACCTTCCTGGAAGAAGTGATATTCGGGCTAACATTTGGAAGATGCTTGGAGTAGGCTGATTCCTTATCATACGTTGGTTAAATAAGGAAATTCCATGAATCCAAAGTCCTTTTTTTATTTCCTCAGAATAAATGTTAATAGTGAAGCTGGATGTTAGATGCTATTAGGCTAAAAATTAATATTAATTATTAGAATATAAATAAGCATCCACACTGTATTATAGTAGAGGGTGTCTTTAAATTTTCCCCCATCTCTGGCTCTGTCCACTCCCATCCAAAGGAATGCATGTGAATGTCACCTATCTCCTCTTTGAAGTGGAATGCGAAGTTTCTAGTTAATATCACTTGGGGAGCACTAGTTTTGGAAAGATGCTGGAAGACTATTGGTGTTCGTACAACCAGCAGGTTTAACATCACCCTCGTTCAAGCTTCTGACACCTCCCTCTAGGATTAGTTCACTAGCCTTTAGTTGGTTTCCATGACTCTGTCTCTTCCCTATTGAATTCATTCTCCATTGTACTGCTGGGGTGAGCTTTCTAATGAGCAAATCTTTGTGGTGATACATCTGACAGTGATACTATATATTAAGCCATAACACAGGGTCCTTCCTCATCAGCCTCTTTCCCTGCCTTGGCCCTGCAGCAAATTCCAAAACCCCTGAGCTGCAGCTACTATGAACAGTTAGCAGTTGCTAGAGCAAACCATGCTCTCCCACACTCCAGTGCCCTTACACTTACTGTTTCATCCACCCACAGTACTTTTCTCGGCCTTCAATCTCTACCTTGTTAACCCTTATTTACTCTTAAATACTCAGGTCAAGCTTCAGCGTCTCCAGGAAATCATCTCTTACTGTCTCAGTCTGAGTGAGATGTCCGCCTATGCAAGCTCATTGCTTCTGGCACATTTCTCCCTCACAGACGAATCACGCACCGTGATATCGACGGCCACTGGCCACATGTGGCTATCTGACGCCGCATTGTAGACTAGGACAGGCACGGCGGAAAACAGTATGGAGGTTCCTGAAGAAATTAAAAATACAATTACGGTACAATCCAGCAGTCCCAGAGCTGGGTATGTATCCAAAGGAAATGAAATCATGATCTCAAAGAGATAGCTGTATTTATTTCCATGTTCAGTGAAGCAATATTCACAGTAGTCAAGGTTTGGAAACAACCTAAGTGTGTGTCAACAGATGCCTAGATGAAGACTGACCATAACTACATACATACAAATATATGTGTGTGTGTGTGTGTGTGTGTGTGTGTGTGTGTGTGTGTGTGTGTGTATTTTTCTTTTAAGAGAAGTGATTGAAAGTGTTGCTAGAGGCTATGGTTGGGGCAATAGGGAGAGGTTGGTAAACCTTTCAGCTACAAGATGAATAACGTATGAGGATCCAATGTAAAACACGGTTACTGTAGTCGATAATACGGATAATTGTTAATAATGCTGTATAATTGAAATTTGCTAAGAGAGTAGGACCTAAATGTTCTCACACACATCAGAAAAGGTAAATACATGAGGCAATGGATGTGTTAATTAACTCAGTGGGGGGAAATCCTTTTATAATGTATACATATATCAAATTATCACATTGTATACTTTAGCTATCTTGCGATTTTATTTGCCAATAATATCTCAATAAATCTGAAAAAAAGTTAAATTTACAATAATTAAAGTTAAATAACGTTTTAGGTTCTCACTATAGCCACATTTTAAACGTGATATGGCATGTGTGGCTAGAGGTTACTGTACTGGACATGAGAAATATAGAGTTTTTTCACCATTGCAGGAAGGTCTGTTGAACAATGCTGGTTAAAAGGTTTGGAATATTTATGTATGTTCCTCTTTGGCTCTGAACTTCTTGAGGTCACGTGTTTCCCCAGTGTTAGCAATGCTTAAGAGACATGTGCTAAAAAGTTAGTAAATTATTAAGGTAGGAGCTTTACGTGTGTTATGTTATTGCATACAAGCAATCAAAAAAACATTTTTTTTTCAAACCTAACAATACAGATTTTGACCAAAGGGGATTCTGGACAAGTAGGAATAAAAGAGAAGAAAAGAAAGGCATTTCTCCTTGCATATCTCTTTTCCCAAGTTCAGGAGAAGATCAGGACTCCATCCCAAAGCCTCATAATTAGAAAGGAAAGCAGTACAAGTTTGGAGTTTCATTCTGGGGAAACTACCCACACAACTGTTTGTTTTTGTGGGTTTGTTTGTTTGTTTGCTTGCTTGCTTGCTTTAGTTGAGTTTAAGAAGTGGTAGCTGGTACAAATATCACTCACAGAAACAGGCTACGATGTCTCTTCTACACACGAAGTCCACTAGACCATGCCACTTTGGGTTGGAAGGCAACACTAATCATGGCCTAAATGTTCTGTTTTAATTGCTAAGGGGAATATATGTTCAGCTTGACATGGTAAGAGGAGCGATTCAAGTGACAGTGCATCTTCAAATTATTCACCAGCCATCTCCCGTGTGATTAGCCAAAGACATTCTCTCAGGCACGGACTGTTCTCTGAGGTTATAAGGTGATCGGAAGCAATGGGCAGATCTAGGAGGATCACATATAACAATCAGGGCAAATGTATTCCCCCCGGCAAAACACATGAGCCTCTGGGCCCTCAAACCTGTTCAAAACAAAACAAAACAAAACAAAACAAAACAAAACAAAACAAAACAAAAGAAATTGATCCTGAAAAGAAAGAGGCAGGAAAGAAGAGAAGAAATTTGGTTTGGGTTGTTGCTTTTGCTTTGTTTCCTGAATACGACTGCACGCTACGGTCTCCTAACTCTCCTAATTCTGCACATAGTCTGTGGCAAATAGTCACTGATCCAGTGCCAGTCCTTTTCAAAGTTGGACAGGCTTCTAGGTCAAGCCTCTATCCGAGGTAGCCAGTGGTAACCAGTGTAGCTTCTGGTTTGAACTAAGCCTTGGAGTAATCCCTGCCTTTGAATGACTCTTAATTATTGGCAGGTTTGGGCAGATTTGTATGACTTAAATGTTAGTTGTCTCTTTTTCTGTCCTTCTTCCTCTGACGACTTTGGATAAAAATTTGCCTAATTGGGGACGGGGGGAACAGATCGTATTACATTCATAATTTTGGTATAGCCATTTGGCAAGAAGACCAAACTATGACTCTTATCATTGGTTGAGGTAACCTAGGGACAGACGATCCAACAAAATGTGTTTGGAAAATTTCTTTAAAATATCAATTACCAATAACACATGGGAAGGGGCACCTGGGTGGCTCACTCGGTTAAGCTTCCAACTTTGGCTCAGGTCATGATCTCATGGTTTGTGAGTTTGAGCCCCGTGTCGGGCTCTGTGCTGACAGCTCAGAGCCTGGAGCCTGCTTCCAATTCTGGATCTCATTCTCTCTCTGCCCCTGCCCCACTTGTGCTCTGTCTCTCTCTGTCTCTCAAAAATAAAGAAAATGTAAAAAAACCCACAAAAAACCCAAACCAAACAAAACCAAAAACAATAACACATGGGAAAAAAAAACCCAACTTGAATTCCACCACCCCAGGTATTTGTACGTATAATTTTCCAGTATCTACCCATACATATACACGTCCTACCAGATGTAGTTTGCATACGACTTTACATTCTGCTTTTTCTCTCTTAAGATTATATTTCCAACATTAATAAAATTCAATTTGGGGAAGCAATATCACTCTGGTATCACTCTGCAACAGTCTGAAGAGGCATTTATGACCTAAGGAAACCTAGCAAATCACTTCAGGTTTCTGTCAGGCTCCAATGACACCATTTAGGAAGCAGTGGAGGTAAGAAATAAAAAATAATGTAACCCTGCGAAGGAAGAAGGCAACAGAGTTGCCGAGCTCTATTGTCTGACAACTTATCTCCAGAGAGGCTAGGATGAAAACCACACAAATTACTGAAAGCAATTTAAGAAATTGGAGACCCTTCAAGTGTGGGAAAGGAAGATGTAAAGGATAGTGTGGTCTGGAACAATCTTTCTTCCTCTCAAGAATATGTGGTCAAAGTGGTTAGCTAAGTTGGTTTGTGTATTTCCAAAAGAGTGCCCTCTTGGTCTGGAAGGAAGGTGTGCCAGTCACACCACCCTGGCGGGGAAAGTGCAGATTTTGTCCTGCGCCGCTGAAGGCTTTTGAGGCAGGGCCCTCCCTTAATCAGTTATTGTCCTTGGCTTGACCTTGCAAAAAAAGGAGTGTTTTTACATTTTCTGCAGCTAATCTACTTCTGACACGCTGCCCTTTTGAAGGTTACCTAGTAACCGAGTAAACACACAAACATTCTGTGTGTGCATGTACGTATTTACACAGTCTCCCCATCCGCTCGTAGGGTACAAGGAAGACACACTTTCCACCTTTTTTTTTTTTTTTTTTACTCATCTGCTGTGCTGGGTTATTTTTGTTTGCTTTTGTGGTGGTGGTGTTCTTTGTTTTATTTTGGTGTGGTTTGGTTCTTTTCCTTGAGAAGAGAGGGGTCTAGGTTCACCACATTGCACTGAAGATTTAACTCACTTTTTTGCTTTGGTAACGAGGGCCTCAGTAAACTTCAACTAAGTTTTTTTTTCCCTTCGAATTGGTGGGTCGGGCTGAGAGAAGAGAAAGGGAAAAGAGTGAGCCCCCGCCCTTTTCTTGATGCCTGGTGTGTCCCTGGCACTTTGGCTGGTTGACAGAGGGTGTGAGTTTAGCCGCGGTCATCATCAGCCAGAATGCTCAGCAAGGACTTCAGGATGATTTCTTTTCATAATACCAGGCTCCTGGGATGTGCCACATCCTCTTTGTGAGCCCTTGACATTTCTGGTTCTGTTTCCTTTCTCAAAACAAGTGGGGTGGTCTTTTAGATGCCCTTGCCAGTTCCTCCCAGTTCTAATGCTTCCATTAGATCTATGATTTATTCATGGTTGTACCGGCACGGTGAGGATGATGACTTGGAAGCTAAGGAGAGGAGCAGAAAGGCACTAAAATTCATCAAGAGCTTACCCTGTGCTGAGCACCAGATTGAGCACTGCACCTGTGTGATATCCTTTAATCCCTAGCTACCGGGTGACAAAGTTCTACTCCCAACGTAAGATGAAGAAATAAATCAGAGATAAATAACTGGTCAATGTCTTCCAGCCAGCATGCCACAGAATCAGAACGGGGGCACGATCTTCTTGGAGCTCCATACCGAACCCTTTTCTAATTCTGCTTTGTCAATAGCACACCGCCCACAACCCCCGCGCGGCCCTGCGGCTCGGCTCCCACACGACCCTCCAATCTGAGGCTCTCGGAGGAGGTCGTGGAGAGGACGTGACCCGGAGTCGACCCACACACTGGACCTGGGGAGCTGGAGGCTCCTCACCCCCTCCCCGTGCATGGAATGTTCATCCCACCCACAATTTCCGGAACCGGAGCCTTTTCAAGGATGCAGCCTTGAGAGTAAGGCCAGGTCGAGACCGCATGGGCCCAAGGTGTGGCTGAACTCAGTGAAGTCTCTAGACCCGCTTTCAACATTCTGGAAGGCGGGTGTGGAGATCTTGCCTTGCCGCTGGGACGAGCCTGGCGGGTAAGTTCCCTTGCGTATTAAACGTTCTCGCTATGAACCTGGAACAGTCTGCTTCTTTGTTCTGTCCCTCCCTGCCCTCCGCTTATGGGGACCAGTTTCGGATTTCACCCCGGGAGCTCCGAGCTTCGGGATCAACAGGGGGAGAAGAGTAGAGAGCAGAATAGTGGTTCAGGGAATAGGCTTTGGAATCACTATCTAATTTGGGCAGAGCTCAAAGAGAACAACTGTGAAAGATCTTTGTGCTTTATTAAATGCAAAGCATCAAAACAACATTCGAGTTACTGTTAGGAGTCAGAATCTCATAATCCCATCGTCTGCAAGCAGCTATTTTAAGTAGTGTGTGCTTTACAGATACATATTTCATACATTTACATATTTCATACATTTACAATTATAGTCCACGTGTCACTTCTGTTCTTCCATTTTTTTAAAATTAATATTATCTCATAAACATTTTGAGGGGTGCTTTGGCTGTCCCACTAGATCATGTTCTGCGTCTCATTCTCTCTAACACACGCGGAGCATATGGCAAAGAATAAAGCTACTTCAGACCAAAGGACTATTTTTCTAATTTCTTTTTGGAATATGTCATGCTGAACATATTGATTCTATAGAAATGAAAACATTAATTCTATAAAAATTAATATATTCAGGGTTTTAATTCTCTCTCTCCCCCCCATGTGTGTATATATATATATTTTTTTTTTGTTTCTTTCCTAAAAAAGGCATTTATGGTTGATGCACTATGTAAGTGAGTGTACCTTTGAGTCATTGATCATACATATTAGCATAATGTCACATCTAAATTTCATTAATTTGATAAGCAATCTACACATTCTAGCTTGGTTTGCCATATATATAAGTGTGTTATATATCCATAAAAATTTGGAAAGCAAAGATTTCAGTTAAAGCCCAATTCTAATTAGGAGAAATAAATGGTGTATTATGTAGGAAGAAAAGCCAGGCATCATCATTTACTGTTACCACTTTGCCATATTAATTTGATGGCAGCATTTTGTGCAGGATGAGAGAGATAAACATCGCATGCAGACCACTTTGATGTGTATCATTGCCCTGATTGACCTAGTCCTGCCAGAAAATCGGTTCCAAAAAGCTTATAATCTGAGGGCTCTTTCATTTATCCCCAGAGAATTAGCAGCCTGAAGTTATCTAGATGGAAGCAAGGTTGTGTCCTATGGCTGTGTCCTACCATTTACAGCCAAGATGAGCTACCCCAGATCCCCAGCAACCTCAGATGCTCAGAGTTTTGCCCTTGCCCTTGTTGACTAAGGTCGCTTGTTTTATAGCTGTTATTTATTGCAGATTTGATCTGCCTGGTTTATTGCACTGCTCCAACTTTCCTAATCATGTTTCCCTTTAACCAGGCAGTTTGATGATCACGAATGGTGTAAGGATGTGAATAATCCCTGGAGAGCCGGAATCTGAAGAACTGTGAGTCTGTTACTGACCTATCCCTTACACCCCCTGCGAGAAGCAGGGGATGAGACCCCCATGCTCCAGGCTAAACCTGTGTTTTTGTGGGTGTTGAAGCGGGGCTTTCCTGGCGGGCAGTGGTGTATGTGACCTAGGCAGAGCCCTGCCTGATGTATCAGGGAAACAGCTGGCCCCCATTAGGGCACTAATCAGACTAAATAGGACCTGATTAAGGTAAGCCCTTGATCGCCACAGCTGGTTAGTTCCTGAGCACTGCCCAGTGCTTGGCTCTGACATGCTGAGCTGTGCAAGGAATCTCCCCTTCCAGAAGCCACAGGCACTGGTAAGCTGTGGCTGGACTGATCACCGTTGTACAGAGAAGCCCTGTGGGCCTTGACTCCATTTCCTGCCAGGATGGCTTTGTCCTGAGCTTCTAAATTTCTTCTCTCTGCCCTCAGCAGAGGGTAATTAGCAAGCTGTCCATTTCCATTTCTATGCCCTTTGGTCCCAAATGGCACAGCAAATGCCCCTCAAAAGTAATTCCCAATGTACAGGTGACTGGCCTAGCCATTATACTGTGGGTGGGAACTTCTGTGTCTTCTCAGACCCTGAAAGCACTTGCCTAGCAAGCTATGCCGTTAGAAAGGCTTTGGGATCCGATGGGAATTCAAATTCCACCTTTTTCATGTAGTATATTGTGATATTGAACTAGTCCTTTCACTTCCCTGCATCTCAAATGTCTCCTCTCTTCAATGGAGTTAATAATACCTAATTTTCAAAGTTGTTGTTAATAATAAATGAAACAAGAATGATCATAGTACCTGATATACAGTAAGCTCTCAGTGATTGTTAGCTAAAAAATTATTGGTTAATGTAATAATTTTTAAAGCCTAGCCTTTTCGAATATGCTTATCCATGTTAATTATAATCACTGATATGAGTCAGTATCTTGTATGATGCTGTCCCTAGAAGGCAATGATGATCAGGCCTCAGGGAGCAGTTGACTAGTTAGTAAACTGAGAGAGCATGCAATTACCCGTTGCAACAAGCAAGCACTGGGACACCTGGGTGGCTCAGTCAATTAAGCGTCAGACTTTGGCTCAGGTCATGATCTCACAGTCTGTGAGTTCGAGCCCCACATCGGGCTCTGTGCCTTCGGTTCAGAGCCTGGAGCTTACTTCGGATTCTGTGTCTCCTCCTATCTCTGCCCCTCCCCGACTCGTGCTCTGTCTCTCTCTGTCTCTCAAAAATAAATAAATGTAAAAAAAATAAATAAAAAAAAGATACAAGCAAGCACCAAGTGGGGCTGAAAGACCATTGCCCACTTGCACTGACCCAGATACACAAAGGCCTGGGAGGGTACCTACACCTAGTGGAGTGTATGTCTGAGGCTGGCATGTGGGGAAAGGAAGGGCTAGGAGTACAGTTAAATTGTAAGAAAGCTGCCTGTACTTAGAGCAGTTTGGGCCCAAAGCCAAGAGCTATCCTTTTTTTTTTTTTTAATGTTTTTTTTAATGTTTATTTTTGAGAGAGAGAGAGAGAGAGAGAGAGAACACAAACAGGGGAGGGGCAGATAAAGAAAGGGAGACACAGAATCCAAAGCAGGCTCCAGGCTCTGGGCTGTCAGCACAGAGCCCCACGTGGGACTCGAACCCAGAGCCATGAGATCATGACCTGGGCCAAAGTCAGATGCTTAACTGACTGAACCACCCAGGTGACCCGCAAAGAGCTATCCTTTAATTTACTTCCACCTCCCCCATCAAAATAGCATTTTATTTTCCATATTCTAAAATGAAGTCTAAAGACATGAGTTTAGCCCAGGACAGGAAAATAGGTATAAGGTGCACTGGACAGAAAGTGTCTAACGTAAAATAGAAGAAATAATTGAGGGAACTTTCAAATACATAATATAGTATTGTTAACTGTAGTCATCATGTACATTATATCCCCAGAACTTCTTTATCTTATTACTGGAAGTTTGTACCTTTTGACCACATTTACCCAATTCGCCCCGCCCCCACCCCTCACCTCTGGCAACCACCAATCTGATCTCTGTTCCCATGAGTTTTATTTCTTTAGATTCTTTATTCATTCGTGTGTTGATGAACACTTAGGTTGTTTTCATGTCTGGGCTATTGTAAGTAATTCTACCATGAACGTGGAGGTGCAGATCTCTCTTCAGGGTGGTGATTTCACCTCCTTCAGATAAGTGTCCAGGAGTGGAATTGTTGGATCATAGTTGCTAAGGGAATAAACCTTAAAAGTTCTCATCGCAAAGAAAAAAAAAATTATAACAGTGTGAGGTGATGGATGTGGTAATCATTTTGCAATATACACACATGTCAATTCTTTATGTTGTGCACCTTAAATGTATACGTTATATGTCAATTACATCTCACTAAAACTGGGGGAAAAAACAATTGAAGGGAAATTGAAACAAAGAATGTCCGGGAAGGTTTGGTATTATTGCCACTTGGGACCTTGTCCATGGTGCTTTACAGATTGTGAAACACTTTTGCTATTTATTTAATCTACCAATGATGTGATAAGTAGAAGGGTATTTTTATTCTCCTTTCCTGCAGATGAGGAAACTGAGGTCTAGGGTGGCTACCTGATTTGCCCAAGGTCACACAGAAGGCAAAGAACAGGCTCAGGGGTGAAATCCTGGCCTATATTATCTGGCCATCTACTAAGCTATGAAAAGCTGCTCATTAAACTATATTTTTAACTTATTTGTATTTTAGAATCTCAACTATGTACATTTTTGAAGCCCTGGAATTCTCTATTTTAGTATAAGTCAGTAAGGAACTTGAGCAGACAAGAAGAGACCCGTATCCTTAGTTGGCTGCACACAGCAGATATGACAGTAAAAGAAAACAAGCTGTAAGAAAATGCTTTACAGGGGTGCCTGGGTGGCTCAGTTGGTTGAATATCCAACTTCGGCTCAGGTCATGATCTCACAGTTTGTAACTTTGAGCCTCACGTCAGGCTCTGTGCTGACAGTTCAGAGCCTGGAGCCTGCTTTGGATTCTGTGTCTCCCTCTCTCTCTGCTCCTCCCCGGCTTACGCTCTTCTCTCAAAAATAAATAAACATTAAAAAAAATTTTTAAAAGAAGATACTTTGCAAATGTTAGCTCTTCCTGTGCTGAATACTCAATTCTTAACATATGCTACAAGATACAATCACAAATCATTTGATAATCAGGCTAAAAGCATAATTTGAGCCAATAAAAGGTGGGAGAGGTGGGGAGGAGAAAGAACCAAGGAGTATTGTTACCTGTTTTTCTCCAGTTGCATTTGGGCTTGGAGTAGAAAGCGCTGGAAAGAGTCTGTGGTTAGCAGATGCTATGAAAGGAGTGCTTAATATTCACTGGTGGGATCAGGAATAGGGTTACTCCATCTCCAAAGCTGCCTCTGCCAGTGGAACTTGGGCATTGACCCGATCTACAGAGGAAATTCCTTCTTGGGGGGACGAAACGTGGACTTGATCTTCCTCCTGATGGGTTCTTATATATTTAAGACCTTCTAAGGACAATTAACCTTCTCTGGGAACGCAAAGGTTGTTTTGTATAATAGAACGCCTGTGATTTTATGGCAATAAGTACTGATTTCATAAGTCCTAGACTATCAGCACAGGAAGGGAGTGATCTTCAACCTCCTCATTTTGTCGAGCAGAGTATTGGAACCTAAAGAGGCTGTTTGACTTTCCAGAGTTCACACAGTTAGTAATGGCAAATCTAGGACCCCAGGTTAGTACTTTATCCGTTATGTTACACTCTCTTCCTTGCTCAGAGGTGCACATTTGGGTACGTGTTGTGTATCAATCATTGCTTTCTCTGGGTTGCTAGTAAATTCAACACAACACTCAATTTATGGAGCCTCCACACTTTACAAAGCTCACTGCTAGGTACAGTATCCATACACAAGGAGCATCCAATCTAATGGAAAGGTGGAACAGAACCCATTTAATGTCTCCTGTTTCCGGGCTGTTGGAATTTCTCCTACCAGGGGTTCAGCTCCTAGCTATACTCCATTACTTGATATTCAGACTCATTGGTCTGTCACAAACTACCATTGTATCTTTTAAGTTTCCTGTTTACATCCCCTTCACCTCTGTGCCACCACACCATTACTTATGATGTATTTTCCACCACAAATACCCCCCTCCTAATTTCATAAGTATTTTCCTCCAAAAAGTCCTCAGTGCTTTCCCCATACCTGTATACTTTTCCTTCCATTGAATTCATACAATACCATCTATGTCATGTTATGTTATCTACAACTCTGTGTCTTTTATTGTACTTATGGATATATATATGTATGTATATATATATCCATACATATATATATATGTATAAGTATATATATATATATACACACATACATATATATATGTATATATGTGTGTGTGTGTGTGTGTGTGTGTGTGTGTGTATATATATATACACACACATATATATATACATATATATATATCCTTTAGCTCCTTGGGGCAAAAATGTAAGTCTAATCCCCATCCTGCCTAGAAGAGTTATCACATGAGTAAAGTTTCAATAAATAATCATATAAATCCAGAGATTGCATAAGTTTTTCAACACTCATAGATTTAACATTTACTGTAAACCTACCGTGCTGAGTGAATATTAGTTTTTTATTGACCACCAAACAGATGCAACTTCAAGCATGTGGAGGCGATTGTTCCTTTGGATTTTACCCATGGGCTAACTCTTCAGTGAATGTTGAGGGAACTCTGGGAAATTGTACAAGCAGTGATGTCTCCATCAAAAAGGCCACTGAGGTCTTTTCTTAAGGTTGGACCTTCAAGAACCTCCGGACAATGCAAGACACTTTTTCCTTAAGCTAGATCTTCGGGGAAATGTAAACAAATCTGTTTCTTCTTGATTCTCCAAACTTATTAACTCCAGTTTAAGTCTATGGGTAATTGTTTGGTTGAGAAGCCATATTTTGCTGGGTAGCACTGTCTATGTAGCTAATGTAGAGTTCGTAGGCTTTTTTAAAAAATAATTTCTTGTCAAATTGGTTTCCATACAACACCCAGTGCTCATCCCAACAAGGAAGGGCTCTGCTCCGTGTAGAGTTCATAGGCTTAAAGGGAAAGTCCTATCTTTCAAAAGATGCACTTCTTTATTCCTGGTGAAATATTCTCAAGGCTACGTTTGTGTGTTTGGAATCTTCCTGGGCTCCTACTTAAGCCACCTTCTATAGAGTTCCCATTAACTGCTTTACTGTCTCTCTTCCATATCCAATGGCATTTACACATGACCTCATTAGTTAATACCCACCCTGCTTGGTATTTACAGCATTGATTTCCAGTTACATAGAACAAAACGCGAAATGTTCTTACACAGAACAACCTTGGAATCTTCTTTCTAGAGTAATAGAGCAGGGTTCTGGCTGTCTTCATTTTCTGTTTTCGCTTTCCTTTAACTGAATTTTATAAACACAAGACCAGCCATGCCCAATAGGGCTTTTTAATGAATGTAGAGCCCAGATTATAGCTATACTAATTATAAATTAGCATTTTCAATTCTTTTTGCATTTCACAAAGTTTTCATACATTGAATTACCTTCATAGAACAACATGTCAAGCTGGTATTACCACTACATTATAAATGAGGAAACTGAGGTTCAGAAAAGTGGAATGGCCTTGTAAGGTTTGTATAGTCAATGGTTTGTAGAGCCAGGATTGGAGCCCAGCTTTTTTTAAACCCAAAGCCATGATTTTTTTATCCCTCTATAGGATTCTGGATTCTTTTGAAAGTAGACTATATGTAGCAATTCTATGCTGCCGCTAAATATCCAACAAGTGGTAACTAAAATCTACCAATAAACAGCCCCCAGGCAGACCTTGGCATCAATGTTCATGGTCAGTATATGATAGAGGAAGCATCACAAATCAATGAGGAAGGGGTCAATTATTCAACAAATGGTGCTGGGAAAATAGGCTAGGTTTATGAGGGAAAAGAAATCAATTTAGATCTTCCTATAAAACTAAACATCAAAATAAAATCTAGATTAATTAAAGACTCCTCCTAAAAAAGAAATAAAAATGGAAGAAAATGAAAATGAATTATTGCCCAGTCCTTGGTAAGGCACAATTTCCACGCTTAAAACTAATGAGAGAGATCTCAAAGGAAGCAATCAATAGAGCTGGTAGATAAAAGTTTAAACTTCTTTGTGTCAAAACCATAACAGCAAATAAAAAAGGGAAAAAATATTTGAAACATGTATGGCAGAAAAAGCTTTATAGCCTTGATATAGGAAAAGCCCGTACCGATCAATGAGCAACCATAAAAACATTTAATAAGAGAGAATAGAGGAGGGATAGAAATATGTGAAAATGTGTTAAACCACTAATCAAAGATGTTAAGCAAGAAGTTACTTTGAAAAATTAGGTATACAATGTTTGTAGAGGTCCAATGAGGTAATATGGTGGCATTCATATGCACATATAATGTAGTCCTTGATGAATGCAATTGAGTAGAATGTATAAGCAATGTCAAAATATTCATAGCCCCTAAAACAGTCCGTATCCGTTAACCTAATAATGCTGCTTCTAGTAATTTATCCCAAAAGTAATTAGAAATGTGAACAAAGAAGTCCACTTGAACAAAGGGGTACACGTAAAGTATCAGTTTCAACCTTATTTAAGAAAACACATTAAAACAGAAGTCCTTATGCTTCTGACCATCCTGTCACTCTTCTTTGCCAAGAACAGGGTCTTCCAAAATTGGTTGATTGGTGGAATCAACAATGGGTTACAACAAAACAGTTGAGGAAGTACCTTGTAATGATTATATTGTTTGGATATACTATAATCAATGCTTTGAATTTTAAGTGAAAAAACACTATTAACGTAACATTTTTATGAAGACAGGAATGTGGTGAAATGCTACTATTGGTTATTTCCTGGAGTTGGAGTCATGGATTATTGTCATTTTCTTGATAGTACTGTTCTGTATGTGTTAGTCTTCACAGAAAGTATATGTCACATTTAATTAAACACACACACACACACACACACACACACACACACACACAGGGTAATCTGGAAAGATCCATGTTAAACAATCAGTAGTGATTTATTTCTTGGTGGTGGGAGGTTTTTAATTTTTGCCAGTTCTTTATAATAAGCCTGTATTATTCTTAATCAGAAAAAAAAATGTTACATTAAAAAGAAACAGATCATCAGTCTATGCTACGTACAGGCCAGCAGTGAGACTGAGAAAGAATGGACGTCACAAAGTCAGGATAGGTGTGCAGCAAGGTGAGGCCTTGATCAGAGTATGATCAATCGATTGCTTGAATGACCCCAATTCTTTTTCTTTTGTAATTGAAGTAGTTGACACACCATGGTACATTAGTTTCAGGTGTACATCATAGTGATTTGACAAATCTATACGGTATGCTGTATATAAGTACCATCTGTCCACACATGCCATTATGTCTATATGGTATGCTATATGTAACTACTATCTGTGCACATATGCTATCATCATACCATTGACTATATTCTGTATGCTGTACCTTTTCTCCCTGTGACTTATTTATTCCATAACTGGAAGCCTGTACCTTCCGCTCTCCTTCAGTCACTTTGCCCATCCTTTCAGCCTCTCCTTTCTGGACACCAGCAGTTTGGTCTCTGTGTTTATAGGTCTGTTTCTGCTTTTTTCATTTGTTCATTTGTTTTGGTTTATGTTTTTTAGATCCTACATGTAAGTGAAATCATTTGGTATTTCTCTCTCTCTGACTAATTTCACTTAGCATAATACCTTCTAGGCCCATCCATGGTGTCAAAAATGGCAACATCTAATTTTTTTTTTTGGACTGGGTAGCATTCCAGTTATATATATAAATCGAATTTTTATCCATTCATCTATCAATGGACACTTGGGTGGCTACCGTATCTTAGCTATTATAGATTATGCTTCAGTAAACATAGGGGTGCCTATATCTTAGTGTTTTCATTTTCTTTGGGTAAATGCCTAGTAGCAGAATTACTGGATCATCTGATATTTCCCTTTTTAATTTTTTTTTAACGTTTATTTATTTTTGAGACAGAGACAGAGCATGAACGGGGGAGGGTCAGAGAGAGGGAGACCATCTGAAACAGGCTCCAGGCTCCGAGCTGTCAGCACAGAGCCCGACGCGGAGCTCGAACTCACGGACCGCGAGATCATGACCTGAGCCGAAGTCGGACGCTTAACCGACTGAGCCACCCAGGCGCCCCCCTCTTTTTAATTTTTAAAGGAACATCCGTACTGTTTTCCACAGTGGCTGCATCACTTTACACTGTCACCAATAGTGCATGAAGGTTCCTTTTTCTCCACATCCTCACCAACGCTTGTTATTTCTTATCTTCTTGATAGTAGCCATTCTGACTGGTGTGATGTGTTATGTGGCTGTGATTTGCATTTCCCTGATGAATAATAATGTGGAGCGTCTCTTTCTGTGTCTTCAGGCTATCTGTATGCCCTCTGGAGAAAAAAATGTCTATTCAGGTCTGCCCATTTTTAATTGGACGTTTGCTTATGTTGGGTGTTGGGTGGTGTAAGTTCTTGATATGTTTTGGATTGAGTGGCCCTCATCCCTAGTATTTCCCTTTATCTAATGCCCCTGCTATGTAACTTTTGGTGCCCTTCCACCGTTACTCCGGACTTGGCCATGTGGTCTGCCTTAGTCAAGGGCTTTGCAAATAAAACGTCAGCAGGGTTTGAAGCGCGCTGGTATTTTGGGACCAGTTTTCCCCCTGTGACACCACATAGTCCATCTGTCTGCTGGAGATGAGAAATATGTGTATCAGTCAACTTTGTTACCTGGGCTCACCAACAACCAGCTACCAGACATGAGGGTGAACTCAGCTAAGCTCAAAGCCACCTGGCCAGTCCAGGCTACATTTCTGAGCCAAAGATATATGAGCTAAATAAATCCTTATCACAGTAATCCGCCAAGTCATAGGATAGTTTGCTATTACAGCGTTCTTGTGACAATAGATTCTGATTTAGAGGTGTATAATGACTATTTGTTGATTATAAAGGTCAAAGCAAAATCCTTGCTTCTTGTAAGGAGATTTATCTCTTCAGGCCTCGTGGAGGGCAGCATGAAACCTTTCTCTTGACAATGAACTTCCCATTGCTCAGAGGGCCTTCTCTCCAGTCTGCTCATTGCCCACCAAATACATAGACTTCAAGGGGAAGGAATTGCCCCTAAGAAAATACTAGAACATTCTAGTTCCTGGAAGTATTTCCACACTCACCCCTCACAGATATTAACACACTGACGTTCAGATTAATTTAAAAATCTCATGTAAGTTTAGTTCGCATTAAAATGTCCCCATGATTCTGATCATCTTCGGACGATGGCAGGCTGCACATTGTATGAGTAAAGAGCTGAGGACAGACCTTGGAACCTGGGCTGTGTACCCATAGATGAGTGTTGTATGGGCTTCCTAGCAAAGCAAAATCTAATTTTTTCCCTGCTGTTGCTATAATTGTTCCACAGTTCTTTAACCTTCAGCAGCAAACATTAAACCCAGTGTTGAATTAAAGGAGACCAAAATTTAAATGTAGAATGCACTACTTATGAACTCATTAAACATCATTAACTTTCTATCCAAACACTATTTCAGGGAAAGAGGACCTTGTCAATCTGATGGGCACATCAGGCTGTCAGAGACTGATGTCATCATCTATTTGAATTACACAAGTAATGATAAAAACTTCCATTTACAGAGTGTCTAAAGTGTTTCAATATTGTTCTCTTTACACAATGACAGGCTAATAACCCTGTAAGGTAAGTGTTATTCCCTCCATTTTGCAGAAATGTAAAACAAATACAGTAGCTGAGGTTTCCGGAGGCAAGAAAACCTTTCCAGATCACAGGCTGGCGCATGACTGAGTCAGGGCTCCTACCCGCCACGCTGTAGGCCAGAGGACCCATTCTTACAGGCCCAGATCCTTCCACTTCCCAGGCGTTAGTTACCCTCTCATGGGCAGACAAGCTGGTTTCCAATTAGCTTGGAAGTTACATTTACCCTTGTACATCAACAGGTCGGCATTTTCATTTTGAAACACAATTTGATTTCTAGCCCAGTTTTCTCCTCCAGAGTCTCTTTCATTTGACAATGAGA
The DNA here is from genome assembly GCF_027475565.1 of Acinonyx jubatus. NCBI lineage: Eukaryota > Metazoa > Chordata > Mammalia > Carnivora > Felidae > Acinonyx > Acinonyx jubatus. The sequence continues at coordinate 89,068,739 of NC_069390.1, read as the reverse complement.
CTTTTATACTTGCCCTGCCTACATCTCCGATAGTCTCAAACACTCCAGAAAAATATAAATTCTCACAAGCAGTCGCTAGTCACTTTAATATGAAGACTTAAAGATCAATGAATTTTCTTCATTTGATGCTTAAACATACGGTACCTTCTGATTCTGTTAGTGTAATATGATAATTACAAATGCACATGGTTTAATTATAATGTTTACCATGAGGTTGTAGGCTCCTGATTGTAGAAACGAGAAATGAGATCCCCATATAGCTAATAAGCATTATTCTGCATCGAAGCAGGCCCTGCCCTTCCCTTAACCCATTCCCTCCAGTCTTCTGTTGCCCCTCCCCCCATCCTCTACCAGGGTCGGCTTTTTGGCCAAATGAATCCCAGAGCCTCATATGGCCTTCTTCCCCATCAAGCCTTGTACAGGGTGAACCGTCTCCTGGAAAGATTTTAATAAACAAGTCACATTGAGATATGAATTTACAGCAGCTTAAAATCGTACTGTCTCCAGGTTACATAGGAGATAGTTTTTATAGGAGCGGTGATAAACTTAAAAAATGAAACTGGCAGAAGTCTTAGCATTAACTGAAAGCTTAGGAATTGAAATGCTTTTAGAAGTGAATCATTTCCCAATGCCCCTCTGCTCACATTGCTTAGGTCCCGTTTCTCTCGGTGACCTAACATTGTTCTAGACCAGTAGCAGTAAGTCATGGTTTGGGGGGTGGGGTGGGCAGAAGCACTGCAAAAACGTCTTGCTTTCTCAAGGCCAGGAGAAACCAAGGTTGAAGCTCAAAACTTTAGGTTACCTTCTAAGTGTCCTTCTGTGATTTTATTTTCTGCAACGACATTTTGGTCTGAGTCGAGAAAGATCCATGCTCGTCAGCTTTAAGGTATTTAAAGGAACGTTCGAGTAATTATAATTCATTGTGATGACAGTAGTCCCAATTTAACTGAACAAGAAAGACTGTGTCCACATGTACTCAGTGGTTCACCTTCACGTCTGAAAAGACAGTAGGCAGATCATAGATGGGTATCTGTTGAATTCTAAATTGGGAACATTTGCACACACACACGCATACACACATCGAACATGCACTCACATGCCACACATAGAGCCATAATCCTATACACTCACTACAGGACATACATTTGCTGTCCTTGCGGGTGCACACACGCGCGCGCACACACACACACACACACACACAAATACAATCATTTCTTGAAGTTTGGGGAAAAAAACACTTTTATATATCATTCTTCACACTGTGTATATTTTGCCTTTATGAAAAATCCCAAGAAGGGGAAGATAATGCCAATTCCTTTTTCTTCTTTGTAAAATATTGAATCTGATCAATTGGCAGGTTGATGGATTACTTGCTACAGGGAAGTTTAACTGAATCACCCAAATATTTGTAGTAGGCATTGTTTAACCATCTTGAAACCTTGAGGAAATTGTGGTAGCCCAATGCCTCACTGAAAAATTAGGTCTGGAACAGATCTGATCCTGTTAGGTTTCTCTTTACTGATAGATAAGGACTAGCAACTCTGTACTCTTTTATGGGATCCTCAGGTCTGTCAGACAACCCCCCCATCCTTGTAATTCTGGATTTAGAAGCATTTCTGGAATTAGGACACTGGGGAAGGGGTATGGAAAGAGGAAGGGAGTTAAGTAGAACTGAAATGCTCTGTCCTTCACACCCACCCAGTGATATTTTCACCTCACTCCAGGACTACAAATATGAAGGAACACCAGCCAATAAACCCTGTAGCTTGGATTATTATATTTGTCAGATGAGTCTTGAGAACAGACCTACGACAGGAGACCACAGAACTTCATGAATTAGCCCACTTTTACCTAGTTCTTTACAGCAAGTACTTGACTAAAGCACCAAATGGTACTGTGGAAGTCACATTTTATTCTTTCTTTATTTAGAAAGTGTTTATTGAGCACTTACTATATACCAACCTCTTCTAAGTTCTATGAATAGAGTAGCAACTCTGTATTTTAAAGTGCCACTAAGGGGTGCCTGCATGGCTTCATTGGCTAAACACTCAACTCTGGGTCTCTGCTCAGTTCTTGATCTCAGGATCGTGAGTTCAAGCCCCACGTTGGGCTTTGCACTGGGCGTGAAGCCTACTTAAAAAAAAAAAAGCCAAAAAAAATCCTCTGAAAGACACTGAACTTACATTTAATTGACAGAAAATAAATTTAAAAAGATGAATTTAAAATAAACAAGACTTTGTATCTCCCTCCCACACACTGCAGATGATAAGGAATGTATTAGAGCAGGGGGCTAGAGAGAGTTCTGGGTAGCGCCTTTGAAACATGTTCAGTTCTCTTGCATTAGACCAGGGACACAGATTACATTCAAAGGAATGTTTGGCAGGTGTGTTGGTGCTGTGCGGGTGGCAGTTTGGGGGACTGATGTTGGGCACTGTCTCTTCCTTTCCTTCCAGGGGCTGCACCTCTCTGATAAGGTTGCTTCAAAGGGGAAGTATGGCTGTTTGGCAGGCTGTGAATCCTGCCTGTCCTGTTTGTAGGTACAATGAAAACAAATGAAAGTCAGCTGGATTTCAGTGAAGGCTGCCAAGAAAGCTGTGCTCCGAGCTGCTCATGACACTGTCCTCTTTGTTGGGTCTATTTTTGTTGTAGAGGCATAGTTGTCTCTGGCGAGAGCCTGCAGACTCCCCACAGAGGAAGAGAATCAATCCGTGTTTTCTCTCCTTTCGAGTGGAGCTGACTTGCAGAGCAGGTAAGCTTTCATATGACGTTATCGTGCCTGCCCAGTCACCTCTAGTGGAGCCTTTAGTATCCAGGAAAGTGCTTCATAAACCTACCTGGAGGCTGAGACAGAAGGTGATGAAGAGAAGTGCGCATGGACTGAAGATGGTCAACTACAGTTGGAACCCAACTGGTCAGGTTAGCCGAAAACCTGTTCTTGCTTGTAAATGAATGAAGGTTCCTGGGACTTCAGCCATATTCAGTAACAATCTATAAATTCAAAGTTTAATGTAAAAGTATGGAGTGAATGCAACTTGTTCTAGTTGCTTTGTTTGATTCCGTGACTCAAGAGAATTACTACTCCTCATTTCAACCTATGTTTGATGGGTAGAGAAAGGCAAAACATCTAGGCAAAATCAAAGGAAAGAAAGAAAGAAAAAGAGGAAGGAAGGAAGGGAGGAAGGAAGAGGAAGAAAGAAAGAGAGGAAGGAAGGAAGGAAGGAAGGAAGGAAGGAAGGAAGGAAGGAAAGAAGCGCGAGCCTGCTTATCCTTTGAACTATGGAGTCGACCAGAGTTGACAGTTGTCTGGACAATTACCTTAGAAGAAGGCTTCCCATGGTAGATCCATTACATAGAAAAGCTTGTCTAATGATGTCAGCTAATAGAGGTTAAATGTAACTACTTAAGAAAGTTGTTGATTCTCGTGTATTGTCATTGCCATGATATGCTTCCAGAATACCTTTTTAATGTATCACATTAAAGATTAAAGAGAAAAATCATATGATTACAACAAAAAGAAAAATAGGTTGAGAAAGTACAATACTTATTCATAAGAGGTTTTAAAAGTCAGGCAAAGAAGAAAGCATCCTTCTTCTTATAAAATTCTTACCACAAACACCACATTCGTTTCTCAAATATAAGCATTCCTGCCAAAGTCAGGAAAAGCCAGGGATATTTACGACATTTACCTATTCACCCCTATCCAACATTATGCTAGAAATCATATGCAGTGTAATACAACAAGAAAAGCAAATGGTATAAAGAAGGAAAGAAACTGAATTATTATTTTTAATAGATGGATGCCAAGATAATTTATAAAATATTTGAATTATTAAGATAATTCAGTAAAATTGCTACATTAATTTCAAACCTATCAACATTGAAAATACATTGAAAGCCGCCAATTAGAAACAATAATAGGAAAACAGTGGCATCGATTTTCAGTAGCACTAAAACTCTCTACCAAACTCATTCTACCAAACTTACAAGGAAACTGTAAATAGCTAAAATACAGTAATCCAAGTTCATACTCCTTTAGGTCAAGAGAACAGAATAGAAGTCTGGGACTTAGCTCTTAGACAGATGGGGATTTGTATAAGGAAGAGGTTACAGGACAGATTAATGGGGAACGAAGGAATTATTTAATAGAGAAGGAATTGTTTAATATTTTCCTGAGCCAATTAACTATGTAAAAAGAAAATAAAAGTAAAATTATATCCCTACTGCATCCTAAACACAAAACAATTCCATATTCATTAGAGACCTAAATGTAAAGAGCAAAATATAATATTTTTTTAGAAAATAAGAGTGTATATTTACAGTATCAGAGTAAGAAAATATTTCTGACAAAAGACCTAAATAACACATAATAAAGGGAAAGATAGACACATGAAAAGGAAAAACACCCCTTCTTAGTAACAGTATAAACAGTCTTAAGAACTTACAACTTAAAAAATGCATTTATTTTGCATATTACTAGTAAATATAAGTATTTTGAATATATAAAGAGCTCATTTAAGATGAATAAGAAAAATATAAGGTACCAAATAGTAAAAAATATCAGAAGTTTTGCACTAGCAGATTTGAGGTCAGGTGATCTGAAAGATCAATATATTTATTAAGAAATGCTCTGTATTTGAGGCAGTCTTTTCTTTGCACTGTTTTCATATGCACAAGCTTTAGTTTTAATAGTTAAACAACACAAGTGCCCCAACAATATAGTTTAAATTTCAGGTACCATGGCATATTATTGGTGACCGATTGCATAAAATACAAACTTTGCTGCTGGCTTCTCAGTTTGCAAATTGCTATGCAAATAACTTGCTTATCATGATCAGTGACCAGCTATGTCTCCTCTTTCAATCTGTGAGTCGTTGGTCATCGCTCATCCGTTCTTTAGTTCACACAGAGACAGCAGTGCACGTAATTGCATCGCTTCTTTGTCTCCTCGAAATAGCACCATGTACCGTTTTGTAAGAATGAATACTTGAAAGGGGAAACGGGCCAACAAAGATGAAAGTGCAGCGAAGAAATGAAAAGTAATTACACTGGAAGTGCAATTTGAATCAAATGTAAATGAGGTTGTAAAGGAACTAACTGACCCCGGATACACTGGCACCCACCACTTGGGAGGACACTATGGAACTTAGTGAGGGCGAACTCACCCAAGCAGATGAGGAAATGGCATAGTGAATAGGAGGAAGTGTTGCCTGCCAAGAAAACTTTATAATAAAGGGGACACTCAAGAGTACTTAGACCTTGTATGTAAGGAAAGTGTAAAAGGTAAAAGTTTTACTAACTTTTAAGTGTTGAACTAAAATGTTGAACTTGGAAAGGAGTAGGGTGATCCGTTAAGTAAGGCATAGAAACAACACTTTCTCTATGTCCTGCTATACAGCAACAAGAAGGCAAGCACTATGTAAACCACTCTTTTTTTTTTTAATTTTTAATTTAATTTTTAATTTAATTTTTTTAAACATTTATTTATTTTTGAGACAGAGAGAGACAAAGCATGAACGGGGGAGGGTCAGAGAGAGAGGGAGACACAGAATCTGAAACAGGCTCCAGCCTCTGAGCCGTCAGCCCAGAGCCCGACGCGGGGCTCGAACTCACAGACCGCGAGATCATGACCTGAGCTGAAGTCGGCTGCTTAACCAACTGATCCACCCAGGTGCCCCTTTTTTAAATTTTTTAAAATCTTTACTGATTTATTTTGAGACACAGAGAGAGAGAGAGAGAGACAGAGAGAGAGACAGAGAGACAGAGACAGAGAGAGAGGGCATGTCCTTGTGAGCCAGGGAGGGGCAGAGAAGGAGAGACAAAATCCCAAGCAGGTTCCATGCTGTCAGTGCAGAGCCTGATGAAGGGTTCAATCTCAGGATCCCTGAGATCAAACTACTCTTTTTAAAAATGATGGGGGGCAGGGCGCCTGGGTGGCTCTTGATTTCAGTTCAGGACACGATCTCACGGTCCATGAGATTGAGCCCTGCATCTGGCTCAGTGCTGGCTCCAGCACAGAGCCTGCTTGGGATTCTCTCTCTTTCCCTCTCTCTGCCCTTCCCCCTTCTGTCTCTCTCTCTCAAAATAAAGAAGTAAACCTTAATTTTTTTAAAATAATAAAAGAATTCTTAAATACTGCCAATAAAGCATAAATCAATCAACTATTTTGAAATGAGTTGGTCACTATCTAGTAAAGTGAAGCCACGCATACCCTACAACTCAATAACTTGACTCACTGATCTATATACACCAAAGAGACTTTTCTAAATATGCACCATGAGATTAAATAAGTATATTTCAGCGTCATTTATAAAGGGAACTATTAGAAATAACTTAGGTGTCCAAAAACAGGAGTAAAGTGTAGTGTGTTTAATCAAAGGAACACTAAGTAGCAATTAATGCTTTAAAAAGCTAAATATATGTTTATAAACATGAATAAATATCAAAAGTTCTAAGGTAAAAAACTCTGTTTCCAAAATTATGCATTTTAGAACATTCACATAGCATTTAAAACTGGAAAATATTATACAATCCATGGATAAGAAGAGTACATACCAACCTTTAGAATAGCACTTTTCTCAGGATTAAATATATGGCTCTGGATGGAGTATATGAGTGAGGATATGGCTCTATCTAATGTTTTATTTCTTACAAAAATGTCAACATTAAAATGGCAGACAACGTTACCACATAACAAATCTGCATGGTAGGTGCATATGCATCTGTAATACAGTTTATGTACCTTTCAATATATTTGAAATATCTCATAATGTATTTTATTATAACTGTTTTGTCCAGCTATAGTTCTTTTTGCCTATTGATTGGTTTGAGTTAAAATAAAGTACACTTCTCATAACAATATCACACATGCATTACAAAAACTTTGGATGAAAACTGTATAAGTGAAAGTAAATTATATCACCCATGGCCACCCAGAAATATCACCACTGATTCATTCATTGACTCATTCATCTACTAATTTACTAATGCATTAAATAAATGTGCATCTTCTGCACCCTGGACACATTGTAGGAAAATATAATACATGTTCTCATAGGGCTTATCATCTAGTGGGGTAATATCCACAATAAGAAAAGAAAAGAAAAGTGTGCATAGAAATAGGGATAGAGACAAAAATAGAGACAAGAAATAGAGCTTTCATTCTGTAAATTTCCCAAGTCATTTTTATGCATTGCTTTACACAATTGGTATAAACCGTTTAGTTCTGGTTTTAAGCATAGGTGCTAGATGGGAGATATAAAAAAGGGGCACTGGATGACAGGTAAATTATGTATTATTATTATTACAATTATTATTGACCTTTCCCAATTTAAAGGAAAAAGGCCCTTTATTCCATTTATTCAACTGAAATTTTTAAGATGCAGAAAATCTTAACTACAACATTTTGGCAATGAAAGTAAAACTTATTTTCTCTATTTTGCTCTGCATGTGAGAAGGACAAAATGGCCTTTTTATTTTAGTGATTTTTCTAGCAGGGGATTTCAACCTTATTGAGGCATTGTTAGCCAAGTTGAACAGAACAGAACTCCTTATTGTTAGAAAGCAAATCCACCCAAACCAAAGGGTAAAAGAAATAGCATATTATTTGATCTTGGGAAAAGAGCAAAAGTTAAAGAAAAACCATAATAAAACTTCCGGCTTTAATTTCAATATTTATGGATCTTGGAAATTAAGAAAAAGCTGGGCAAACTAAGAAGCAGTGACTTTGCTTAGACTAATCAGGTAAATAGCCACCCCAAAATCTAGAGCGAGAGGAATATCCAGAGAGACACAGAAAGATCTGCTTACCTGCAGAAGCCACTAGATCTATTAACGAATGGGAATATTTAAATGATAATTACAATGAATTGCTGGAAGCTGAATGTAGACCATCCTTGGAATAAGAAATCCTGGGGTCCACAGTCTTAAGGGAACCCCATATTTTTGTGAGCATTTGTCTTCAGAAATCCCATTAGATTCTCAGGGTAAAGATCCTGAGAAATATCCCCAAACTCTAGCAAGTGGAGTGGAAGAGTAATCATTATGAAATACACCCAGAGCCTCCTTTCTAACAAAATGGTGGAAATAAACATTGGGCTCATCAATAGTCTTGATATATTTAAGAAAATAATCAATGACCTTGAATACATGCCAATAGAATCTTCCTAAACTAAAATGCAAAGAGAAAAAAAATGAGTATATAACAAAACAAATGGAACAGAACATGTAACAGCAAAACAGTATCAAAAGGTACCATATGAATAATTAGAATTCAAGAAGAAGAATTTATATATATAAAAAATTATATATATACACATACATATGTGTGCGTGTGCATACACACACATGTAATAAGAGAAAACTTTCCAAAATTAATGACAAACACAAAGCCTTAGATCCAGGAAGCTCAGAGAACCACGCAGGATTAATATACACACACACACACACACACACACACACACATACACACACTTAAACATAATATATCCAAATTGTAGAAAGACAAATACAAAGAGAAAATCTTGAAAACTTCCAGAGTCAAAAAAGTTTTTTACTTATAGAGGTAAAAGGATAAGAATTACTGTGAACTTCTCAATAGACCATGCAAGCAACAACAGTGTACAATGATTTTTTTTGAATGTTGGAAGAAGAAACCACAAACTTAGAATAATCCTCTGACATTGAAGGAGAACTACTTTCTCAAACAAACAAAAAAAAAAAAAAAGGGAAATTCATCACCAGAACACTTTCCCTGCAAGAAATGTTAAAATAAATTTTTTAGGCAAAAGAAAAATTATATACTTCAGAAACATGAATCTAAACAAAGGGTGAATGAATGAAGAATGAGTAAATAAAGGCAAAATAGAATCTTTTGGTTTTATTAATTGATCTGAAAGATTACTGGAACCAAAATTTAGTTCTTTGAAAAAATTAACAAAATTGCCAAACCTTTGGTTAGTTAGACTAAGAAAGAGAGAAGACTCAAATTATTAAAATCATAAATGAAAGTTGGGGCATTACTACCAATTCTACAGAAATAAAAGATTATAAGGAGTACTATGAACAACTGTAAGCCAACCAACTGGATAGCCTAGAAGAAATGGGTAAAACTATGGAAACAAACAAACAAAATCTACCAAGAAGAAATGACAAAGAAATAGAAAATCTGAATAGATTGTGTGTGTGTGTGTGTGTGTGTGTGTGTGTGTGTGTGTGTGTGTGTTATATACCACTACACAGTTAACTCAATTCTAACATTGTCTACCTGAAGACAGCATCAGATCCCACAAGTTAAGGGCTCAGTCCCATGAGACTGCTCTTCCTCTCCCCTTTGAGAAACCCTTTGCAAGCCCAGGTTGTCACCTATGCTCTTCTGACTATCAGAGGTTCCAACAGGTTTCTCCTTGGGTTTGACTGATTTGCTAGAGTGACTCACAAAGCTCAGAAAAGCAGTTTACATGATATTTACCAGTTTGTTATACAAGGATATGATTGATAAAGGATACAGATTAACAACCAGAGGGAAGAGATGCATAGAGCAAGGGGTATGGGAAGGAGTGTGGGGCTTCCATGCTCTGAACATGCAACTTTCCCTGAATCTTCATCTTTTCACCAATCTGGAAACTCTCAGAACCCTGTGCATTTTGTTTTTGTATAAGGACTTCACTACATAGGCATGGTTGAGTCAGTCATTGGCCACTGGTAATTGAACATCATCTCTACCACACCTCATCTCTCTTTCCCAGAGGTTGGGAAGGGGGTGGGGCTAAAAGTTCCGACTCTCTAATCACATGGTTGTTTCCCCTGGCAACCAGCACCCATTTTTGGATACTTGGAGGTTTTCCAAAAGTCATCTCATTGACATAACAAGACACGTGTGTTGTTCTCATCACGTAAGAACTCCAAGCGTTTTAGGAATTTCGTGTGTTCCTAAATAGAGAGCTAGTAATGGGGACAAAGACCAACTATATATTTCTTATGATAAATTGTAATACATGATCTCTAACTAGTAGGGAGATTGAGTCAGTAATCAAAAACTGCCTAACAGAGGAAAACTTTGGACCAGATGGCTTCACTGGTGAATTCTACCAAACATTTAAAGAAGAATTAATACTAATCCTTCCTAAACTTTTACCAAAAATTGAGAAGGGAACGGTTCCTAACCAAGTCTATGAGGCTAGCCTTATCTTGATACCAAAGCCAAAAAGAGACACTATAAGAAAACTATGGCCTTTTGTAGCAACATGGATGGAACTGGAAAGTGTTATGCTAAGTGAAATAAGTCATGCAGAGAAGGACAGACTCCATATGTTTTCACTCCTATGTGGATCCTGAGAAACTTAACAGAAGACCATGGGGAGGGGAAGAAAAAAAATGGCTAGAGAGGGAGGGAGCCAAAACATAAGAGACTCCTAAAAACTGAGAACAAACTGAGGGTTTATGGGGGGTGGGAGGGAGGGGTGGGTGGGTGATGGGTATGGAGGGCACCTGTTGGGATGAGCACTGGGTGTTGTATGGAAACCAATTTAACAATAAATTTCATAATAAATAAAAAAAAAAGAAAACCACAGACAAATGTTCCTTCTGAACATTGATGTAAAAATCCTCAAAAGTTACTAGCAAACAGAGTTAGGGTGCATACTAAAAGGCCTATACACCATGACCAAGTGGAATTTATTCCTGGAATGTAAGAATGGTTTGACATATGAAAATTGACCAGTGTAATACACCACATCAACAGAATGAGGGAAGAAAAACACATGACCTTCTCAACTGATGAATGGAAAGCATTTGACAAAATCTGACACCTTTTCATGACCATAATAATGGATAAACCAGAAAGAGAAGGATACTACTTCAACCTAATAAAAGTCATATATTAAAAAATACATAGCAACATCATACTCAATGGTGAAACACCGAAAGTGTTAAGGTCAAGAACAAGACAAAGGTGTCCATCTTCACAACTTCTATTTCGACATAGTACTGGAAGTTCTAGCCAAAGCAGTTTGGCAGGAAAAAGAAATAAAAGGCATCCAAATTTGAAAGGAGGAAGTAAAATTACCTCTGTTTGCAAGTGTTATGACCTTATATGGAGTAAACCAAAACACCTGGTAGAACTAATAAATAAATTCAGCAAAATAGCAACAAGGTCAACATGTAGAAATAAGTTGTATTTCATTGCAGAAACAATAAACAATCTGAAAAGGAAATTACAAAAACAATTCAGTTTCTACTAACATTGAAAAAGAATAAAATGCTTAGGCATTAACTTAACAAAGGAGATAAAAGCCCTGTACAGTGAAAATGATAAGACACTGATAAAAGAAATTGAAGAAACAAGTGGAAAGATATTCTATGTTCATGGATGGGAAGAATCAGTTGTTAACATTTCAATACTACCCAAAGCTATCTACAGATTCAATGCAATTCCTATTAAAATTCCAACAACATGCTTTGGAGGAATAGAAAACCCATCTAAAATTCAAGTGGAATTTCAAAGAACCTGAATAATCAAAATAATCTTGAAAAAGAACAAACGTGGAAGGCTCTCACTTCTGGATTTCAAAATTTACTACAAAGCTAAAGTGATAAAAACAGGGTGAAATTGGTGTAAAGATTGACATGAAAACCAATGGAAAAGAATAGAGAACCCAGAGATAAACACTTACATGTATGATCATGTAGTTTTGACAAGATTTACAAGGCCATTCAATGTGAAAAGTACAGTCTTTCCAACAAATGGTCCTGAGAAAAACTATCCATATGTGGAAGAATGTTGTTAGATGCTTACCTAACACCTTCTACAAAAATTAACTCACAATGGAGTAAGGGCCAAAATGTAAGACTTAAGACAGCAAAACTCTTAGAAGAAAACATAAGATAAAACCTTGTGTCCTTGTTATTTGCCATGATTTCTTGGATATGACACCAAAGGCACAGATAAAAAGAAATAAAAGCAACAATAAAAAAAGACAAATTGGACTTCATAAAAATAGTTTTTAAATTTTGTGCACCAAAAAACAGTACCAATAAAGTAAAAAGGCAACCCAAAGAATAGGAGAAAAAATTTATAAAACCTATATCTGATACTCAGCATTCAGAATATATAGAGAACTCCTAAAATATAACCACAAAAACAACCTGATTCATAAATGATAAAGGGCTTTTCTAAAGAAGATATACAAATGGCCAATAAACACGTGTACAGATGCTCAGATTCACTAATCATTAGGGAAATTCAAATCAAAACTATAGTGAAATGCCACCTCACACCCACTGCGATGGCTACTATGAAAACAAAAACAAAAACATAACAGAAAACAAGTGCTGGGAAGGATGTTGAGAAACTGCAACTCTTGTGCACTACTGATGGGAATGTGAAACAGTACACCTGCTCTAGAAAACGTTTTGGTAAGTCCGCAAAAAATTAGAAGTAGAATCACAGTATAATCCAGAAATTCCACTTCTGGGTATATATCCAAAAGAATTTAAAGCAAGGTCTCCTAGAGATACTAGTAAATCCATGTTTTCGAGCTGAAACATGAAACAAACCAACGGTCTATCAACAGAGAAATGGATAAGCAAAATGTGGTATATACGTACAGTGGAATATTACTCAGCCTTAAAAGGAAATTCTGCAGCATGCTACAAATGGATGAAACTTGAGGACATTATGCTAAGTGAATTAAGTCAGTAACAAAAAGACACATACTGTATGATTTCACCTATATGAAGTGCTTAGAGTAGTTGAAATCATAAAGGCAGTATAATGGTGGTTGCCACAGGGGTGGGGGACAGAAGAGGGGGGAATTAATTGTTTAATGGGTATAGAGTTTTAGTTTTACAAGATGAAAAGTGTTATGGTGGTGATAGTTGTACAACAATGTGAATATATTTATGATTGACTCATTTCCATTGTATGAGGGGTGGTCTATGGCCATACCATTCCTTGTGGGTCATAAACTTAAAAATGGTTAAGGTGATAAATTGTGTGTTACATGTATTTATCACACACACACACACACACACACACACACACACACACACACACACAAACTGGCTGCTTAATGTGATAGCAAAAACAATGTATTTGGTGATTATAGCATATGGATAAATGAAATAAATGAAGCAATGTCACAGGAGATGAGCGGAAGAAATTAGGGATACTCTGTGATAAGGAATCTACACCATACATGTGTAGCATAATGTTATTTAAAGGTAAATTTATATTAGTTAAAAATGTATGTTGTAAATTCTAAGGCAACTCCTAGTTTTGTTTAAAAAGTAGTTAATTGATATGCCAACAGAGGATATAGAATCACATACAAATAAGAAACAGTTGTAACAATGGCAGATACTAATCAGACTATATCAATAGTTACTTTAAATGTGAATGGTCTAAATATGCCAATTAAAGGCAGATATTTCCAGAGTGGATAAAAATACAACATGTAACTGCATGTTTTCTATAAGAAATTCACTTTGAATATAAAAACTCTAATAGGTTAAAAGTGAAAATATAAATATACCATGCTAACATTCATCAAAAGGAAGCTGGAAATTACTCTAGTAATTTCATAGAATTCAGACTTCAGTATAAAGATCATCAGGGATAAAGAGGTGAATCACATAATGATACAGAGGTGATTTCTCTAAGAATACATGATAATCCTGAACATTAACACACCTAACAACAGAACATAAAAATATATGAGGCAAAATCTGACAGAAATGAAAGGGGGTATAGATTTACCGTTGCAGGATTCTTTACTTCAAAACCTGGGATTCGTGGTCTCACCGCTTCGAAGATTGAAGAGGGGGACACAAAATGAGCAGCAGACAAATGTTTGTGAAAGTATAGATTAGAAAGCAAGAATAGTATGAAAGCTGTCTTTACAGAGAGGGGACATTTGCCTGTGGACTGTAGGCAAGGGTCTTTCTTTTATAAGGTGTTGGTCACCCCCCACCCTTCACTTCCCTCTTGTTCCTTCGCAGGTTTTAGTCTTATTGGCTTGATTAACTCTAGGTGCTGGGTTGTCCATTCCTGATTGACTCGTTTCCATTGTATGACAGGTAGTCTACGGCCATACCATTTCTTATGGGTCATAAGTTTTATGGACTAATTATTTTTAGTCAGGTCTTTTGTCAAATTCCTGAGGGGAACCTGACGGGGAGGGAGTGGTATCTGTTACATTCTTAAGAGGAATCTTATGCTTGAGGGGGTTTGCTGTGGTCAGACCCTCCCAGCATTGTTCCAAAATCTATGTTTTTCCCCATCCAGGAACGTCAGGTCCTAATCTTTCCCTCTCTGCCTATTATATCCTATCTTTTCCCTATCATCACTATTCTATTTGGAGACCTTAATATTCCTCCATCAGGTATTGATCAAGCAGGCAGAGTATCAGTAAGGATAGAGATGATCTAACTAGCATTATAAATCAACTGGACTTAAGTGACATTTATAGAGTATTTCATCCAACAATAACAGAATTAACATTCTTCTTAAGTTCCAATGGAACATTCACCAAAATAGACCATACTCTGGACTGTAATCCATATCTTAACAACTTTAAGTGACTAGATGTCACACACAGTATACTCTAAGAGCACAATGGAATTAATCAGAAATCAATAAGGGACAGCTGGAAAATTATCAAATATTTAGAAATTCAACTTTATAAATGTATTCAACTCCATATAAGTGTATGTGTATGCATGTGTGTGTATACGTGTGTGTGTGTGTGTGTGTGTGTGTGTATAGAGAGAGAGCGCGAGAGAGAGTGAAAGAAACATATAGATCAAAGAAGTCTCATGGGAGATTTAAAAATACTTGGAACTAAATGAAAATGAAATATAACATCAAAGTTTGTGGGATGCAGTGAAAATGACAGAGGGAAGTTTATGCCACTAAAAGCACATATTAACAAAAAATAAAGAACTAAAATCAATAACCTGAGTTTGTGGGAAACTAGGAAAAAAGTGAAATTTAAATCTAAAGCACAAAATGAAAATTAGAGAAGAGATCAATTAAATTATAATCAAGAAAATAATAGAGAAAATCAATAAAACCAAAGTTCGGTCCTTTGAAAAGATGAATTCAATTTGTAAAACTCTAGCCAGGCTACACAAGGGAAGAAGAGAGAGGACACAGATTCACAACAGTAGAAAAGAAAGAGGGTAATCATTAATGATCTTATGGGTGTGGGTTTGGCTCCTGGGTTTGTCCAGCAAAGCCAAGGAAGGCAGAGGAGATTATTCAAGACTCCATGCAAGTCAAGAGAGGTGAGAGGGAGGCCAAGGGAAGTCTCTCTGAGCTGCTCCCAAGCTCCCATATTTATTAAGCATACATTTAGAGTAACATTATGCAATATGTCAATGGGCTACATGCCAGTAAGAATGAATTGAAAACGTGCGGAAAAACAAATTAAGACAGGATAAAATATTCCATGCGATAACATGGTCTAAGTAATTTATGAGTACAGGCAGGACCTAACCCCTAGATATACATTCACTAGATAAGTGAAGCATGGCCTGCTATTTTCAGCAAGACCAGAAAGCAGTGTCTACTTTGCAATGCGTTATCTCTTAACCCAGGATATAGCTATTTGATTTCCCCCACATGGGCATTAGAATGAAATAAAGGACTGCTATCAACAATTCTATGCCTACGAATTTGGTAACTTAGCTGAAATGGGTATCTGCGTGGCTCAGTCAGTTGAGCGTCTGACTCTTGATTTCGGCTCAGGTCATGATCTCATGGTCATGGGATGGAGCCTGGGTTGGGCTCCAGGCTAAGCATGGAGCATGCTTGGGATTCTCTCTCTCCCTCTCTCTCTGCTCCTCTTCCACTCATGCTCTCTCTCAAAAAAAAAAAGAAACATTAAAAAAAAAACCAGACCAATTCTTTGAACTATAAAAACACTATCACAACTGTCACAAGAAATGGGTAAGGTGAATAGCCCTGTGTTTATAAAAAATTAAAAAATGAATTATTTAGAAATAGCTTTCCAAAATAGTCATCAAATCCAAAGGATTCATGGATAAATTCAAACACTTAAGGAAGAAATTATACCAATTCTCCACAATTTTGTCCTGAGAGAATATTTCCTAACTTTCTGTTAATGTATGAATCCCATCTTTCCCATCTAATGACATTAGAAGAAAGAAAAATTTCAGAACATATCACTTATGAACATAGATCTAAAATCCTTCGACAAAATAGTCAACATCGTTCAGGAAGTCCTAGCTAGAACAATAAGAATAGCAAAAGAAATAAAATGTATACAGATTGAGAATCAAAGAATATATAATTCTTTATTCACAGATAATATGATTGTCTATATAGAATTCTTCCTCCCCAAGCCCCAAAACTAATAAGCTACTATAGAAAAGTCACAGGACACAAGGTTAATACACAAAAGTCAATTGCTTTTATATATATCAAGATGATCAATTGGACTTAGAATTGAAAAATACTATTTACAATAGCATAAAAATGAAATACTTAGGGATCATAAATATGTACAGAGTATTATTCAGCCAACTGCAAAACACTGATGAAAGAAACGAAAGATCTAAAACATGGGAAGATGTTTCATGTTCACTAATTCAAAAAAATATTAAGTTGTCAATTCTGCCCAATTTAATGTATGGGTTCACCGAAATTAGTCAAAATTCTTGCAAGCCATTTTGTAGGCATTAGCAGGTTCTAGAATTTACATGCAAAGCTAAAAGACCTAGAATAGGTAACACAAGAAGAGCAAAATTAGAGCCTCACTGCCCGATTTCAAAGCTTAGTATAAATTAAAGTAATCATGACAGTGTCGTATTGGTGATAAATTTAGATACACAGATTAGGAAGCCCAGAAATTGACTTGCACACGTACCGTCAACTAATTTTTGATAAAAGTACGATGGCAATCCAATGAAGAAAGGATAGTCTTCTCAGCAAATGATTCTGTAACGATCTAATGTTTATATGCCAAAAAAGAAAAGCACCCAATCATGGACCTTACACCTTGCACAAAAAAATTAAAACAAAATTGATTATAGACCTAAAGGCAAAATGTGCAACTATAGAAGCCCTAAAAAAAAAAATAGAGAAAATCCATGTAGACTTTGGGTTTGATGATGGGTCTTTTTTTTTTTTTTTAAGTCTTTTTTACATTGATTTATTTTTGAGAAACAGAGTGAGACAAAGCGTGAGCGGGGGAGGGGCAGAGAGAGAAGGAGACACAGAATCTGAAGCAGGCTCCAGGCTCTGAGCTGTCAGCACAGAGCCTGATGCGGGGCTGGAACTCACAAATTGTGAGATCATGACCTGAGCCGAAGTCGGACGCTCAAACGACAGAGCCACCCAGGCGCCCCAATGATGGGTCTTTTATATACCACACCAAAAGCAGGAAAAAGAAATTAAGTTGATCTTTATTAAAATTTAAAGCTTTTCCTCTGTGAAAGGCACTGCTAAGGGAATAAAAAGACAAGCCATAGACTGGGTGAAATGTTTCCAGAGCAGGCTTAACACTCGATAAGAAATCAAACCTAAACAGAAAATGGGCAGAGGATCTGAACAGACACCTCATCAAAGATCTGCAAATGGGGCGTCTGAGTGGCTCAGTCGGTTAAGCGTCCGTCTTTGGCTCAGGTCATGATCTTGCAGTTCGTGGGTTCAAGCCCTGCGTCAGGCTCTGTGCTAACAGCTCAGAGCCTGGAGCCTGCTTCGGATTCTGTGTCTCCCTATCTCTCTACCCCTCCCCTGCTCATGCTCTGTCTCTCTCTCTCTCTCAAAAATAAAGATTGAAAAAAAAAGAAGATCTGCAAATGGCAAATAAGTATATAAAAAATGCTCTATATCATTTGTCATTAGCAAAGTGCAAACTAAAACCACAATGAGATATTACTAAAAATAAAAATAAATAAAAACCTGACAATACAAATTGCTGCCAAGAATGTTGAGCACAGGAACTTTCATTCTTTTTCTTTTTTTAATGTTTATATACTTTTGACAGAGAGAGAGAGAGACAGAATGCAAGTGGGTTAGGGGCAGAGAGAGAGGGAGACACAGATCCGAAGCAGGCTCCAGGCTCCGAGCTGAGCTGTCAGCACAGAGCCCAACGCTGGGCTCGAACTCACGAGCTGTGAGATCATGACCTGAGCCGAAGTCAGCCGTTCAACCGACTGAGCCACCCAGGCATCCCAGGAACTTTCATTCTTTGCTGAAGGAAATACAAAATGATATAGAAGTATGGAAAACTGGAAATATTTCATAAAGCTAAATATAATCTTACTATATAATCCATGAATTGATCTTCTAGTTACCCAACTATTTTGAAAATGTATATACATACGGGGCACCTGGGTGGTTCAGTCAGTTAAGTATCTGCCTCTTGATTTCTTCTCAGGTCATAATCTCACAGTTCATGGGTTCCAGCCCCAGGTCAAGCTCTGCGCTTACAGTGTGGAGCCTGTTTGGGATTCTTTCTCTCTCCCTCTCTCTGTCCCTCTTTTGTTTGCACTCTCTGTCTCAAAAATAAATAAATAAATAAGCTTAAAAAATGTTTAAAAAAGAAAAGGTATATACATATGAAAACCTGCGGATTAATGTTTATAGCAGCTCTATCCATAATTTCCCCAAAGTGGAAGAAGCCAAGATGTTCTTTTTTTTAAAGCAGATTTGGGAGTCCAACCTAAGAAATCTGTTTCCTTTTTTCTTCAAGTTTATTTATTTATTTTTGAGAGAGAGAGAGAGAGAGAGAGCACACAAGTGGGAGAGAGACTCATGCACAGAGGGAGACACAGAATCTGAAGCAGGCTCCAGGCTCTGAGCTGTCAGCAAGAGCCCAACACTGGGATCGAACCCATGAACCATGAGATCATGACTTGAGCAGAAGTCAGACACTTAACTGATTGAGCCACCCAGGTGCCCCAACCAAGATGTTCTTGACTAGGTGCATGTATAAACAAATTGTGATACATTTTCCAATGGAATACTATTCAGTGATAAAAAGAAATGGACTAACAAGCCAGGTAAAGTATGTAAAGACACGAATGAATCTTAAATGCAGATTGTTAAGTGAAATGTCAGTTTGAAAAGTCTACATACTGCATGATTCCATTTATATGATAATATGTAACAGGCAAAAATATTGAAATGGTAAAATAGTGGTTGCCACGTATTTAGAGTATGGGTAGGGTTGAGTAGATGAAGCATAAGAGATTTTTTTAGGGTGGTACAACTATTCTGTACAATACTCTAATGGTGGATACATGACTATATGTATTTGTTCAAGCCTATGGAACCTCATACTACAAGGGGTAAACCTCAATGTGTGCAAATAAAAAGATGACTTAGAAGAATAGGGGATACCAAGATATGATGCAGACTGTGATAAAAGAATGAAACTATATTACAAATGTATGAAACGACTGTACTGAATGGAGTGGTGGGGAAGGAAACTGACATAAGTAACTTTGAAAATGAGTGGAGTCTCTAAGACTGTCGACCAAAAGGACGATATAGCAATGTCTTCTAGTTAATAAAGTTTTCCCCCCATGAGGGAACCATTCGGTTCCATTCGGTTACCATTACCGAACAGTATGCTGTAATTGAATACTTAATTAAATGGATCCAGATTGGTGGGATCCAGTTTTCTCACTCTTGGAGTTGGAAGTTACAGATAAATAAAGGGAGAAGTCTGGAATAATCCTTGTGATAACGGATTACAGTTACAGACATCAATGTCAAATAATGTTTAACTTATTAAAGATACAGATGGATACAGGTGAAAACACCTATCAAAATATTTATAATTATGTATATATGGAGGGCTTGGTATACATATATATACATATACGTATATATCGTACATATACGTATATATACGTATATATATACACACACACACACACATATATATATATATATATATATATATATTTCCCTGCTCTGTCAGCAGAGCCTAAAAACAATGATGTCCCAGTGACACTGAGCGAACTCCGTGTCTAGATCTTGTTTTCTAATACCAGTCTTCAACAACAGGAACAGGGCTTTTGGGTAAATGAGTGATTGTAGACTGGGCAGGAAATATTCAAGATTAGCCTGGAGCATGTGCCAGTGCCAGTAAGCAAGTGTTCCAAACAAATAAGCAAACAACAATAACAACGAAACACAGTGATAAGGAAGGTCACAGGGTCACAGGGGCCAAATGAAAGAGAGCTCCTAATGGCCAGAGCAGGAAGAGGTTTAGCAACAAAACAAATAATGTACTATTGGATTATAACCCATATAAAATAATCCCTGTGTCCACACTGGTATAAATAAATGACTGAATAAAAATTACATGGGGAGAGACAATGACATCAGCATCATGGTGGTGTAAGATGTTTCTCCTTTTTTGCCCCCACTCTTTCTAACAAGAAATTAGACATCCATCTAAGAACAGAAGTGCCTCTGTGGGAGTTATAGGATCCAATGGCATACATGAAAGGAGCCAGTAAGAGTTTTGCCCATGTATGTATCTGATAATAGGCAGACAGACCTAAATATTAGCTGTGGAACCAACAGTAACAACAGGCCTGCCCTAACTACTCTTGCCATGGTCAGAAAAAAAAAAAAAAACCCTGAGAGTGCTGACCTGGGCAGATGTCCAGACAAAAAGTAAATTGCTGAAGTCCAGCCTTCTCCAAGGGAGATTCCAGAACAATGACACAGGAGCAAGAGACAGAGAGAGAGACAGAGAGAGAGAGAGAGAAAGATAATTTGGATGCCGTGGGAATAAAGAGAACTTTACCAGTACTATCCTGTCTCCACCACCAAGGCAACATTGTATGCAGCTGAACTATCAGGCTTGGTGACCTCTCCCCCAGGCGAAAAGGAAAGCAATGAGTGAGCATCCAGCTACTTCAGTGGCATGGAAAGCAGCTGGAGAAACTCTTCTTCCTCCAGCATCACATGGAGTACCAACAAGGTACCTCTATGATAGGGAGGAAGGAAGAGATTGAGAAAGAGGCAGGTAAGAATATCAAAGAGCACTAAAGGGATATAGTTCCTGCTGACTGCGTTCAGCTAGAAGTCCATTCATGAGTCTCTGTAAGTACTACACCCTGGGGATCTCCCTACCAGGTCTACAGGCATCCCCAACACCCCAAGAGCTAAACCCACACCTCCCCCATTCTGCAGCCAGCTCCTCGTGCATGTTGCCAAGAACAGAGGTGAGAGCAAGTTCTGGTAGACAGGGAGTGTGCTCAGAAAACAAACCTGGGTCTGTGGGCAAAGAAGAAACCACAAACTTGAGCTATAGCGCCACCTTCTGTAATAAAAGAAAGGTTTCCAATAGCCAGCCTACTGAATTGTAAGCGTGGGAGAAGACGTTAAAGCTTAAGAAATCAGCCATAAGAAGAAACGAGAAAAATGGAACAGGTGTACCCATACAAAGGCAGAGAGAGCCCTAGATAATAACAGCACCAACAAACAGAATATCCAATCTGAAGACAATAAGAAAAGATATAACGAGATGTCTGCACCTTCAAATGCAAAAGCAGCAATGCAAAACTACAAGGATTGTGGGAAAAAATTTAAATGTAATCACCAAAAGATAATAATAATTATCCAATAACTGAGCTCAAAGGCATGGAATTGTATAATCTAGCTGATAAAGAATTCAAAATATCTTTTATGAAGGAGCTCAACAAACTATAAGAAAACTCAAAAAAGACAATTCAGTAAAATCATGCAAGAAATGTATGTTCAAAGTGAGGCTTTTTCAAAAGAGATAGAAAACATAAAAAAAAAAGAACTGAACAGAAATGCTGGACCTGAAGAACTCAATAAATAAAACGAAAAATGTAACAGAGCATCAGCAGTAGAGTAAAGCAAATGGAAGACCACATAATTTAGAGGATAAAAACTTTGGAATAACCCTGTTTGAGGATAAGTAAGAAAAAGCATGGAAAAGAATGAAGAAAGCACATGTGATGTAGGAGATTCCGTCAAAAGGGAAAAAAAATATTAGGATTATCTGGATTCCTAGATAGGAGAAAGGGGAGAAAGAGAGAAGGGAGCAGGAAGTTTATTTAAATAAATAATAACTAAAGATTTTTCAAACTTGAGGACAGATTTGGACATCCAAATTCATGAAGCTAATAAGTCATTGTATTATCTCAATGCAAAAAACAACTTTCCCAAAACACATTATAATGAAGCTGTCAAAAATTAAAGATAAAGAGAGAATCCTGTAACCATCCAAGGCAACGATGATAACCTACAAAGGAACCTTCATTAGTCTATCAGCAGATTTCTCAGCAGAAACCCTATATGCTAGGCAAGAGTGGAAGGACAGTGAAATTGATGAAAGAAAAAACATTGCCAGCCAAATATTCAGTCTGGCAAAGTTATCCTTCAGATATGAAGGAGAAGTCAAGATTTTCCCGGACAAAGAGAAGCTGAGTGAGTTCGTCACTGCTACACCTGCCTTGCAAGAAATGATGAAAGGAGTCCTTCGAGCTGAAATGAAAAGACACTAATCAGCGACGTGAAATCATACAAAAGTTAACAACACACTGGTAAAGGTAAATATACAGTCAGACTTGGAAAATTCTAATTCTGTAATAGAATGGCATATGAGAGACACTTAAATATAAAAGTCAAAAGAAAAGAGTATTAAAATATTATAGCTACTATAATTTCAACTAAAAGGTGAAGCTTTTGTAGGTGGTTGAAGTTAAGCTCCTATCAACTCAAAATGGACTTTTTTAACTTATTTTGGTAATCATTTTGCAATATATACATACTCCAAATCACCACGTTATATACTTAAAACGAGTACAATGTTATATGTCAATTATTTCTTAAGCGATAATAAATAAAATCTGAAATCAATATGAAACTATATGTCTGAAGTACTTATATTTTTGCAAAGTAAAAAGTAATTATAAGTATATAGAATGAAATGCATCATAATATGAGTAATGATTTTGCATGGTAGGGTAATGGTTGTTTTTCTTAGTCATGTTACTTTTCCTTTCCCCCCAATTTTGTATTTAAAAAGAATTTTTTTATTAAAAAATGTTTATTTTTGATGGGGGGAGGGGCAGAGAGAGAATCCCAAGCAGGCTCCACACTGCAGCGCAGAGCCCAGACATGGGGCTCAAACACACAAATCTTGAGCACATGACCTGGGTTGAAATACAGAGTCGGATGCTTAAGTGACTGAGCCACCCAGGTTCCCCTCCCCAAATTTTCTTTAGTGAACGTATTTTATTTCTACAGGCAAAAAGAAAGCAATAAAACAACCTTACACCTCAAGGAGCTAGAAAAAGAAAAAAAAAATCACAGTCCAAATTTAGCATAAGGAAAGATATAGCAAAGATCAGAGTAGAAATAAGTGAAATGGAGAACAGAAAAACAATAGAAAAAATCAACAAAACTGAGTGTTTTTTTTTTAAATAGATGAAATGACAAACCTTTACGTGGACTACTAAGAAAAAAGAGAAGCCTCAAATAACATCAGAAATGAAAGCACAGACATTACAGCTGATGCCACAGAAATACAAAGGTTCATAAAAGACTGCTATGAACAATTACATGCCAACAAACTGGATAACCTAGAAGAAATAGATGCTTTCCTAGAAACATACAACCTACCAAACGTGAATTAGGAAGAAATAGAAATTTTGGACAGACCTATAATAAGTAAAAGATTGAATCAGTAATTTAATAACTCCCAACACAGAAAAGTACGGGACCAGAGGGCTTCACTCTTGAAATCTATCAAACAATTCTTTCTCCCTAAAAGACGTAATCCCAGCCATATCAGAAGATCCTCAGTAACATCCAAATTGAGGGATATTCTGCAAAATACCTGACTAGTACTCAAAACTGTCGTTCATTACAATGAAAAACTGAGAAACTCTTACAGCCATACAGAGCCTATACATACCTGATGACTAATAGAAATGTGGTATCCTAGAATGGAAAAAAATAGTTAGAAACTAAGGAAATCAGAATAAAGTGTGAACATTAATAATAATTTATTGATAGTGGTTCATTAATTATAGCAAATGTACCATATAGATATGTTAATAACCGAGGAAATTAGTGGTGGGGTACAAGAAAACTCGTTTTGTCCTATGAAAACAGTATTCTGTCTTTTCTTCATTACTTTCAAATATAGCCTTTATAATTCTCTAAAACCCCTGTGTATTTGTGTCTGTGTGGATTTTCTGTTCCATTTATCTGTTTGTCTCAGTAATAAACTATTCGCTGTACTTTTATAATAATATTAGTATCTTAAAGTGAGCACCTCATAAGTATTCTTGTTTTCAAGAAATTCCTTGGTTATTCTCACTTGTTTCTTTCTCTATTTGAATTTTAATTTTAATCAACTTGACTAGTTTTGCAAATATATAACCCATCAGTATTTTTAATGGAATCCATTAAAATTGTGTATTAACCTAGAAAGAAACGAAATCCCCTGAATATTGATTCTTCCTATGTAGTAAGAGGATATATATGTCTATTTATACAAGTCCTGATTTGTAATCTTCAGTAGAGTTTTAAAGTTTTAATCATATAGATTCTGTGTATTTACTGGGTATTTTGCTAAGTATTTTATCTATTTTGACTGACATTGTCCACAGTATCTAATCTTGCATTTATTTCTGACAGAAATTTTTTTTGACCTTAAGAAAGCTATTTGTACTTTGTATTATAAAATTGTAGCCAATAACCTTTTGTATCTTGTTAAAATTTCTAACAGTGTTCTGGTTGGCTTTCTTGAGATTTTCGGGTGTATAGATATCATATACAGTAAAACCTTGGTTTGCGAGCGTAATTCATTCCAGAAACATTCTTGTAATCCAAAGCACTTGTATATCAAAGCAAATTTCCCCACAAGAAATAATGGAAACTCAGATTATTTGTTCCACAATCCAAAAATATTCCTATAAAAATGATTACAATACTGTAATATAATACAAAATAATAAAGACAATACAAAATATAAAGACAAGTAAACAAATTAACCTGCACTTACCTTTGAACACCTTCATGGCTAGTGCGAGGGAGATAAGAGAGAGGAGGGTTATTGTGTAGGAAGGCTTTCACTATCAGTAACAGAATAACTGCTATCTATTGGCTCAATGGAATCTTTTTCTTTTCGTACAACTTTAACTAGGAACCTATCCCATGACACTTGCTTTTGCCTCCTTTTGAGGATTTCACAGATATGTGACCTTGCATTGATGATCACCCACAATCCCACAGTGAGAGAGAGAGAGAGAGAGAGAGAGAGAGAGAGAGAGAGAGAGAACCATTGGCTCAGTTGTGATCATGTGATGTTTGATGTCACATACTACTCATATTGCAAGACATCACTCATTTATCAAGTTAAAATTTATTAAAAATGTTTGCTCATCTTGCAGAACACTCGCAGAACAAGTTACTCAGAATCCAATGTTTTACTGTCCCCTGAAAATGGTAAGAAATTTCTCTCCTCTTTTCCATTTGTCCTTCATAATCCAGACTGGTTGCTAGACAACTGTCATTTTAGGATCTCCCTCCGCCCATCACCTTTAGCAGCTCATTTCTTGATCCCTACATGATTTATCCCCTTGTTATGCTTTTTTCTTAATGTTTATGGATTTATCTTGAGGGAGAGAGAGCACGTGCACACACAGGGTGGAGCAGAGAGAGATCGAGAATCCAAGCAGGATCCACACTGTCAGTGCAGAGCCCCACATGAGGCTCAATCCCACAAACTGTGAGATCATGACCTGAGTCGAAATCAGGAGTTAGACGCTTAACCAACTGAGCCACTCTACCCCCTAGTTTTAATTGGACACACAAACTCGAGTAATTTTCTGCTAAGGAACATTTAATTTATAAATGTTAAGGATTTTACATGTCTAACGCTGTCTTCAGTTTCCTTAAACTGATAGTTTGGGTGGAATAGAGTTCCCTTTGAATTTTGAGGGCACTTCTCCATTGTTCTTTCATTTCCATTATTGCGAATGACAAGTCCAGTACTTAATTCTTTTTCTGTATGTGATAAACTTTTTGCTCACTATCTCTGAAAAGTTCTAATATTTTAATTTTTCTCCCTTTTCTTGATATAGCTGGATGATGTGACTTGGAGCGGCACATAAAAAAAAAAAATCAGTGCTGAGCTAAATAACTCAGTGGGTCCTTTCAAACCAGAATCATGTCCTTTAGGACTTGCAATTTTCAAAAGTTGCTTTGCTAATTTCCTCCCTGCTCTGTTTTTAAGACTTCTTTAAATTGTACATATGACCCACTTCATTGATTCCGGACTTCCATGTCTTTTCTTACTCGTTTTCCTTTGTCTGTTTGTTTTTTGATAGGGCCTCCCAATTAGCCGGCCCTCCTGTTAAATATTTCCTTCCCGAAACAATTTTTAGAAACTTACTTTCTGTGTTTCTCTTTTCATAACATTCTCTTCTTCTTTTATAGTTGCCATAAATTACCTGATTACCCTAATGAGCAGATTTTCTTTGATTTATTTTCTTCGGCTCCAAGATGTGTCTCTGTCTTCAAAGTTTGTTTGTTTGTTTGTTTGTTTTCCCCTCTGTTATTTTGGTTTCTGTTTTTCCTGTTAGTGGTTTCCTTCAAATGTGCTAAAATACAGGTTACATTTTCTTAAGAGTAAGCCATTAAAAAGTTAATTGGCAAAAGCCTACAAGTCCCGCCGATGGTGGGAGTGAGGATTGTACCTGGCTAGAATTTGTCCAGGGATAAAAGGAAAGGGACAAGCAGTGGCTGGTTTGGAGGGGAGTCTCCTGACTTTTTATATAGATATCTACTTAATCCTTTCTGTTAGGGAGTCTACTTCCTGTGCTATGCCTGCTGTCACTGACCCTTCTTGTTTCTCTAGAGACAAAATCTTGTGTCTGCTGCAAGATGGGGATCGTTACTGGCAGCTCAGGAAATGAAAGACATCTAGAAGTCTACTTCTGTCCTCTAAAGAGGTAAAACAGACACTTGTTTATTCAGACGTATATTTTATCCTTATTTTTAGAGGTGCATAATGCCTTCAATTTCTGAGACTTTCTGCTGTTGTGCAGGGTGGGTTCAGAATATACCTTGGTGTGCTTCGCTCAAAAGAGAAAAACGTGTAAGAAAAGTGGGCTATTTGTATACAACCTGAGAGGGGATCATTTGAGGAGATAAACCTGAGGAGATACGGAGCCATGCACACAAGGAACTTGACAAAGGAATTCCAAACCCGGAGCTTGGAAAGCGGGGATTCTTATAACCAAAGAGCGGCTGCTACTTGAACGCACCAGCAGCTCATTACATTAAGTGCTGGGAGGAAAGATTTTAGAAACTTGACGATCTGTTTCACTGAATTCTATAATCCAATGAGGCCAGAGGAACAGTTGTTTAGGATCTTTTAAAAAGAACGTACCACAAATGGAAAAAGAACATTCTCCCTACTTGGGAACAGAGGCCAGCATGAAATTGTGGTGTCCTGAGTCTCCGGGGAGCCGCTATGTTTTAGGAATGGGGGTGACTGCAGTACACAGACTAGGAGACTTCAGGGACAGCAGGGGGCGGTGTGGTAGTAAGCTGGTAGCAGCCATGCCTAGTGGGGATTGCGTGACTTGGTGACATAGTGGCAAACACCAATGGACACACTGATTCGGACAAAATAGCCCAGGGAAACTGAGATGCCCGAAATGTCGTCCACAGCAGAAGCAACACCTGCAAAAGTGGTATAGATGCCACGGAGGGAGGCTTTACCTACTAACTTCTAGAAATATTTGCAAGGGACTCAGCCAGTAGCCAAGACCAGAGACAGTTTGTGCTATGTGACAGTTGGGGTATTTGGACTGCAGAGTAGCCATGGTCTGTGTCCCGGTAGCCCCACCCATAATCCATGCAGTAATAAGCCTCAGGATGGTAGTAAGCACAGGATGCTTTTTAAATTTTTTTAATGGTCATTTATTTTTGAGAGAGAGAGAGAGAGAGAGGCAGTGCGCAAGCAGGAGAAGGACAGAGAGAGAGAGAGACAGAGAGAGACAGCATGCAAGCAGGAGAGGGGCAGAGAGAGAGAGAGGTGGGTGTGGGGAGACACAGAATCTGAAAACAGGCTCCAGGCTCTGAGCTGTCAGCACAGAGCCCAACGCAGGGCTCGAACCCACTAACCGGGAGATTATGACCTGAGCCGAAGTCTGACGCTCAACCAACTGGAGCCACCCAGGCACCCCCTTGTGGCTCCTTGACCTGTTGGTAAGCTGCTTACTATAGACAAAGGTCCTACTCATGCTTGTCCCACTTGGTGAACGTGCATGCTTGGCAGAGAGGGAGGGCACACGTTTGCCTTCATAAAAAGTTTGACCTCCATTAATGAGGGAAAGAGAATTTCTTCCTAAAACCTATTTGCAGAAGCCAGGCACGCTCTGCGGGTCACAGTGGGCCCACAGCAGCGGCTTCCAAGTCTCATCTCCGTCTGCTTCAGGATCGCAGTCCTGGTAGACACAGGAAGCGAGGGAGTCTCAGCCTACATGGAGAGTTAAATTATGTACCTCTGAAGACATGATGGGGTTTTTAAATAGGAGGCACATAAGGATCAGAGGGAAATAAATAGAAATAACGACAGTCATTCATACCAACTTTGATGATGAAGCAAGCTATCTGCAATAGATTTGTGGAGAGGAACACATACTCACTTAACATGTGGTGAATGAAATCTGAATCCTGCTATTCAGACTGGAATGCTGGCCCTTCACCCCATGAGAGAAAGACCGAACCATTAACCATTTTAGTTACTGTACTGGTGCACCTTCCTCTGCACGTGAATGATACCATCTCCCGCAATGACAATAGATGCTCATAATTTAGATCATGGGCGTTTCAGATAAAACCTTAGAGGCTAGGGATATTAAGAAGATACACTAGTCACATCCTACCTCTAGAGCTCTTAAAGGTATGCAGATAAAATGAACTGTCAGAGATTATTTATTAAAATGTCAAGGTAGGTTTTCTTAGTGTGTATTATTCTTGTAGAAATATGAGGTGATGCATAGAATTAAAATTTGGCTCACAAAGTTTGAAGGCCCTTACGTTTCAGTGTCCTAAAATAATCTTAAATTACCTCCTACCATTTAAAAATCAGCATCATGTCGGGGCACCTGGTGGCTCAGTCGGTTAAGTGTCCAACTTCGGCTCATGATCTCGCGGTTCCTGGGTTCGAGCCCCATGTTGGGCTGTGTGCTGACAGCTCAGAGCCTGGAGCCTCCTTCGGGTTCTGTGTCTCCCTCTCTTTCTGCCCCTCCCCCCGCTTGCACTCTGTCTCTCTGTCTCCAAAATAAACATGAAAAAAATTTTAAAAAATCATCATATTTATGAAACATCTAGAATATCTCTAGATAATTGGACTATCTGTCAAAACTGCACTCCTGTTCCAACATGATAATGTATCACTATATATTAGAGATGGAAAGCATTTAGAAATGACACCAATTAATTTATACAATCTACAAACATTGGCAGAAGATGGGTAGGTTGAGATCCAAACACTTAATGATGTTAAAATCTATAATATAAGACTGTTAGCTTTAAGCGCCTTAAGAAAGTTCTGGTCCCTGAAGTGTCAGTACAGACGACTACCCACCTTAGCCCACCCAGATAATTGTTTCCTATGGAGCATCTCTCTGGCATTAGGGTTTCTTAATGTTAGAAAATGGTCTCTGTCTTCCACACTGTGTAGCTGATGCTGTCATTATAATTCAGTATGATTGCCAACACATTTGAAATATTTCATTTTGTCTTTTCAATTCCTACGCTATCATAAGCGTACTTGTTAATTGGATACTGTTTTTATCCTCCTCATATTTGGAGATTTTTTTTTTTCCTGAACGTCAAGAATGGTTCACCTAAAAAGCTTCTTGCACACATGAATTTTTTTTTTTCTAAGGTTGTCATTTTGCATACTGGTTGTTTAAGGATCACCCGGGGATTTTGTTCAAAATGCAATTGTAACCATTTCCCAGGCGAGAGTGAACTACTAGAAAATGCCAAATGAAGCTGTTTTAAGGAAGTTTCTCTAGTGATTCTCAAGTGTGCACCTTTTGTTTTACAAGTAGATAACCTGCATTCCAGAGGGGAGAGGTAATTTGTTTAATATTTCATTGCTAGCTTGTGCACAGACCAGGACTCGAACGCGGGTCTTGCCATTCATTGACTAGTGTTCTTTATCCCCCAATACTTGAGCGAAGACAGCTGGTTATTTCTCCTAGAGAAGGTCGCAGAGGTGGTGAGAATACACTGGTTCTTTCTGCCTTTAAGCTCTGCTCCTTAGATCTCAGCCTAGTTGTGCTAGCCTCTTGTTTTGTCTGTTAAGTCGTAACTTCCAGGCCCCCGTGCTGGGTTCTTCTGTTTGACCATTCATCAGGCGTTTTCTGCGGAGAGCCAGTGACTTGGCTCCCTTCTCTGCCCTGCACCCGAGAGCTTCATTTGGGCTGATTACCCTGCATTTCACATAAAAGTCATTAAGAATTCTGTTTCAGTGAATAAAAGAATGTAAATGAGGTAATTATGAGCTTCACTTACCTTACTAACTCCGTGCATTGTGTCATCATTAATGCTTTCACATGATCTGTTCACTGGAAAAATCAGAAAGATGGAAAGTAATCTTGGTGGGAAAGAAAACAGTAGTGAGGTTATTCTGTGGTGGATTTTTTTTTATTTGGGGGGTGGGGAGCGAGGGAGGGTCTTTTAATGTAAGCTGTGAAAAAGACAGCTTGAGAAATGGCTATGTATTGCTGCTTTTAACCCCCACCTACCCTTTGCATAAATTAGCTGTGAATTGCAGAGGTTTTCTTATAACAACATTTCACACTTGGAAAGCAGCATTCATCTGCAAAACTCTTTAAAATACATCCATATGATTGTTTTCACTTACTGGGCAAATGCATCTTCCCACATAACATAAATTTGCTGTTGAATGTGAGCGAGTAGGATGACGTCGGGTGCTTAAATGATACCATGGATGGGGGATAATGCAGCAGCCCAACCTGGCCTTGACCAAGCTCCCTTCTTTCCTACCTGTACTGAGAACATTCCTTTTTTTTTTTTTTTTTGTCCCAGTGCTTTTGCCTTATGAACCTACTACCAACCTCCGTGTGATATTGATGTGTCTGTCAAGGTGTCCCCACCACCCTTGCTTGCCATATGGTACCCAAAATGACCCAAATGATCTAATCAGGTGTGTCCTTCCCTTTGATCAGCACGAGTTGTCCAGGTGGAGTCACATGACCCCAGCGAATTCACTAGAATGGAGATTTGGATAGATTTGATATATGGATATGGAAGACAGATGGTCTCTCTTCCTGTTGGATTGCAAATCCTAAAAATGTAGACTTGGGGCTGCCAGAAACCATCTTTCCTGACACAGGGAAAGAACTTGACTGAGAATGATTCCATCATGTGGAGAGGAACAGAGCCAAGAGATAGAGAAAGTTAGCATCCCGGTGATAGCCTTTGCATCCTCCTATCCAACTGTGCCCAAAGTCTGAACAATCCTTAGGCATCTGGTCAAATAGGAGAATAAACTTTGATTTTTGGAAAACCAGTTTTGATAAGCTTTTAAAAACTACAACTAAAGAGTTCTCGTTCATATAGAAATTGGTACTTCCATGTAAGATGTTGCAAATGACAGAGCCTAAAATAGGAACTAGGTTGAAATCAGATGAAGGTCAGTGTGATGTCCCCGATTCTTAGCTGGAAAAGAGACGTTCTTTTTGACGTGGGAGTGGAGCAATTTGTTACATTTCTGACTATTTTATCTTACTTGTACTAAGTGCTACTTGGGCTTGATCACCGAGTTATTTGTTTAAAAAGTATTGCGATGTTAAAATCTGTCATGGCCTTTGGTAGGGTGCAGGAAAAAAAAAAGAATTATTGGTTTCAATTGCCTGCTTGAAAAGGAATAGAATGTATCAGAATGGTCCTTTCTCTTTGTAACTAATGAAACATTACTTAGCTGGATCATAATTGGAAAGCACCAAAATTTGTGTCCTACACTGTAGTTGATATAAGCAAAGGTGGGAAGATGGAAAACAAGCCAGGGGATAAGCTTTTGAACCAGAAGATAAATGAGAGATCAATCAAAGCCAAATACACACTACCTTCCTCAAACTTTCTGTGTGCATGAACTCATAGTCTGCAGGATTCCCCTGCAGAGCATTCTCCTCTGTAATCCAATCAGCTGAGACGAGGAGAAATAATCTCTGCTTTAAACACTGAGGTGGTTCCAAGATGGAAACCATTAATGGAAGCCCAAAGACTTCTTGCCAAAAGGTTGGGATTAGACATACTTCAGCAGAACTCTGGTGAAGTATTTACCTGTATAGTTTCCAAGCAGGCATACTGCAAGATTTCTCCCCATGTGTGATAAACAACGATGTGCGACTGCAATCTGAAAACCCACAAATCACCAGCTCATCACCAGGTTTTGTTATGAAGAACAATAAACTCCGGAGAGCCTCTTAAAGCGTAGGACTAGTGTCAGCCAGATTGACTAACTGGCTGACACTCTAGATTGTGTATCAGACATCCATTCCACTCCCCCATCTTCTTCGTAGCAAAATCTTGAGTGTGTTCAAGTATTCCTGCTTTCTTCACGTAGTACATACATGAGAAGATACTGAACACCCCTCCAGCTTTAGTAGATTTAGCTTTAATTACCATAGTAATTAATATCACTGACTGCAACTTAGTTGGGTATATGCATATGACCAATTATTGGAAACTGAATTTAAGAAATGGGGGAAGAGTAAAAGCTGGGCTGGAAAATTTGGGGGAAAATTTTTATTAAGAGAGACACATGAAAAGAGGTGACTCCTCTGGAGTTTCAAACACATAAAATCTCAACATATACCTGAATGTGACACCTGGGATCACAGGAACCATCCCTGTACACACCTGAGGATGAAGACATCGCACTGAGGAGGGCAATGACAAGACAATGGCTTCTGGATCCCTGAGATACTGCGACAACTTACAGTTCTCTTTATTTTTATTAAATAATAAATCCCTTATTGTTTCAACTGGTTTCAGCAGGGCTTTCTTTTATTTATTGCTGAATTCTTCCTAGCTGATAGATTGCCAAGGAATCCGCTGCACTTCCAAGGGAAAGAATCTTCGTTTTCCCTCTCTACTAAGAGGCAATACATTCTACATACTGTTGCCATTTGCCTAGATGATAGGTTAACCATAATTATTTTCTCTCCATCATTATTTATTGTGAGTTGTGGGAACAAGTAATGTTTCCATTTATCCATCCATCCATAGCTAGATGCTAAGGAACTACCTCTAGGCTTCAGAAGTACAGTGCATCACACTCTGGGAGTCTATATATGAACTTGAATAGAATAAAAGAGTATGTCTT
The DNA here is from genome assembly GCF_027475565.1 of Acinonyx jubatus. Taxonomy (NCBI): domain Eukaryota; kingdom Metazoa; phylum Chordata; class Mammalia; order Carnivora; family Felidae; genus Acinonyx; species Acinonyx jubatus. Next base: position 89,035,332 of record NC_069390.1, on the reverse strand, counting down.
TCATTTCTGTTGGGGAATGGAAAGGGAGCAATTTTTTTTTTTTTTGTATGGTGGTGGTTGTTTATGCTATGAAAGATAGTCAGAAGAGGAACTATTTGGAATTAGGTTTTATGCAGATGACATTAAAGTCTGCCAAACTCCAATCCTAGGGCAAACAACCATTCCCCACCCTGCAGGACTGTCTGTCTCAGCCCCACTCCTCTCTCCCACCATCACTAACGACAGGCATGTAGCCTAAGCCAGACCAACCATGGTACCTAGAGGAAGTGCGCAACACATTGTTCCATGAATAGAGGTGAGGAAATATCCAAAGGAGGTCCAGTCATAGTCCTTATTTGAGAAGATACAGGCATTTGAAGACAGAGGGTCTATTTGTTTCAACTGGCAGACAATATGGATATAGGCTTGTAGTTTTTAACGGCCATGTTTTCTACCATATGGAGAGAACCAGCCTGAGAATAAATCCAACATTATAGAAAGAAGCACAGCCAAGAAAGAGAAAGAGAAATAAACATCATGACATTGTTTGAGCTTCTGTATCCATCCATGCCTAATGGTCTCTAACTGTATGAGACAACAAGTCCATTGTTGGCCTAAACTATTCTTGGTGGGTTTTTCTACCTTAAAAAACAAAAACAGGCTTGACTAATACAAAATCTGAATAAAATATGGCAGGAAATGTCAAAATAATGGTAGAATGATAAATGGAAGACCAAATAATATTTTATTGGCTGAAATTTTATCTTTCAAACTCAAGTCAACAACTTTAGTGAACTGGAGTATATTAAATGGAGGATCATGTTTCCTATGATAATTAGGTAAAAAGGGAATTTCTGGGGCACCTGGGTGGCTTAGTTGGTTAGGTGTCTGACTCTCGATTTTGTCTCAGGTCAAGATCTCACAGTTCATGAGTTTGAGCCCCGTATCGGGCTCCGCACTGATAGTGCAGATCCTTCTTAGGATTCTCTCTCTCTTCCTCTCTCTGTCTCTACCCCACCCCCAAATAAATAAATAAATAAAAACTTTTTAGAAAAGGGAGTTTATGTCTCTTACCTTCCGCTGTCAAATATAGGCACCCGATCTTGGCACTCTGATTTCCAGAAAGACCAAATTCAATGAATAGCCATCAAACAAACTTAAATAAATGTGAAGAGAAGAATTTTCCTCTCTGTAAGCTATTTATAACCCCAAATTCATCCATTAGTAAACTTGAACAATTAATATCTTTAAATATGGCTCTTTGATGGATATGTAAAAGAGGTGGGTCAGAGAAAGCTACTTTCTCCAGAATCTACTATAGATATGGAAAGCAGATGAGCAATCTGATCTCTCAAAAAAAAAAACCTTTATAGATCAAAGACTGGATCAAATATCTTCTCAGAAATCACAGAAAATGCTTATAAAGACATTGCATTTGTTATGCCAAGTATTTTCCTGTCTTTGTTATGTATGGCTATGAACTGGAATCTGGATTCATCAAAGAGGAATCTTTCAAAATCCTTGATGCATTATCTGAGTTAGGGAAGAGAATCTCTAAAATCTTGTCTTTAAAACTTTGATGTTAAGCCTTTGAAATCCTCTATGATATATGGGTACATGATTTGGTTGGAAGGCATGAGAATTTTCTCAAGTGTTTCCCCCTTACCTCTAGTCCAGAATGGGTCTCTATGTTCCCAGCTGCTGATCCCTGACACTCCAGAACTCTCTGCAGACCTTGTTGCCAGGGCTCTTGGTGTTGAGGTACAAAAGCAGGATGCTGTGCTGGGATTTATGGCAGTGACTCCTTCAGATGATTAGCAGCATTACCATTTACATAATGCTCCAAACTAGAAAATTCCAGTGCCCTTTTCAATGGCACTTTTCTGTTTAATAACCTCTGTTAGCTTCCCACTGCTTACTGCATTCAATTTGTCGTACAAAGTCTGTTAACTATGCCCCAACATATAATTGCAGTCTCATTTCCAGCCACCCACAAACGTTATATCCCTGCCAAACACTTTTTGTTTTTTTGCCACATCAGTCTCTCTCACATTCTATTCTCACTACCTAAAATTCTCTTGGCCTCGTTTCTCTACCAAGAAAATTTCTAGTTATCGTTCAGAAGACAACTTAAATGGCACCTCTCGAGTGAAGTCATCCTTTCCTTTCCAGTTAGTATTAGGTCCTGATTTAGAACACTCCTTGTATCTTCTGTGGCCCAGTCCACATTACATTGCAAATTATTTATTTACCTATTTACTTAGTTTATTTATTTACATATCTGTCTACCCCTAAGCTGTGATTTCCTCAATGTCTGCAGGATTTTTGGTCTTTGCATCCTACTGTGATATCTGACCCTTAAGAGACTCTTGATAAGGATTTGCTGAATGAATGAATTTAAGAATTTGTAGAGAACATAGCATTTTGGAAAGGAGTCAAGGGGTATGGCGAGCCACACAGAAGCTGAGATGAAACTAAAATAGAGGGAGACAATGGAGGACAAAGAGAACAAAGAACAAGCTTAAATATTCCAGAAACTCCTGTCATCAAACGAATCCAAAACAGTAGTTATTGAGAACCTGCTGTGTGCAAGGCATTTTTATTTTTCCTGAAGTATTCATTCTTTGATCACTTTTAAATTTCATCATGGTGACGTGATTTAAATATAACTATTAAATGGCAGTATAATGGAAAACAGACGGTAATTGTTCAAAATAGATCAGCGAGACTGAGCATAGTCAGAATAAGTTTTCATATAGGAGATAGAACTTGAGTTCTGCATGGTGGGACAAGTGGGATTTACATAAAATCATTAAGCAGATGATACTAAAGTGACAAAGATCTTCAGTGATTCTCTGAAATTTGAGCCCCAGAAACTCTGTATTGTTTGCTATTTTATTCCCATTTTTAAGAAATATACCTGGATGTGTGAGGTGCCTAATAAATACTTGCTGAGGGAAAGAATTAATGCAACTGACCTAATGCCCCCATTTCTTTGTGTGTATGCTAATGTTCTAACATAAGGGAGATTATGGGAGATGAGAGCATAATGGTTAATTCATGCACTCTTGACTTAGAATGCCCAAGTTCAAATTGTGAAGTTACCACCTATTTAACCTCTTGGAGATTCAGCTTTTCAATCTGCAAAATGAATATAGTAATAGTATCTATTTTGCAAAATAGTACGAGCACTTGTTCAATGCCTAGAATATAATAAACACTCATTAAATGTTATCTGTTGCTCTTACATCACAATGATAATCAGTGTCAGGAATTGAACTAGATTTCAGGTCTTCTCATTCTCATTCCATACACATTTCAAATAGCTTTTAAAAACAGTATTTCTTTATGAGAAAAAAAAAGTGTTTCAGTTGGGTTGAGTGGGTATTTACTGAGATGGATTGAAACAAGTCCTCTCTGATAACCAGGGAATGGGATCATTGATTGAACAGAGATTCTACCGTCTATAGATGCCTGTGGTGACCCTGGATCATTTTAATTTCAATTCACCTCATCTCATTTCTGTCCTTTCTTACTTGCCTCATCAATGACACAGTGTTTCAGACCTGGTGATGCCGAGAGAGCAGTCATCTTGCCAGGGGCCAGGAGAGGAACCCTGGCTGGGGTAAAGAATGAAAAGAAGGCAGGCTGAATGAAGCTAAGTGATGTGATCTAGAAAACGTGAAGGTCATAGGCAACCTTACTCAAATGTCAACTCTATGTTTGAAGGAACCGTGACATTTTGTATTTGATGTGGAAACTATGGAGATATCTGACATGACCCATAAGGGTGAGCTCCATATTTGTCAGGATGCCAGAAGGAGGCTAGATGAAAATCATGAGGGGAAACATAACAGCAAATGCTTTAAAAATTTGAAGGGATAGATTTCATAGGGGAAAAAAAGGGCATTGAATATGATTTAAAACCATTACTCTAGGCTTGAACCATGCTTACTTTGCATAATAAATGAGATGGTGAGCACTCTGCGAGTTTCTTTTTTTAAGGAAAACATATTTTAAAAGCTCATTAAAAGGTAACCCAGTCTAGCTGGACATTGGAACACTCCCAGAAGCCAAAATGTTGATGATTTAAGCATAAATGAGTCAGAAATGTGTGGTTGCAATTTTCTTTCGAATGCATAAGAAAAAGTGCTCCTGGCAAAACCCATTTTGCAATTCTACTGGACCAGAACCCTTGGAATACACTCTGAGGCACAAATCACCTGGAGCGATGTTGAAGGAGAAGGCAAGGTGCTGGCAGAGGAGAGAGGGAGGTGGAAGAGATTTACTTGGCTATGTGTCTTTTATTCAATTCTCTGACCGAGAGGCTTATTCAGGAGATAGCTATTCTTTTTTGGCTGGCAGGAATGTGACAAAATAGAATTGTTAGTTATATTGCAATCTTGTGGGAAACATGTTTTGAACAGAGCTATGGAAATGACAAGCTTTTAGTAATGGCATTATTGTAATAAAATATGAGGGGGGCCCAGTCTTCATTTCAGCCTCCTGAAGATCCAGAGAATTAGTAACAGTTCAGTTAATTTCAAATTGGTGTCTTAGACACTTTCGAAATTATTTCTACAGCCAGCATAGGAGACTTACTTAGAGACACTGCAATTTTGTCACTTGTTTTCCAGATGGGAATGGAGTTTGAAATCAATGTTTTTATTTTGTTTCCTAAGTTGATTTGAGTTTTTGCTTGCGAGTGAAAGATATTACCCTCATGAGGTTGTGAGGCTTTATCTAATTGGATTTGAATATGACTCTGATCAAGAAACATATATTTTCCCATTTCAAAGGCAGGAGTGCAGAGAATTTGAGGAGACTGAGAGTACACATTGGTGATTTTCAACTCAGACATAGAGATTAGTATTGAGGTTAAACCTATTCTCTATACAGTATTTAAATGACTTATGTGATGAAATCAGATCCCAAAGGGCATCTTAATTTGCTAATAATGGAAAACCACATGGAGGATAAACCCCATCCCGTCGACATTGAAAGGATTTAGCAGGATTTGTGCAGATTAGAAATGGTAAGTATCAAGGAACAGATGTCATTACCTTCGAGTCTTATAAAATGGCAAAATTAGTTTCTGATATAAGAAGGTGTGGGAAATGTCATTTCAGCGGTAGAAGGGTAGCAAGAGGGAAGTAGAGGTAAGGGTGGAATTTGAGAAATAGAAAAAATAAATATTGTAGTATGAGCTTTACTTTCTCTTGATTCCTTAAAATATATATGTGTTATTAGGACCATAATCTGATCTGGCGTTTAAAAAGTTTTTTTTAATGTTTATTTATTTTTGAGAGAGAAAGAGAGAGACAGAGCATGAGTGGGGGAGGGGCAGAGAGAAGAAGACACAGAATCCGAAGCCGGCTCCAGGCTTCTGAGCCGTCAGCACAGAGCCCATCAAGGGGCTCAAACTCACGAACCACGAGATCATGACCTGAGCCGAAGTCAGATGCTTAACCGACTGAGTCACTCAGGCGCCCCTGATCTGGCATATTAAATCTTATTTCCCTATGGAAAATTGATATTTTAATAATCTTCCACGTAATTAGCACTCAATAAATCCTTGCTGCTTGAATGAAATTTATAGAATATTTTTTATCTTACTTAGTGTTAGAAGACACTACAGAAGATATTCAGAATGAATTTTCTAAGGTAAATGGTGTGATGTATTAGTTAAGGTAATATTTGCTGCTATAGACAGCAAACCTCCAAATTTGAGGTGGTTAAACTCATAAAACTTTTTAAAAAATATTTTAGTTAATAGATCGGCAATATTGGTTTTAGGAGTATATTCAGTGCTTCATCACTTACATAAAACTTTAGTTGGGTCTAAAACAGGTGTTTCTTATTGGTGAGCAGCTTTCTTCATGGTTGTTACTCACCGACCCAGTCTTCTTTGACTATTAGTTTTGACGTCATTTATACCTTGGATTCTCTGCTGAGTCTTTCTCTCCAGGTGACAAATGGGAGAAGAGAGAGTGGAGAAGTCACACCTGCTTGGTCACCTCAACCTGTTATTGGCATCTTTCACTTTTGCTCATGTTTTGTCAGAAAGAACTAGTTTCATGGGCCAATTTATGCAAAGAAGGCTGGGAGGGCAGACACGTCCATATATATATATATATATATATATATATATATATATATATATATACCTTTTAAAAGCATGACTCTTTGGTTGACCGCTCTTTGTCTCTACCACAGTTCATTTCTTTGGCCACCAAGTATACATGTATACCTTTTCCTGCCACACATAGAATATATAATTCACAGAGGGGACCAACCCAAAATCAAACCCAAATTTCTTCATCCTGTTCAAAGTCCAGCACCGCTCAGTCAGGTACATATATGACTTATCTTATCAACCAAAGTACATTATCTGCCTCCTAAATAGCTCCTAATATAAAAACACGGACTAGGGCTAATAAAATGAAATAAAATTTTCCTTTTTTAGAGGAAGGAATAGGAGACACAGAGCAGTCACCGAACCATAGCAGTGATGAATTCCTTCAGGGCAGACATTTTAGAAGTAGAGGACTTTTTTTAAAATTTAATATCATACTACTTATAATTTGATGTCAGAGTAAAAAATCTGGGTATTTTGACATTTGAAATGTGACTATAACCAGGAAACCAATAGATTCCCAGACCACAATGAGGAATACTCCATTAGGACAAGTCACTTTTTAAATTTATTTTAAACACCACACCCCAGGGGCGCCTGGGTGGCTCAGTCGGTTAGGCGTCCGACTTAGGCTCAGGTTATGATCTCGCTCGAGCCCCATGTTGGGCTCTGTGCTGACAGCTCGGTGCCTGGAGCCTGCTTCTGATTCTGTGTCTCCCTCTCTCTCTGACCCTCCCCCGTTCATGGTCTGTCTCTCTCTGTCTCAAAATTAAATAAACGTTAAAAAAAAACAAAAACAAAAACACTGCACCCACACATATGCAGACATACACAGAAACACCTTGACAACATTGAAAAATCACGATGTAGTGCACCTAACCACGTCAATGGTTATTGGTACAAATTCTAAATCAGTCACTAAAACGATAATAATAAAAAGTATGATGGAAAGGAATGGGCAATTTATAATGACACCAGGATTCTAAATATGGTTTTACATGCTAATCTTTGCTCTTTGCCCTGCTAGGTTCTTTCACAGGGGTGACTGGAAACCCTCCTGTTAGTTTTGTAACAGACGTTTCATTCAGAAGGATTTGTACCATAGGTATTTCTAGTTCTGTGACACTGAATTGGATAAGAAACTCTAGAAATGCAAATATATTTTTATATCATTTCCAAGCTTTCCCTGAAATTGGTGCAGATATTTGATTATCTGCCCTAACAGAAGGGAATAGGGATGCAGAGAGATCCCAAAGCCATTTATGTTTGGCTTTCGAGTATAATGATAATTCTCAATCCCCCTCTTTTTTATGTGGCTGTATTTAACATAATATTAAAATGAGTTTGTGTTCCCAGGAACACCTACTGATTGGGTGTCAAGAAAAAAAAGTAGTTCAGTATTAAAATTTTGTGATAGATAACCTACAATGTAGAAAAAGTATCACATGATAATCAAGAATTGATTAAAGCAAAACGGATTTTTGTTTGGAGGAAAAATGCTTGTGCTCCTTCTTCGGAAGCTGGGTTCGTGATTTGACTCAGTAGATTCATTCGCACAGGGAAATTCAGGGCCATCTCAGCATATACGTGTCACACAGTGTGCCCTAAATCCTCCCATTTCTTGTTCGTTTGCTCAGGCAAGTTGAGAATTTTGAGTTTGCTTCTTAAAGGAGAAAGCAAAATGGCAGCCGTCCCTCCAAAGTACTTCTAGGTCAGGGCTCTGATCTTCCTGGTTTCGATGGGCTCTGCTTGAATCATGTCAGAAAGTAGAGACAAAGAGGTAAAATCAGAAATACTTGGGGCATTGGCTCATTGAAGAGTGAATTGTATCTATGCAAGCCTACCTGCAAGTTCCACACCACCATTTCCCTTGAAGGGGAGAGCCTGCATTGGGTTTTTCCAAGGTGTCTGATGTTTTGGGATAGAAGTTATGTCCTTTTCTACTGAGAGTTCTCCATCAATGCAAGGAAAATGGGATGGCTGAAGACGTTTACCTAAGATATATTTGAATGGCTTGACTATCTATAATTAGGAATGTCTGTTTCTTTCCCTAAGATGGGTGCCCTGTAATATGACTTTTTATTCTTGTCTAGGCAAACCATACTGAGTCCCTCCCCCTGTGCCAACCAATATTAGTTCCTAGTGACGCATCCAAATTAGAAGGCAAAGTCGAAGTTGGCCTCAGAGACCAGTTTCTCCTGTTTCCTGTTTGTATTTACATTTCCATTCTTGAAGTTTTTCCTGCCAGATAGAGAACTGCACATAGCATTGCATACTCTATATAGATTTAAAAAAAGTAAAAAAAAAAAGCGTGAAAAAAAGAAGTAAAATGTGAGTAGTCATGTGTGGCTATTGGTCAACTTAATACTAAGTTAATAAGTCTTGCCAGTGTGTATTTTATCTTCATAGTGGGAGAAATGTCTCTGGCTGAGTTTCTAGTATTGGAAACCTCATTCAGAAGCATGGATTACCTGCCTTTTTTTCTTAGAGTATCACCACCCATATTTATTTTCAGCATCAATTCAAGAACAACTAACGCTGAAAATGCTGAAAAGTCAAAACCAGGAAAATGTAACCAAATGGGAAAGTATGCAAATGCAAAAGCAAATGAATTATTCACACACTCTGCAGGTTTCCTTTTTTCTTAAGAAAAAAATTCTAAGGAATGAAAGTTGTTAAACATTGGAACAGATTATAGAGGTGGCTGTGGAATCTCTTCAGGAGGCCAGTAGGCATTGATGAATTCTCACTGACCTCACAAATTTGCAATGTGATTCAGGTGGGTGTCTAGAATAGAAAGATTTTCCAGTCTCTGAGGCTATTTACTTGTTAAATTTGATAAGGTATTGGCCACTTGACATAAATTTTATTCACTTTGTATACATATATTTATATAAATGTGTGTGTGTGTGTGCATGTGTGTGTGTGTGTGTGCATGCGTGTGCCCATGCGCGTGTATGTAAACAGGGTGCTACTATAGAGGCCCAAAGTCTGGGCGTAAATCCAATAAGCTGGAGTTAGAGACAGTGGGATAGTTTGTGCAAGGTGACCAAGAGCAGAAAGAGCCAGAAAAGGAGCTTGGGTGACATCTGTGAGTGAGCACTGGGCCAATGATACATGAGCAGAGCAGGTTAGACATTTTAGAGTCCCCGGGAAAAATGTACAATTCTTTTTAAGTATCACGCTGCAAAACTTTAACTGAACACAAGCCATTCTTTTACAAGTTAGGTTTTCAAAGTTTCTATTCATTGCCCTGCTGGGGAGATGTAGGGGGAAATAAAACACATGTGTCAAAGATCTAGGTGGAATGGTATTTTTAGCAGTGGATGGGAGACAAGAAATAGGTGAAAATAAGTCCATCAGAGGGAAGGGAACGCATATGAGTCAAGAAAATAGGAGAAAGGACAAATGGGAAGTAAAAAGCATTGTTGGGAGTCCCATAGCTGAAACTACATTGACATGGCCTCCATCAGTAATGAGCCTTGGGGGTTAGCTCTAAAGAATATGAATTGCTCCAGAGAAGGAGGGAAGGTAAACCAAAGCTGAAAATGAGCTAACCAGTGAAAGATTAAAAATAACTAATATTTAACATGCTTTAGAGTTTGTAAATGCTCTAAAATATGTTCTCTCTTTGGAAATGTTCAATTCTTGTGCCATGTTGGTAAACCAATATCTTCATACCTACTTAAAGGTTTAAGTGATTTTCCCAAGGTCATATAGTCAAAGATGGCAGGTTGAGATTCAAGCTCAAGTCCTCAGGTAATAATTCTCATATTCTTTTCTAACATATGTGTGTAAGTGTACATATGATGAATACATTGAAAGTTGAAATTCAGAGTATTTCAACTGGAATATTATCTGCAACCATGCCAACAGATGCTGCTAAATACAAAGAAAGGTCAATATCATTAAGATTTTTTTTTAAGTTGTCCAGGTAAGTTATATAAAGTAAAGAAAGAAAGAAACCCCATGCCCAGATGATAACCACTTTAGCTGATTTATTTAGCCTATAAACAAACACATTGAACCCCAGGCATCCAAATCTGGGACATCATATCTCTGGAGAAAGCATGACCTTGAAGTAAGATTTAACAAGTTCGAAGGGAAAGGGCAATGCTTTTTCCTAAATGACCACACATGGAAACAGAAACTCTCTACCTCGGCCATAGCCTGACCCCTTCTGGCAAGCAGGTCCAACCAGGAGAGCGTAAGAGACCATCCCTCAAGTAGACTCTACATATGTAGGATGTCTTATGTGGTGTTAAAAAACAATGCATGGAAGTCTGCTCTGTATGAATGTTAAACTCAGAGTTGAGAAAATGTTACATCTTTTTTAAAAAAATGTATTTATTTTGGGGAGAGTACAAGGAGGGGAGGGGCAGAGAGAGGGTGACAGAGGATCTGATGTCGGCTCTGGGTTGACAGGCTGACAGCAGTGAGCCCAATGTGGGGCTAGATGTGGGGCTCAAACACATGAACCACGAGATCATGATCTGAGCCAAAGTCGGACACTCAACCAAGTGAGCCACCCAGGTGGCCTGAGAAAATGTTACATCTTAAAGTTTGGATCAATCAATCTTTGGGCTTTCCAGTCTTTAATATATTGTAACATCTATATTTTACTGGGCCCATTGGCTATCAGTTTTAATCCCAAAGATGGGTTTTAACACAGTACATATAGAAATATTTATGTGTATAAATATATTCTAATATACCAGATATACCATACTCTATTCTAGAAGTTCTTAATCATTTTAATAGACTATTACTACCCTTTATTTATTAACTCATATGTTTCATTATAAACACAATTAAAAATCTTGTTCTTCTCTGATACACCATTTAATGAGTCCAAGTATCTAATTCCTGAGGGGGGAAAAATAGAGTTTCCATGATTAAACGCAGATTTCAGAGAAATAAGTAGATTCTATCAAACGTTTGTCTCGATCAGACATAGAAGTGCTATAATAATAACAAGTTTCATACACAACATTATGTTCAATAAGAGGGCTTACCATTATTCTGTAGAAATGCTGAGGCTAATTTTTAAAAGATTAGGTAAATAAATGACCGAAAGTACAAAGAATTATTAATACTCACATATCACCTGACAGTCTCATCAATTAAAAAGTAATAAATAAGATGGAGGCACCTAGGTGGCTCAGTCTGTTAAGTTTCCAACCTCGGCTCAGGTCACGACGTCTCAGTTCATGAGTTCGAGCCCCACCTCGGGCTCTGTCCTGACAGCTTGGAGCCTGGAACCTGCTTCAGATCCTGTGTCTCCCTCTCTTTCTGCCCCTCTCCCACTCACACTCTGTCTCTCTGTCTCCCTCAAAAATAAAAATTAAAAAAAATGTTTTAAGTAACAAATATGATGGTTTCCAATATGACCGTTGAATATATACTAGTTTATAAACCGGAGTGATCATATGAAACTATGTTCATCTGATCCCTGAAGAAACATTCTGGATTACTGTGATTAAATGTAAAACAGTTCCACTTGTTTCTCAATTGATGTGTCATGGCATGTTTGTGATACATGAGCTTTTGATAGGTTAATTACTAAATGAATTCTTATTATTGTTTTTGTTGTCTTTACTGTTTATTTTGTATCTAAGTAAACACATGGGCATAGTTGTTTTGTTTGTTTGTTTGTTTGTTTGTTTTTAAATCAGGGTTGTCTGGGTGGCTGAGTCAGCTAAGCATTGGACTCTTGATCTCAGTTCAGGTCTTGATCTTAGTGTCATGAGTTCAAGCCCAAGTTGGGCTCCCAGCCCAGTGTGAATTAAAAGAAAAAAACCCCAAAAGATGCTAAAAGTTTATCGCAATAATAGCAACAACAGTACCAACAATCCTCTGTCCTTATCACTCCTCACCAATTTCTTGTGTCCTACAGAAAACTAATTTCAACTTAATATTTGTACTTACTATGTTTATACTGCAATCATTTTATTCATCAAATTTTGATATTATCAATAAACTGTCTATTGTGCTGGTTCTATTAAATCTTCCTTCCATTTCCCCAATCATGAAAACATAATACTGTTTCAACTTTTGGTTAATTACATATTGATTATATTAGTTTTCATGACCATGGAAATGTTATTTACAATGGAGTGGTGTTGAACATTACTGTTAACATAAATCCCTTTCTCATACAACAACTTTCTCTCCCCCATTCCCCAAGAAGTTAACATTTGGTTTTTTTACCTTCATTTCTCTGTGACTCTCTTGTCAAACTTTTTCTTCCCCACTAAAATCTTCGTAAAATATCAATTGATACAATTTTCCATTTAGCAAAATCCGTTAGTTCATTTACTATAATTTATTTCTCTGGAAATACTCCCCTGGAATCCTGCCATCTGCTGCTTCCATCTTGGTTTCTCTGAAGATCTGCAGTAGAGGTTTTTATTTCCAGGGCTTGTCTCTATGATCAACCTTGAGAATTTCTTTCAATATCTTTCTATGTTAGATCCCCTGTTTCACCCTTCTTTCCCCCAGGTTCGGTGGAGCCCAGAGACAGAGTTCAAAGAAGAAAACATGTTGAGGCTGGTGTAACAGAAAATGGTTTTATTCTGTCTTTCAATTAGACTTAGTTTGGCTGGGTATAGAATTCAAGGCTGAGCACACTTTTCCCCAACATTTTGCCAATACTCTTCCATCACCATCTATCCTCCAGTGGGCAAGCGTAATAGTCTTCTTGCTCCTCTCTCATTGTGTATTTTGAATTTTCCCCAAAGGGGTTCTCTTTTCTCCCCTTTCATTTTTCTTTTCACTTGTTCTCTTTTGATTTGAAATAATATTCTTCGGTTCAAGGAATTTTTATATTGCCTTGTTTGATAATTTTCTCCCATGATTTTCTTTCTCTCTTTGTTATTGTTGTTGTTGTTGTTGTTGTTTATGAGATGGAGAGTAAGTGGAAACTCCTTTTAAGTTGTATGTAACAACTTCTGAATTAGTCCTGTAGTTTTCTTATTTTTATCTTTCATTTTACATTTAAACAATTCTACTTCCTTGGAGATTTTCTGTACTTATCAAATGCTTTTAATGATATTTTTTTTCAACGTTTATTTATTTTTGGGACAGAGAGAGACAGAGCATGAACGGGAGAGGGGCAGAGAGAGAGGGAGACACAGAATCGGAAACAGGCTCCAGGCTCTGAGCCATCAGCCCAGAGCCTGACGCGGGGCTCGAACTCACGGACCGCGAGATCGTGACCTGGCTGAAGTTGGACGCTTAACCGACTGCGCCACCCAGGCGCCCCCAATGATATTTTTATTTAAATAAATTTTTTATGTTAGAGTGTTTTTAGACTTACAGAAACAAAGCAAACATGGTATGGAAAACTCTCAAATGCCCACATGCAATTTCCTTTACTGTTAACATAGTATATTAATATGGTACGTTTATTACAGATGACCAATATTGATATGTTATTATTAAATAAGCCCCATATTTTGTTCATGTTTATGAAACTGATGTGTTGCCTACTGTGCTAGGAAGGGCGCCTGGGTGGCTCAGTCAGTTAAGCATCCAACTCTTGATTTTACCTTAGGTCATTATCCCAGTGTTCATGATTTTCAGTCCTGCATCAGGCTCTGTGATGACAGCCCAGAGCTTAGGAGTCTCTCTCTGCCCCTCCCAGGCTTGCTCATTCTCTCTCTCTCTGAAAATAAAATGAATAAAAACTTTTAAAAAACAAAAGACAGGCACTTATTCATAATTAGTTTCTTCCCTAGCATGGTTTTTGTATTCCAGAATTTCATCCGGGCTACCATATTATATTTAATGATCAGATACTTTTTAGGCTTTTCTAGGCTATGAGTTTCTCAGATTTTCTTTGTTTTAGATGACCTTGACAGTACTGGTGATGACCTTGATGAGTACCAATCAGGTGTTTTGTAGAATGTTCCTCAATTTGGCTTTGTCGATTGTTTTATCTCACAGTTAAACTGAAGCTATAGATTTTTGAGAAGAGGATTATGGAGGTGAAGTACACATTATTTCCTAGTTGTATGTAATTACTATGACTGCTTCCTGATGATCTTAACCCAGATCACCTGGCCAAGGAAGTTTACCAGATTTTCCTGCTATTAAGTTTCCTTTTTTTTCCCTTTTCCATATTGTGCTCTTAGCAAGCAAGTCTCTAGGCAAAATCTACACTCAAAAGGTGGGAATTACGTTTTACCTCTTTGAGAAAGTAGTATCTATATACATAGTTTGGCATTCTGTGTGAGAGATTTGTTTCTTCTCCCCCACTTAGTTAAGTGTTCATTTATTTATATCAGTATGGACAGATGGACATTTATTTTATACTTGAGTTGTGATCTAATAGCATGCTATTTATTGTGTCACTCAAATTATTCCAACTTTGGAAAGGGGGAGATCTCTCAGTTGGCTTTGTGTCCTTTGAGATACCTATCATTGTGCTTTTTGTTTTTGTGGTTCTCGTTTGTTTATTTTAGCACTTCTTTACTTTCTGGCACTATAGGATACTTCAGGTTCATCTTGGATATTGCTTCCCTTGCCATAGAATCTTCAGTTTCTCCAAGAAGTCCATATTCTTTTATTGGAGAATAGCATTAGAATACAGGACCTAGGCACTGGGTGTATCCATTGCTATGGGGGATCATGGCTTCTAGATCGTCTTGGTGGGCAGAGCTAGGAACTATATGTCTGTATACTGACTGTCTATATACACATATTTATAATTATTTCTACATTTAGACATCATGTCCATTTTAGGCTAAACATAAAATCATACTGATAACTCTCTTATTCAGTACCACATGGTTCATTGTAGACTCCTCCTCTCCTTGTCTATCTGTAAATTCTTCCTCCAGCATTAAGAACCCAGGCTTTCACCATCTGCCATTCATTTATTTATTGTTCAATTCCTGTATAGATGTACAGCAGTATAAGAACTGTTAATCCACATCTTTGTGAGAAATAACTGTGTCAGCTAGAATACAGTGCTAATGTGTAGTTTGTTTGTTTTTTGAACTCATCTCCCTACGCACCTCCCTTCTAGTAGCCATTTGTGTGTTGTCTATAGTTCAGAGTTGGTTTTTTGTATTTGTCTCTTTTTCTTTGTTCATTTGCTTTGTTTCTTAAATTCCTCATATGAATGAAATCATATGGTACTTGTCTTACTCTGACTTATTTCACTAAGCACCAAACTCTCTAGATCCATCCATGTTGTTGCGAATGGCAACATTCATTCTTTTTTATCGCTGAGTAATATTCCCATGTGTGTGTGTGTGTGTGTGTGTGTGTGTGTGTACCACACCTTCTTTGTCCATTACCTATGGATGGATACAGGTTGCGTCCATAATGTGTCTGTTGTAAATAATGCTGCAGTAAACATAGGGGTACATGTATCCCTTGGAATTACTGTTTTTGTGTTTTATGGGTAAATACCCAGTAGTGCAATTAGTGGATCATAGGGCAGTTCTATTTTTAGAACATGGCAACTCCATGCTGTCTCCCACAGTGGCTGTGCCAGTTTGCGTTTCCAGTAACAGTGCAAGAGGGTTCCTATTTTTCATATTCTCACCAATACTTTGTGTTTCTGGTGTTTTAGATTTTAGCTGCTCTGATAGGTGTGAGGTGGTATCTCATTGTGGTTTTGATCTGTATTTCCCTGATAATGAGTGATGTCTCTGAGCCATCTATCCATCTGTCTTCTTTGGAGAAATGTCTGTTCAGGTCTTCTGCCCATTTATAATTGGATTCCGGTTTTTGTTTCGTTTTTGCTGTTGAGTTGTAGAAGTTGTTCATATATTTTTCAGATATGTCATTTGCAAATATCTTCTCCTATTCAGTAGGCTGTCTTTTAGCTTTGTTAGTTGTTTCCTTTACTGTGAAGAAGATTTTTATTCTGATGTAGTCCCAATAGTTTATTTTTGCTTTTGTTTCCCTTGCCTCAGGAGGCATATCTAGAAAGATATCGTTATGGCCAATGTCAGAGAAATTGCTGGCTATGTTCTCTTCTGGTATTTTTATAGTGCTAGGTCTCACATTTATGTTTTTTTCCATTTCGAGTTTATGTTTGTGTCTGGTGCAAGGAAGTGGTGTAGTTTCATTCTTTTGCATGTTGCTGTCCAGTTTTCCCAGCACCAGTTGTTACAGGGACTGACTCCTCCTGTATATTCTTTCCTCATTTGTCAAAGACTAATGGGCCATATAATTGTGTGTTTACTTCTGGGTTTCTATTCTGTTCTATTGATCTCAGTGTCTGTTTTTGTGCCAGTACCATATTGTTTTCATTACAACACCTTTGTAATAAAACTTGACGTCTGGAATTGTGTAGTTCTTTTTGTCTTCAGTCTTACAGCTTCCAGTGATTTCCATGGTTACTTAGGTTAGCAGCTCTTTTTGCCCACTCCCTTTGTGGGGTTCTGTCATACATTTGTAATACAATTGGATACTTTTGTCACAGTGTGTATCACACCCTGGACCATACATCCTCTTAGATTTTTTTAATTTTGCATGTGTAGGAGTACCTGAGTGGCTCATTTGGTTAAGCATCTGACTCTTGATGTAGGCTCGGGTCATGATCCTAAGGTCCTGGGATAGAGCCCTGAATCAGTTTCTGTGCTGACAGTGTGGAACCGGCTTGGGATTCTCTCCCTCTCCTTTTCTCTGTGTCCCTACCCTGCTTGTGTGCATGCACACTCTCTCTCAAAATAAATAAATAAACTCTTTAAAAGAGTCTCTTTTGGGGCACCTGGGTGGCTCAGTCTGTTGAGCGTCCGACTTCGGCTCAGGTCATGATCTCACAGTTCATGAGTTGGAGCCCCGCGTCGGACTCTGTGCTCAGAGCCTGGAGCCTGCCTCGGATTCTGTGTCTCCCTCTCTCTCTGCCCCTAACCCACTCGCATTCTGTCTCTGTCTCTCTCAAAAATAAATAAACATTAAAAAATAAGTCTCTTTCTTGGTTTGCTTCTCTTCCCCCCCCCATAGAGTTTTTTTTTTATTCTAACTATTGTACTGAGTGTGTCGTAGATCTCGTTATTTTTACTTATTTTTCAGTTTTAACAATGTAACATTTTTTAAACTTTGCCAATGTCTATAATTGAGGATTACATACATAAAATTAAGTGTGCAAATCTTAAACCACCTGCAAAGGTAACCCTTATTCTGATCCATATCACCATGGATTATTTGGCTTGCCCTGGACCTACATAAATAGAATCATGCAGTTTGAAGTCTTTTATATTTCACGTCTTTCTTTTTTTCTTTTTAACGTTTATTCATTTTGGAGAGACAGAGACAGAGTGTGAGTGGGGTGGGGCAGAGAGAGAGGGAGGTTCCAGGCTCTGAGCTGTAAGCACAGAGCCCAGTGTGGAACTGGAACCCACAAACTGTGAAATCATGACCTGCGCCGAGTCAGACACTTAAGTGACTGAGTCACCCGGGCACCACTATATCTCACTTCTGTCACTCAGTATTTAATGTTTCTGAGACTTATGTAGTCATTGTCTCTCCAGTAGTTTTTTGGTTTTTTGGTTTTTTTTTTTTTTTTGTACTTGGGATAGTATTCTATCTCACAGATATCTATTCTGTTATTTATAGGCACTTGGGCTGTTTCCAGTTTGGCAGTGCCATCAGTAATTTCACTATGCATGATATGCGTATGTCATTGAATCAACATATGTATGCATTTCTGCTTGGCATAAACCTATAAGCTGAACTGCTGGTTAATAGGATACATTTATGTTCAGATTCAGTAAATACTATCAAACAATTCCGAAGTCATTGAACTTGTTTACCTTTTCATTAGTTGTCAGAATATCAGTCGGTGCACATTCTCATCAATTGGTATGGCCAAAATGTGTGTTTGTTCTCAGTATTAGCCATTTGAGGTCCATGAATTTGTATGTGTTTACTTAACTGTGACCTTAATTTGCTTTTGGCCAATATCTAATGAAATCAAACACCTTTTCCAATGTTTACTGGCGGTATGGTTGTTTCTTTTGTGAACGGATGTTCAAGATTTTGCCCAGTTGGCTGGATATTCTATAGTTTTCTTATTGATTCTTAAGCATTCCGTCTCTATATATTCTGCATATAATCCCTTGATGGATACATGAATTCCAAATGCCTTCCATTAATAGCTTATGTTCAGGCTCTTTTTCTGGTGATTTTTGATGAATAAAAGTTCCTAACCATAATCGAGTCTATTATATCTATTATTTCTTAAAGAGCTAATGCTTTTCGAGGTCCTATTTAAGAAATCTGCTTACTCATAATCATGAAGATAATAGCTATTTTTTTTTTTTTAGAAACTTTGCATTATTATCTTTCCTATTTAGGTCTGTATAGTATCTGAAATTTACTTTTGTGTGATATCAGAGAGGAGCAAGTTTGTACTTCTTTTTATATGGAAATAAAATTAATCCAAAATTTTTCATTAACTAGATTATATTTTCTCACATTTTTTGGCATTTTGCCATAAATCTGCTTGACATATGTAAGAGTCTATTCTCAATCTTCCCTTCCATTGGATTAGTTGTTTAGACTTGTGCCTATACTATAGCTTTATTAAGAAATAATATCTTGGTATCTGTTAATACAAGTATTTCAACTTAGTTCTTTCTCTTTAAGAATTTATGTATTAATTCCATATATTTCTGATACAAATTTTGGAAAAATTTACCGCTTTCCTTTTAAAAAAAAGAGAACAGGGGCGCCTGGGTGGCGCAGTCGGTTAAGCGTCCGACTTCAGCCAGGTCACGATCTCGCGGTCTGTGAGTTCGAGCCTCGCGTCAGGCTCTGGGCTGATGGCTCAGAGCCTGGAGCCTGTTTCCGATTCTGTGTCTCCCTCTCTCTCTGCCCCTCTCCCGTTCATGCTCTGTCTCTCTCTGTCCCCAAAATAAATAAACATTGAAAAAAAATTAAAAAAAAAAAAGAGAACAAACTGGCTTCTGGGGATTTCAATTGAAACATCTTTGGATATATAGATCAATTTGGGAAGAATTGACATCTTTTACAATATTGTTTCTTCCAATCTATAAGTACTTTATTCCAGCATTCACTTAGGTCATCTTTAATTTCTTTCTGTAATGTTTTTAGTTTTATGTATACATTTGTTCAATAATTTTCCTTACATTTATTACTAAGTGTTTGATGTTTTTTTCATGCCTTTATAAGTAGTATAGCTTCTGTTTTATGTTCTAATTGATTTTTGGTGATATGAATAAAGAATACAGTTGATACTTTACATTTTGACCTTGTATCTCATTACCTTGTTTAGTTCACATTTTAATTCCAAAGCTGTATGTATATTATTTTTGATTGTCCAGTACATAATCATGTTATCTACCCATAATGAGAGTTATTCCTCTTTTCTAATACTTACACTTTTTATTTATTTTCGTGACGTATACTGTCTAGAACCATTGCTACAATGAGGAATAGAATTGGGGATTGAATCCTTATCTTCTTGTAGTCTCAGAAGAAAGTATATTTTTAATAAATTTTAAGTTTACTATTTGTTGTAGGGTTTTTAAAATTCTCTCTATCATATTAAGAAATACCTCTCCCTATTTTCTTAAGAATGCAAAGAATGTATTTTTTTCGGTATCACTACTTGATGTTGAATTCTATTAAATATTTTCCTAGCATTTATTAAGATGGCCACGTGGTTTTCTTCAGTATTTTATTAATGTGGTGAATTACACTGATTTTCTAATATTGAAACGATTTGGCTTCTCTGGAATAAAGTATGCTTGGAAATGATGTTTTAGGTCTGAATTTGATTTAGTATTCTGTTTAGAATTTTTCAACTATATTCATAAGAGAAATTGCCTCTCAATTTTTCCTTTTAAAAATATTTCTGTCACTTGGCGTCCTTTAAAGTGTTTTGATATCCTTTAAAGTGACTTTTAAAAATTGTGTTGGGAAATGTTTTCAATCTATTCTCCGGAAGACTTTATAAAAGGTGGGTTTTATTTCCTACAATAAAATATGAAAGTGTTTACTAGTGAAGTCATCTGGGCCTGAAACTGTTCTTGTAGGAAAGTATTTAATTAGGGATCAATTTCAATAATGCATGTAGGAATATTCTAGTTTTCTAATTCTTATGTCAGTTTTGGCAAGTTGTTCTTTATAAGGAATTTACTCATTTCTTTTACATTTTCAAATTTATTGGCATAAATATGTTCATATTATCTTCTTACTTTGTGATGTCTGCAGGTCAGTAGTGATCCTGCTATAGGTTTTATTTCTTTTCTTTAATCAATCTCACTAAGAGTTTTATTATTTTTATTAGTCTTTTCAAAGAATCAACTTTCAACTTTCTTGATGTTTTTTATTCTATATGATTTTTTCATTTAATAGATTTTTTTGCTTTTTATTATTTCCTTTCGTCCATTTTATTTTGTTCTTTTATTTCCACTTTCTTTACATGATGCCCACCTTATTTTTACAGGTTTTCTATTTTATGACATAGATATTTAAGGCTGTAAATTTTTCTTTAAGTACAGCTTTAGTTGAATTCGAAAGTCATGCTATATTTAATTTTCATTATAACTCAGTTCAAACTACATTCTAATTTTTATTATGATATGGAAATGCATTGCTTAATTTTCAAGCATTTGGGGATTTTTTGATGAACTTTTTGCTAATGATTCCTAGCTTCATTCCACTGTGACATGATGCTTTGTATGATATCAATCCTTTGAAATTTTTTCAGACATGCTTTATGGCTCGATCTATGGTCTACTTTGGGACACATTCTGTATGCGTTTGAAAAATATTGATTCTTCAGTTGATGGTTGCAGTGTTCTATGTATATCAATTAGGGTAATTTCGTTAATCATGAGTGCAAATCTCATTTATGCTTACTGATTTTTTTAATGTTTGTTTTTGAGAGAGAGAGAAAGAGAGAGACAGAGCACGAGTGGGGGAGGGGTAGAGAGAGAGGGAGACACAGAATCTGAAGCAGGATCCAGGCTCTGAGCTGTCAGCACAGAGCCCTATGCAGGGCTGGAACTCTTGAGCTGTTAGATCATGACCTGAGCCAAAGTCCGATGCCCAACTGACTGAGCCACTCAGGCGCCCCATATGCTTGCTGATTTTTCTATCTGCTTTTTACTAGGTAGCAAGAGAAAGGAGTTAAAAATCTCCCAACTATGATTTTTGATTTGTTTATTTTCTCTTTCTGTTCAGTCTCTCTTGCTTTATACATTTTCAGGCTGCATTCTTAGACACACACAAGTTTGGAATTGTTATATTTTAATGTAGAGTGAACCCTTTATGGTTATGAAATGTCTTTCTCTTTAGTAATACTTCTTTCCTTACAGACTAATTTTCAGATATTAGATTAGTTATACTTGCGTTTTCTGTTTTTCTGGGAGTTTTTTTTTGTTCTCATTAGTGATTGCATAGAACATTTTTTCCATCCTTCTATCTACAACCTTTTTGTGTTTTTATCTTTAAAGTGTGTCATTTGTAAAAATAACAGATTGTATTTTGTTATGTTGCTCAATGTGATCATCTTTATATGTTAAAATATTATGGTATTTAGTCCATGACATTTAATTATTCCTAATATATTTGGTTTTATACCTACAGTAGCATTATTTGTTTTGTATTTGTCTAATTTGTTTTCTGGCCTTTTTTCTCTATCATTGCATGATTTTAGAATTTTCAAGTAAGTTGTGTTATTCTGCTCACCTCATTTTATTAACTTTTTTCTGATATTTATTACTCCAAAGATTACAATCTTTATGTTTAACGTATTAAGATCTGTCTAGTATTTATTTTTTACTGCTTATATTGCAAATAATATGAAACACTTTATTTCCCAGTATCATGTCCCACAATTAATTTTGTTTTAAGTTTGTTTATTTATTTTGAGAGAGACAGAGAGTGTGAGCAGAGAAGGGGCAGAGAGAGAGAAGGAGAGAGAGAGAATTCCAAGCATGGGGATTCGATTTCACAAACCATGAAATCGTGACCGGAGCTGAAATCAAGAGTTGGGCGCTTAACCAACTGAGCCACCCAGATGCCCCAATTAAGTAATTGTTATTAAAGTGTAGTAGACATACCGTGTTGGGTTAGTTTCTTGTGTACAACATAGTGATTTGGTAATTCTATACATTGCACGATGCTCACCAGGAGTTTTATGCTTTGTTTTTGTGTGTTTTAATTCTTACATATGTTAAACCTCACAGAATATTTTTTGTTATGGTTTTAAAGGGTTGATAGCCATTTAGTCTTACCCAGATATCCACCACTTTTTCCTCTTCGTTCATCCTATCCATCCAAGATCATTTTTCTTCTACATGAAAACCCCCCTTGTGGAATTTATTTCTCTGTAGATATGCAAGTGATGAAATCTCTAAGTTTTTAATGTTCTAGAAGGCCATTATTTTGCCTTTATTTCTGAGGTTTGCTTTCACTGGGTACAGAATTCCAAGTTGAGAATTGTATTTTTGGTAATATTTTCGGTATTTATAACATCATGATGTTGTTCCCTGATTTCCATTATATCTATTTAAAAGGAGCTGTCGTTCTTACACTTTGAAGGTACTTTGTCCTTTTCTTTTGGCTCTTTTAAGTTTCTGTTTTAATTCAAGCTGGTTAGCATGCAGTGTAATGTTAGTTTCAGGGGTCCAGTGTAGTGATTCAACACTTCCATACATCAGCCGGTGCTCATCATGACAGGTGCACTCCTTAATCCCCACCACCTATTTCAGCCATCCCTCCACCCACCTCCCCTCTGGCAACCATCAGTTTGTTCTCTATAATTAAGAGTCTTTTTATTGATTTGTCTCTTTCTTTCCCTTTGCTCGTTTGTTTTGTTTCTTAAATTTCACCATATGAGTGAAATCATACGGTTATTTGTCTGTCTCTGGTGACTTATTTCACTTAGCATAATAGTATCAAGCTCCATTCCCAACCATATCATGACAAATGGCAAGATTTCTTCTTTTTTATTGCTGAATAGTATTTCAGTGTGTGTGTGTGTGTGTGTGTGTGTGTGTGTGTGTGTGTGTGTGTATCTACAGTGGCTGCACTAGTTTGCATTCCCACCAACAGTGCAAAAGTGTTCATTTTCCTCCATATCCTCCCAGCACCTGTTGTTTCTTGTGTTGTTGATTTTAGCCAGTCTGACAGGTGTGAGGTGATATCTCCCTGTAGTTTTGATTTGCATTTCCCTGATGGTAAGGGATGATGAACATCTTTTTATGTGTCTGTTGGCCATCTGTATGTCTTTTTTGGAGAAATGACTGTTCATATCTTCTGCCCATTTTTAGTTGGATTATTTATTTTTTGGGTATTGAATTTTATAAGTTCTTCATATATGTTGGAGGATAACCCTTCATTGGATATGTCATTTGCAAGTATCTTCTCCTGTTCCTTCCGTTGCCTTTTAGTTTTGTGGATTGCTTCCTTCACTGTGCAGAAGACTGCATTTTGATGTAGTCCTAATAGTGTTATTTTGCTTTTGTTTCACTTGCCTCAGGAGCCATATCTAGGAAAAAGTTGCTATGGCTGATGTCAAAGAGGTGAATGCCTGTGTTCTCCTCTAGGATTTTTATGGTTTCAGGTCTCACATTTAGGTCTTTAATTCATTTTGAATTTATTTTTGTGTATGGTTTAACATACTGGCTCAGTTTCTTTCTTTTGCATGATGCTGTCCAGTTTTCCCAGCACGATTTGTTGAAGAGAATGGATTTTACCTATTGGATATTCTGTTGTGCTTTGTCCAAGATTAATTGACCATATAGTTGTGGGTTTATTTCCGGCTTATCTATTCTGTTCTGTTGATCTATGTGTTTACTTTTGTGCCAGTACCGTACTATTTTGATGGCTGCACCTTTGTAATATAACTTGTAGTTGGAATTGTGATGCCTGTGGCCTTGATTTTCTTTGTCAAGATTGCTTTGGCTACTTGGAGGCTTTTGTGGTTCCATACAAATTTTAGGATTGTTTGTTCTAGTTCTGTGGAAAATGCTATTGGCATTTTGATAGGGATTTCATTAAAAGTGTAGATTGCTTTGGGTAGTATAGACATTTTCACAACAATTGTTCTTCCAATTCATGAGCATGGAATGACTTCCTGTTTCTTTGTGGGGTCTTCAGTTTCTTTCATCAGTGTTTCCTAGTTCCCATAGGACGGGTCTTTTACCTCTCTGGTTAGGTTGATTTTTAGGTAACTTACTGTTTTTGGTGCAATTGTAAATGAGGTTGGTTCCTCAATTTCTATTTCTGCTGCTTCATTATTGGTTTATAGAAAGGCAAGAGATTTCTGTACATAGATTTAGTTTAAAAACAAGGTTTTTAATGTTTGTTCATTTGAGAGAGAGGGAGAGAGAGAGAGAGGAAATGCGAGTGGGGGAGGGGTAGAGACAGGAAGACAGAATCAGCAGCAGGCTCAGCACTGTCTGTGCATAGCCTGACGTGGGGCTTAAGCCCATGAACCATGAGATCAAGACCTGAGCCAAAGTCAGACTCAACAGACTGAGCCACCCAGGCACTTCTCTGTACATTGATTTTGTATCCTGCGACTTTACTGAATTTATCTATTTGCTTTAGTAGTTTCTTTTAAGGTTTTAATGTCATCTGCAAATAGTAAAACTTTCACTTCTTCCTTACCAACCTGAGTGCCTTTGATTTCTTTTTGTTGTCTGGTTGCTGAGGCTAGGATCTCCAGTACTATGCTGAATAAAAGTGGTGACAGTGGGTACTCTTATCTTGTTACGGACCTTAGGGGAAAAGCTCTCAGTTTTTCGCATTGAGTGGGCCAGTTCTCAGGAGAACTCCTGCGCAGGGCTCACTGCCAGCAGGTTAGGTAGCAAGTGTCTGTACAGCCCCTTCTTCTACAGAGCAGGTGGCGCTGTGTTGATGCTGGGGGACAGGGGAGGAAAATGGTGCCTGTCAGTCCCCTAGTTTTCTGAGAAGTCCACCAGCACAGCAACAGCCTCCAAAATCACTTTGAAAATAAGTCTCCCTGGGGCACCTGGGTGGCTCAGTCGGTTAAGCGTCATTCTTCGGCTCAGGTCATGATCTCGCGGTCCATGAGTTCGAGCCCCGCGTCGGGCTCTGTGCTGACAGCTCGGAGCCTGGAGCCCGTTTCAGATTCTGTGTCTCCCTCTCTCTGCCCCTCCCCTGTTCATGCTCTGTCTCTCTCTGTCTCAAAAATAAATAAACGTTAAAAAAATTTAAAAAAAAAGAAAAGAAAAGAAAAGAAGTCTTCCCTGTGTGAGCTCCCTGGTGCTTGGGCCTGTTTCTCTGCCCTGTCCCCGCACTCAGCTCCCTCCCTCTGGGGCAGCCTCCCTCTGCCTTTCTGACCTTCCTAACCTTTCAGAGGCAGCTTCTTCTCTATATTTAGCTGTGGGGTCCCTTCTGCCAATCTTCAGATTGCTGTCCAGTTTGTTAAGGTGGGTTTGAATGATACCTAGTTGTCAACATGGGACAGGGTGAGCTCTGGGCCCTCCTACTCTGCCATCTTCCCAAGCTTCCCCTCTGGGTTTGTTTGTTTGTTTGTTTTTAACCAGTTTTTCTTTTTTCTTTGGTTCTCAAAACTTTTACCATAATATGCCTACATGGGGTATTCTTTGTACTTCTACCTCTGAGGTTCCGTAGATCTTCTTGAATCTGTTGGTTGATATTTTACAAATCAGATTTTAAAAAAAAGTTTAGATCAGAATCTATTAAAATATTGCCTCCTCTCCTTTTACTGTCTGCTTTCAATCTGATACTCAGAATTGCATGTGCTAGACTTTTTCATTGTATCTCATTTGGTTCTTTCGCTGTTTTCTGTACTTTTTATTTTTCACTCTTTTTCTTTCCTTTTGTCATTAAAAAATGAAATAATTTATTCTCTTATCTCTGTGAGAATTTTTTTCTTTTTTTTTTTCAGTAATTTTCTTCTGTTCCATGTCTCATTTTTCCTACCTTCAAGTTTATTTTTTCTCATTTGTTTTCCATTTGCTTATTTTGCCCTCTTTTTCTTGTTAGAAGTTTTAATCCAATGGGGCGCCTGGGTGGCTCAGTCGGTTAAGCAGCCGTCTTCGGCTCAGGTCATGATCTCACGGTCCGTGAGTTCAAGCCCCGCGTCGGGCTCTGTGCTGACAGCTCAGAGCCTGGAGCCTGTTTCAGATTCTGTGTCTCCCTCTCTTTGACCCTCCCTGTTCATGCTCTGTCTCTCCCTGTCTCAAAAATAAATAAAACGTTAAAAAAAAAATTAAAAAAAAAAAGAAGTTTTAATCCACTAACTAGTGACTGGTGGTAGATGGATGGATGGATGGATGGATGGATAGATGCTTATATGCAAACATACGTAGATATTTAAGAGCGAGACACCCAAATGTAAACTGGAAGCTTAAGACACACAGCATGTCTTGTGGACCCGTGAGCATCATTGCAGCATTTGGGTGTCCAACTTTTTTTCTGCTCAAAGGCTTTCACACATCAGTATCTAGAACGCATTTCTTAGAGATTTTCAGTTTTCCTGAACATATCCTCTTGTTTCTCTTGCCAAGGTAAAGAGGTTGTACAGACTTCCTGATTAGTATTCTGGAGCAGGTTGAAGGAGAGGATTGGCATTATCTCCATTTAGAATTTAATTTTAATTTAATGACTCTATTTTTTTCCAGGACCTCACACCTGCTTTCGTCCAAGCCTTTGTGGCTTAATTGCTCTATAATAAATACTTCCAAACTCCTACATCATTGATAAAAGGGTAGCTGTCTCTCTTCGCTGCATGCAGATAGTCACCTGGGAGCTTTCAAGCACCTTTTATGGATTTTTAACTGAGTCCCCTTTCCACCCCTACTGTATCTCACCCCCACTTTCCTTGGTTAATAACGCCTGTAATCCTTGATCCCATAATGGGTTCTAAAGGGAAAACAGACTTGCTATTGTTAGTATACATCTTTGTAGGCACTTAAGTTTGATCTTCCTTCACTCTGCTAAGTCATTTGTCATGATTCCATCTGTACAGGAGTGTAAGAAATTTCCAGTATTTGGAATCAGGGTCTTTGGAGATATTGCTTTCCTATAATCAAATTGGAGCAAGGCACATTTAAATTGATAGTACCACACCCATCCAACCCCACAGACACCCAATGCCTTGCCTCTCCCTGTGTCCTCAGCTTTTCCAGTTCTATCTTCTCTCTAGTTCTGCATACTGAACAAAGACCCCATCTGAGAGAAGGAGGTAGATCTGAGGTTGCTTTTTCACACTAGACAATTTGAGAACCCTTGAAGGTCAGAGACTCTATAAGCATAAATCTTTTAACATCAAAATTTTAACTATATTATTAATCATGTCTAGTGGGACTTGTATTTTATATTTACTAATTTATGATACCAAATATAATAAAAGGTAAAAATTTTTATAGATTCGAACTGCATCTCCTCTACTTAGCCAAATTAGTGAATTTCTTCAGTAACCATACATCTGTATACATTTATTATATTATATATACAATTTTGATTGTATATGCATATATATATATATATATATATATATATATACACACACACACATATATATTGGGCCCTTTTCATGTGGTGGGCACTGAATGTACAAGAAAGGGGGGGAAAGCAGGCATGATTGTTGCCATTCTATTGAGTGGCATTGGTGGGGATTTATATTTATATTTATATTTATATTTATATTTATATTTATATTTATATTAAATTTTTATATGCTGGGCACCTGGGTGGCTTAGTCAGTTAAGCCTTCAACTCTTGATTTCAGCTCAGGTCATGTTCTTATGGTTCATTAGATCGAGCCCCGCATTGACCTCTGCACTGCCAATGTGGGGCCTGCTTGGGATTCTCCCTCTCTCTCTCTCTCTCTCTCTCTCTCGCTCTCGCTCTTGCTCTCACTGCTCCTCCTCAACTCTCTCTCTCTCTGTCTCAAAATAAATAAATAAACTTAAAAAATATATATGTATATACTGATTTGAAACAATAATTTTTTTCTAAAATCTCAAACAAAACAATGGGAGCTTACTGAACACTTTTCCTAAGGAGATTATAAGATTGTTCTGTTTATTGACCTACTTCATATTCATTACTCATATAACTTTATTTTCATGCAGTGATTCATAAACTAATACAACATGAGCAATAGCTACTTGAGTTGTCAAAGCTTTTAGTTTTCCTTCTCAATTTGCTTTGTTTGTGTT
Source organism: Acinonyx jubatus (assembly GCF_027475565.1). Lineage (NCBI taxonomy): Eukaryota > Metazoa > Chordata > Mammalia > Carnivora > Felidae > Acinonyx > Acinonyx jubatus. The sequence goes on along the minus strand of NC_069390.1, from coordinate 89,007,063 downwards.
TCACATATTTCTAAGGTTAGGAGTAAGAAAGCATTTTAATTAAAAGTATTTCTGCAATGAAAGAGTAATTACTTTTAATAAATAAACAGAGAAGAAGGAATAGTAAACATAAGAACTGTCACCTTATTAATCCAATAAACTATATAAAAATTTTGTTCCAAAATAAAAGTCTTATATTAAATTTGACTGTCAACAATTACATCAGCAATTAATATTCAGAAGTTGGCTAATAGGTAAATTAATCTGGGCAGCATGGTAAATGCTCGGTTGTAAATTACATTTTAAAACCTGGGAGTTGGGGAGAGGGATTGGAGGAAGGTAGGCAAAAGGTACAACTTTCAGTTATAAAATAAATAACTACTGGGAATGTCATGTCAACATAATGACTGTAGCTATATATAGGACATATAGAAAAGGTGTTAAGAGAATAAATGCTGTATTCTCATCACAAGGAATTTTTTTCTTTTCTCTTATTGTATCTATATCAGATAATGGATATTAACTAAGCCTATTGCGGTAATCATCTCTGTCTATATAAAATAAAAGCATCATGCTATAGACCTTACACTTACACGACGACATATATCAGTTGTATCTCAATAAGACTAGAAGAAAAATCTAAATATGGTAAAACCTTGGATTGCAAGTAACTTGTTCTGTGAGTGTTCCACAAGACGGGCAAACATTTTTAATAAATTTTAACTTGATAAACGAGTGATGTGTTGCAATACAAGTTGTACGTGATGCCAAACATCACATGATCACGATGAGCCAATGGTTTTTGAAATTCACTTGGATATACAAGTGCTCTGGATTACAAGCGTGTTCCTGGAATGAAGTATGCTCACAAACCAAGGTTTTACTGTACTTAAATGAAGAAACAAATTACCTTTGATAATATAGATTTATCATTTGTGATTGACATAGTAAATCCTGTCCCCACCCTGGGGATGGTGCTGATAGAGTATGGAGGTGAAGATTGGGAGCCCGAGATTAGATTTCTGGTGCTATTATTTTTGTCAAACACTGAACAGCACTATTTCATGAATACAAATACAAGTAGTATAAGTTTTACATACATATGTGCACACACATATACTGTGTTTAGTGGCATTTCTAAAAGTGTGGTCCACAAAATGACCTCCATCAAAATAGGTGAAATGCTTGATAAATACTGATTCTTAGGCTTGACCCCCAACTGACCCAATCAGAATCTCTGAGACTGAGGCCAAGGAATCCATCTGCACTTAGACAACAGCCCTGGCTGGTTCTTACGTACAATAACATTTGGAAACCACCTGTGGGATAGGACAGAGGAGGACGGGTGAGCTCATCAATAGAATTGTTTCTATTTGCTGAAGTGAAGAAATCCTGAGAATGTGAAAAAAGAAACATGCAAAGCCCTGTAGTGCATCTGGTAGATGAACTGTAATCTCTTCCCTATTCAGGCCTCATTTCCTTTCTCAACAATGCCTTCTGCTGTAATCAGGAACCATTCACCGGACTGTTCCTTCTGTATTTATTTATTTATTTATTTATTTATTTATTTATTTATGTCTATCAGCTTGATGGATAGAGAAGTAGGCTCAGGAGCACAGACACCCATGACCTACTTTGCCATGCCAGTCTGTCTTGCCTTTGCATTTCCCCATGGGGGAATCTGCAGTGGACCATTGATTTTGACTTGGTTTGGACTAGAGATGGCAGAATTAGTCTCAAGTTAGCCTGTATAATTGTATTCAGTAGCAATCAGGAAGGACTTTGTGAAATACAAATATGTTTGCATTTCCCATTCTCCGGTTACATTAAAGACTTCAAGTTGTCAAGAAACATGAGAAGATATGTTGCTTCCTCCTTACTCTTTACCTCCCATCCCCAACAAACAAATCCTTGAACTTGATTTAATTTTCCTCAAAGAACTTTACCCTTCCTCTTCTTATTTTTATCTTTAGCCTTGTGGCCTTTGTTACTGAACTCATGAATTACAGCCTTCTGAAGCCATGAAAGCTTTAAGGCTTCCCTGAGAGTCTCTTCATGCTGCTCGTATACACATCTGTGCTCACTAAACCCTGTTCCTCAAGTGGCTGGAGCAAGTGATGTCCATTCTCTTCCCAACACTTTCCTGCCTCCCTGCATTTATGTATCACCTGAGTTCATCACATCTTAGCCTTGGGGCCTATTTCCTAATGAAATTTTAAAGTGGACAGGCCATGCTATTGTTAAGGAACCAAAATGACTTTTTACATTTGTGTGAGGAATACCAAAACTCTCCTGCGGTGCGGACAGAAGGAGGGGTGGGGATGGATGACAGGTGAGGCCATTTTCTCTATTGATAGAGGCAGGAATGAGAGGAGTTGGGTGTGAGTCAATTCTAGGCACAGTTCAGAAAAAAAAAACAAAACACAGCAGGAAACCAGATTGAACACTCACTGATGACTCAGACTGTACACAGCTAAAAACAAATCATCTTTGTCCTTCTAGTTGAACTTGCTGAAGAGGCAGTGAGGTATCGTCACTTAGAGTTTTGGTCATGGTGTCCGATTACTGAGCTTTAAGATTCTGACTTTGACTGTTTTCAAATTGTGGCCTTCAGTGTTTTGTTTTATATCTTTGCTCCTCAGTTTTCTCTTTTGTGATGTAAGATAAGTCACCATCTTGGATTTATAAGGTTCTTGGGGGAATTCACTGAAATAGTGAGTTTCAGTATCCAACACTTAATCGGTGCTCAAAAAAACAATACCAACAGGCATGACTTGGTGTCAGTAACAAAACTTTTATACTTTGTTTTGCTTGATTTGAAATTTGGGTAACAGTTTCTTTTAAATGTAGTTTAGATTGAAATACATACCTTTGCTGTTATCTAGCCATTCTGACTATAAAATATTGTGGTATCATTTGGTTAAGCTTTTAAACATACATATCATACACACACGCACACACACACACATATGTTATATGTATATATGTAAAGTTTTAGCATATTTAATTCTTTCAATAGAATTTCTAGGTAAATATTATTATTTTCATTTTAGAAAGTAAATCTCAGAGAAGTAAAGTGACCTCCCCAGTCACATAAGATAGTAATGAGGAGAGAACCCTGTTTCCAAATTCAGTCCTTAGAGTCAAATCCTCCTTTCTTTCTCAGACATAGAGCTTCTTTTTTTTTTCTTAAAATTTTTTTAATGGTTATTCATTTTTGAGAGACAGAGAGAGACAGGGCTCAAGCAGGGGAAGGGCTGAGAGAGAAGGAGACACGGAATCTGAAGCAGGCTCCAGGCTCCGAGACGTCAGCACAGGGCCCGATGCGGAGCTCAAACCCAGGAGCCATGAGATCATGACATGAGCTGAAGTTGGATGCTTAACCAACTGAGCTACCCAGGCACCCCACTATAAAGGGCTTCTTAAAGAGTGTGATAAAACTCTTGAAATGAAAGATATATATTACTGCATTTAATTTTGCTGACATAAATATTTTCCCCTTGCCTAGAAGATATGATACTGTTTGTCGGTCAGAGTCATCCAAAGAAACAAAATCAATAGGATCTGTGTTTACATAGAAAGAGATACGGAGTGAGCTCATGTGATCGTGGAGGCTGGGCAAGTCCAAATCTGCACTGTGAGCCAGTAGGCTTGAGACCAGAACACCCAATGATATAGTTCCAGTCTGAAAGCAGGACCCTAGAGATCCAGGAGAGCCAAAGACAGATGAAGTCTAAAGTCAGTGTACTGGACAATTCCCTCTTGCTCAAAGAAGCCATCTTTTTGATGGAATTCAGGCCTTTGATTGGATGAAGCCCCACCCGTATTATGGATGGCAACCTGCTTTACCCAAATTTCACCAATTTAAATGTTAAACTCATCCCCAAACACCCTCCATGTTAACACATAGAATTAACCACCAAGAGTCCACCCTTTGTCGACTTACCACATACGCCTCTTTGAACCATATGTATTCTGCATATAAAGATAATAACAAGGCCATGCTTCCACCTAACATGATAAAACTATCCTGCATACAACTGAAAACCACACTATCTCTTTGTCTAGAAGAGGATGCAGAATCCTTGGTTGATACTTACTATTTTTCTTGATATCTCATAACTTAAATGCTATGATGTAAAGTTAACAATATTAAATACTATAGTATGTCAATACATCTTACTTTACATGATAAGGGAATAAAGGAGGGAAAATATATTTGATGGGTGCCTGGGTGGCTCAGTCGTTTGAGGGTCCAACTTCAGCTCAGGTCATGATCTCGCAGTTCGTGAGTTGGAGCCCCGTGTCAGGCTCTGTGCTGACAGTGCGGAGCCTGGAGCCTGCTTCAGATTCTGTGTCTCCCTCTCTCTGCCCCTCTGCCGCTCATGCTCTGTCTCTCTCTGTCTCTCAAAAATGAATAAATGTTAAAAAAAATTTTTTTAAATAAAAAAATATATTTAAAACACATACACAAATATTCATAACAAAATAAGGATGAGATATTAATGATAATTACAGTTCTCGTTTCTATAACTCTCATGTCGTCATAGCTAGTATTCTCAAATGGAGAGTAGTTATCTACAGAGGAGGGCAGGGACTTGCTCCCAAATCCTAAGGGCCTGCTCTGTGATTTACCTACAGGGGGCTGCCGGAGGCTCCAAACAGCATCCCTGTCTGCCACTGAAACTTCAGGCACCATCGGATCTTGTGGCCCAAGTGGCAGAGAGGTTTCCATGGCAGCTTGGCCTTGTTGCAAAGCCTTCTCTTATTCTGAGTCCCAGTCAAAACAAGCATCTTTTGGGGTCACTCACCAAATGGGCCACAGTAACATACCCAGGTGAAGGCTGTGTTGCTTCTAAAATCCAAAGAGGCCCACTAGGCATTGTGCCTGTTTGGGTTGTAAGAGGGACTAGCTGCAACTTATCTTTCTCCTTAGAAAGGAAAGTCGGCGGGGCGCCTGGGTGGCGCAGTTGGTTAGGCGTCCGACTTCAGCCAGGTCACGATCTCACGGTCCGTGAGTTCGAGCCCTGCGTGAGTTCGAGCCCTGCGTCGGGCTCTGGGCTGATGGCTCGGAGCCTGGAGCCTGTTTCCGATTCTGTGTCTCCCTCTCTCTCTGCCCCTCCCCCGTTCATGCTCTGTCTCTCTCTGTCCCAAAAATAAATAAACGTTGAAAAAAAAAATTAAAAAAAAAAAAGGAAACTCGGCATGCCTCATTCCACTAGACCCTTAGAAATTTCATTGAGATAAAAGACCTGTGAATTTGTGTTGAACTTTTGAATAAATGTGTTACCAGTAAGTCCAGAGTAGTTGCTGCCCCCTGCTCACTAGGTCCAATTACCACAGTGTCGTTAATGTAACAGACCAGTGTGATATCTTGTAGCAGGGAAAGGCGATCAAGACCCCTGCAAACTAAATTATAACACACAATCGGAGAGTTGATGTAGCCCTGAAGTAAGAGAGTACAGATGTATCACTGGGCTTGTCAGCTGAAAGCAAACCTCTTCTGATGGCCCTTATTAACAAGGGTGGGGGAAAAAATTGCCAGATGAAAAGCTGCATACTAGGTATCAGGGGATATGTTGATTTCCTCAAGCAATGAAACCACAATTGCATCTGCAATTGGAGCGATCACCTGACTAAACTTATAATAATCCACTTCTGGGGCACCTGGGTGACTCAGTCTTTAAGGGTCCACCTGTTAATGTTGGCTCATGTTCGTGGGATTGATCCCCACATCAGGCTCCGTGCTGACAGCAGGAAGCCTGCTTGGGATTCTCTTTCTCCCTCCCTCTAAAAATAAATAAATATTTCTAAAAATATCATTCAATAATCCACTGCCATTCTCCGTCTGCCTTCAGCACAGGTCATATAGACAAGTTGAATTGGAATGTGGTAGAAATCACCACCCCTGCGTCTTTTAATTCTTCATGGTGGCACTGATCTCTGCAATCCCTCCAAGAACGCCGCATTGCTTTTGGTTTACTGTTTCTCTGGGTAGAGGTAGTCATAATGGCTTCTACTTGGCCTTTCCCATCATAATATCCCTCCCTCCACAAGTCAGGAACGAGGGTGGGAATTCTGCCATTTCCTGAAGATATCTATTCCGATTCTGCCTTCTGGAACTGGGAAAATAAACACAGGAGTGTCCAGGGACCCACTGGGTTCACTGTGAGACAGACCTGAGCCAAACTCCATTGACCACCTGATTTCCCTAAGCCCTTACTCTGGCTGGTGGACAGCAGTGGCATTTTAGGTCCCCTGGAATTAGCGTAGGTTCGAAGCCAGTGTCCGGTAATTATTGAAGGGTCTCCTTATTGCCTTTACCCCAGGGCATAGTTACCCTGGTAAAGGGCCATGAGTTCCTTTGAAGAAGTCTGGTGGGCAAGATTAACAATAAATATTTTTGAAATCTACAGGGGTCCTTCCTCAACAAGTCCCAGCCTCCCCTGTATTTAAGGGGTTCTGGGTTTATAAACTATTTCAAGTCTGGGAATTGGTTGAAGGGCTGCAACTCTCTGCTTTCATGATGCAGGTTATACTTAAAGAACCGTTCCAGAAATCCCAGAGCCAACTCAGAAAATTCATCCTTAAGATTCTTTTCCTCTACAGTCACTCAGCACCACAATTCATAGCAAAATACCATAGACAGGGGGGCTTAAAAAACACAAACATATTTTCTCATCTATCAAGGTCCCAAGAAGGTTGTTTTCTTGTGAATCCTCTCTCTTTATTTTTCAAATGTCTGTCTTCTGGTTCTATCCTCACATGGCCTTTTCTTTTTCTGTGTGCACTTGTGTTATCTTTTCCTCTTATAAGGACACCACCGTTCAATTAAGGACCCACCCTTATGACCTTATTTAACCTTAATTACCTCCTTTAAATGTTTTAATGTTTATTTATTATTTTCAGAGACAGATTGTGAGTGGGGGAGGGGCAGAAAGAGAGGGAGACACAGAATCTGAAGCAGGTTCTGGGCTCTGAGCTGTCATCACAGGGCCCGTCGCAGGACCGGAACCCACCAACCAGGAGACCTGAGCTGAAGTTGGCCGCTTAACCGACTGAGCCATCCAGGCACCCCAAACCTCCTTAAAGGCCATATCTCTAAATACAGGCACACTTGGGGTTGGGGCCTTAACCTATGCATGGTGGGGGGGCACATTCAGTCTATAACACGTCTGCATGGGGCAAATGTTCTATAAATGTTCTGTAAGCAAGAGGTGGTACAATCCCTCTTCAAGAAAGCAGAGGGCTGAGAATATTTACATTTCTTTATTTGCAGGTATAACTCAGGAAAAACTGAGTCTCCTCATTTGTTTTGACTCCCTGAGAATTGCAGGTCTAATAGCTGAGTCATGTTAACAATAATACTAATACAGTGATGCTAATAATATAGCCACCTCTTACTGAAGGTTTATTTTTTGCCACACAATATGTTGCATGATTTCCATATAGGAATAGCACTCTTTACAGAAACTTTATATAAAACAACACAGTTTTATGGATGATACGGAATGAAGCCAGCAATGAACAAGTAGAATTTAAAATTAAAATCCCAGTGCCTTTTACATTAGTGCTCTAAAAAATTAAATACCTAAGTATAATCAAATAAAATATGTACCAGATCAAGACAGGAAGACTACAAAATTCTGATGAAAGAAATCAAAGAAAACTAAATAAATAGAGAGAGATTCCATGTTCATGGAAGACTCAGTATTGTCAAAAATCAGTTATTCCCAACTTGATCTATAGATTCAACGAGGTCCCACTCAAAAGTCCAGCAAGTTATTTGGTGGATATTGGTGAACTGATTCTAAAGTTTATGTGGAGAAGCAAAAGAACCAGAAGAGCCAACACAAAATTGAGGGAGAAGAAAAAATGAAGTTGGAAGACTGACACTACTGACTTTAGGACTTACTATAAAGCCACGGAAATCAAAATAGTATGGTACTTGTGGAAGAATAAACCAATAGATCAAGGAAACAGAATAGAAAGCCCAGACATAGACCCACATAAATGTAATCAACTGATTTGAAGAATGGGATAAAGGCAACCCAAAGGAGAAAAGACAGCCATTCTAACAAATGATACTGGAACAACTGAAGAGCCCGTGTAAGAAAAATCAATCTAAACAGAGACCTTACACCCTTCACAAAATTTAACACAAAATGGATCACATCCCTAAATGCAAAATTTACAAGGATGAAATTCCTAGAAGATACCATGGGAGAAAATCTAGATGACTTTGGGTTTTGCAATGACTGTTTTGATATGTTAAATCAGGATTCATGAAAAAAAATGTTGAGCTGGACTTTATTAAAATGAAAAAATTCTGCTCCACAAAAGACACTGTCGAGTGAATGAAAGGCAGACTGGAAGAACGTATTTGCAGAAGACGTATTTGATACAAGACTGTTAGCCAAACAAAACAAAACAAAACAAACCCCCCCACCAAAAAAAACAACAACAAGAAAACAGAACAAAAAACACTTAAAATTCAACAGTAAGAAAACGAACACCTTGGTTTTAACAGATGGACAAAGGTTGTACAGACATCTCACCAAAGACATATAGATCACAAATAAACATATGGAAAGATGTTCAATATTATATGTCACCAGGAAAGTGCAAATTAAAACAACAGTGAAATGTTTTTGCCAGAATGCTGATAATACCAACGGTTGGTGAAGGCTTAGAGCAGGAGGAATTCTCATTTATTGATGGTGGGAACGCAAAATGCAACTGCTTTGGAGGATGGTTGGACAGTTTCTTATGAAACTGAACATACTTAGCATACAACCTAGCAATCATACTTCTTGGTATTTATCCAAAGGAGTTGCAAATGTATGTCCACATGAAAACCCGCCCAGAGATGTCTATAATGGCTTTATTCATAATTGCCAAAACTTGTCTTTCAGTGGGTGAATGGATAAATCAACAGTGGTATATATCCACACAATGGAAAATTATTTAGTACTAAGAAGAAATGAACTATAATACTGTTTATGGTACTGTAATGATGGTTACATATCATTGTATGTTTGTCCAAACCCATAGAAGGTATTACATTAAGAGTGGACCTTAATGTAAACTATGGACTTTGAATGATAATGCTGTTCATCACTTGTTAACAAGTGTCCCACTTCGGTGGAGGCGGGGGGTGTTGACAATGGGGGAGGCTCTGCATATGTGGGAGAAGAGGATATGGGAGACATCTCTGTACTTTCCCCTCAGTTTTGCTGTGGAGCTAAAACTGCTCTAAAAAAATTAAGCCTTTAAAATAAAAGTAAAACAAAACAAAACATGAGGCTCAGCACGGTTAAACAATTTGCCCAAGACCAAATGCCTCGTAAGTATTGACATGTAAAACAAATCCAGATCTGACTGGGGTCAAAGCCCAGGATGTACAACTGTCTACCTGGATCCTTAAGAGACAAGTACATTTTTTCCCACACATGTCCATTGATTTAAAAATAAATAAAATTCATATCTTACTCCTTTTATATTGTACTTGGAACACAGCGATTTCCCTTTACTTAATCCTGACTGCCTACAAACCTTTTGTGATCATGGACTGCGTCCCAAAAAAATGTTGATACATTTAAACAGGATGAAGCTAAACTTCTGAGATAAAAATGGACCTTACTTGCCTACTAATGGTTGCAGTTTTTCTGTTAATCTTTTTGTTTTCATACATACTTTAAAAAACACATCTTTCTAAAAAATAATCACTAATAACAATGAATTGGGAGTTCCAAAGGAACCAAGATATTCCATAAAATATTAGGAAATATGACCTATAGTTTGTATTGCAGTCACCTTCCTGCTCTGAGAATCTTTTTTTAGATTCCAGGCATTTTGATTGTACAACTCTCTAAAACACACACACACACACACACACACACACACACACAGCTTCACAATGAACTGTTGATTCTGAGGCTCCAGGATGGCTCAGTTGGCTGAGTGTCTGACTGTTGATCTCAACTCAGGTCATGATTTCACAGTTCATGAGATTGAGTCCCCCATTGGGCCTTGCGCTAACAGCACAGAGCCTGCTTGGGATCTCTCTCGCTATCTTTCTCTCTCTCTCTCCCTCTCTCTGTCCCTTCCCCACTCACTCACTCTTAGTTTCTCTCTCTCTCTGTCTCTCTCTCTCAAAATAAATAAATAAACATTAAAAAAATGAACTTTTGATTCATTTTTTGGTCAAGTCTCTCTGATGGCCTCTCTTTACTCTGGATAAAAACAAATTCCTTACCAGGGCTTATATAACCTGGCTTCTGTCTGCCTCTCTGAACTCTTCTTCTATGGTTCGCCAACTGATTACTCTGTTCTGGACGCATGTTCCCTTACCTTTCCTCAAATGCCCAAGCAGGTCCTGCCTCAAGGCCTATGTGTTCACTGCACTCTCTGCAGAGGTCTTTGCTTGATTACCTCCTTCACATCATCCTGTCCAGGTCTAAAGGCCTTAAAAAGGCCTTCCCCGACCTCCCTTCCTAACACAGTGCCCTCCCCTTCTGTCAGGCTCTAGCTGACAGAGCTCTAGCTGTTGTGTTTGTATTTTGTATGATGGGTTATCTGTGTGTGTGTGTGTGTGTGTGTGTGTGTGTGTGTGTGTTTTGTTTTTTGGTTTTTGTTTGTTTTACTTTATATCACTTATCATCATCTGGTGTATATTTGTATGTTTGCTTATTTTCCGTCTCATGTAGCCTCCGTGAGAGTAGTTATTTTTGTTCATACAAGTATCCTCAGGGCTAAAATAGTAAAATACTACAATAGTGAAGTAGTGTTTGACACATAGGAGGAACTTAATATTGTTACGCAAAACAATGAGTAATGAACGAATGTTTTCATTTTGTAACAAAATAGAAAACTCATACAAAATAGAAATTCTTTAAAAAGTTTCCATAAAATAAATCAAACGTTTTAATATTTTCTTCCATACCTTCATGTAGTGTTTTTTGCTCACCTCTGGGGTGCTCCATAAAACAAAGACGTCAACATAGAAGAAGAATCACCAGCCATCTGTTTGTCTTCTGCAGTACTGAATGACCATTCTTTTTTTTTCTTTAGTTTTTGTTAATGTTTATTTATTTTTGAGAGAGAGAGAGTGGGAGTGGGAGGGGGGCAGAGAGAGAGAGGGAGACACAGAATCCGAAACAGGCTCCAGGCTCTGAGCTGTCAGCAAAGAGCCCAACGCGGGGCTCAAACTCACGAACCACGAGACCATGACCTGAGCCGAAGTCAGATGCTTAACCAACTGAGCCACCCAGGTGCCCCTAAAGGATTCTTTTTTTTTTTTTAAATAAAACTGTTTAAAGTATAATTGACGTTTAACATGATATCTGTTTCAGATATACAACATAATGGTTCAATATTTGTGTATAATATTGTGAAACAATTGTAATTAGTCTGGTTAACATCTGTCACTATACATAGTCACAGTTTTCTTTCTTGCAAATTTCATGATCTGTCTTAGCAACTGTCAAATATGCAATATGGCATTATTAAGTGTAGTCACCATGTTGTACATGACATGTACATTCCCCAGGACTTATTTATTTTATAACTGGGAACGTGTACTTTTTGACCACATTCACCTATTTCACTCACCTCCCATCCCCCCCATCGCGTGGCAATCACCAATCTGTTTTCTGTGCTTCTGAACTCATTTTGCTATTGTTGTTTGTTTTTAGATTCCATGTACAAGTAAGAGTGTATGGTATTTGTCTTTCTCTGTCTGAGTTATTTTATTTAGTATAATGCCTGCAAGGTCCATCCATGTTGACACAAATGGCAAGATTTCATTTTTTTAATGGATGAATAATATTCTTTTGTGTATATATCCCATATTCTTTTTTTTTTTTTTTTTTTTTTTTTTGGGACAGAGAGAGACAGAGCATGAATTGGGGAGGGGCAGAGAGAGAGGGAGACACAGAATTGGAAACAGGCTCCAGGCTCCGAGCCATCAGCCTAGAGCCTGACGCGGGGCTCGAACTCACGGACCGTGAGATCGTGACCTGGCTGAAGTCGGACGCTTAACCGACTGCGCCATCCAGGCGCCCCTCATATTCTTTTTATCTATTCATCCATTTATGGCCACTTGGGTTGTTTCCACATCTTGGTTACTAGAAATAATGCTGCAGGGTGGCTCAGTCGGTTGAGCGTCTGACTTGGGCTCAGGTCATGATATCACAGTACATGGGTTCAAGCCCCTCCTTGGGTTCTGTGCTGTCAGTTCAGAGCCTACTTCAGATCCTCTGTCTCCCCTCGTGTTGCACCTCCTCTGATTGCTCTCTTTCTCTCAAAACTAAACATTTATTAAAAAAGAAAGAATGCTTCAGTGAACATGGAAATGCATATATTTTTCCAAGTTAGTGTTTTCATTTTCTTAGGTAAATACCTAGAAGCGGAATCACTAGATCCCAGGGTAGTTCTATTTTTTTATTTTATTTTATTTTTTGAGGAACCTCCATGCTGTTTTCCACAGTATGGCGGCACCAATTTACATTCCCACCAACAGTGTGCAAGCATTCCCTTTTCTCCACATCTTTGCCAACATTTCTTACTTCTTGTCTTTTTGATAATAGCCATTCTGACAGGTGTGAGATGATAGCTAATTATAGTTTTGATTTGCATTCCCCTGATGTGTAGTGATGTTGAGCATCTTTTCATGTGCCTATTGGCCCTTTTGTACGTCTTCCTTGGGAAAATGTGTATTTAGGTCGTCTGCCCATTTTTAATCAGAATGTGTAGTTTTCATTGAGTTTCATGAGTTCTTTGCATATTTTGGATATTGACCCCTTATCAGCTATATGACTTGCAAATGTTTCTCCCATTCAATAGGTTGCCTTTTCATTCTGTTGATGATTTTCATTGCTTTGCAGAAGCTGTTTAGTTTGATACAGTCACACGTGTTTATCGTTACCTTTGCTGCCTGTGCTTTTGGAGTCTGATACAAAAACAACATCACCAAGACATATATCAGGGAGCTTACTGCTTATGGTTTCAGGTATTACACTCAGATCTTTAATCCATTTTGAGTTAACTTTTGGTGTATGTTGTAAATTGCTGTCCAGCTTCATTATTTTGCATGGGACTGTCAAAGCATTTTTTAATCTCAATCTCATAAAAACTTAAAAATAAAAGTAAAGCAATGGGGTTGCTCAAAACCTTGGAGATCATTTGGGTCTGCTCTTACTTCTGACACTCTGAGTCTAGTTGACCCTTTTACATATTTTGGTAGGTCTGATACCTATAAACCAGCCTCAGATAAGAGAATCTGACTTAATGGACCAACTTATTTCAAATTGAAGCACTTTCTGTCTTCCTAATCTTCTGTATCTCTTTTCTTATCCTGACTTTCACCATCTAATTTTGCCCTTTTGAATTCAACTCTGTTCTGGGTTCAACCTTGTAACTCTGAATTTCTCTGAATTCTGAGTTCCCACAGCTCTCAAGAGGGATCTTTTCCATCATCCAGGCTGACCAAATCTCCTGGGGCCAATCACCAGCCCTGTTAATGAGATGAGATTGGAAAAATAGATTTTTTTTTTACTCTTGGATTTTATATATTAAAAATTCAAACCAAATGAAAAAAACAAGATTAAAGCAAACTGAGAAAGACACTGGCCACTAGACCCAGTATTATTTTCATTTCACCGTGTCTCAGGAAAACATAAAAATATATTTTAAAAAGTAATTACTGAGGCGCTAGGTGGCTTCGTCGGTTGGGCATCTGACTTCAGCTCAGGTCATGACCTCATGGCTCGTGAGTTTGAGACCCGCATTGGGCTCTGTGCTGACAGCTGGGAGCCTGGAGCCTGCTTCAGATTCTGTGTGTGTGTCTCTCTCTCTGCCCCTCCCCTACTCGTGCTCTGTCTCTCAAAACTAAATAAACGTTAAACAAAATTAAAAAGCAATTATTAAATGCAGAAAGATCATTAATCATGTTACAAGCCTGTTCTTAATGCAATACTAAAATGTACTTAAAATTCTTAAGAGTCAAATCGTTGGTTTCTATTCCCTGCAATATGATGGACTCATATTCAGAGAAACTTCTCTAGAGAAAATATGAAAAATGATTATGATGTTTGTGTGTGTTTGTGTGCATGTGTGTGTGTGTTTAAAGGAAACCTTTAAAGGAGTCATTATTGTCTTATCAAATGGAAATTCAAAGAAGTAAGCCCCATCTTTACACAGTGTGTGTTCTGAGTGTATCTTGCAATTCCTGATCACTTAGAGCTTTGGATTTAATGGACCACATGCCCGGTGAGCAGGAGACAAACCTGCAGAAGTTGACCTACAGGAGCTCTTCAGTTTCATTCTGCACACGTGAAAACAAACCTGACCAGTAGAGGGAGATGGTGGGGATGCCTTTCTATGTTGGTCTTGGGTTAGGACAGAAGGCAGCAACTGTGATGAGGGGTGGGGTGGCCCAAGACTTCCTAATCACTAGCTCTTTGGTAAGTCAGTTCCAGAATTCCAAAAATTTCTAACCAAAATTTTAATCTGAAATCATTCTAGATTGTGAATGGTCTCTGTTTCTGGAAGAAATGAAGACAAATTATCTCTAGAGAAACTGTCCTTTAAATACAGACTTCAAATCTCCAAATAAATGAAGTTTCAGGAAAAGGGCTACCATAAAAAATGATCCAATTATAAAATACAAGCGATCACGGAAAAGAGTCTTGATGACAACAGGACACAAAATCAGATGTGCCAGACTATTTACAAAACAGGTATTTACAAAATGGTTTATAAAAGAGCTATAAAATATGCTACATGTGTTAACAGAAGTTACATCTATTTAAATATGTTTTATTAAAAGAACAATGGACTATTAAGATGGAATAGTTGATACCCAACTTAACAACTAGAGAGGAAAATATAATTAATGGAATAAAAGTTTACTGACTTGGCTAAATAGTAAACTAGTGAGTTGGTAAACTGGAAAAGGGAGCAAAAGAAATAATTCGAAATACAGCAAAGAGAAAAAAAGCAATGGGACATGTGACAGGTTGAGATGGTGAGGATAGGGCGCTAAAGTATTAGGAAATAACAAAACCTGGAAAAAAAGATCTGGAGAGAAGAAAACAAAGTTTTCCATAATTGATGAAAAATATAGATCTTCAGATTTGGGTAGACTACTGGATCACACCCAAAAAAGTTGTACAGAAATCCACTGCTAGTGGATTAATGTGAAAATACAGCAAAGAAAAGTAAATCATCGAAATCTGAAATACATTTGTAAGAAAAACCAGATTTTCTCCAAAGACATAAGAATATACTGATGGCTGACGCTTTCCTGGCAACAGTGGGAGCCAGAAAAGAAAGAATGAGATGTTCTCTTCAAAGTCTGGGGAGAAAAATAAGGCAAGTAAAGATATTTTAAGATAAAAACTGAGTTTGTCAAGAGCAGACTTTAAGGACTTTAAAGAATTCACTTCAGAAAAAAAATAGGATTATAGAAGGTAGGTATAGAAACAAACAGCATGGTAAGGAAGGAAATAGTGAATATATACACTGATATACGAAATAATAATTATATTGTAATCATAGGGGTAAAATAAAACCAATGTACCAGACAGAAAATACATATTTGGTTAAGGTAATTATGTTTGTTAAAATTTCTAGGGTAACCTCTGAAAGAGTAAAATTCAAGAGTATAATTTCCGAACCAGAAAAAGAAAAAGAAAAAAAGAAAACACTAAAGCACACACACACACACACACACACACACACACACACACACACTCCATCTAGATGAAAATTGAGGAAGAGAAAAGAACAAAGAAAAGTTAAGTATAAATATAAAGAACAAAAATAGAGGGTAAAAATTGTTCCTAATCTACTTGAAATCATGTTAATGTATATGACCATAACTCTTCTGTTAAAAGACAATGATTATTAGACTTGTTTTAAAAAAATCCAGTTTTCTGCGATTTAAAGTCACATGTCACAAACTTCCACTCCCATACACATTGAACATAAAAAAAAAAAATGGAAAAGAGATATACAGGAAATTACTAACGAAAAGAAAGATGCTCCTGCTATATAAATACCAAACAAAAGAGAGTTTGTAGCGAAAAGCTTTGCTTTAGGTAGAGTACTTATATTGATTAAGGTTTAAATTCACCATGTAAATTCTAAACTTCTATACAATAGCATAGTTTTATAACTATGCTATGGTTTTATAACTATGCTAGGAGAAGGTGATAAATTGAGCATCGTTGAAGAGATTTTAACATACCGTTCTCAGTAATCAATAAAATGAGCAAACAAAAAGTAGGAAGTATATAGAATATGTGAGGGAAAAAAAACAATTGTATAGAAAAGTGCATCCAACAACCAGTGAACTGTACTTTCTTTTCCAGGATACATGGATCATTTTTTTAACATTTATTATTTTCAGAGAGAGAGAGAGAGAGCCAGTGGGGAAAGAGCAGAGAGAGAGGGAGACACAGGATCTGAAGCAGGCTCCAGGCTCCGAGCTGGCATCACAGAGCCGGACGTGGGACTCAAACCCACGACCTGCAAGATCATGACCTGAGCTGAAGTCGGACACTTACCCGACTGAGCCACCCAGGCGCCTCAGAACAATTTTTTTTTTAACTTAAAGAATCATTATTGGACATAAATGCATTATTTGATCATCTCATACTTTAGTTAACTGTGATAAGGAGATAACTTCAAAAATACAGAATTGCGGGCGCCTGGGTGGCCCAGTCGGTTAAGCGTCCGACTTCAGCCAGGTCACGATCTCGCGGTCTGTGAGTTCGGGCCCCGCGTCGGGCTCTGGGCTGATGGCTCAGAGCCTGGAGCCTGTTTCCGATTCTGTGTCTCCCTCTCTCTCTGCCTCTCGCCCGTTCATGCTCTGTCTCTCTCTGTCCCAAAAATAAATAAACGTTGAAAAAAATAAAATTAAAAAAAATACAGAATTGCATATTCGTAAACATTTAAAAAGTAATGATTCAAAGTTTAAAACATTTGGGAAACTGGAAACATTGAACAAAAAGATTATAAAAATCCTACCTATAAAATGTAACCATTTCTTTAAAATGGTAACTAGAAAAGTGTGTTTTTTTTTATTATTATTATCTTTTTATTTTAGAGAGAAAGAGAGAGAGCAAGCGGGGAGAGTGACAGAAGGAGACAGAGAGAATCTCAAGCAGGCTCCACGCTCAGCACGGAGCCCAAAGTGGGGCTCAATCCCACGACCCTGGGATCATGACTTGAGCCAAAATCAATAGTTGAACAGTCAACTGACCGAGTCTCCCAGGTTCCCCAGAAATGTATACATTTAAATATTTCTATTAGAAATAAAGTCTAAAATGTATTGGACAAAGAGATCACCCTAAGAAGATAGAAATATATAACAATATAAGATAACCCAAAGAAATAAGAAAGGTAAAATTAAAGCTAAAAACAGAAACAAGTAGAATTTAAAATAAGGATAAAATAGAGGCACCTGGGTGGCTCAGTTCTTTGAGAGTCTGACTCTTGATTTAGTCTCAGGTCATGATTTCATGGTTCGTGAGTTTGAGCCCCACATCAGGTACAGGGCCTGCTTGGGATTTTCTCTCTCCCTCTGTCTCTACCCCTCTCCTGCTCATGTGAGCACAAGCAGTCTCTCTCTCTCTCTCTCTCTCTCTCTCAAAGTAAAGAATTACACTTAAAAAAAAAAAAAGATAAAATAAATAAGCTTACAAGGCCCAAACTGGGTCCTTTACAAAATCCAATAAAGTAGACAAATGTCCAGAAGGGTGATAAAAAAAAAAAAAAAATTGAAGTTAAAGAAAGAAAAAAGGTACCATTGACCAGGAGTAGAAATTCTAAAAAGGGTCCTAAGGACAGACATAGCAGAGGTTATACATAAATAATATACAGAGATACGTGCAAAAAATAGAAAGTGTGGGTAAAGTGGGAAAGTTCTTAATGGAAAATTACCAAAATAAGACTAAATAAAACATGTGAATGCAAATAAATTGATCAGTGGTAAAAACAACAACGAAAAATCTTCCTGCAAAAAGAAAAGACAGATGCTTCTGATCATTTTCAAGTCCATAAAGAATGGGTAAAAGGAGAACACTTATTTCTAAGATCAATTTCAAAACCGTAAAAGACACCATGAAAAAAGAAAAAAACACCTTACAGACCACTGTCATTCAGTAACACAGATTCAAATATCCTCAGCAAAATATTAGCAAACCTATTCCATCACTATATATTAAAAAAGGTAAGTTGACTTTATATGAGCAATACAGTGATGGCTCAAATTTAGACATTCCATCAATAGAATTCACCATATTCACATAGTCGGGGGGGAAAGTGCATGATGATTTCAAAAGATGAAGAAAGAAAAGATAAAATCAACATTAATTCATGACTTAAAAAAATTGCGACTAAGAGCTTTAACTAGGTTAAAGACATTCATTTGAGAATTTTTAAACAAAATTAATTGCATTCGGTGGTGAAACACTGAAAGCATTCTCTCAGGATGCAGAAAGAAAGTTAAGAGTGCCCAATGTTGGGGCTCCTGGGTGGCGCAGTCGGTTAAGCGTCCGACTTCAGCCAGGTCACGATCTTGCGGTCCGTGAGTTCGAGCCCCGCGTCGGGCTCTGGGCTGATGGCTCGGAGCCTGGAGCCTGTTTCCGATTCTATGTCTCCCTCTCTCTCTGCCCCTCCCCCGTTCATGCTCTGTCTCTCTCTGTCCCAAAAATAAATAAACGTTGAAAAAAAAATTAAAAAAAAAAAAAAAGAGTGCCCAATGTTATTGCTTCTATTTAACACTGTAAAACTGGGTTACCTGGGTGGCTTAGTTGGTTAAGCATCTGACTTTGGCTCAGGTCATGATCTCATGGTCATGGGTTCGAACCCTGCGTCAGGCTCTGTGCTGACAGCTCAGAGCCTGGGGCCTGCTTTGGATTCTGTGTCTGTCTCTCTCTGCCCCTCCCCTGCTTGTGCGCTCTTTCACTCTCTCTCAAAAATAAACAAGCATTAAAATTTAACACTGTAAAAATGGTGCTAATATATTAAAAAGTCATTTAAAAAGCTAGAAATTAGAAAGAGGAAAAAAAACTGCCATTGTTTGCAGATGTTATGATTGTCCTCAAAGGAAACTAAAACAAAACAGAACAAAAACACAGGAAACAAATAATTTGAGTTAATAAAATAAAATTTAGCAATTTTGACATATTTAATAGCAAAATAATGATGCATATATATTTTATACTAGGAAAAAAATTACAAAAGGTAATAAAAAGGTAAGGATCCAAAGAATAAATCTAATAAGTATGTTTGAGATTAATGTGATGTAAAAAATTACAAATCTTAGTGAAAGATCTTTAAAGGGGAAAGATACATTGATAAATAGAACGAATGTCAAAAAATATCACTTTACCCCAAACTGAGCCACAGATTAAATTCAGTTCCACCAGGGGCACCTGGGTGGCTCGGTTGGCTAGGTGTCTGACTTCCACTTAGGTCATGATCTTACAGTTTGTGAGTTCGAGCCCCGTGTTGGGCTCTCTGCTCTCAGTGCAGAGCCTGCGTCAGACCTTCTGTCTCCCTCACTCTCTGTGCCTCCCCTACTCACTCTCTCTATCTCTCCAAAATAAAGTAAATGTTAAAAATAAATAAATTCCGTTCCACCCAAAAAACCTACATGGTGATTCTAGAATTTATTTGAAAAATGAAGTGCCAAGACCTACTTCTGAAAAATAGTGGGTTTTTTCCCCTACAATTTATCATGAGCTATTAAGAGTCATAGACAAGTTAGCCAATGGAAGAGAATAGAGAAACAGACCCGTATTTACATGAAAACTTAAAATATGACAGAAATGACAATGCAGAACTTAAAATTTGATGAGATTACATCCAGAGAGGGAGTATTTAATTATTATTTTAAAATCCAGATGAGTCAGTGACTGCAATGTGAAAAGCAAGGCTTATAAAAATTTAGAAGACAAATACAGGATGATATTTTAATGATGGCATATAGACAGGATATTGTCAACAATTCCTCAAAACACTAAACATTTAAAAACTTGATAAATTAACTACAGTAAAGGTAAGCACTCCTTTTCATCAAGAGACACCAGAAAGAGAGTGAAAAGGCAAGTCAAATGCCAGGAGAAACTATTTGCCACACATGTCAGTGACAAATGGTGCATGTCTAGAACTGGTAAATAATTTCTCATGGTAAGTTTTTTAAAAGGAAGCAACCCAACAAAAAAGCGAGCTAAGAATATAAAAGGCTATTCTTAGGAGATGAAACTCATATAGTTGGTATATGTAGCAAAAAATTGCCGAATGGAGTACCCAGGTGGCTCAATCAGTTGTGTCCAACTTTGGCTCAGGTCATGATGTCACGGTTTGTGGTTTCAAGTCACACATGGCACTGTCAGTGCAGAGCCTGCTTGGGCTTCTCTCTCTTTCCCTCTTTCTCTGTTCCTTTCCCACTTGCTCACTCTCTCTCTCTCTCTCAAAATAAATAAATAAAACTTATAGAAATTGCCGAACCGCATTAGTAAAATAAGGACATACAGATTAAAATCATAATGAGATATCATTTTGAAATCAAATATTCACCAAAACTCAAGTCTCCCAGTTGTGGTATTGGTGACCTTGCTGAACAATGGAATCTGTTGCATTGCTAGCAGAATTCCAAATAGTCACCACTGTGGAAAAGGCAGTTTGAATCAATCATCTTGAAAGATGATTATATATATTCTATAATCTAGCAATTGCACACTCCGATGCATACCTTTGAGAAAACCTTTCATGTGTATAGGAACAATGTGCAAGGATAACCACAGCAGCATTATCTACAATCAAAAATTAAAAAGATAATAAAATGTTCACTGACGTGAACAATTAACTGTTGGGTATTATTAAGTATTAATTTCAGAGTCTTCGTGTGACAGAAATATGCTCCAACACTGAAAAGGAGTACTTATGGTCCCAACATACATGCATTAGCACACGAGCACCCTCAATCTGGTAATGTGAAGATAGTGCAGAATAATACAGAAAGCATTTAAAGTAGGGTGAGGGTAACACCTTGGATTACGAGTAACTTGTTTTGCGAGCGTTCCGCAAGACGAGCAAACATTTCTAATAAATTTTAACTTGATAAAGGGGCGATGTTGTGCAATACGAGTAGTGCATGACGTCAAACGTCACATGAGCACAACTGAGCCGATGGTTCTTGAAATTTTCTTTGATATACGAGTGCTCTGGATCACAAGCGTGTTTCCAGAATGAATTATGCTCGCAAACCAAGGTTTCACTGTATTTGCAAAGTGTGAACTGGACGTGTGTTACACTAAGGCTAGTATTGGATGCGCCAAAATCTCCCTTAGACCCAAAGAACTGAGGGAGAAAAGCATTTGCTACAACCCGTAGAGGGCAACCGTGTGAGGAGGGCTAGCTGGCTGGATCTATGATCTCCAGTTCAGGGAAGCAGCACCCCCAAAGAGACTCCTTCACCTCACTCTCCTTCCTCCAGTGGTGTGCCGGCCAATATATGCTCTTGAAAAACAAAAGCTCCAAATTATACCATTTGCAAGTTGGTGTAAAAATCCCCCTTCACCAGGACTGGTGAGACAGGACCGGATGACCTGGGTGTTCTTGTGAATGAAGAAGAGATAAAGGATGGGCTCTGAGGGCCTCTAGGCTGGAGGTTGGGGGAGAGGGAGAAGGAGTCTGCCCTGTAGAACAACTAAGACAGAGGACAGCTCCGGAAGCAAAGTGAAGAAGCTGTCTGTGTTGGGCGTCACCAGCTGTGTCAAAGGCTGCTGACTGGTCAGGGAGGCATTCATCTAGCTAAGGTCCTTGGTGACTTTAAAGGGGCTGTTTCTGTGGAGGGGTGGGGTGAAATGTGGGGGGGGAAATGCATGGAAGACCGGGGACGGGGAGCATTTTCTCTGGAGGAGTGTTCTTTTACTGGGCACAGGGGAGCAGTGGCAAAGGCTGGATGAAAATGTGGAGAAGAAAAGAAAAGCTCTCTTTTTTTGTGTTTTTGTCTGTTTTTAAGAATGAAGATATTACAGCATCTGTATACATGGATGTGAATGATCAAAATGTGTTACATAACATCTTTTGGACTCTTGAAAAAATAGATACTTGGGAATTCTCTTTGTAGCTTGTTTCCAAAGATGAGAAATCATTTTTCTTCCTTTTGAAAACAGTCAGCACTGTATTTTCTTTTACGGACCATATTGTTTGTGTGTTCACATATAAGATTCCTATCCGAAATGGTAGGAAACCACCTTAAAATATTTCTAAAGGAAGAGAACTCTGTTGTACCTTATTTTTTCCCACTTAAGATGTAAATACTGTTTTAAAACAGTAAACTGGATATTGCTGCCAAAGGAAAACTCATACAGAATCCTGATTAGTCATCCAAGGAAGGGCTGGCCACAGATAGCTTGTTCAAGTCACATTCATCTTCATTTACTCAATCTTTCTGCGTTTTTTCTGGTAGGGAAAGAGTCATTAAGCATCTTCTACTCATGGAAAAGTTCCTTATTAAAGCACAGTGAAGAGGGGGGAAAGGGGAGGGAGAGAGAGGGAAAAACATGATAAGGAATTGACTCAGAGACAGAGACAGAGAAAGAATAAGGAATTGACTCAAGCGCCTATGGAGACCAAGAAGTAACAGACCTACGGGGCTCCTGGGTGGCTCAGTCGGTTAAGCGTCCGACTTCAGCTCAGGTCATGGTCTCGTGGTCTGTGAGTTCAAGCCCCACATCGGGCTCTGTGCTGGCAGCTCAGAGCCTGGAGCCTGCTTCGGATTGTGTCTCCCTCTCTCTGCCCCTCCCCTGCTCATGCTCTGTCTCTCTCTCTCTGTCAAAAATAAATAAACATTAAAAAAAAAAAGAAGTAACAGATCTACCTTCTGGAAGTTGATGACCCAGGAAATAAGTGGTGCAATTCAGCCTGTGTCTGAGGATCTGAGAACCAGAGTGTTGATGGTATGAATCCCAGTCCTAGTGCAGAAGACCCCTATCCTACTTGAAGCAGATAGGCAAACATAGCCTGAGTTCTTCCTCCCTCCAGTTTTTGTCTGTTCAGGCCCTCAGTGGATTAGGGTGATGTGACCCCCCACTTGGGACGGCCACCAGCTTTACTGAGTCCACAGGTTCAAATGCTTAACCTCATAGGGAAACCCTCTCCCGGACATACCCACAAATGTTTAGCCCAATATCTGGGCACCTAGTGACCTTGTCAAGATGACACATAAAACTAATCATCACGGTCTTCAAGTCTTTTGACATCGAACAACCAAGATGAAACATTTACATAAAGATGGTTTCGTTTTTATTTATGAGATTGAAAGTGTAATGTTTCCTAAAAGAAGAAGAAAGGACTTAAGTAGTTTGAGGGAGGGGGTGTTTATCTGAGCTGGGGGACAGCAGGGAAGCCTATGTGGATGAAGTCACATTTGTGCCTTAATGTTTGGTCACGCAGAGACGGGGAGCTGGGCAGGAGGCCTCCGGGCAGGGAGAAGGGGATTCATGTCAAGAAGGATAAAGAGAGGAGTGCAATAGGCTGAGGGTTGATACAGGGGAAAAAATTACATCTGCAGGGGCTTTCATCAGGTAAAGGTCAACTACCGGAAGTATAAGATTTAATGTTAATATTCAGTATTAAAGGTAGTAAGTTCATTTTAAATCTAAGCACTTGCAGAGATAACTGCCTTTACTTTTGAACTTTTAAAAATTTTTTTTAAATATTTATTTTCTAAGGAGAGAGAGACAGAGTGTGAGTGGGGGAGGAGCAGAGAGAGAGAGAGAGAGAGAGAGAGAGAGAGACAGAATCCCAAGAAGGCTCCAGGCTCTGAGCTGTCAGTACAGAGCCTGACGCGGGGCTCAAACTCATAAACTGCAAGATCATGACCTGAGCCGAAGTCAGATGCTCAACCGACTGAGCCACCCAGGTGCCCCACTTTTGAACTTTTAATAGTGATAAAATCTTTATATATGTATATATGTGTGTGTGTATATATATGTGTGTATATGTATATGTGTGTGTACACACACACACACACACCTGGGTGGCTCAGTTGGTTAAGTGTCTGACTTTGGTTCAGGTCATGATCTCATAGTTCCTGAGTTTGAGCCACGCATCGGGCTCTGCACTAACAGTGCCCAGCCTGCTTGGGATTCTCTCTCTTCCTCTCTCTTTGCCCCTCCCCACTTGCATTCTCTCTCTCTCTCTCAGTAAATAAATAAACTTTAAATAATAATAATAATAATAATAATAATAATATAATGATAATAAGTATACAATGAAAAGAAAATTCTCATGCCCTAATTTCTCAATTGTAGTTTAATACCTCTGAAACCATCACTTTTAATTCCTTCTGTTTTTGGTTCTGAAACTTGTCACCACATCTGAAATAGACTCTTTATTCCTCCGTTTTTAATTCATCAGATTTAGAGAATATCTACTGATTCACTGGCATAAAAGATGAGAATATTAGCATGTGTACATTAGTCTCTGCCACTCATCTCTCCTTTCTTTTGCCAATTTTAGTTATTATACTTAATTTTTATCTTAATAACCACCTTAACATTTTCATTAAAATCTTTTCTTTACTGAATAATGAATAAAACCTAAAGAAAATGCATGAAAATGTATGAAATGGACCAAATATATGTATAACTTCTAGGTATCCTTCATGTCCATTACTGACCCTACTCCCTCCCGAATAAGGAGTGAGGTCCCTTCATAAGTAACAACTACTGTGCATTATAAGTGTATCATCCTTTGCTTGGTTTCTAATCCTATCAAATATGTGTACTTCTAAGTAATATAATTTTTGTCACGCTATTGTCTTTACATACTGACTATATTTCTCTACAACTTGCTTTTGCTGCTTTATTTTTGTCTCTGAGATCCACCTAGGTGGTTACCTATTTCTATAATTCTTTCGGATTTTTCTATTGTATAGAATCTCTTTTTCTTAGCTTCATTGAGGTATAATTGACAAATAAAACTGGGAGATATATAAAGTGTACATTGGATTACATACCTCTTTTTCTGGTGAGAACATTTAAGTTCTACTCTTTTTGCAAATAAAAATTTGGGTTGCCGGGGTGGCTTAGTCAGTTAAGCATCTGATTCTTGATTTCGCCTTGGGTCATGATCTCGCGGTTCTCTGGTTCGAGCTCTGAGCTGATAGTGCGGAGCCCACTTGGGATTCTGCCACCCTCTCTGTCTGCCCCTCCCCTGTTCTTGCTTGCTCTCTCTCAAAATAAATAAATAAACTTAAAAAAATAAAAGTATATAATTCAGTATAATCAACTCTAGCTACCATGTTTTGCATTAGATTCTCGGAACTTACTCATCTTATAGTTGAAATTTCGTATCTTTTATGAACCTCTTTCTATTTCTGCCACACCTCAGCTGCTGGCAACCACTTTTCTATTGCTGTTTCTAAGAGTTTGGCTTTTTTTTTTAAGTTTCTGCTGACAAGTGATACCCTACCTAGCTCTATCGTCTCTCTCTGGCTTATTTTACTTAGCATAATGTCATTAAGGACCATCCATAATGTTGCAAATGGCAGGATTTCCTTCTTTCTCATGGTTGAATAATATTCCACTGTGTGTGTGTGTATGTGTGTGTGTGTGTGTGTGTGTGTGTGTGTGTGTGTGTATACACATATATATACCACAGCTACTTCATCCATTCATTTATTGATGGACACTTTGGTACTTTCCATATCTTGGCAATTGTGAATAATTCTACAATGAACATGGGAAATTAGACATCTCTTTAATATCCTGTTTTCAATTTCTTTATATGTATACCCAGAAGTAGGATTGCTGGATCATATGGTAGTTCTATTTTAAATACTGTGGGAAAATTCCATACTACCTTTTATGGCGGATGAACAAATTTATTTACATTACTACCAGCAGAGCACAAGGATTCCTTTTTCTCCACATCCTTATCAACCAACATTTCTTATCTCTTGTCTTTTTGTTAATAACCATTCTCTCAGGTATGAGGTGATAGGTCATTGTGGTTTTGATTTACATTTGCCTAATGATTACTAATATCAGGCATCTTTGTATGTATTTGTCCTCTTTGGAAAAAAAATGAATACTCAGTTTCTCCATGTACTTTCAAATCTGATTGTGTGCTTTTTTGTTGTTGAGGTATATGAGTTTCTAATGGATTTTGGATATTAACCCATTGTCAGATAATATTTTGCAAATATTTTCCCCATTCCCTCGGTTGCTTGATCAATTTATTGAGGGTTTTTCTTGCTATGAAGAAGATTTATAGTATGATGTGGTTCCACTTATTTTATTTTGGCTTTTGTTGCATTTGCTTTTCGTGTTAGAGCCAAAAAATAATTGCCAAGACCAATGTCAAGAAACTCACCTTCTATGTTTCCTTCTAAGATTTTATGGTTTCAAGTCTTATGTTCAAATCTTTAATCCGTTTTAATTGGTTTTGTGTATGGTGGAAGATTGTAGTCCTGTTTCATTCTTTTGCATGTGGCTGTCCAATTTTCCCAATAGGTTAAATAAAGAGACTGTCCTTTCCCAACTGTATATTCATGGCTGCTTTGTTGTACATTGATATAAGCATTGAGGGTGCCTGGGTGGCTTAAGGGGTTAAGTGTCAGACTCTTGATTTTGGCTCAGGTGATGATCTCACGGTCATGGGATTGAGCCTCAGCTCAAATTCCATCTACAATGACTGTGGATCCTGCTTGGGATTCTCTGGCTCTGGCTCTGGCTCTGGCTCTGTCTCTGGATCTTTATATATAAACTATATATATATATATATACACACACACACACACACACACACACATATAGATAGATAGATAGATAGATAGATAGATAGATAGATAGGCACTTAGGTATATATATTCATCCATAGGTTTGTTTCTGGGCTCTCTATTCTGTTCCATTGATTTTTGGGTCAGTTTTTTATGCCAATATCATGCTGTTTTGATTACTATTGTTTTACAATACAGCTTGAAATAAGGGAGCAGGATGCTTTCATTTTTGCTCTTTTTTGGATATCTAGGGTTTGTTGTGATTTCATACAAATTTTGGAATTCTGTGTGCTATGAACAATGCCATTGTAATTTTGATACAGATTTCACTGAATCTGCAGGTGACTTTGGGTTGTATGGATATTTTAACAATATTAATTCTTCTAATCCATGGAATATCTTTCCATTTATGTGTCTTCCTC
This sequence comes from Acinonyx jubatus, assembly GCF_027475565.1. Taxonomy (NCBI): domain Eukaryota; kingdom Metazoa; phylum Chordata; class Mammalia; order Carnivora; family Felidae; genus Acinonyx; species Acinonyx jubatus. Next base: position 88,979,856 of record NC_069390.1, on the reverse strand, counting down.
GATTTCTTTCATCGATGTCTTATGGTTTTCAGTGTACAGATCTTTCACCTCCTTGCTTAGAATTATTGTTAAATATTCCATTTGTTGATGCAGTTGTAAATGGGAATGTTTACTCAGTTTCTCTTTCTGATAGTTTGCTGTTAGAATATAAAAGTACAACTGATTTTGTATATTGATTTTGTGTATTTGCATATATTTTGTATATTTGTATATTGAATAATTTACTTTAGTAAATTAATTTATTCTACCAATTTTTTGATGAAGTCTAGGGTCTTCCATATATAATACCATGTCATCTGCAAGTAGAAAGACTTTTACTTCTGTTTCAGTTTGAGTGCCTTTGATTTCTTTTTCTTGCCTATTGCTCTGACTGGGTTTCCAGCACTATATTGAATAAAGGTGCTGAGAATGGGCATCCTTGTCCTCTTCCTTATGTTAGAGAAAAAGCTTTCACCTTTTCACCATTGAGTATGATATGAGCTGAGGACTTGTCATATATAGACTTTATTGTGTGTAGATAGGCTTATATATACTGATGTTTAAAGAGTTTTTATCACGAATGGTGTTGAGTATTATCAAATATTTTTCCTGCATCTATTGAGATGATTATATGAGTTTTATCCTTTATTTTATTAATGTAGTATCATATTTTACTTAAGTTTTGAATGTTGAGCCATCCTTGAATCCTTGGAATAAATCCCACTTGAGCATGGCCTATGACACTTTTAATATTTTCATATACTGTTGAATTTGGTTTGCTAATATTTTGTTGAAGATTTTTACATCTATGTTCAACAAAACTATTGACCTGTAATTTCTTTTTTCTTTAGTATCCTTGTCTGGTTTTGGTATGAGGGTAATGCTGGCCTCATAAAATGAGTTTCGAAGTGTTTCTTTCTCTTTCATTTATTGGAAGAGTTTGAGAAGGATTAGAATTAATTATTCTTTAAATATTTGGTAGAGTTCACCAGTGAAGCCATATGGTCCTTGACTCTTCTCTTTTGGAAGGTTTTTGATTACTGAATCAGTCTTCTCAGCGGTAGTTGCTTTGTTCAGATTTTCTATTTATTCATGATTCAGTCTTGGTAGGTTTTATGTTTACAGGAATTTATCTGTTTCTTCTAGGTTCCCAAATTGTTGGTAATAATTGTTCATAGTAGTCTCTTATGATCCTTCATATTGCTGTGATATCAATTGTAAAGCCTTCTTTGTAATTTTATTTGAGTTCTCTCCTTTTTATTGTAAAGTCTATCTGAAGGTTTTCCTATTGCATTTATCTTTTCCAAAAAAAAAAAAAAGAAAGAAAAAAGCAAAAACACACCATCTGTCTCGATGCATCTTTTCAGTTGCCTTTCAGACTGTATCTCACTTATTTCCACTATGTATGATCTTTGTTATTCCCTTTTAAATACTAACTTTGGGACTTTTTTTTTTTTTTTTAGTTCCTTGAGTTTTAGACCTGGATTATTTATTAGAGCTGGTTTTTTCTTTCCTTAGTGTTAACATTTATGATTCTAAGCTTTCTTAGAACTGCTTTTGTTGTGTTAAGTAAGTTATTTCCATTTTCATTTCTTTCAAGATCACCCCCCCTTTTATTTTTTGTTTGACCCTTTAACTGTTCACGCATGTTGCGCATTTTTCACATATTTGTGAAGTTTCCAGTTTTCTCCATGTAACTGATTTCTACTTTTATACCACTGTGGTCAGAGAAGACACTCGATATGATTTTAATCCTATTAAATTTATTAAGACTGGTTTTATAGCTTAACATATACATCCTAGAGGGTGTTTCATGTACACTTGTGAAGAATATATTCTGCTGTTGTTGGAAGTAACATGCAAATGTCTGGTAAGTCCATCTGGTTTAACATGTAGCTTAAGTCCAATGATTTTTTGTTATTTTTGTTTGTTTATTTGAATGACGTATCCATTGTGAAAAGAGGGGTATCCAAGTCACCTACTATTATTGTGTTACTTTCCACTTCTCCCTTTGGGACTATTCATATTTACTTTATAAATTTAGGTGTTCCGAGGCTGGGGGGCATAGGTATTCACAAATGTTATGCCCTCCTGTTGTATTGAAGCTTCTTTTTATTATATAATGAGCTTCTTTGTCTCTTACTGTCTTTGACTTAACTCTGTTTTTGTTTTGTTTTTTTTTTCCCTAGTATAAGTATAGGTACCTCTACTTTCTTTTGATCCTCAGGTGCATAGAATATCTTTTTCCATCCCTTCCCTTTGGGTCTGCATATGTCCTTAAAGTTGAAGTGAGTCTCTTGTAGGCAGCATGTGGTTGGGTCTTGTTTTTACATCCAGTTAGCTACCATGTCTATTGATTAGAGCATTTAGGATATTAACATGTAAAGTAATTAATGATAGGTATGGACTTCCTATTGTTTCATTTTATTTAATTGTTTTCTGGCTGTTTTATAATTCCTTTGCTCCTTTCATCTTGTCTTTGCCTCTTTCTTTGTGATTGGATGATTTTCTGTAGTGGTAGGTGTGTCCTTCTTCTTTACCTCTTGTGTATCTATCATCAGTGTTTGCTTTGTGGTTACCAGTAGGCTTAAATAAAACAGCTTACATTTAAAACAGTCTATTTTAAGCTCATAGCAACTTAAGTTCTAATGCATACTAAATCTCTATATTTTTAGTCTCCCTGCTGCCCACATTTTATGTTCATGATGTCATAATTTACATCTTTTTACCTTGTATTTCCTTTAACAAATTGTTGTAGCCATAGTTACTTTGACTGTTTTTATCTTTCAATCTCTATACTAGATTTATGGGTGATTTATGTATCACAAGTTACAGTATTCCAATATTCTGAAATTAAGTATGCATGTGTTTCACCCCTTGGATTTATATTTTTGTGTTTTCTTGTTACTACTTAGTATCACTTTGTTTCAGCTTGAAGAAGTTTTGTTAAGATTCCTTGTAAGGCCAGTCTAGTGCTCAACTCCTGCAGCTTCTGCTTGTCTCAAAAACTCTTTATTTGTACTTTCATTCTAAAAGACAACTTCGTCAGGTAGAGTATTCTTTATCAGGTAAATTATGTATCTCAATTTCATTAAAGTTATTTTTTCCCCTGAGATTTTACCTTTTTAAAAAAATATATATTTATTTATTTTGAGAGAGAGAGAGAGACAGCTTGAGTGGTGAAAGGGCAGAGAGAGAGAGAGAAAGAGAGAGAGAGAGAGAGAGAGACAGAATCGCAAGCAGGCTCTGAGCTGTCAGCATGGAGCCCAACATGGGGCTTGATCCCACGAAGCATAAGATCATGACCTGGGTCAAAACTAAGAGTTGGATGCTTAACCAACTGAGCCACCCAGGCGTCCCTCCCTGAGATTTTATCTTCTTCCATTTGGAACATACTCTTCTGTTTCTTCATTTTTCTTGACTCTGTGTTGGTTTCCACATAGTAGAGGAGGCAACCACCTCTTCCAGTCTTGAAGGAGTGGCCTCATGTAGGAGGTGAACCTTGTTGTCAACCCTGACCTAGGACTTGGCTGTCTCTCAAAACTTCGTGCCTGTTCAAGCAGACGCTTACATTTTTAATAGCTCCCAGTGCTTAAGGTTGTGCCAAGAGCTGGCAGTGTCCCACAGGGAAAGATCTCAGCATCTAGATTCAGGCTGATTTGAAGCCAGTCCCTCAGATACCATCTTTTAAAAATAGATGAATGTGTCCAGATCTGCAGGACTAGAAGCACCACTGCACTGAGCACCTGGGGCAGGTAACCTGGCAGTGTCCTCAGGGGGCAATTGCAAAAGCGTGGGCCCTAGACAAGTGTGTGAGCTCTTTTCTGGTAGATACCATTGAGCTGGAGCAAGGCAGAGGGAGAGAACCAAGATGAGGTCCACAGCCTACAGTCCTAGAGAGCAGCTCTGGAGGCCCCTTGATACGTGCCACATTTGAAGCTTGCCTCAGGCTGATGCACCGGGACAAGCAAAGCTTCACAGAAAGAACAGTGTGTGCCTCTGTCTGCTGTCTGTGCAGTGCCGTGGGGATGGTAGCTTGCCAAGAACTGTCTGAATTGCCACAGTGTCAGGGAGCCCCGAAACACAAGCCCTCCTGGCCACCAGAGCCAGGCAAGCAAGAGACATTCCCTGGGCTACGGCTGCAGAAAGTACAGCACCAGATATGAAAACAGCGTGCCACGTGTCTGTAAAGCACCCCTCTAGGGAACACTGGCACTCTAGAGGGGGGCAGATGGAGAGCACAAAGATTATACCCAGCCTCCGAGACACCCCCAGAGGATTACAGTCAGCCTCTAGATGTTGTGTTCAGTTAGAAGCCTACCCCTCAGCCTGCAGCCATGATAATCAGCGAATGGGCCTCTTTCACAGAAAGGATGAGTTCCTGGGTGTGTTGCCTCTTGCTGTGCTTTGGGCATAGTAGCTCTTTGAAAACTCTTTCTCCATGGATTACTGTACTGTGGGACCCATGGGCAAGCATAGTCCTCATTGGCCACTTGACCTAGGTGGTGTAGAAGTGTCCCCTGATGACTGCTGCAAAAACTGGGGCCCAAGACAGGGGTATGAATGCCTTCCTGGGTGACTGCGATTGTCAGACTCTCACGGGAGCAGAGACACAAGAGCCAGGTGACCAAGAGGTATCCTTATGGCAGCAGCCACAAAAATCGGGTTACCAGACAGGTGTAAAAGCCCCTTTCAGAGATACTACTTCTCGAGAGCACAGCAAAGGAAGAGCATAAAAGATGGCACCCACTGGTCTCGATCCCTGGAGAGTGTTCCATCAGGCTTTTAGATGTGTGTTAAATTAGATGCCTGCCCCTGGGGCTGAGCTTTTCAATATAAGCAGGTGAGTCTCCTTCACTTTCAGTGGGGACACGATCAGCAGCTGTCTCTGAGCTGGATCCTGCAGTGGGCGAGTCTACACCAAGAACTCTTCAAGAGTGGTTTCTCAGATCACTACTGTTTTGTGAGTCTCAGGATGTGGGCCCTGTTGGTTTCCAAAATTAGATGTTTTGAGGGCTTGCGTCTCAGGTGTAGGTCTAAAATGTTCGGGTGACTAACATGGGGTCCAAACCCTTCACTTTCCAAGGAGAAGTTCTGGGTTTTGGGTTCCCTCTTGGCTGTAGGTGCTGTATTGATATGTTGGGGGGCAATTGGAAAATTTTTATATTGCTCTGGTATTAGATTGCACAAAGAAATTGTTAGTTCTGAGAGGTAATCCATTTTGGACATGCCGAGAAAAGTCTGTTTTTTATAGAACACTAGACTCTATAGTGGTGGTTTGTCATACTGTCTATACCTCATTTTAAAATAATTCAGCATAAAATTAAAGTAATTACAATGATTGAAAATTGGTCTTACTCCAGTCTTGGAAATTATTTTCTACTTTTACACTGATTAATCTCATCCCTCCATTTTATTTACTTTTCACTATTCTCCCTTTCCCTCTCTCTATCGCCCTCTGCTTGCCTCCATCCCTTTCTCTTTTTCTTGAACTCTTATTAGACTTGGAAGATACTACATTGACCCTTCCATGTCTCTTAAATTTTATTTCGTATTTGCCATCTTCTTTTTTATTTTTTACATGTTTATTTATTTTTGAGAGCGAGAGATAGAGAGCAAGCAGTGGAGGGGCAGAGAGAGAGTGGGACAGAGGATCTGAAGCAGGCTCTGCACTGAGAGCAGAGAGCCCAATGCAGGGCTTGAACTCACAAACCTTAAGATTATGACCTGAGTGAGCCGAAGTCAGATGCTTAACTGACTGAGCCACCCAACCACCCCTAACATTTTTTCACTTTGGGCCCCCTTTTAGGTCTTCCCCCTGGAGAGTTTACTTCTTAAACTTCCAGCTCTTCTACTGATTTTTGTTTTGTTTTGTTTTTAATTTAAGCAATCATACTTCACATTTTCAACACTTTATTTTTTCCAGTGTTCCTTTTTCATAGTAACCTGTTCTTATATTATGGGTATAATATTCTTTTTTAATAAATTTTTTAATGTTTATTAATTTTTGAGAGACAGAGAGAGACAGCATGAGCAGGGGAGGACAGAGAGAGAGAGAGAGGGAGACCCAGAATATGAAGCAGGCTCCAGGCTCTGAGCTGTCAGCACAGAGCCTGATGTGGGGCTCAAACTCATGAGCTGTGAGATCATGACCTGAGCCGAAGTCGGACACTCAACCGACTGAGCCACCCAGGTGCCCCTTGGGTATAGTATTCTTAAAAATATCTCAAAAGTGGTAAGTATGTATTATTAACTTCAGAGACGTATATATTTTATATAACTATCTATGTGTAAAAACTATTAGTAACTGTATAACTATATAACATAATATAGATGCTGCTATGTGCTCCAGTGCTCCGTGAATGTGGGCAGCTAGGTTTTCTAGCATATTTGAGTATGTGGACAGAGGGAAGGTGGGCTGGTTGTGTTACAGGAGGGTGGGAGACATACTGGTCCTTGTCTCACGGAGTTGAAGAATGAATCTTGTGGGTAACAGAGAGTGAGCAAAGCGATAGAGTTTATTGAGAGAAAGTATAAAGCTCTCAAGAGTGAGAGGTGTCCTGTGTGGGTAACCACTGAGCATTTTTGCCCCTCACTTTTTTATTGGGACCTTGCCAGAAAGTTTGTGAGGCTCCATGCATGGCACCTAGCCCAGGCGGGTCTGGAATACCTTTATCTTTTCTTTCTTTCTTTCTTTCTTTCTTTCTTTCTTCCTTCCTTCCTTCCTTCCTTCCTTCCTTCCTTCCTTCCTTCCTTCCTTTCTTTCTTTCTTTCTTTCTTTCTTTCTTTCTTTCTTTCTTTCTTTCTTTCTTTCTTTCTTTTTCTTCTTATCTTTTCCCAAACCCCCCACTGCTTCTTCAGCCTCCCATGTGCAGCTGCAGTCTGTCTCTTTGAGCCTCTCTTATCTCTCTCTGCCTAATGTTAACCCTTCCCCCTCAGCTGTGCCCCACCTTTACCTCAAATACCAAGATGAGAAGGTTTTTTTTTTTTTCCTGGACTGCTCACCTTCAGACAGGAATTATTTTTCTTTTGAGTAGTTTATTAATCATATTTTTAAGTAACACCTTTTCTTTTAAAGGAAACATTTGAAAAGTATAAAATCACATAAAGGATAAAGTTCATGTCCTCTTTTTCTCTCTCATTTAACTCTATTCGACAGATGTGATCATTGTTTCACTTGGGCATTTTCTATGCAGATACTCATATGTCATTTTATGTCCCAAGAAATAATTAAAACACATGGTTTCTGTGACTTGGATTTAAACAATTTAACAACACTCCTTGAATGATTTTTGTTTATCTGTTAGAATATACAGAAGTTGGTTCTTTTTTAAAAGTTTATTTATTTAATTTGAGAGAGAGCGAGTGTGCACGCATATGCGCACACAAGTGGGGGGAGGAGCAGAGAGAGAAAGAGGAAGACAGACAGAACCTCAAGCAGGCTCTGCAAGGTCAGTGTGGAGCCCAACGTGGGGCTCCAACTCACAAACTGTGGGATCATGACCTGAGCCGAAACTGGACGTTTAACCAACTGAGCCACCCAGCTGCCTCTGGGTTCATTTTTTTTTTTTTTTAATTTTCAGATTTTTATTTTGAAATTAAAAAGCAATTTCAAACTTTTATTTATAAAAGTTGCAAGAAGGGCACAAACAATGCCTGCGTACTCTACACATACGAATTCATTAGACTGCTAGGGCCGCCATCACAAAAACCACAGACTGGGCAGCTTAAATAACCAAAATCCATTTTCTCACAGTTCTGGAGGCTGGAAGTCCCATCTCCAGGGTCAGCAGGTTTGGTTTCTTCTGAGCCTTCTGTCCTAGGCCTGCAGTTGGTGGCTTTCTCTAGGTGTCCTCACATGGTTTTTCCTCTAAGCACACGCCCCCTGGTGCATCTATATGCATTCAAATTTCTTCTACTTTTTTTTAATTTTTAATTTTTTTTACATTTCTTTATTTTTTGAGAGACAGAGACAGAGTGCAAGCGGGGGAGGGGCAGAGAGAGAAGGAGACACAGAATCTGAAGCAGGCTCCAGAGTCTGAGAAAGCTGTCAGCACAGAGCCCGATGCAGGGCTCGAACCCATGAACCATGAGATCATGACCTGAGCCGAAGTCGCCGGATCAATGGACAGAACCACTTAGGTGCCCCTCAAATTTCCTCTTCTCACAAGGACCCAAGTCACCCTGGATTAGGGCCCATATTGCCTCACACAACGTTATTGATGTCTTTAAAGGGCGATCTCTAAATATAACCACATTCTGAGGTAGTGGAGGTTAGCACACACTTCAGCCCCTAATGTCCAGGCTTACCAGTGCTAACATAGTGCCATCTTTATTTATCTTATTACTGAATTTATTTTTTCATATTGCATTTTTAAAATTCCTGACCATTTGGGCATAAGTTGCAGATGTGGGCCCTCATTCCTTCTTGGTACTGCAGTGCACATTTCCTTAAAATAAAGATAACCTCTTAGAAATCCACAAACTAACTCTCAAAATCAGAAAAGCAGCATGGAGATAATACTACCTTCTAATTCAAAGACCCATTCAAATTTTGCTCTTTGTCCCCAAAATATCCTTTACAGGTTGATGATTCTATCCAAAATCATATGAAGTGGTTAGTTGTCAAATGTCTTTAATAGGTTTCAATTTGGAAAACATGTTCAGTCGTTTATTTTCTATGACCTTGACATTTTTGAATAGGGCAGGATTTTTTTTTTTTTTTTACAGAATGTCTCTCAATTTAAGTTTGTGTGAAGTTACTCATGATCAGATTCAGATTATGTAAATTTAGTAATGACCAAGAAGACTACCAGGCTGTAAAGCAACCAAAAGAGTTTATTTGCGGTTTTAGGAATTGCAATCTGGGAGACACAGAGTCCACTGACATTGAAAGTGTGCTCCTAATTGAGAGAGTTGAGGAGTGCAGGCTTACTATAAACGCAAAAACCACAAGGTGACATGAGTTATTTTGGAAGAATCTTGATTGTTGCTGGCAGTTAAACTGATTACCTAATGCAGGATTGGCTATTTAGCTAACAGGTGTTACATCATCTCTATTTCAGTCCAAAGTGGAAGGATGTGTTCCAGGAGGTGGTCCGCTTGCAACTCACAAGTTGCAATGGACAAAAGTCAATAATAGTTCAGGATGTTGGGAGAATTGAAACAGGAGAGGAACACAGGCCCTCCTTCCTCAAAATCCTTCCCAACCCTATTTGGAAAGGCTCCCTTAGCAATGCTTATTTCCGTTTAGAATCTCCTTTCACCATAGAAACACTGGGACAGTGAGCTGGTTCCTCTTAGCACGCTCATTGGAAGATACCAATGCAATCTATCTCATTACTGGTGATCTTAGGTTTTGTCACATGTTTTAGATGGTGTCTGTAAGGTTTTCTTTCTCTAATGTTATTGGTAAGTATTTTATTTAGTAGTTAATATTATTTGATATTTTGACATATGGTAGATTTATTTATTTACTTACATACATTGTGTGGGTTCATGCAGTCCTGCTTTATTCAATATACTATAATGTGTTTCAATAATTATTTATTTTGATTCTCAGGTGGCTCTGTCTATGGCTTTCAAACAGGTTCCCATGTCCTTTTGATACATCTACTTTCTTCTATGGGGGCAAATGGATCGTTGCTTGCCTCACTGTATGGACAGAAATTGAGGGGGAAGGAGAAGATAGGGAATGTGGCCCAGGTATTTCATATAGTGTAATCTTTATAATTAATCTTTTTCTGACCCAGATCCCAGTCATGGTCCCCACACCTGCCAGTGTGGGTCTTGGAGCATCCCTGGAACTCTGCCTGGAAGAATAACTTTCACCTCTGTCGCCATCTGTTTTCTTTTCCACCGAGATTTCTTTCTTCCACTCTGATTTTGTTCCTCATTGAGAATCCTTTTGCCTCTATCTTCCAGAAATATTTCAGGTTTTCTCCTACCCTACTTTTTATTGAAAGTAAAAATATGGTTACTATGATGATGGTATACAATATTGTATGATGGTGTACAATATTGTATGATGGTATACAATATTGCATCATGACTTTATATTTACATAGTATGTTTTACAGATTATGAGGGGAAATCTTCTAATCTGTCTTTATGCTCAGAGGAAGGAGAAGCATTAGTATCCTTACATTGTAAAAAAAATGAATATTCTTAAGATTAAATGCATTTATTGTATTTCCAACTTCATAAAATAACCTAAGGATGCAGTCAGGGGCTAAAATCCATATCTTCTGACCTCGACCTCTCTGGGCTTCATCTTCTTTATTTGTTGGAAGGAGAGATCAGTATGTGGTCCCCTCTTTCAGATGTTACAAGGAAACGAGTTCTTAGCTATTTTCCACCTATGTTAGGAATTCTTAACCTCATTTTTTTATAAAGTCAGGATAATTAAATATTCTTGGCAAAACATACAAATTATTACCCAGGTATTGTGTGCGTGTTTTAGAATGCAGATTCAGTGATTTGAGTGTGAAACTTCAAATCAAAATTTTCTAAGAATAAAATGACCCAAGGTCAACGATCTCTTTTGTCATTTTCTCTATAGAAGTAGAGGTGATAGAAACGTCTGTGTACCTCCTGAGAATGGCCTTAGCGCACACTAATATTTGTAAAGTGCTTTGAATAAACAAAGGGCTGACTTAATGGTGGGGAAGGGTGGGTACATATGAAAAGTACTCTGTATTGTGATAGCAATATTCTCCTAAATGACAAGTCAGAGAGGGATTTATCAGGCCCTGTATCCCGGCCTGATTATTACCGAACTCAAGTAATTGTGCGCAAATGTTTGCAGTCACAACCTGAGGCAATGGGAGTTTTAGCCTGAACCAGCTAGGATCGGTTAGAGAGTTCAAAATCCTGTGTGCCTATAACGTGAACAGAATGCAATTAGGTCTTCTTTTTTTTCAACATTGAAAACAATTTTATGCAACAGGAAAAAACCCACGGTGGTGTGCCTGGACATTAGGTATTAAGAATAGTGTCCAAGTTTAAATGACGTCATTTATTATCAATGATCGTTCCACGGTTGCATTTGGGAAGGGGGGGATAAAAGTGGTTTTTATCTCATTAGCATGTCTTTCCTGGTATCTGTTTGTAATATTAGTTCCCTTTGATCATCCTTTTGATTATAGTGTGCAAAGCTGATATAATCTGTTATTATTTCCATTAATAACTAAGTATCTCTTGTGGCTGACAAGGCAATTTGTTATTATCAGGCTGCCTTTGTGCAGAGCAAAGAGGTTTACACCCATTCCCCCACCCAGCCTGTGTAAAACAACAGGCGTTTATCTGCTCTCAACAGCCTCAAGATGCTGCCTTCTTCAAAGGGGGCTCCGTGAGTGCTGCTGGACAAAGACAGGAAGCACCTTGACAGTAAGATGGAGAATCCGGGGTGGAGATTCTAATCTGGACACAATTTCTGCTTTAGACGCTCCGGCAAATTGGGCAATCTCACCCCAAGCATATTCTGCGGACCCTGAATTGTTTTCCTGAGGTTTAAGTGGGGCAAGGGAAGGCGGGGGTGGGGTGGGGTGGGGTGGGAGGCTGGTGGTTAAGGACAGGAGTGGGATAGTGGTAGTGAAGCTGATGTTTCTCTTGTAAGTCAGCTGTTTCTCATGGCAGTGTCCTTAGTGTTTCAGGCTTCCAAAATTTGAGGCTTGGCAGTTTATGAAGGTGAAAGATGTGCAACTCAACTTTATTGTCAAGTTTCTATATTTGCCTTGAATTTAATGTGTCTGCCATCCTCATTCCCAGAGACTTTGAGAAATTTGACAAACTTGTGACACATGCAAGGGTAATATTCCTCCACTTCCAAAATGACTCCACCTCCAAGAATAATACAGCGGTTGACTCATTAAGAGAAAAGACTGTGACTGGAGTTGAGTTCAAGATGTGACAACTTCATGTGATTTAAATAGAATGGTAGGATTTCAAAACACAAACTTTTCTAACGGATTGAGTTGACACCTTGACTCTATCATCTGCCGGTGGAAGCTACATTTTTTTCTAAATCTGTTGGTTTGCAGGGCAGATTATATCCTAGGAAGCCTCACCTGTCCTATGAATTTAGCTAAACTGCCTCTAACAACAGCACAGAGGAGGCGAGGGAACTATTTAAAGTGGCAAAGCCAGCTGGAGGCAGCTGTTGACAACTACTGGCATTCCCCAAGGCAAGGTTTTGTCGGCGGACGTATGTTCTGCGACATAAATAGACATTGATGATCTTTGCGTGTGGTCATGAAAAGCCATGTGACACTATATTTGGATCTCTTCGAAAGAATAGTGAGAAGAGAGTAATTCGATAAATCAGATGGTCCTGTCACATCCTCTCGGGGCCAGTGTTGCCCTGAGATAGCTGAGGTACTTTCAGATGCTTTTTTGATCTAAAAGTTACAGAGGTCATAGTAGAGACCCCTAGTGGTCTCCAGGAAAAATGCAGTTTTAGTAGGTCTTGACCCCACACATCTGGGCTCTTCTGTTGATCCCTCCCTTGTCCATGTGATAGTTGGTATTGGATCTTCTGGGCTAGGTTAGAGCAAGCTGAAATTCCCTTCCTGCTGAGGACTTGCACAGTGAGAGCCCCTTTGAACAGGAATGGCTGGTGGTTCAGATGGTTCATGGCTGTGCTGAGAATTACTCACTTACCCCCATCCAGGAAATGGATGCAGCTACCTTGCACTTAATACCTAATTATGGGCTTTCACTGAACTAGAGGCTTTGCACATGTCTTCTGTTTTCAGTTTATGCCGTGATTCGGGATGATTCTTGTATTCTTGATATTTTAAACTAAACAATAGGGCAGATGTTTCAGGACTCCACGAATCTGGACAAGTCAAAGTAATTTTCTTGGGATCTTTTTTATCTATACAAAATAGGATTAATATTTATATTTTACCCACACTGATTGCAGCCATGCTTCTTGTGATATTTGTTCTTTTTCAAACATCCAAGCAGTTTTAGACCACCCACCACTGGGGCATGGGAAGTGCGGACCGAGAGTTTGTCCCTACCAGCTTGGATGCAAATATAATTGGTGGACTTGAGGCTCCTTTGTTACTTCTTCACTTTTATCTTAGGGAAGTCAATCAGTAGATACCTTGATTACTAAGTAATAACATTAAGCACTAAGCAGGGACTGTGTATTCCATTTGTTGCAAGGTGTGGAATTTACCTTCTGGGAAAAAAGGACTGGGTTCTTGGTGTGAATATCACCTTAATGCAATAGAAATCAGTCATGATTTGTTAATTTCATTTGTTTCTTTGCAAAAAAAAAAAAGGAAAAATCTTTAGTTGTGTGGTGTTGCCAGAGGTTTTTCAGCCCATAAACTGATATTTGACCTTTGTTCTTCCAGGATCCTTAGGAAGTAGATAACCAATCAATCTAATTTTAACAAATAAAGGAAACTTTGTTCAGAGACACTGAGTAACTTCCCCAAAGTTAGACCATTTCTAAAAGTGGAAACACTTTGTAAAACCAAAGCTAAGATTCTTCACACTAGTATGGTATTTTATCCTCTATTAATTTCTTGAAAGAGGAGGGGAAAAAGCTATAAAATTTGGAGTGAATTAAGTTCAGGGTGATTTTTGGAGTAATGGGTTTTTTGACATGAAATATCTGACTTTTATTGGGCTGAATCATAACCTCTGTAGGAGGTGTCAGAGAGACTGAACAAGAATGAGGCTGGCTCTTGGATGTAATTATTTTGTTGAGCCGCTATTATTCTAACTACATGTCAGAGAATATTATTTAAAATGTGTCACTGTATAATTTGTGTAAATTTACTTTATTGTTTATCAATATAAAAACACTCCATTTTAGCTTTAAGACTCGCACTCTTTCATTTTTAGACACCTGAAGAATATCGACTCTTCGAAACTCTCAACTCCTACAACTGTTTCAATTTGAGTTCACCAGCCTTATTTTATCATGTCCTCATCATGGATGGCTTGAAGGAGAAGGGCTGCCTGCCCTTGAAATGTACTGTGAACTGCCTGGGCTGAATGCATTGGGCTTAGAGGCAGATACAAGTTCAAAAGCATGACCTTGGGAACTCACATACCCTCTCAAAGTTCCAGTTTTCTCAGAAGCCGAACCTTAAAAAAGGCACTATCAAGATTAAATGGCATATGTATGCGAAAGAGCCTAACAACATTCTCCGTAAATAGTAGGTGGCCAAAAAATATTAGTTGACTCCGAATTTATTTGCAAAGCAAACTGATTAGGAAAGCTTTTTTGGCTTTCCTTTCCTCGGCAACCAGATTACATTGGTTGGAGTACAACTGCCTTGAGGTTTCAGAAATGCACAAAAGCCGCATGCATTGATGTGACAGCCCAGTTCTGAGAGGACAGATGTGAAATCGTAAAACACTGAAGAATAATGTATTCTGGCTAAGCGAGACCTATATAGCCTTCCAGGAGCTCCTGTTATTAGCCAGGCTTGTCAAGAACTAATCACTAGCTTTCAAGTTTTGTAAAGCTACTGTGAAGGTTTACTTTAACCTTACCATACACAAAAATGTTTGTATTGCTACCCACTGATAAGAAAACTATTAGCATTCATTAAGTAGAGCCATAAATCTCTCCCTCTTGGAAGAGCAATAATGCGGCCTTCCAGCTGCCATAATGAATGCAGTGTTTAATTTCTCCTTGGGAGAGTGTCCTAACTTCAGACCTCTACTCTAGTTAGAAACTCTGGGAAGAGCCTGGCATCTGAGAATGAGACCGAGGACAAAGGGGTTTACACTTTTGCGTGGTATGAGATCGAGAAAAGCTCCGAGTTACAAGTAATGCCCAGGCCTTAATTTTAAAAAAGAAATGACGAGCGGCTTGTTCAGGAGGGTGGAGAGTTAATGTTTACTGAGGACCTACTAGGAATGGCAGGCATTCTAAGAAGGAACTTTTTTTTTTCTGTATTAGCTCATTTCACCCCATAACCACCGACCAAGTTATTGTCCTACTGGTGTTACTGAGGAAAAAAGAGAGACTCAGAGAGGTAGACTTATCAGCTCCAGATCAGAGACAGAATCTAGCGTAAGCATAGTAGTTTGAATTTAGTGGTCTCTGACTCTTGAGCCCAGAGTATTTCATGCCACTAGATGCTGTCCCTGAGGGCGGTACTTTATTTCTCATTCTTAGAAGTCAGACCCCTCTGGACAAGGGGTGTATGATCTCCATGTAGAACACGGAGGCTTGGAGCTCTGTTTCTGTTTCAGAGAACATTTACAGCACATAATGTAGAGCCTTCTCTCTCTCTCTCTCTCTCTCTCTCTCTCTCTCTCTCACTTTGCTGACACGCCGTCTCAGGTTTTCCACTGAAGAAGAGCATCCCTGGGTGGAAATATTCATAAACACATTCCTTGGTGAGTTCTGCCTTCTACTTCCAAGTTCCCCGAGTGGAAAACACCTGGTGTTCCCTGTGATCTGTGGTTGCTGCAGAGCTGAGATTGGGAGCGTCAGAACCAATGGTCCAGAGACACAGAAGGTTTCTTTCTCTCTGGGACAGTAAGAAAGATACCATCTGATGTTGTAATAAACTCTCAAGGCCTAGGGAATTGAATGGCTCCTTGTCTTACCCTTCCATAAGTTTCTTCTACAGGAATCTAGATTTCCAACATTTTATAACCTCTGTGTTTCTTGAGCAGATGGCAATGAATGATCTTCATTACCAAGGGGATCTGAAAGAAAAGAAAACCCAACTCTTCCAAGTCTGAAAGCATACCCTTCCCCTAGGCACTTCCCACCCGTGGGAGAAGATGAAAGAGGTGATCATACAGGGACTGTTAAGCATCAGAGAGAGCTACTTTGATTACTTCATCCAGAAAAATTGAAAGGCACCTTAACCATATGCTTCAGAGTGTCAAGCAGCATAGTATACAAAAAATGGTGGACATCTGCCTTTTAGTTCAAGAAGGGAAACCAAACAAAAAAACCCATGCAAAATAACATGGTTCAATATTTAAGAAAGCTGAATTGAAATTGGCACCTGATAAACTTACTGACGAGCCACATGAGAAAGAAGCTGGAGATCCTCTCTCTGAGGTGGAAAACTGGTGCCCGGATTGGGGTTGTCTTCCCAGATGAATGATGGTTCCACGTACTGTGAGTGGACTCGACCAGCTCAGTTTTGCTTGACTGGCAGTTTGTCCCATGACTGGTAGTCAATTCATAAATGTCATACTGAAACACCAGCTTTAAGCAAGCTTCCTATGTGATCGTGAGAGTTGGTTTAATGCTTTAAGTTTTACATGTTTCACCTGCATGAATTCACTTGTGCAAGACTTGTGTGAGAGAGAAAGGGAAATGGGGAAATCTGTGTTAAGAGGCATTGCTCTTTTTTAAAAAAAAATTTTAATGTTTATTTATTTTTGAGAGAGAGAGAGAGAGAGAGAGAGAGAGAGAGAGAGAGAGAACAAGTGGGGGAGGGGCAGAGAGAGACACACACACACAGAATCCAAAGCAGGCTTCAGACTCTGAGCTGTCAGCACCAAGAGCTCTTCACGGGGCTTGAACCCACAAACTGCAAGATCATGACCTGAGTCAAAGTCAAGACGCCTCACCGACTGAACCACCCAGGCGCCCCTCAAAGGAATTGTTCTTATAATTATTTCATTATCTATGCCATTTTTAAGTTTCTAACTTGACTGTGAGTCATATTTGTACTATTTCCCTCCCTTAAGAATGATATAACAGGGATACCCATGCCCTGTAAGGAGAAAATGTGTGTGTGTGTGTGTGTGTGTGTGTGTGTGTGTGTGTGTGCGCGCGCGCGCGCACACACACACATGTATGTGTGATGAGGTGGGAGAGGATAAAATCTCTTCAAATAAATTAAGAGTCGAATCTGTGTGATACTCTCATGCTTCGTAAACTATGGAAATGGTATTTTTGTCTCAGTAGGAGTTAACCATTTTGCATGTGCTTTCAATTCCCTTAAGGCACTTCAAAAAATGAATAAATAAAAGAAGATCATTAGTTTCCTCTCTAGGAGAGAGCTGGGTACCTTCCACAGTTGAGGATGAGGAAGCACTGAAAGGTCAGTGATTGGAAAGGGGCCAGAAACAGGTGCAGGTTTCATGTTTCTTTTCAGGTCTAACACCTGCTTCAGGGAGGAACTTTCTGTACTGTGGCTTGTATTCCTGTTTATTTACTGATAGGAAACTTACAGTAGAAAAAGAAAGGCACTCAGTTCCCTCCTGCGTTCTGAGATGATATGAGCATTCTGTACCTTTGGGAATGGCCATGTCATCATCATAAACCTGGGCAACTCTTTTCCCCATTAATTTCTGTTATACAAGCAGCGATTTGTGTTGAGGTTTTAAGGGGCTAAGAGAATACAGGAGTGATCATGTTGAGTGGGGGCCAGGGATTTTTCCAATACACTGTGTTTACCCAGGACAAGGAGGAACATGGATTTGAAAAAGGTTTTTTTTTTTTTAACGTTTATTCTTTTTTGAGGGAGAGAGAGACAGAGAAAGAGAGAAAGAGAAATCAGTAGAGGGGCAGAGGAAGAGGGAGACAGAATCTGAAGCAGGCTCCAGGCTCTGAGCTGTCAGCACAGAACCCAAGAACATGCATTTAGCAGCCAGCCCCGTGGAGTGCTGGGAATTGCTCCTAAGAATTAGGCTGTAAGTGGGTATTCATCAGATGGCAACAGCAGCCACCTGACACCTCGTGTGTTCAGACTTCAAAATGCCTCCAGTTTGTTTTACTTCTTGTTGTATTAATCCAATTAGTTAAAAATTCTGAATATCATTTTATTTGTGCATCTGTACCTAGGGCAAGGGACGTCTGTGTAACCAAACACGATTGGTCTGATTTGGGTTCATTCGAAATGCTGCCTCAATTTATCCACGTGTTATTCTCCTATCAGCCAGCTAGATTTTCCTTACTTACATTTGGCTAATCTAGTGTATGGATGATACTGAAGCTGAAGGAGAAACTATATCCCTCGAGTACTCTCTCACATTTGCTGCATAGTTAAAAGTGGCAAACACAATGCGTGAATCAATATGGTATCTTGATAACAGAAATTTTAAAAGGGCGGGATCAGAAATAAAGTTCCACTTTTCCCAACCGCCCTTTATGGTGCCCCCAAGTTTTACTGAAAGCTTTTAAAACCGTTATTAATTATTGAAAGAACTATTAAAAATGAGGACACATGTGCTATGGGATCTATTCTTTGGTGTCAGAATAATAAAACTGATACTTCATGCTCATGCATCCAAGTGATGTGTAAGGGGCATGTCATTGTGTTTATAATAAACATTTCTCTGTGGACTGTTGACATTGAGCATATTGACACGTGCTTATTTATGAAAGACATACCTTTGGTAAAATGCTCAAATACTTGGCCATTTTTTATTGGGTTGTTTGTTTTCTTATTAAATTTCGAGAAGTCTTTACATAATTTGGACACAAAACCTTTACTGTGTGTGTGATACACAAACATCCTCCCCTGGCTGGTAGCGTTTCTTTTCATTGTCTTAATGTGTTTCAAAGAGGCAAGTTCTTAATTTTGATAAAATCCAACCTCTGTGTATTTATGTATTTCCTTTGTGGATTGTGCTTTTAATGCTTTCTAGAGGAATTCTTGGACTTCCCCAAAGTCATAATGACTTTTTATTTTTTTTATCATAGCTTGAGAGTTTTAGGTTTTACATTTAGATCTATAATCTATTTTGAGTAAAATTTTTAAAAGTGTTTATTTATTTATTTTGGGGAGAGACAGAACACGAGTGGGGTAAGGGCAGAGAGAAAGAGGGAGAGAGAAGCCCAAACAGGCTCCATGGTCATTGTGGAGCCAATGCAGGGCTCATGAGCTCGTGAGATCATGAGCTGAGCCAAAATCAAGTCAGTGGCTCAACCGACTGAGCCACCTAGGAGCCCCATGGATTTAATTTTTGTGGTGTGAGTTAAGGATCAAACCTCAGATTTTGGCATATGGACACACAATTATTCCAGCATATTTTTTGAGAAGACTGTCATTTCTTGACTAATAATTTAAATTGCATCTTGTCAAAGATCAGTTGTTCACATATGTGTTGTCTATCTCCAAACTTTTAACGCTGTGTTATTGGTATGCCAATATCATAGTGCCTTTAGGTCAGGTAGTCTAAATCTTACAACTTTGCCCTTTTTCAAAGTTGTTTTGGATATTCTATTTACATAATTATTTTAGAAATTAGCTTCTCAATTTCCAAGAAAGCCTGGTAGCATTTTGATTAAAATGGTATTGAATGTATAGACTCAATCTGGGGACAATTCACATCCTAAAAATATTGAATTTTCTGACCCATGAACATTGTATATCTCTCCATCTATTTGGGTCTACAGTGTACAAGTCTTACCTCCTATCAGATTTATTTCTCAGCATTTATATTTTTGATGATATAAATGGTAGTTATTGCTTTAATTAACATTTTGATTGTTCATTGCCAGTATCAGAGATATAATTGATATCTTATATCTTCATTCATTTTAAAACACTTTCTAATTTCCCTTTTGATTTCTTCTTTGATCCATTGGTTATTTAGAATTATATTATTTAGTTTCCAAATATTTGGAGATTTTTCAGAGATCTTTCTGCCTCAGTTTCTAATTTTATTCCATTATGGCCAGAGAAAATATTTTGTATGACTTGAAATGTTTTAAACTTAATTATTTTATGGATTAAAATACGGTTCATTTTGGAAAATGTTCAGTGTATACTTGTATTAAAAGATGTATTTTTCTTTCTTGGGTGGCCTGTCGGGTTAAATTGGTTCATATTCAAGCGCTCCAATGCTTACTTTGTATGTACTTGTTTTATCAGTTATTGATATTAACTACTTATGGAAGGAAACTGAAATCTGACAATAATTGTGGATTGGTCTAGTTCTCCTTGAGGCCCTATTAGTTTTCTTTTTTTTTTTTAGTTTTATTTTCTCATATTAGAATTTTAATCCTATTTGACTTTTTTCTACGGAGCAGTTTTAGGTTCACCACAAAGTTGAGCAGAACATCAAAAAGTTCTCATACTCCCTGTATCCCCCCATCATGTGTAGCCTCCCCTATTATCAACAACCCACACAAGAATGGTACATTTGTTAAAAATCTGTGAACTAAATTGGCATGTCATTATCATCCCAGATCCATAATTTATGAAAAGGTTCGCTCTTGGCGTTGTACATTCTGTGGGTTTGGGCAAATGTATGACATGTATCCACCATTGGAGTGTAATACAGAAGAGTTCCAATGTCCTAAAAATACTTTGTGCTTTGCCTGTTTATCTCTCCCTCCCCATTAATCCCTGACAACCACCGATCTTTTATGCTGTCTTCATAGTTTTGCCTTCTCCAGAGTGTAATAGAGATAGAATCATATAATTTTTTTAACTAAACATTTTTTTTCTAATGTTTATTTATTTTTGAGAGAGAGAGCGACAGAGCATGAGCCGGGTAGGGGCAGAGAGAGAGGGAGACACAGAATCCGAAGCAGGCTCCTGGCTCTGAGCTGTCAGCATGGAGCCCAAAGTGGGGCTTGAACTCACAAACCGTGAGATCATGACCTGAGCCTAAGTCAGATGCTTAGCCGTCTGAACCACCCAGATGCCCTCAGAATCGTATAGTTTTTTAACCTTTACAGATTGGCTTATTCCACTTAGTAATATGACTTCAAAGTTCCTTCATGTCTTATCATGGTTTGATAGCTTATTTCTTTTTAACTCTGAATAATATTTCATTATATGGATGTACCACAGTTTATCCATTCAGTCACTGAGTGATATTTTGGTTGCTTCCAAGTTTTTGCAATTATGAATAAAACTGCTATAAACATCTGTGTGCAGGTTTTTATTTGGACACAAATTTTCAATTCCTTTGGATAAATACCAAAGAATGCAAATGCTATACCCTATGGTAACAGTATGTTTCATTTTGGAAGAAACTGAAAAACTGTCTTCCAAAGTGGCCGTACCATTTTCTCATTCACACCAGAATAGAATGAGAATTCCTATTACTAAACCTGCTTGCCAGCATTTGGTGTTATCATTGTTTTGGATTTTCGCCAAAAATCCAATAGATGTGTTACGGGTATCTCATTGTTGTTTTAATTTGCAATTCCCTAATGACAAATAACGTGGAGCATCTTTTTATATGTCTGTTTGCCATATCTGTGTCTTTTTCAGTGGTGTCTGTACAAATCTTTTAATTTTTAATTGGGATGTTTGTTATTGCTGGGTTTTAAGAGGTGTTTATTTGGATGAGAACTTTATCAGAAATATCCTTGAAAATACTTGATTCTAGTCTGTAGCTTGTCTTCTCCTTCTCTTGGCAGTGTCTTTCACAAAGCAGTTTATTTTTTTAGTTTGAATGCAGTCCAGCTAATCAAATATTTCTTTTCTGGATTGTGACATTTGTATTATATCTAAAAAAGGCATTATCAGACCCAAGGGCATCTAGATTTTTTTTCCTATGCTATCCTCTAGGAGGTTTATAGTGTTGCACTTTACAGTTAAGGCTTTGATTAATTTTTATTTGATTTTTGTGAAGGGTGTAAGGTAGTGTCTAGATTATTTTTCTTATATGTAGACATCCAGTCATTCCAGCATCGGGTTGAAAAGACTATCTTTCCTCTATTGCATTACATTTACTTTCATGTCAAAGATCAATTGACCACATTTATGTGGGTGTATCTCTAGGCTCTCTTCCATTGATCTGTCTGTTCATATGCTCGCACCATACTGTCTTCATTACTGTGCCTTTTTGGTAAGCCTTGAAATCAGGTAGAATCAGCCTTCCATCTTTGTTCTTTTCCTTCAATTTTGTGTTGGCTATTCTAAGTCTTTGTCTCTCCGTGTAACCTTTATCATCAGTTTGTCTGTATCCACCAAACCGCTTGCTGGGGTATTGATTGCATAGGATCTAATCTATGGATCAAGTTTAGAAGAACTGACATTTTGACAATATTGAGTCTTTCTTTCATGAACATAAAGAATATCTTCATTTGTTTTTACTTCTTTCATCAGAATTTTATCGTTTTTCTCATATAGATCTTGTACATATTTTGTTAGATTTGTACCTATGAATTTCATTTTGGTATTGTGTTTTAAA
Organism: Acinonyx jubatus; assembly: GCF_027475565.1. Taxonomy (NCBI): domain Eukaryota; kingdom Metazoa; phylum Chordata; class Mammalia; order Carnivora; family Felidae; genus Acinonyx; species Acinonyx jubatus. The sequence continues at coordinate 88,957,773 of NC_069390.1, read as the reverse complement.
TTTCAAATTCCATTTGTTCATTGCTGGTCTATAGGAAAGTAATTGAATTTTGAATTTCGTGTATTAACCTTATGACCTCTTGATGAGTTGACCGTACAGCTTACAACCCTGCTATTGTTGCTTATTCTTAGAAATAATTTTTAATTGAATCTTTGGAATTTTTTACATAGACAATAATGTCATCTGCGAATAAATATATTTTTATTTATTCCTTCCTAATCTCAATACCTATTATTTCCTTTTCTTGTCTTACTGAATTAGCCAGGACTTCCAGTGTGATGTTGAAAAGGATTTGTGAGAGGAGACATCTAGTCGAATTTTCACATGAAAGCTTCTCGTTTCCCACCATTAAATATGATATTAGTTGTAGGGTTTTGAGAGATGTTCTTTACCAAGTTGGGGATGTTCTCTTCTATTTCTAGTTTGCTGAGAGACTCCTGTTAGTTTTTGCTTCATATATTTTGAAATCGTATTATTACGTATATAAATGCTTAAATTTTTTATTACCTCTTGATGAATTGACCCTTTCCATTATTAGACAATCTTAATCCCTGCTACGTTTTTTGCTCTGAAATCTACTTAACCTCATATTAATGTAGCCACCCCCACTTTCTTTTGATTTTTAAAGATCCTTTTACTCTAATTAGTTTCTTTATATTTAAAGTGTATTTGTAGATAGCACATAGTTAAATTTTACTTTTTAAAACCAAAATGATAATCCTTGTCTTTTAATTGGGGTAGTCTATTTATATTTAATGTGATTACAATGTGGTTAGGTTTATGACTATTATTTTGCTAATTGTTTACTGTTGCTTCTCTTTTCCTATTTTTCTGCCCTCTTTGGATTAATTGAATATTTTTATGACTCAATTTTATTTCCTTTGTTTATTAGCTATAACCACTTTATCATGTTAGTGGTTTCTTTGGAGTTTCTAGCATATATATATATATATATATATATATATATACATATATTTCATATATATGTATATTTCATATACATATATATACGTATATTTCATATATTTATATATATATATATTCCAGCATCAACCTGATGCTGGAATAACTGGATGTCTACATGTAAGAAAAATAATCTAGACCTTACACACTTCACAAAAATCAAATAAAAATTAATCAAAGCCTTAGATGTAAAATGCAAAACTATAAATATATATATACATAGATTATTTGTTTTGTTTTAATTTTTTTTGCATATATCTTTAACTTATGAAAGTTCACCTTCAAATGGTATTATGCCATGCTACATTAGTATCAGAACTTTACAGCAGTATACTTTCATTTCTCCCCTTTAACCTTTATGTTTATATGTATATATATTACTTATCTATATGCTATACACTCCATATTGTTATTATCATTATTTAAACAGTCAATTGTACTTTTTAAGTATTTTTTAAAGTATTATAAGTACTTAAATAATGTGGGAAAAATCATGTATTTACCCATGTGCTTTTTGGAGCTTTTTGTTATTATATTCCTGTCTGGTATTAGATTCTTTCTGCATATAATACTTTCCTTAATGTTTCTTGTAGTGGTACTCTTATGGTGAAGAATTTTTTTAGCTTTTGAATATCTGAAAAAGTCCTTATTTTGCATTTACTTTTGAAGGATATTTTCACTGGGTATAGAACTATAGATTGACATATTTGTTTTTCTATCAGCACTTGAAAGAAATTGTTCCACTGTTTTTGCATTTGCATTATTTCTTAGGAGAAATCTGTTACAATCCATTTATTCTGTTTTTTTTTCTTTCCTGGCTACTTTTAAGATTTTCTCTTTATGATTTGTGTTTACAGTCTTATTCTTATATGCTTAATGTAGTTTTTTTCAGATTTCTTATATATGACTTTCACTAAACATCCTGATTCTGTGTATTTCTGCTTATGAAGTTTGGAAATGTTTAGATATTATTTCTTCAGATATCTCCTCCTTTATCTTTAAGGGACTGCAATTACACATATGATTAGGCTGAATGGATTTGGCCCACCGATCATTGACACTTTCATTTCTTCAGATTTTTTCATCTCTGTGTTTTATTTGGATGGTTTTATTTTGGATGGACATTACTTCTGTGTCAAGTTAATTGATTCTTTCTTCTACAGTATCTAATCTGTTTTTAATCTTGTGTATATTTCATTTCAGACTTTACATAGTTTTTGCTTTAAAAATTTAAGTTTCACTTAAAAAATTTAACAAAATAAAATTTTGACTTAGTTTTTTATGTCTCCCACATTTCTATTTAACTTCATTAACGTAGAGAATATAGTTATAACTACTGTTTCAAGATCCTTACTACTGATTCTAGCTTCTCTAGCCATCTGGTTCGGTTTCAAATGAATGTTTTTCTCCTCTTTATCGATCATATTTCTTGCTTATTTTGATGCCTAATAATGCTTGATAGGATAAATTGTACCTTATTAGATGCTGGACATTTTTGTAGTCTTATAAATATCTGTGAGATTTGTTTTTGGACACAGTTAAATAACTTGGCAACAGTTTGATCCTTTGGAATGTTTTAAAAGTTTTTTACATGGGATCAGAGTGGGCTAATTATTTCCCACTACTGAGGCATGACCCTTCTGTGCACTCTACATAATGTCTCATGAGTTATTGGATTTTGCACTCCGCTTAGTGTGAACAGGCACTATTTTCAGCCCAGTGTGAGCCCTACAGATTGTTGTACTCATTAAGTCAGGTGATTCTTTCATTAGTCTCTGATAGTTTTCCCCACCCTCCTGCACACATCAGTAGTCAGCTGAATTCCTAAGAGGGATCCTGGGAAAACCTGGATCTGTGCATAACTCTTCCCTTTGAAATTTTGCCCTACATATTCTTGCCTCCTGTATTTCCCAGAACTCTCATTTTTCATCTCCTCAGCTCAGAAAGGCCACCAGGCTCTGCGTGGGTTCCTTCTTACTGTCCTATGGCCTGAAAACTCTCTCCAGGCAGCACACTACGGCCAATCCTAACGCTAACATTTTTTTTGTTTAATCTTTCAGGGATCACCATGCTTTGCTGCCGGGCTTCCAATATCCTGTGAGATGTTGGTCCATATATTTTTACTCGATTATTTTCCCTAAGGAAATGATCCAGTTTGCATTTTATTAATTTGTTTATGCATTTGTTTATTTATGTATTTGTTTGCATGTTTATTATTGAAGTATAGTCGACATGCAGTGTTATATTTATTCAGTTTTTTAATCATTTCCATTGGGAAACAATCCCTAACTTCATCTAGTCTAAAGGCTGAAGTTTATTTCGGTGGAGTTTTGTTGTCATCTTTTTTTCTTAAACATAAGAGTAACATTGGTATAAATACATGTATAAATCATCACTTTTTTTTTTTTTTTACTTGGATGCACTAGAGTGAACCACCCAGGTCAACTTAATATTATAGTCTAAGTAATCGAGAAACATTTATTGCGATCCTTGCCAATCATTACTTCCAATGAAGAGGACCACCATTTTGATTCTCACTACATAAAGTAATTCTAATTTAAAAAGTGTTATTATTATATAATTCATATACTGTATGATCTATCTATTCAAAGTATAGAAGTTAATGTATTTTAATATATTCAGAGATATATGCAACCATCAGCACAATTTTAAAATCTTTTCATCAGCTCAAAAAGAAACTCCATATTTTTTAAAAGCTATCATCTCCCCTATATATAGGGGGATAGGGAATGATAGCCCTAAGCAAGCACTAATGTACTTTCTGGCTCTATAGAGTTGCATATTCTGGATGTGTCCTATAAGTGGAATCACATCTTGCACTGACCGCGATGTTTTCAAGATTCATACATGTTGTAGCCTGTATCTATACTTTATTTCTTTTTATATGAATGAACAGTATTTTTATTATTCAGTTTTAATATGAATAGTAATACAAGATGAATAATATTTTATTGGATGGCTGTATCACTTTTTGTTTAACATTTTTCAGTTGATGAACATTTGGGTTGTTTCCACCCTTTGGATATTGTGAATAATGCTGTTGTAAACATTTATATACAAGTTATTGTATACACATATGTTTTCATTTCACTTGGGTGTAAACAAAGGAGTGAAATTGCTGAGTCATACAGTAACTGTGTGTTTAGTTATTTGAGGAACTGCCAGACATTTTTTGCAAAGTATCTGTAACATTTTACATTCCCACCATCAGTGTACAAGGGTTCCTATTCTTTCATATCCTTTCTATAACTTATTATTTTCTGTTTTTTTTTCCCTCATCATCGTAGTAGGTATAAAATGGTATCTCACTGTGGTTTTGATATCTGTTTCCCTGATGATTAAAGATGTCATGCATGTTTTCATGTACTTACTGGCTAATTGTATATCTTGTTTGGAGAAATGTCTATCTATCTTGTTTTCCCATTTTTATTGAATTATTTGTATTTTTATTATTGAGTTGTAAAAGTTCTCCATATATTCCAGAAAAAAAGTTCCTTAACAGATATATGGTTTGCACATATTTTTCTTCCATTCTATGGGTTATCTTTTCACTATTTCATCGTGCCTTTTGAAGGAAAATGTTTCAATGTCTTTGAAGTCCAATTTATCAGTTTTTCTCTTTTGTTATTTATTCTTTGGTATCATATTTAAGAATCTGTTTGCTGAATTTGAGTTCATACAGGTTTATCTTCACATCTTCTTGTAAGAGTTTTATCATTTTAGCTCTAACCATTATGTTTTGACCCATCTTGAGTTAATTTTTATACATAGTATAAAGAAAGATTCAATTTTTATTCTTTTGTATGTGCCCCTTCAGTTGACCATTTGTTGAAAAGGATATTCTTTCCTGATTGAAGGATACCCTCTTAATACCCTTACTGAAAATCATTTGGCCATAGATGTCTTGTTTTACTTATGGACCCTCAGTTTATCCTATGTATCTATATATTTTCTGCCAGTAAGTTTTTCTTAGCATTAGTTTCTGGTTAGTTTTGAAATTGGGAAATGAGAATCTTCCTTTTTTTTTTTTTTTTTTTAAGACTGTTTTGGATACTCTGGGTCTTTTGTAATCCCATAAAAATTTTGAAATCAGCTAGTCAATTTCTACAAAGCAATCTACTGGGATTCTGACAGACATTGCATTTAATATATAAACCAAAATGGGGAGCACTGCCATCTTCACAGTATTAACTCTTTTGATTTAGGAACATGGGATTTCTCCCCATTTATTCGATCTTCAGTTTCTTTCAGTGACTTTTTGTATTTTTTGGAATATAAATTTATACTGCCTTGTTACATTTATTCTTAAGTATTTTATTAATTTTGATGTTATTATGAATGGAATTGTTTGCTATATTTTGTTTTCATATTGTTTATTGCTAGTGTAGAGCAATCAGATTGACTTTCATATATTACTAATGTGCCCTACAGCTTTGCTGAACCATTTTATTACTTCTAATAGCTTTTGAGAGGACTCCTTAGGGTTGTCTGCATACAAAATCATACCATCTGAGACTAGAGATAGTTTTATGTCTTCCTTTCAGATATGAATGCCTTTTATTTATGTTTCTTGCTTAGTTCCCCTGGCTAATCTTTGGAGAAACACATCCAATCTTTCACCAGTAAGTTCGATATTAACTGTGAGGGGTTTTGTAGGTGCTTTTCTCAATTAGAGGAAGTTTCTTTCTGTTCTTTGTCACTAAACGATGTTGTATCTTATCAAATGGTCTTCCTATATCTGTTTAGATGATCATAAGATTTTTATCCTTCTTTATGTTTTTTTAAAATTTTTTATTTAATTTCTTATTTGAGAGAGAGAGAGAACACATGCAAGCAGCAGAGAGGGACAGAGGGAGAAAGAGAGAGAGAGAGAGAGAGAAAAGAAAAAAGAAAGAAAGAAAGAAAGAAGAAAGAAAGAAAGAAAGAGAAAGAAAGAAAGAAAGAAAGAAAGAGAAAGAAAGAAAGAAAGAAAGAAAGAAAGAAAGAAAGAAAGAAAGAAAGAAAGAAAGAAAGAATTTTAAGCATACTCCACAATCAGCGCAGAACCTGATGTGGGGCTTGATCCTATGACCTTAGGATCATAACCTGAGCCAAAATCAAGAGTAAGATGTTCAACCAACTGAACTACCCAGGTGCCCCTTCTTTATGTTAATATTACTTTTATTTTTTATTGTATTAATATGGCATATTACTGGTTTTCAGATGTTAAACCAAGCTTAAGCATATGTGGGATAAGTTCCACTTTCTCATAGTCTGTAATCCTTTGCATATGTTGCTGGATTTCATTTGCGAGTGTTTTGTTAAGACTTTTTGCATATAGGGGCGCCTGGGTGGCTCCGTCGGTTGGGCATCCAACTTCAGCTCAGGTCATGATCTCACAGTTCATGAGTTCAAGCCCTGCATCAGGTTCTGTGCTGACAGCTCAGAACCTGGAGCCTGCTTCAGATTCTGTCTCCTCTCTCTGCCCCTTCCCCACTCACACACTGCCTCTCTGTCTCAAAAATAAATAAACATTAAGAAAATTCTTTTTAAAAAGACTTTTTGCATATACATTTATAAGAGATTTGGTCTGTAGTTTTATTTTCTTCTGATATTTTTGTCTGGTTTGGCATCAGGGTAATAGAATGAGTTGGGAAGTGAACCATCTTTTCCTAGTTTTTGGAAGAGCTTATGAAGAATTGGTATTAATTCTCCTCTAAATGTTTTATAGAATTCACCAGTAAAACCATCTGGGCCTGGGCTTTCCTTTGTGGGCGGGTTTCTTATTATAACTTCAATATAGGTCTATTCAGATAGCCTATTTCTTCTTAAATTAGTTTTGGTATATCTTACTGGAAATCTCTCCATTTCATTCAGTTTATCTAATTTACTGGCATACAGTTGTTCACAGTGTTCCTTTATGGCTCTTTTTATTTTTCTAAGGTTGGTAAGAGTGTCCCCTCTTTCACATTTGACTATAGTAATTTGAGTCTTAGTTTTAAAAGTTTTTTTGATATACTGAGGTATAATTAATTTGATACAAAAATGAGGTATGATTGATATGATGCAGAAAGTACACACATTTAATGCATACATCTTGAGTCTTTGTTTTTCTTGATCTAGTTAAAGATTTTTTAATTTTATTGATTTTATTTATAGAATATTTTGTTCTATTGATTTTCTCTATTGTGTCTATTTTTATTTCATTTACTTCTATTCTAATCTTGATTCTGTTTTTCCTCTGTTTGCTATAAGATTAGTTTGCTTTTTTTCCTATTGTCCCAAGGTGGTAGGTAAAGTTATTGATTGGATTTATTTCTGCTTTTTTAATATAGGCATTTAAAATATAAATTGGTTTAAGTTTTGGCATACTGTATCTTCATTTCCACTCACTTAGAAATATAAATATTTCATAATTTCCCTTTTGATTTTCTGTTGACTGTTGGTTATTTCATAGTGTTTTGTTTCATTTCCTTCCAAGTGTCCTTGACCATAATATCTTCTGTTGATATATGTATGCTCTTAGGCTTGTGCTTCTCTATATTGTGGTGCAAATTAAGACAGATCCTTTGGGAAGAGATTAGGAGCTATCTGTTTTACATCCTGCTTCCTCTCTCGGGTGATTTTTGTGAGCCAGGGTTCTGGGACTGGGACTGGGAACAATGGTACACTTCTCTCTGAGTGACATTCCAGCTTTAGGATATAATTGTTTGGTGGAGGAGTGGGTTAGTGGCCTCAGGTCTCAACTTGTCACTCTTAGTGTGAAATCAGTATCTCAGGAGTAAGGGCAGGGGTGATGAGAGTTCCAGTATTATCACTGGCTCTATGCCCAGGGTGGAGCTTCCATCGATTGAGTAAGGCTAGATGTAAGAAGAGAGCCTTCAAGTCTTGGATTCACTCACCTAGAACAGCCAGCTGGGAAGAGGATGAGAAATACTGACGTCCTGCAGGTTCCAGGAAGATAGGCTTCCAAATCGGAGCTTGTGGGAAGGGCTGTGTGTTCTTGTCTGACAACGTATGGGATGACACTTCCATCTTGCTGAGTTGGCAGGGGGAAGGAAGGGAATGGGTTTCAGTTCAAATAACACAGATTATCAGATTATTATTATATTCAATAAGAATATACTGAATTGTAGTAGATTTTCTTGAATAAATGTTTTTTCATGTGTGATATGCCTTTAAAGTCATTTCCAGAGACTGTAAGTGGTTATTATTTTATCTGATTATTATTCTTTTTAATGTTTATTTACTTTTGAGAGAGCTCAAGCTGGGAGGGGCAGAGTAAAGAGAAGGAGACACAGAGTCTGAAGCAAGCTCCAGGCTCTGAGCTGTCAGTGCATAGCCCTACACGGGGCTTGACCTCGAATCATGAGATCATGACCTGAGCCGAAGTCAGATGCTTAACCGACTAGGTCACCCACGTGCCCCAGGGGTTATTATCTTTAAAATATTCACCAATGTCATTGGGAACTAGATCCATAGAACTCCTCATTTTGTCATAGTAGACTTGTATTATTTTTGAACTTTATATAAAGGTATCCTTTAAGATCACTGGTATATTTTTCTCTTCTGTATTTGACTTCTTTCTCTCAATAGTATATCTGAGATTACTTAGTAATTTTCATTATTGTTCCTATTCAGGTATATGAGTATATTACATTTAAAAATCACTCAAATTGATACATGTTTGTGTTTTTGTTTGTTTGCTTTTGGTTGTTTATTTAGTTCTTTTAGTTCATATAGTATTTTGGAAGGATATATATAAATGGTATGTACCAGAGAAATCTCAAAATAGTGATACCAATTTGTACCATAAGCCACAGTGTATAAGAATTCTGGCTGTCTCACACATTCCCTGAAACATAATATTTTTTGTTTGTCATTTTAGCCATTCTGGTGAGATATAACGGTTGCAATGTGGGAATTTACATTTCTTTGATGATTTATAAAGTAAATTATCTTTTCATATATTAATTAGCAATTAAATTTACTCTTTCATGAATGATCAGTTAACATCTTTGCTCATTTTTCTATGAGGTTATCTTTTTATTTTTAAAAAAAATTTTTTTTCATTACATTTATTTATTTTTGAGAGACAGAGTGAGACAGAGCACGAGCGGGGAGGGGCAGAGAGAGAAGGAGACACAGAATCCAAAGCAGGCTCCAGGCTCTGAGCAAGAGTTCAGCACAGAGCCGGACTCGGGGCTCGAACCCATGAACCGTGAGATCACGACCTGAGCCGAAGTCAGACACTTAACCTACTGAACCACCTAGGCGTCCCTTTTTATTTCTTTTATTGACTTTTTGTATATAAACTCTGAATGTGAATCCTTTGTCAGACTTGTTTTGCAAATGCCTTCTTCCACATTTTGGCTTTCACGACACTCTGTTAACAGCTATTTTGATGACGAGATGACCTGATTTTCTTTCAGTGTAGTATAATTTGGTAATCTTGGGATTTATTGTTAGTACACTTTGGGTCCTGTTGATGAAATCTTTTGCCATCAATTGTGATTTCATGAACTTCATGAATTCTTATGAGTTTCGTTGGTTTTTATTTCATATTTTGGTTATCACTTAGTATTTGGTATGTAATTTATCTTTATTTTGGAATAAAGAAGGTTTATTGTTTTGTAGTTTATATTTTTTTTGCTTTATAATTCATGTGGAACAGCTTTTCCCCAAATAGATGTCTAGTTGATCTAGCATTACTTATCAAAAACATCATCCCTTCCAAATTGTTCTACAATGGCAACTTTGCTGTAATCCACATTATTATGTATGTTATGAGGATGTGCATATGTGTGCATGTATGTGTGTGTGTTTCTGGACTTTATATTCTTATCTGTTAGCATATATTTCTGTAATTGGGAAATACTGCATTGTCAATTCTTAGGTCTGTAGAATGTCTTGACAGTAGGTATTGCATGTTCTACAATCCTCCATTATTTCAGTCTTCAGTGTTTTGTAAATTGTATAAATTGTTTAATTTGATTTTTCATTTGGTTTTTTTTCTATGTATAGAAACATAAATGCTTTTATATATTGACTTTATAGCCAGCCCTTGATAATTTTACTTATTGATTGCATTGATTGTAGCTGTTGATTTCTATACCATTTTTGCAATTTATTACATCCACAACTATGACATCTATGAAGAACACTCCTCTAAATGTTTTTAGTTACAGTCTTTTTTCCTTTTCATACTTTATGTGTTCAATAAAAATTCCCTTACAGTGATGCTTAAAAGTGGGATTAATGGACAGGCTTCCCTTGATTCCATTTTCAAAAGGAAAATTTTCAGTATCTACATACAGAAACAGTTTTACTTCTTTCCAGGTGTTTATACCTTTATTTATTTTTCTTGCTTTGTTGCATTATCTAAAACCTCCACCACTTAACAGAAGTATTGAAGCAGACATTCATGCTTCTTTTTCTCTTTGATTTTAGCTAGAAATTATTCAGTCATTCATTACTAAGTTCAGTTGAAAATTTGTCAGTGTAATTCTTTGTCATTTGAGAAAATTCTATTTTATTTTTAGTTTACTGAGAGTTCAAGTGTGTGTTGAATTTTGTCATGACTTTTTTGCATCTATTGATATGCTTATTTGATATTCCTCTTTATAACTGTGGGGAATTAGATTTATTTTTGATTCTTTTCTTGGATAAACTCCTCTCCATCTAGCTCCCTAGTTTTTAGTGAGCCAATGCAAATATTCCAAACTCTTCAACTCCCTCGAGTTCAGATTCTTGCTTCCTCGACTCTTAAGAGGCACTGTGTTTCATTCCAGCTCACTTTGCTATAGTTGGAAAATGGGATCTCAAGTAAAGAGACATTGCAATCATGGAGCTCAACCCATAAATTTCCTTTTTTTCAAAGTTTAAGTTCATATGCCTGGTGTTGTCAAAGAATTTCTAGCAGCCCTCATATATTTTGTTCAATTTATAGCAGTTGACAACAGGAGAACCAGTCTTTTATGCCAGTTTTCCACCGTATCAAGTAGCAGAAACTTATCTTTAAGTACTGAAGGGTATTCTTGCTTGGTATACACTTGTAGATCAGACATTATATTTTTAGCACTTTAAGAATACAATTATGACTTATGTCTGGCCAAGTGATAGATGTTGGTCTTATTGAGGGTGATCTCTCTCTTTTACTCTGTTTTAAATATATTTTATTTGCCTTTGATATTCATCAGTTTAACAACAAAATGCCCAGGTGTGGTTTTATTTGTAATTTTTATGCATGGAATGCATAATGCTCCTTAAATATGTGTCTTTATTGGGCACCTGGGTGGCTCAGTCGGTTAAGCGTCTAACTTCGGCTCAGGTCATGATCTCACAGTTCGTGGGTTTGAGCCCCACATCGGGCTCTGTGCTGACAGCTCAAAGCCTGGAGCCTGCTTCGGATTCTGTGTGTGTGTGTCTCTCTCTGCCCCTCCCCACTCATGCTCTGTCTCTCTCTCTCAAAAATAAATAAACATTTAAAAAAATTTTTTTTTAAATATGTGTCTTTATTTCCCTCATCAGTTTTGGAAAATTCTCAGCCACAGTTTCTTAAATATTGTGCTTTTTCTCCTTTCAGTGTCCCAATTGCAGTATGTTAAATTTTTGATGTGTCTTGTAAGATTCTTCTACTCTGTGTGCTTTTGTTGATATTTTTGACTTACCTGTCTCCCGCTTAAACAGCCTTCTCTCTAATCTACTGATACGAGTATCTATTGATGTCTTATTTAATAATTATATCTTTATTTTTATTTTTTTCTTTCACTATGTTATTTACAAATTTTAGTTAGCTCTCTTGAGGAATTCTGTATCTTTTCATTGATTTGTTGAACATTTAAAATGTAGTTTTTTTAATGTTTATTTATTTTTGAGAGAGAAAGAGACAAAGTGCGAGTGGGGAAGGGGCAGAGAGAGAGAATGGGACACAGAATCTGAAGTAGGCTCCAGGCTCTGAGCCATCAGCACAGAGCCCTATGCGGGGCTAGAACTCACAAACTGTGAGATCATGACTTGAGCCGAAATTGATGCTTAACCGGCTGAGCCACCCAGGTGGCCCTTAAAGGTAGTTATTTTAAATTCTGTGTCAAATAACTCCTGTATTTAGGAATGCTTATGATTTTCTTCAAGTAACTTTTTTTTCCTTTTTATTCGTTCTAGTCACTTGTTCCTGCATCCTGGTATTCCTGATAATTTTTATTTGGATGCAAAAACCATGCATAGGAAATTGTGTAGGCTTCAGATGACATTTCTTCCTCCAGAGTGGATTTAATTTCCTTCTGATTAGCACCTTGAGAGAGAGCACATCACACTTATGCACTGAGGGACAGATGATAATGCTGAATTTCAGACTTTTGATTGGACTTCTTTCTAGTGTTCTTTGATTTTAAAACATGACACTTCACACTTCTAAAATGCAAGTTGGGGATATTTCCAGGGACCTCTATCCATGAAGGACATTTTTTCTTTTGTCTAAGTTCCCGTACCCTATTACACTACCTAAAGCTTCTTGGAAACCGCTTTCTTTTTGTCTTCTCTTATTCTTATGTTTCATAGGATACAATACAGTTTTGAGAACAAAAGTTGCACAGATTGTTTATATCACATCTTTGTGGTGACCTTTTCTCCATGTTCTTGGCCATGCACGTCCTGAGTAACTAATTAGTCATGATGCTTAACAGTTTGTTTTCTCGATCTCATGCTATTTCGAAAAGGTTTTGTGTGCTATGTTCTGTTTCCCTTCTATGCCTTATGCTATGCACTGGAAAATCCCTGAATGAAAGGATCAGTGAAGAACTTTTTTCCTAGACTTGATCTGTTCCCCTCTCTTCAGGGTCCTTCTAATCTAGCTTTTATAAAGTCATTCTCAGCTGAAGGATTTACCTTATACAGATGACTCCCCTGTATGCAAGAGCACAAATCTGTTACCCTTTCTTTTTTATTTTTGTATTTATTATTTTTTAATGTTTATTTATTTTTGACAGAGAGAGAGAGAGAGACAGAGCATGAGCGGGGGAGGGGCAGAGAGAGAGGGAGACACAGAATCTGAGACAGGCTCCAGGCTCTGTGCTGTCATCACAGAGCCCGATGCAGGGCTTGAACTCATGGACCACAAGATCATGACCTGAGCCGAAGTCAGACGCTCAACCGACTGAGCCACCCAGGCGCCCCTGTTACCCTTTCTTTTATACATTTTGCTCTTAGTTTTCCTGAAAGAACCCATATATTGTTCTTTTTTTAATTGGATTGGTATATTGAGTTAGGCCAGAACCTTGAATCTCTGAGTCTTTATCCAGCTGCCTACAGTTTGGGGACCTGGAAGATGATGCATTCAGAAAAAGGGATTTCCAAAACTCTACAAACTCCAGCCTCCAGAAGATTCAAAGCATGCCCAAATAGTCTTGTATAATCCTCTTTTTTCCTATTCCTTATCCTGACTATCCCTTGGCTTTCTCGGCAGAGAAAGATCCACCCAAGATAAAGGCACATTAGCTTTTAAAAACAGCTGCAAGGAATCTAGATGGACTATTCATAGAAATAAGTGTTCTAATAAAGGGAAAATAATTAGAGCACACATGATTTATTTTAGAACTTTAAACCCATTACGCTTCTCATATGTAAGACCTCCATTGGATAAAACTCAAGGGTGTCTTGAAACATGTGCCTGTCAAAACTCCTCTTTTCTCTCTTAACCTTTTCTCTCTTCCTTATATTATCATTGAATAATTTTTATTAAGAGTCCAAGTACATGGGGCTGTTTAAATATAATTCAGGATAACATTCCTGCTTTTTGGTAGCATGTGGTCTGAAAGCAAAAATGAGATTGTAGATGAGAACCCATCCACATTTGTAGGAAATGGAACAATTACAGAGAAGATTCGACAGCATGATCCAAGCCTGTGATTAAATGAAATAATTCATTGTACTGCTAATAAATTCAGTGTTCTGGCTTCATGCTGAGAAACGGAGTAGAGCCTAGATGGGGAAGTAAATTTTCTCACTGGGGAAGGCTTCCTACTTCTCAAGGCATAGGCATGAGTCAGCCTTGAAAATATTTCTCGAGATTCATACAGCGTCTTCATATTTCTTAGTGCTCAGTTCCCTCTCCTCACAGCCCATCTTTGAATCTCTCCATTTTCTCCAACTTCAAAGCGCATACTCTGATATGCCCCAGCTGTATAATTATGTTATTAAACACATAGAACTGTTCAATATTAGAGCTGGAAGAGAGCTTCTATGTCACATTGTCCAGGGATGCAGGCTCGGCTTTATCTCACACACGAACTCCAGTCAATCAAAAGAGATTATGAGGCAAAGCTGGGTGGAGAAGGTTGTAATTCTGTGTGCCAAGTCGGTGGAAATGAGTGTGTAATGATTCATAACAAGAATATAGACTAAAGGATTAGCATCGTGTTTGCCAAGCATTTACTATCAGTGGGAGTTAACCCAACCCTTTCAACTTTCAAATGAGGAAAATGGAGTCCCATGGGTTAAATGATTTCTCCACATCATAGTCATGGTCATAACTGGTAAAATTTGCATCCGTGTCCTCAGTTTCTCAGTACGATGCTAATTCTCTTCTGATCCATCATGTTTTAAAATACTAACGTTAAGAGCAGGAGGAGACTGGCTTTAAAATCCAGTCTTTCCTGTTATGTGTGGTCAGTTGTGCTTAAAAACAATGGAAACATGGGGCGCCTGGGTGGCGCAGTCGGTTAAGCGTCCGACTTCAGCCAGGTTACGATCTCGCGGTCAGGGAATTCGAGCCCCGCGTCAGGCTCTGGGCTGATGGCTCGGAGCCTGGACCCTGTTTCCAATTCAGTGTCTCCCTCTCTCTCTGCCCTCCCCCGTTCATGCTCTGTCTCTGTCTGTCCCAAAAATGAATAAAAATGTTGAAAAAAAATTAAAAAAAAAAACAATGGAAACACGATTGCTCAAGCTGGAACCCCAGTTCTGACACTTTCTTACCTAATACTGCCACAGTTTCTTTAGCTGCAAGTTGAATTTATTGTAGGAGTAAAATTCAAAGCACAGGGATGGGAACCTGCCTTGTAGTAAGTGTTCAATAAATTTTTAACCATAATGTATTTTTTTTTAATTTTATGGTCCTGATACTACATTCATCAAGATGAAACTTTTTTAAATGAACTGAGTCTAAAATCGGTTATGGTGCCATTGTTCTTCTCTTATTGAGGTCTTTTAATCTGTACACCTTCAGACCCAAAATAAACCCAGTGGGCTCACTCAACTTGTACTGGAAAAATTATAACAGTCGTACAGGGAAGCAAGAGAAGTATTTAATTCTCACTAATATTT
This sequence comes from Acinonyx jubatus, assembly GCF_027475565.1. Taxonomy (NCBI): domain Eukaryota; kingdom Metazoa; phylum Chordata; class Mammalia; order Carnivora; family Felidae; genus Acinonyx; species Acinonyx jubatus. The sequence goes on along the minus strand of NC_069390.1, from coordinate 88,942,491 downwards.
GTATCTGTTCAAATGTTTTACCTGCTCTGAGTGCATGTCATATATACATGTATTTTATATTTCAAAGATATATATTTGACTTTCAGAGAAAAGAATTCTCATTAACTAGAAATCTTTAGCTCTATTAATCTTTCATAACTTGTTCTTATGCAATTCAGAGGAACTATGCCCTGTTTTGTCAGTGAGAAAGAAAAAAAAAGATTTTTATATCTTTTGTTACAGTAAATTTGGGAAATTCTATAAAAAATAAATTCTGTAAATTCCATATCATACACACACACACACACACATATAATCATATATATGTATATATATAAATAAATATATTTGTATATAAATAAAATAAGAGCCCATTCACCAGGTATCTAAAGCTGCAGATCAGGAGTGGTGACTGATAAATTAACTTTTAAATACTAACAGTGTAAGAATCCCCTCCTTTACTGCCAGAAACATCGAAACTTCTGGAAAGTTCTGCACGTCACTGGCCGATCTCCAGAGCATGCAGATCTATGGAAGGTGTTGACATGGGCCTTTTGTGAATCCCCATCTCTCTTACTGAGAATACTTGTGTGCTCTAGGGAGCACATCTTGTGTAGAGAGGCCTGGAGTAGCAGATCTGAGGAAACACAGAGACCTACCTGGAGAAGGCTTTGCTTCACTGGTGTCTCCATGGCACAGACTCTGAGTACCTTGGTGACCATCATAACTGGAACATTGCCTGTGTCCTTCAGGAAGAGAAAAATCCCATCTCAGGACAGACAAACCATTGGTATTTGCCAGAACTTTGAGACCAGAGGAATCCCAGACATTTAACAGTGTGGCAACAGATTTAACATCGGAAAAAAAAAAAAAAAAAAAAGTTTAACAGGGGGAAAAAAAAGTTAACTCTCATTGATGATGATATAAAGTCATTGTACTTAACTTCTTCCATACTGCTTTTAAGTTAACTTACAGTGGGTACCTTGGATGACTCAGTTGGTTGAGTGTCCGACTTCGGCTCAGGTCATGATCTCATGATCTCGCAGTTTGTGGGTTCGAGCCCCATGTCAGGCTCTGTGCTGACAGCTCAGAGCCTGGAGCCTGCTTCGGATTCTGTGTCTCCTTCTCTTTCTACCCCTCCCCCACTCGCCCTCTGTCTCTCTCTCTCAAAAGTAAATAAACACTAAAAAAAGGTTATTGATATTGTAATATCTGTAGTAATTATAGGGTAGTGATTCTCAAAACTGTCTGCCAAGACCCATTTTAAGGAAAATTATTTCACACAGACCTCACGAATGCAGTCATGGATCTCAGTCTGAGAAGCATTGACTTAAGAAAACAAGGTCTTCTTGTATTTTGGAAATGCCTTTTGATAGGAGACTATCATTGTAAAATAGTTTCATGGAGTAAAAACAAATCCTGTCAATTCTATAAAAAGTAAATTTTGTAAGATAATCACTGAAATAAATTTCAAAAAAACAAAAACAAAAACAAACTTAGAGCGACTCCTCAAGTTCATATCCATGAACCTCAGTGTGAGTAATCTTACTGTAGTGCTTTAAGATTTCCCAAGTACATTCACATATCTGTCCTCCAATTCTTGCTTCAGTCCTGTGTTTTATGAAGTGTTATCTTTCCAGAATGCCTGTGTGATCACTGGTATTATTGGCATTTCAGCTCTGATCTTATAACTTCAAGTTTCACTAATAATACCATACTGTTTTTCTTAGAATAAGCAATACTTTTACATTGCATACACATTTATAAATCTCTTATATAATCCATCACATGCGGTCTTCATAATAATCAGCAAAATAATAGTCCAGAGATCATCTCTATGAGCAACATGATGGTAAGGTTCATGTTGCTGTGATGTTCTTTTCTGTGCGCAGTGCCTTATTTCATTAGGGAGAATCTTTTTCACATTGTCATTTATTTTTCAGCTACTTGATTACTGTTTTTTTTTTTTTTAACAAGATGCAACACCATTCTAAATAAGTAGGTGTTTATAAGTACTGTTGTATGTTTAATTCTGAATAATACTCAAATGGTATAAAGTAGTATTTCCCAGAGTAATGTTCCAAAGAAGATTAGTCATCCAACCCTTGCAGAAAGAGAGTTTGGGGGTGGGGGGAGACAGAGAGAGAGAGAGAGAGCAAGAGTGAGAGCGAGTGAGAGAAAGGGAGGGAGGGAGAAGATCTGGTTTAAAACAAAAGCTAATTGCCTGTTAAAGTTTTGAAGATTCACAGTAGTATAAAAGAGAAGCTTTCGAGTATAAATCTATTTATTTCATCCAGTATTTCATTTTTGTTTTTGTTTTTCGTGGCTCTGATTTATTATAGTAAAGAATACAGGACAAAAACAGAAAAGGGAAAAGGCAAGCTCGTTAGAGTCTCTGTGCCCAGGAGTTTTTGTTTGTTTGTTTGTTTGTTTGTTTTTGTTTTGTTTTTAATGGACTTTATTTTTTTTAATGTTTATATTTATTTTCTTCCATTTATGATTCATTACTTCTTAAACTTACTTTCTTGGTTGGGTGTACGTGTCAGCCTAGACATGTATGTCACCTCTATAGGGGCTCATGAATTATTTATAATAACTGAAGAATACACTACTTGAAAGTTGGTGCCATACTGTATTTCAGATTATTTTCCTGAACCCTTCCATGGCCCATGTACTTCCATTACCCAAGATGCATCTCCTCCCCATTTTAGTGTCTCTTCACTAAAATTCACCAAAGCTGAGAGAGTGAAATAGTTTCTAACGGTGATCTTTCTTCTGGCGAGGGCAGCCCAAGCCAGAATTCGCATTCTCCTTTTTAAAACGTGTTCCACATTTTAAATAAAACATCATGTGTTTTCACCTCATTAAAGTGTTAACTCTGTGACACTAAATAGGCAATGTAACAGCCACGTATTTGAGTAAACCAATGAGCCATCGAATATTGTACAACATTGCAGAACAAACTTCTGCACAGTGTTAAATAGATATTATTATTATTATTATGTACAAACTATTATAATTATAAAAATGTTAACCTAATTTTATGCAATGCAGGCATTTTGAACTTCGAGTATATATTTCCATGAAGTATGTTTGAAGACCATGGCACAATTGGACCCTTAAGGAAACTATGGCTAAAATTTCTCAGAAGTGAAATCGATTATTGCTTGCAATATAATTATAAGTCCCACACCAATCAAATGTATGTTTCTATTACTGCGAGTATTCTGAAGGTAAAGGTATAACAGAATTGTAATGGGGCGTCCGTATGTGGTTTATAATGTTCAAAATGGGAAATGAGTCAATGCTTAAGGGATTCTAAAGTAACAGGATTTTGTAGAGAATATGAGCAGTCATTATGGCCGTAAAAGGAATATGAATACATTTTAAAATGGTTTCCCTTCAGGATCTCCAGAAATTCCATAGTGTATTTTACTGTTGAGATGTGTATTCAGGACAATATTTCCAATATTCCATGCTTTGGATAGCCATACTCTGGGTTTTCCAAGGTTCTATATGTGCATGTTATACACTGAATTCATTTTCATCCTGGAAATGCATTGTCTCCATAACTGAACACCAGCCACAAGATACAACATCAGACTCAGAACATACATTCAAATATCCCAGAGTCAATATATTAGAAGTTATCAGAACATATTGCTCAAAAAAAGAAAAAAATTAATCAAAACGTCCTATTTTAGCTTTGCTAGCAACAGCAGGGCACAACAGACTGCAGGACTGATTAGTTACATATTAAATGAAAACAGCAGTGACAGAGTTTTAAAATATCAAATTAGCCTAACAGAGCTCCCAGCAAAATGGAAAAACCTAAGCACAAGTCGGGCTACAGACGCAGCAGGAGACCATCTATGACAGGTGGAAATAACAAAGGTTCCGGTGAACATCAATTGCGTCTGTGAGACATTTTATACTCTTGGGCTTAAACGGTTGCTCTGGCTTTGTTCTGCTTTCTGTGATCGTCTCTCTTAGGCAGATTTGCCCGTTAGATCTGAGATAGAACCAGGGAAATCAAGAACCCTGAGGGCCTTACACCTGGTCCAGAAGATGCTCCTGACATAGTCTTGGCTGTTGGGAAACTAGAAAGGCGCCCAATCTTGGCTGCCAGTAAAGTCATTTGAAAGCATCACCAGATGACGTTATTAGCCTATTTATACCAGAGAAGTAAAGGAAAGTTTTAGGTAGAAGCAATCACATACCCTGCTGTCTTACATATAATACTAGTCACCATTAATGGTTGGCAACTGGCTGATGGTGTTGGATCAGTAGTTTCCAGGAATTGGAGAGTAGGAGCTAATTGATCTGCGTAGCTGCCTTCTCCTGTGAGAAAAAATTCATATACGTGGGATGCTGCCTGTGGATTATGAATGGTGGTATTCCATTTTAAATTGAATTAAATTAAAAGAGGTAGTATGCACAGCCTCCTCTAGAGCATCATCCCAGTCTTGGTACTAAATAATATCATGAATGTTTAAGGCCTCTCATTTTATCATCCATGGTTTCCTTTTCGAGCCTTGTGAAGAATCACTATCGATCCATCGGCATGAAGGTGAGACTGGCAAAGAAAGTCTAAAGGAGAAAGGCCAGCAGCAAAAAAGTTAAAGAGAGGGTGTCACGTCCATAATTCCCTTGTGTGCTGATGATTCTTCCAGATGTGTGGAAATTCTTTTTATGAATTCATTTTGTGAAGAATTCATCCCCAGGTTCCCACATGCCTGGGAGAGGTTGGATGTCTTTCCAAAGCCTTTCAACCATGTAAGGTGTTCATTATGGGTCTAGGTTTGGGAAATGAAGGCTGTTTGTATCCCAAATTACCTTCTAGTCAAGCTCTTCTCCACAACTAATTGGCGTGACCTTGGGTGTATCTGCTCTTGAATATCCTTGACATCCATCTGCTAGGAAGATGAATTAGTTATTTAGGTAGCAATCAGCCTTCCTGGTTTAGCCAAAGTGCATCCATTCCGCTTTAAGCCTATTAAGCTGGGAATGAACTTTCGAGCTAATGCACAATGCAATCACTACCACTCTGGAGATGCCAGACACCTAAATATTTTGTATTCACTAATGAAAAACTTCTTTCTAAAATAAAAGGGATAGAAAGAAGGAGGAAGGAGGGAGGAGGGGGGAAAAGTCAATAAAGACCTAGAGATTCAATTAGGAGTTTAGGTATCTGCCAGCTTTTATTAGCTCCAACTTTGACTTATAGGGCTGAGGTCAGCAAGTGGTCAGTGTGGAGGCATGTAGGGAGGGTAAAGGAATTGCATCAGGGTCTTGGATACAGGGAGCACCATGTCTGCTAAAGGAGACAATTGGCGGCAATGACAGGAAAAATCACCAGGGAGAGGATAAATTTCTCTGCAACCCTCTAGCCAGCATGAGGGAATCTCCAACTGCTACCTCATGGCATGTCAGGTTTGCCATTAAAATCCTCACGACTGACTACTCTATTTCCCCTTCTGCACACATACCAAACCCTTAAAAGGAAGAAAAGGTTTGTTGTTCGTGCCTGACGTAAAATATGGCATAATCTGAGGTTTGGAATTTATACTTAGTAACATAGTGTGGAATAGTATCGGGTTATGTGTTGAATGTCATGTTCATGCACTAGAAGTAGAAAAAATATATATTATTTTAAGAAAGTACGAGGCACCAGAATTTGTCCACGTGCATTGACATACATTATGCCAGAATGTCCGCGGAGCCAACATCCTTGGGCGAATATCATAGTAGATGTTTTAGAGCTAAAGAAGTGGAAGCTCGGTGGGGGATGGCTACCTTACTGGAAGTAATCCAGTGATTGTCCGTTCACGTCCAACTATTCTCATTTTACAATGCACTTCTGTCTGTACACACCATGCATGAAACAGATATTCATTGATGACCTATTATAGGGCGTTCAGTGTTCTTGACAGAGAGGATATGACAGTGGATAGGACAAACATCCCTGGTTTCAGGGCTCTACCAGTCTACAAAATTCCTTGTGCTGTTTATCTTTCTTCCTAACACCTGAGAACAGTAGGTCAGGGGTGCTTTTTAGTTTGCTTGCTTGCTTGCTTCCTGTGTCAAGATTTCTTGGGGACTCTATCACATTATGCTTAAGAGAATCAGGTTGATTTGGTTTCATCCAAGTATTTATTTTTCAATACCTATTATGTGTTAGTGACTAGACCGGGCACTGTTGATTCATAAATAAAACAATGACGGTGGGAGCTGAAAAGAGGGCACTTTATGAGAGTTTCAGGAAACAATAGGGATTCTAATTTAACCTGGTGCATTAAACAAGTGTTTACCACGCTTTCCTTTTAAACATTGCTATTTTGAAACAAAAGGGCTATAAAAAGCGTAAGGTCACAAGGACAAAGTTAGTAAGATAGAAAAAAAAATAAGAGAAAAAGGATGGCATTACTTGTATGCAGACAGAAAATGGCTAGTTGGGTGATAACTACACATCTTACATGGGGGAGCCGAAAGCCCAGTGCCTCAGTAGCTGGGTGATGGCAGTGAGCAGGGCAATCTGGGTTTCAGAACACCGGGAAGATTTGAGTTGAAGGCTGAAACAGGTCAGAAGACAGGGTGTGTGGGGTGTGATAGTGACACGAGGGTTGGTTGAAATTCTGTATCAGATCCGTTTTACTCCCGGATGTCATCTCCACGATTAAGTGACAAAAACTTTGATCTCTGTCTTGTTAGCCCTCTTGCTGGCACTTTCTTGACTTCTTGCTTGCTCAGTCTGATAAAGCAAGATCTATGAAGAGGTCCACTTAGAAAGAAACTAAGGGAGGCCTCCATGCAACAGCCCAAGAACGGAATATTCCTAGCAATTGTGTGATTGAGCTAGAAACAGAGCCTTCCCAGTGGAGCACAAAGATGACCGCAAGCTTGTGGGTTGACCAGATGCCCTTGTTTTCTCAGGCCTCAGGAGTTTCTTGGGGAACAAGACTTTGATGGCTAAGGCTAGAAAGGTCCTGGACAAATTGGGATATTGTTCACCCTATTTATAAGACAGAGCCAAAACTACCAGGTAAACTGCACCCAGAAACCATGAGATAATAAACATTATTTTAAGCCATTAATTTGGGGACTAATTTGTTATGCAGCAAGATAACTAAAATAGACTCTCAGAATGCTGACAGCTCATTACACCAGCAAGGCAGGATATCTGATGACTTTTCTCTGGTAAAATGATGACCATGAAACAAATAAACAAAAAAGGATTTATCATTTTTTACAGTCAGTGGGTTTCCTGAGAAAATTCTAAGATCCCTACCCAAGCATTCCACGATGAAGTCTACTTCTTGTCAAGACCTGCCTGTACATACAGAGCTTCCTAAACACATTTAAAAGAATTGAAACCCAAGATTAAACTGAAATTTTAAAGAAAGCTTCTAATATAAAGGTCAAAAAGCAAAAGGAAAAGTACAGAAAAAAAGAAATTAGATGAAAGAGTATAGAAAGCAAAAGAAAACTCCACTAGAATCACTAATGCACTCATGAATGCACTCAGAAATGTAAAAGAAGAGAGTGCAGTCATAAAATCAGAACAAATGCTATAAAAAGGAGCATTAATAGGATAAATAATCTTAAAAATGAAGAATATGAAAGATATTAAATCTTCACAGAGAATTACAAGATAAAGGCAGCTTTCTGAGAGCACTGAATAAGAAAGCAGGGTTGAAGTTATAAAAGAGGAAAAAGAATTAAATTAAAGCATCAATCTAAGATTAATAGGAATTGCAGAAAACCAGAGAATTGAGGAAGCAGAAGAAAATCATCCAATAATTTTAAAAAAAATCCAACTTGGAAGGGCCCACCAAGTACCCAGAACAATAAATTTAAAAAAACCCCAAAAACTCACATCATGAAAAACGAAAAGCTATAAAAGAAAAGTCTATATCACAAAATATTAGGACACTAGGTACAAAGATAATAACCCTTCAAAAAATTGGAGAGAAAAAAATGATATACAACAGATTGAGAATCAGCATAGCATTCGATTTCTCCATAGCATCATTAGATTCTAGAACACAGTGAAGCAATGCTTTAGTCACTCCCAGGGAATTTATGGCCCACTAGATTTCTCTTTCCAGAAAAAACTAGGCAGTACTTTGTTGAGCAGGAAATGCAGGTGGTAAAATGCAGACCGCTGATGAAGGTGGTTTGAGTGTGCAGTGTGGGAGACACCTGTGCAGGGTTGAGAAAGGGGTGTGTGTTTGTGGGAGGCGAGTTGTGTTCAACAATATTTTGAAAACCCCTCTCAATCCGTTTGCACTTTCTGATCCCCCCGCCTCTGAATTTAGACCACGGCCAGGTGATTTCTTTGGCCATAAAATCACAAAAGAAGTGACATGTGACTCCTAGTAGAACTCTGTCCGTGACTTTAAACCCTGAATCCTTGAGTTAAAATGGGGGAGCCTCTGTCATCCTCAGTCTCTGAAGGACTAGGAGGGGTAGAGCTCTTGGGCCATTAACAATGGACCTGTGGAGTGGGGAGGAGGTAAGTCTTGTTTAAGCCATTAAAGTTTTTGAACTACTTTCAAAGCTTTTTTTTTTTTTTAATGCTTTTATGTGTAATTTAACCATCCTGATGAATGTGGTGCGTTGTCTGTGTGCTTGTGTTTAGTATGGGTGATATTTTATGTTCATATGATATTAAAAAAAAGCAACTTAAAAGGCAGAGGTAGAACATTCTAGGCAGAAAAACAAACAATGTAGATAGAGAAGAGAGAAAGAGTAGTTGAATGATTACTAATAATAGAAGAATTAGCCTTCAACAGGGGGAGAAATACCTCATCCTTTGAAATAGAAGAGAACGAGCTACAACGAAATACAAACACACATATAATCAGTACAAGGCCAGGGATTTTTCCATGTAGCCTTTTTTTTTCTGGTAAATGGGAAATGAGATGACTCATTGTGCATTGTTGAAATTGGTGGGTGGGGAAGGAATGGTGGAATGATAATGTATCAGTTAGCTTCAGTCAGGAAAACAAAAGTCTTTTTTAAAAAATGGAGAATTTTTCTTCAGGGAGTTAGTGGTTTACACAAATATTGGAAATGCTGACAGAATGAAGGTCAGGTAACCAACATAAAATTCTGTTGCAAATTTTCTGTTACAAAGCATATTTCTTTTTTTTAATTTTATTATTATTTTTTTTTTGAAATTTACATCCAAATTAGTTAGCATATAGTGCAACAATGATTTCAGGAGTAGATTCCCTAATGCCCTTTACCCATTTAGCCCATGCCCCCCTCCCACAACCCCTCCAGTAACCTTCTGTTTGTTCTCCATATTTATGAGTCTCTTCTGTCTTGTCCCCCTCCCTGTTTTTATATTGTTTTTGTTTCCCTTCCCTTATGTTCATCTGTTTTGTCTCTTAAAGTCCTCATATGAGTGAAGTCATACGATTTTTGTCTTTCTCTGACTGACTAATTTCGCTTAGCATAATACCCTCCAGTCAAAGCATATTTCTAAGAGCTATCATGGAAACTGCTAGAATTCTCAGAAGCATTTAGAAAGATATGACCAAATTTCTTGGTCTGCATGAGGAAAGTGAGTGGTTCTGAAATTGCTGCATATCCTGAATATAACTGCACACTTTGCTGCATCTGCCTTCAGGGGATAAAGCTTTCTTCTTCCCCTCAACTCGCCCTGTGGGAGTGCCTCCCACTGTCAGATACTGAGTGGCCAGAACTACAGAGGGTTTGGAGTCCTGGGAAATGCAGTTTCCTGTTGCAATTCAGTGTACATCTACGAACAGGGGAGTGATGATAACATATTGACTTCGGGACAATCCAGTGTGGCAAGTATTTTGATCACGTGTCATTTTGGGCAGCCTCTTACATTTTGAAGGCTCTTTCCACATTGGATGGTCTCTTACGTTGTAAATACTGTTTTAGCAGTACATCCTCCCTCCCTGCCCAGCCCTAAAACTATATCTCCCAGCCCCCTTGCTGTTAGGGACTAGACACATATTTAGGTTCTTAAGTCAGATGCACTATGAAAGACTGATTTAGGAACAGAGTTATATGGGGAAAGAGGCAGGCCATGGGCATCCCAGATTGCAGCAGAAGCAGTTCGGAGCTCGGCTGAGGTTCTATATTTCTGATTTGAAAACTCCCTGACCTTCAAAGAGGTAGGAGCACCTTTGATGGGCTAGGTCCATAAGGTGGCTCTGGGAGTTATTCCTGGAACTGTAGCCTAGAATCTGCTCTTCAGCCTTGCAGATAACCCCATGAACTATTTCTAGATTTGGCAACATTGTATTTACTTAGGCAGTGTTTTCTGTGGTGTTCAATGAAGAACGCTGGCCAATTCTGTGTGATTAGAGATTTTGACAATGGCTTAGAAGAGTTGCTTCTGGAATGGAAGAGAGGATTAGGAAGATCTAGAAAGAGGGCCAGTATATCGGCTAATGTTGTGTTGACTTGTTCTATTGACAATGACCCCAGTTGTGTTATGTTTCTCTAGCAGCTCTTGGTAGCTCCGGCTGTAAAGTTGAGAAGGTAGATACTTGGATTAACCCAGAGTTTTCCTGATTTTACTTAAGAAAGAGTTGGAAAAGTGAATAGTTCATCCACAGTCCCAAGCAAAGTAGTAGAAAGGGGAATTGGATCCATGGTCATTAAGGTCCACACACAGTAAAAGTCTCCGGAGAGGACATTTTCTCTCTTTCAAACCTCCCTCCTTTGCTTGAGAACCAAAACCCACTCCATAGACTACAACTCTTTATCTCAATGATAAATTAATTCTTCTAGACAAAGGTAGTCCATTACATGTATAAGTATTAAGCATATTTAATACGGTGCAAGTTCACCTATTCCTTAAATGTCTAATGTTTTGTAATCTGTGTTGACAGAGTTTCAGGAATATATCAGAAATCCCTGATTATACCGCCCAGGCCACATCAGTGAAAGTTTGTATCATTGCTTAGAAAGTTGCTAACAGAAAATGCAATCGGACTGCTAAGGCAAGAAACCCAGGAACCAACGTCCACAGAGGAGGTCAAACAACAAAAAATAAATCAGGTATCACTCCCTTACTGTATTTGAACTTGAATGCATTCAGGAAGAGCTTTTAAAATCTGTGGAAGTTAAAGAATTCTCGCTAAAATATTATTTTTCACATTCAGTCCCATGTGCCCATCCCTAATTCCTCTGGATCTCCAGTATTTATGCATTCATAAATACTCCTTTTAGACTTTTCTAGGTGGTGAGGAAGTGATGGCAAACAGAGCAGTAAAGGTCCCTGCCCCAGTGAAGCTGGCAGTTTTCTGAGAGAAACTGACATTTAACAAACGAACAGATACATGAAGCATCATAGGTTTCCATAAAGAGAAGAGTGCTGACGGAAAATAAAAGTTAGTACAAGACGCATTATGCTTCAGATTTGGGAGTTAAGACAAGTCTTTCTGAAAATTTATAGATTTGCTAAAAACGGAATAATGTGTAGGAATTAGCCATTTAAAGAAGGAGTGTCACTTCATTCTAGATAGAAAAAAAAAACTATATGTGCAAAGGTCCTGAAGCAATAAATAACAATAGTTCAGTTCCTGCAAACAGGCGGTAATTTGAGAAAACAATTGTGAAACATGTAATCAGTTTTGACATGCTTAGAAGCCAACTTCCTATAATTGCTGTACTAGATGTACGTAAAGGCACACACACACACGCATATGCTCTCGTGCTTGCCTTGTTATGGCTTCTAAAAGCTCCCTTTTGCTGGTGCATTTGGAAAGCCAGATTTGTAAATCTATATGTCAGACCCAAGCCTAGATATTTTTTGAAAACTTAACCCATTAAAGATAGGCTATGCGAAGCTCTGGATCCAAGTCAACTGGATTTGCTGACAATTCATTTTGAGTTGTGCTATTTTCTTGGCTGGCCACCAGGTGGTTAAGACTTCCTGTTTCTGTTCCCTTGGTGTGAATGGTCTGTATGCTTATTTTGCTTCATTTCAAATCTTCCTGGCCTAGGATTAACCTTCTGTCTGGGGCCCCCGGTTTTCTAAACACGCAATGTTCCCTGAAATGACTGAAAAGGATTTCAGAGCTTTCTAAGCCTTGCTTAAGAAACTATATTCTGAAGACACTTCAAATCTGCAGCCATGAATTTATTTGTCAGAGAAAGTACATTGGGCTTTCAGTGCATAAACAGGAGAAATAAAACATCCGAATATGACACGGAAGAAAAGGTGAAACCTGGAGGACCCATCATCAGATTATTGGTGCCTGTTGAAACAAACAAGGAGGCCTGTGGGTGGCACCTGCTGGCGAATTATAATTGACGACAAAGGAAAATAAAAATACCACCAAGTACTATTTCCAAAGCAGGGCTGGCGTGCGAGGAGTTGGTGGCATAGCAAAGAAAAGAGCAAAAAAAAATTAAACGGCTCAACTTAGAGAAGAGGGTAGAGGTGAACTGTCCTTTTTATTTATGTCTCTGAAGAATGGTGGTAGAAATGCTAATTTTGCCATTTTTAGATTTACTTAAAGCTGAAATCAGTGGAGCAAAAGCAAAAACCCACAAGGCCAGCCCAGCCTTATGGTTTGGATAATGTCCATTGTGTGCTTCATTAACTGTGTGTCTCACTTGTCATCTGTCCCTGTCCCCTGAGAGTTTCCCAGGAGCGGCGCTGGAGGCTTCCCGTGATGCGTGCTGAGGAATTGGAACATACTGTTCTGGGAGATCGGGCTAGCACAGGGGGTTTCAAACCTGTAACATGCAACACGTCTTTCTCATTACCGATTAGAAGTCCCCTTAGGATCATGAAGACTGCGTCGATTCATATGCACATGTGAGTGCTCTGTCTTCCAGCACAGACGGAGAGGAAGGATCCTCCAGAAAGAGGCAGTGGTCAGGGAAAGTCATCAATAGCTGAAAGCCTTGGAAATAACATGCAACAGAAATAAAGGGAAATTCAGATACCATGTACTGACTATAACAGAAAGTCACAGAATACAACTATAACAAAACAAAAAGCATTATGATATGTGAGTGCGCAGGTATCATGGCATAGTGTCCTGAAATGAGACGCCTGCTTCTGTACATTGAAACAGTCTACAAGCAATAGCTCCAAGTGTGAAAGAAAAGAGGGATGTTGCTGGCAGTTCAGTTACTGAAGCCGCATTGCTGTCAGCAATATAAAGTTCCAAAATGGAGAATAATTCTTCTGCAAATTCTGGACAAAACTATGGGCACTATTTCTTTGATTTACATAATAGTTGGATTCCAGGAGAATTCAGTATATACAGAAACTGTGCACAGAATATTTGTTTCTATACAGAAGTGAATTAGAGTCTACTTTCAGATAATTATGAGTAGTTTTCTGCCCTACACACCATAATGATAAACCTCTGTGATGGAAACATGAATATGTAGGTCCCCGTGTATTTCTATGTTGACTGGGACCTGTGCCTTGATCTCTCAGTACTCATATGTCCAAATTCCTACTCAAATATGCTTCCTTGGAGGTCTAAAAGGGATCTCAGACTTAGCATGTAAAGTTCCCCTTCCTCCTTCACTTTTGTTTGTCTCCGTAAATGTCACCTCTTATAGTTCAGGGCACTTAGGCAAAAACGTTGGATGCCTTGATTCCTTTTGTTCTTTATGCCCTACATCCAAATCCACCAGAAATATTGTTAGGCTCTACTTTCTTAACCACCCAGAATCCAACACATTCTCTTTCACAGGACCACCCTGGTCCGAGATGCCAACAGTGTTCACCCCATTATTACAACACTCTTAACTTAGCCCCTCCTTTACCCCTTTCCCTGTAGAGTATCACAACATAGCAGCGAGGGATTGGTCCTTTCAAACTGGAGTCTGAGCCCATCTTTGTGTATTCAAGGCTCCTCAACATCCTCATTGGCTCTCATCTCACCCAGAGTCCAAGAGTAAGTTCCTACCATTCCTTTTTCCTGCCTCTTTCCTCACCTGTCTCACCCAACCTTCCAGTGTCCTGGTGGCCGGGCTCCAGCCACCACAGTCTCCTGGAAAGCACCTTCTCCCCACTGGACTCTGCCGACCTGTCTGCACTCTGTCTAGATGGCTCTTTCCCCAGGAATCTACCTGCAGGCCTCATCCCCCCCTCCCACACCCCCAATCAATTTTCCATTCCATTGATACTTCTCATTGTGTCCTGCAGGGTTGAGGAGGAAGGGCACATCAAGTAAGTAAAATGGCACCGGAAGTAAAATGGTAGAGAAATAATGGGGAACATAATTTGGCTGTGGTTCAAGGGACGGATAAATAATTTGGGAGATGTAACGGTGAGCGAGATTTTGAAAGATCTCCAATCCTGGCTAAGGAGGAGTTTTAGACTTTCAACCTGTAGTTACAGAAGATTTTGAGTGGGGAACGAAATCATTCCAACCAGTTCATCTGGATAAATAGAGTGGGATAGATCACTGGGAAGAGATATAGAGGTTGAACAGCTAGGCCACAGTGCTATTGCAGTTGTACAAGTACAAAATAATAAGGCTCTAAATTCAGAGAATTTATCACTGAATTGGAGATGTTATCCACAGAAAGATTAACCATAAAATATGTCAACTGGATTGATTTGGAAAGTAAGTGATATTTGCTCAGATAACACCTTCTCAGTGAGCTTTTCTCCTGAACACTACATTTATTCATTCAGCATGTATTCTGTTACATTGTTATATTATGTGATGTTGTATTACATTGTATATTAGCAATTCCCTTACATCCTGTCCCCTTCCTCTGGTTTATTTTACTCCATTGCATTTGCTGCAGGCTGCAATGCTGTATCCCAAGGGTCCACAAACCATTTTGGAAAGGGCTAGATAGTAAATATTTGAGGTAGGCAGGCCAGATAGTCTCTGTTGCAACCACTCAGCTCTGCCATTGCAACAAGAGAACAGCCATAAACAATATTTAAATGGTTGTGGCTGTGCATCAATAAAACTTTATTTTCAAAAGCAAGTAATAGGCCAGATTTGTTGTAGGTGGCTGACCTCTGCTCTGTATAATACTTCGCTTTATTCTTTCCTTGTTTATATTTCATCTGTAGTACCTTCTACGATGTAAGGACCATGAAGACAGACATTTTTGTTTTGTTCATTACTGCATCACCAGCCTTTAACTCCTGTGGGAACATAGTGGGCAAAAGGTGTACTTATTGTACGATTCCGACCGTGATATTAGATGAGACTGGAAGGAGATGAATGTTCCCCACCCGTTTCCTATTGATAATTTAACATTTCTAAATATTTACTAAAATACGTATGCAAAACCCTTACTTAAAAAAATAAACATTGGCTCGCCGTTGCCGACAGATTAAAATTAAATTTCTTAGAATGGCACATAAATGTTGTTTTGAGGAAGATACCCATGAGCTGGTATAGAGTAACCCAGGGAAGGGTCTCATCTTCATGTTTTTTTAAGGACTAGAAGTCCAATCAGGAGTATACCACAATATGACTGAGTCAAGTTAACTACACTCAAAAGAAACCAGTGAAAAGACTAGAAATGCTAACGTTAATTTACATGAGGAATATATCAGATGGATTGTTTTTTGCACAGATGCATCCCAGAGCCTAAAAACAGACCTTGACTGTTTTCTGCTCAGTGCATTGCCTCCCTATGATCAAATCTATATGAAAGGAAAATTCATAATCAGAAAGTTTCACAGTGAACTTGGAGTCAACAACAAAGAATTGTAGTTTGTTGCAAAATTAATTACATCATTATTATAGGCGTGAAAGGAAGCAGAGTTCCTTGGGATCTAGGTCCTCTAAGCCTGTCTTATCTAAACAGCTCTACTTTCTTCTGTGGTTGTAGATCGGATTTTTGCATGCAATTTTAGTGGGAAAAAAAGAGGACTTTTCTATAAAAACACAACTCACCTTCTTAGTCTGAGGATAGTACCAACAGTCTCATCATATTCTGATATTCTTTTTTTTATTTAAAAAAATTTTTTTTACATTTATTTATTTTTGAGAAACAGAGTGAGACAAAGTGTGAGAGTGGGGAGGGGCAGAGAGAGAAGGAGACAGAATCTGAAGCAGGCTCCAGGCTCTGAGTAAATGGTCAGAACAGAACCTGATGTGGGGCTCGAATCCACCAACTGTGAGATCATGACCTGAGCTGAAGTCGGATGCTCAACCGACTGAGCCACCCAGGCGCCCCTATATTCTGATATTCTGATGAACATTCTGGAGACACACATACTGTCTCCACTGGATTGTGTTCAATGTAGAATGCAGCTTCTTTGTGCCTGTTTCCTCTTCCTGTGTAAATCTGTTGTGGAAACAATATTTGGATTGACTTTTAAAAATAGAGGTTAGTGTCTTTAATCAGGTTGCGGTCAAGTCTTAACCTTGGAAAGACTCAGTCTATTTAAAATGGTTTTGTATCTCAACTATGACCCATTCCTTTAATATTTTAACATTCAGAGGTTAATGTTACCTGCCTATTTCCAAATCTTCATTGTTCCCCTAGTTATTGTCCACCGGACTTTCATCTCGCCTCCAGCCTATCTCTTCATATAATTTATATTTGAGCTGCAGGGAAATCCTCATTCTTGCTCAACACAAAGGCTTTACATATCAGTATCTTTGCATTTTGTTTCTCCTTTCTTGGTATGCATCATGTCCCTCACAGCTTTTCAATACTCTTTCTAGAATTTGAATTCTGAAGTCTGGCTGACTGAATGTACAGCCCAGGTTGGCTGCTTTCTAGCTGAATGATTGTAGGTAATTTACTTAGCCTGTCCGTGCTTCAGGTTTTCATCTATAAAAGGAGGACAGTAATAATGCTAATAAAGAGGATTAAATGAGATAAACCATTTCTTGGCATATAGCAAGTACTTAATAAAATATATAACTTGGCATTTTTACTTGTGCTTGAAGTCCCCCATCAAATGTCACCCTGTGTGTGAAGTCTCTTCCAGGCATAGAAAAGGTTGTGTTTTGATCATCACATACTAATAATTATGTCACTATTGTGATGTAGAGCAAATGAGAAGATAATGGGAAATGCAAGGCTACTACTGAGAAGCGCTGATGTAGCATTGAAGGAAAACAAGGTTAATTTGGGATTAATCATGATCTTCTGAGACTTCTCTAAGCAGTAAGACACTCCTGGGTTTCTTTCATTCCTGTAAACAGCCTTTGCTCTGTGAAATTTAAGGGTCATAATAAAGATAGGTTGTTTTATTCAAGTTTTATTTTAATAAGTTGGTTAAAGAAGGATGGTGTTCTCCGAGGAAAAAGGCCTGTGTTAGATCCATGGAAGAAAAAGAATATCCCATGGTATAGGAATTCATACAAAATGCACTACAGGCACACCTTTTAGAATTTGAGAAAATAAATAATTTTAAGAAGGGAAATGTATTCCACTAGACATTCTGCAATCTAGCTGAAGCTACCTCTCCACTGTGTCAGGACTTCTGAAGATGCCAGCATCAGTCAGGACTTTGCATCTGCACTCGGATGTGTCTCTCAGGGTTTACAGATGGAAAACAAAGCTGTTGAGGGGCTAAGAAAGAGTAATCTGACTTAGCTGGTGTTATTGCAAGTGTCCCTAATCCTCTGATCCTTTTCCAGCGTGGAGTCTGTCAGTATTTCCAAAGATAATCAAGTATATATTAATTAAATATTCCCCGCCAGGGTATGCAAATTTTAATTTTATAGGAAGCCTAAGGTAAATTGAAAAAGAAGTATGTTATGAGGGGGTAATAGCTCTCTGAGCTACCTCTTATAAAATAGCAAAGAACTCAGCGAGTCAGTGATGCAGTATAGATTATACTGCAGAGAAATCATCTCTCTGCACTTCTGCAACTAAGATAGAGATTTTAAAGGAAATAGGAAATTTATTCTTACCAACAAACCACACGAGTTGGCATGTGTCCTCCACTTGTTCCTTCTAATTCCCAAACTGTATCTTTGCTCACATTTCCAAGCGCCTGGTATTTCTTCTCCTTTTCCCTTTGTTAGCCGCAGATGAAATCTAAACGCCTCTATGAAGATTTCCTATTTACATAAATCTAAGGTGACACTCTAACCGTTGGATTCTTATAATGCTAGCAGGTTATCCCAATTAAGATGGCCACAACAATGCAACAAGGACAACATTACTAGTCCTTGAGAAATTATTTTCATTTTTTGCTTGAATATTTTTTAAATTTGGAATGAACACTTTATCCTCTATACTTCTACAGTTGTTTTCTTATTTGAATCTGTATTACCAGTTTGTGACTATTAAAGTAGTATAGATTTTTCATTAAATGTTTGGAAAATGTAAAAATGGTACAAAGATAATAATTTTAAAAGTATTTTTCATAACCTCATAATACGAATGGAGATAGATGCCTTCTATCTCCTAAAACATAAATGAATTCAAGTGAAAGGATGGACAAAGGCAGTTCATACAAATAGTAACCCAAAGAGACATGGCATGGATATTCTAATATTAGACAGCATAGACTTTAAGTAAAAAAAAATATATTACGAGAGACAAATAAGAATGTAACATATTGATAAAAAGACCCATTCATCAACAGGATATAACTATTACAAACATATATGCACCAAACAACAGAGCCAGAGATGTATGAAGCAAACATTGACAGAATTAAAGGGAGAAATATGCTAGAAATAGGAAATATGGATAGATTTACAAAAAGTAAGGAAATTAAATCATTAATAAAAATCTTCCCAGCAATAAAAGCCCAAGACCAGATGATTTCACTCTTGAATTCTACCAGACATTTGAAGTAGGATTAATACCAATCCTTCTCATACTCTTCAAAAAAATATAAAAGAAGAAAAACACATTCCCACTCATTCTGTGAAGTTAGCATTATCCTGAGATGAGCGCCAGATAAAGACATTACCAATAAAGACAATTACAAAAAATGTCTTTTCTGAATATAGATGCAAAAATCCTCCACAAAATGTTATCAAAAAAATATAACATCATGTTAATAATATTATATACCATGACCAAATGGGATTTATCCCGGGAATACAAGGGTTATGCTGCATTAAAAATAATCGCTACTTGTAATACACCACTTTCATAGAATGAAGAAAAAAATGCATCATCATCTCTGTTGCCAAAGTGTACTTGAAAAATCTCATACTTTTTCATGATAAAAACACTCAGAAAAGTAGGAATAAAATGGAACTTTCCCAACACGATGAAGAGTACTTATGAGAAACTCCTTGCTATCATTACATTCAGTGGTGAAAGACCAAAAGATTTTCTTTCTTAAGACCAGGAACAAAAATGCCACCTTTTGTTAGTGCTCTTCAACACTGTACTGAAAGTTCTAGCCTGGACAATTAGGCAAGAAAAAGCATAAAAGTCATTCAAATTAGGAAGAAGTAAAATCATTTCTATTTGCAGATGGCATAATTTTTTTTAATTTTACTTTTTAAATTTACATCCAAATTAGCTAGCATATATTACAATGATTTCAGGAGTAGATTCCCTAATTCCCCCTAACCATTTAGCCCATCCCCCCTCCTACCACCCCTTTAAGTAACCCTCTGTTTATTCTCCATGTTTACGAGTCTCTTATGTTTTCTCCCCCTCCTTGTTTTTATATTATTTTTGCTTCCCTTCCCTTATGTTCATCTGTTCTGTCTTAAAGTCCTCATATGAGTGAAGTCAGATGATATTTGTCTTTCTCTGACTGACTAATTTCCTTTATCATAATACCCTCTAGTTCCATCCACGTTGTTGCAAAGATTTCATTCTTTTTGATTGCTAATACTCCATTATATATATGTACCACATCTTCTTTATCCATTCATCTATCAATGGACATTTGGGCTCTTTCGATATTTTGGCTATTGTTGATAGTGCTGCTATGAACATTGGTGTGCACATGTCCCTTTGAAACAGCATACCTGTGTCCCTTGGATAAATACCTAGTAGTGCAATTGCTGGGTAGGTTCGTTCTATTTTCAATTTTTTGAGGAACCTCCATACTGTTTTCTGGAGGGGCTGCACCAGCTTGCATTCCCACCAACAATGCAGAAGAGATCCTCTTTCTCCACATCCTCACCAACATCTGCTGTTGCCTGAATTGTTAATGTTTGCCATTCTGACAGGTGTGAGGTGGTATCTCATTGTGGTTTTGATTTGTATTTCCCTGATGATGAGTGATGTTGAGCATTTTTTCATGTGCCAGTTTGCCATCTGGATGTCTTCTTTGGAGAAATGTCTATTCATGGCTTTTGCCTATTTCTTCACTGGATTATTTGTTTTTTGGGTGTTGAGTTTGATAAGTTCTTTATAGATTTTGGATACTAACCCTTTATCTGATATGTCATTTGCAAATACCTTCTCCCATTCTGTCGGTTGCCTTTTAGTTTTGCTGATTGTTTCCTTTGCTGTGCAGAAGATTTTTATTTTGATGAGGTCCCAATAGTTCGTTTTTGCTTTTGTTTCCCTTTCCTCTGGAGACGTGTTGAGTAAGAAGTTGCTGCAGCCAAGATCAAAGAGGTTCTTGCCTGCTTTCTCCTCGAGGATTTTGATGGCTTCCTGTCTTACATTTAGGTCTTTCATCCATTTTGAGTTTCTTTTTGTGTATGGTGTAAGAAAGTGGTCCAGGTTCATTCTTCTGCATGTCGCTGTCCAGTTTTCCCAGCACCACTTGCTGAAGAGACTGTCTTGATTCCACTGGATATTCTTTCCTACTTTGTCAAAGATTAGTTGGCCATATGTTTATGGTCCATTTCTGGGTTCTCTATTCTGTTCCATTGATCTGAGTGTCTGCTTTTGTGCCAGTACCATACTGTCTTGATGATTACAACTTTGTAGTATAGCTTGAAGTCCAGGATTGTGATGCCTCCCGCTTTGGTTTTCTTTTTCAAGATTGCTTTGGCTATTTGGGGTCTTTTCTGGTTCCATACAAATTTTAGGATTGTTTGTTCTAGCTCTGTGAAGAATGCTGGTGTTATTTTGATAGGGATTGCATTGAATATGTAGATTGCTTTGGGTAGTATCAACATTTTATCAATATTTATTCTTCCTATTCAGGAACATGGAATCTTTTTCCATTTTTTTTGGTGCCTTCAATTTCTTTCATAAACTTTCTATAGTTTCAGTGTATAGATTTTTCACCTCTTTGGTTAGATTTATTCCTAGGTATTTTATGGTTTTGGGTGCAATTGTAAATGGGATCAATTCCTTGATTTCTCTTTCTGTTGCTTCATTGTTGGTGTATAGGAATGCAACCGCTTTCTGTGCATTGATTTTATATCCTGCAACTTTGCTGAATTCATGAATCAGTTCTAGCAGTTTTTTGGTGGAATATTTTGGGTTTTCCATATAAAGTATCATGTCATCTGCAAAGAGTGAAAGTTTGACCTCCTCCTGGCTGATTTGGATGCCTTTTATTTCTTTGTGTTGTCTGATTGCAGAAGCTAAGACTTCCACTACTATGTTGAATAACAATAGCAAGAGTGGACATCCCTGTCTTGTTCCTGCTCTTAGGGGGAAAGCTCTCAGTTTTTCCCCATGGAGGATGATATTAGCATTGGGTCGTTCATATATGGCTTTTATGATCTCGAGGTAAGATCCTTCTATCCCTACTTTCTTGAGGGTTTTTATCAAGAAAGGATGCTGTATTTTGTCAAATGCTTTCTCTGCATCTATTGAGAGGATCCTATGGTTCTTGTCCTTTATTTTATCAATGTGATGAATCACATTGATTGTTTTGTGGATATTGAACCAGCCCTGCATCCCAGGTATAAATCCCACTTGGTCGTGGTGAATAATCTTTTAATGTATTGTTGGATCCAGTTAGCTAATATCTTGTTGAGGATTTTTGCATCCATGTTCATCAGGGAAATTGGTCTATAGTTCTCCTTTTTACTGGGGTCTCTGTCTGGTTTTCAAATCAAGATAATGCTGGCTTCATAGAAAGACTTTGGAAGTTTTCCTTTCATTTCTATTTTTTGGAACACCTTCAAGAGAATAGGTGTTAACGTTTCCTTAAGTGTTTGGTAGAATTCCCCTGGAAACCCATCTGGCCCTGGACTCTTGTTTTGTGGGAGATTTTTTATTACTAATTCTATTTCCTTACTGGTTATGGGTCTGTTCAGATTTTATATTTCTTCCTGTTTCAGTTTTGGTAGTGTATATGTTTCTAGGAATTTGTCCATTTCTTCCAGATTGCCCATTTTATTGGCAGATAATTGCTCATAATATTCTCTTATTATTGTTTGTATTTCTATTGTCTTGGTTGTGATCTCTCCTCTTTCATTCTTGATTTTATTTATTTGGGTCCTTTCCTTTTTCTTTTTCATCAAACTGGCTAGTGGTTTATTAATTTTGTTAATTCTTTCAAAGAACCAGCTTCTGGTTTATTGATCTGTTCTACTGTTTTTGTTTGTTTGTTTGTTTCAATAGCATTAATTTCTGCTCTAATCTTTATTATTTCCTCTCTTTTGCTGGTTTTGGGTTTTATTTGCTGTTCTTTTTTAGCTCTTTGAGATATAAGGTTAGGTTGTGTATCAGAGATCGTTCTTCCTTCTTAGGAATGCCTGGATTGCTATATACTTCCCTCTTATGACTGCCTTTGCTGTGTCCCAGAGGTTTTGGGTTATGGTGTTATCATTTTCATTGGCTTCCATAAACTTTTTAATTTCTTCTTTAACTTCTTGGTTAGCCCATTCATTCTTTAGTAGGATGTTCTTTAGTCTCCAGGTATTTCGAGTTTCATAGTGCTGTGGTCTAAAAATATGCACGGTATGATCTCGATCTTTTTGTACTTGTTGAGGGCTGATTTGTGTCCCAGTGTGTGGTCTATTCTGGAGAACATTCCATGTGCACTGAACGAGACTGTATTTTCTGCTGCCTTAGGGTGAAATGTTCTGAATATATCTGCTAAGTCCATCTGGTCCAGTGTGTCATTCAAAGCCAATGTTTCCTTGTTGATGTTTTGATTAGATGATCTGTCCATTGGTGTGAGTGAGGTGTTGAAGTCCCCCACTATTATGGTAATACTATTAATGAGTTTCTTTATGTTTGTGATTGATTTATATATTTGGGTGCTTCCACATTTGGCACATAGATGTTCACAATTTAGGTCTTGGTGGATAGACCCCTTAATTATGATATAATGCCCTTCTTCATCTCCTGATACAGTCTTTATTTTAAAGTCTAGATTGATATAAGTATGGCTACTCTGGCTTTCTTTTGTCGGTTGTTAGCATGATAGATGGTTCTCCATCCCCTTACTTTCAATCTGAAGGTGTCTGTAGGTCTAAAGTGGGTCTCTTGTAAACAGCATATAAATCGATCTTGTTTCCTCATCTATTCTGTTACCCTATGACTTTTAATGGGAACATTTAGTCCATTGACATTTAGAGTGAGTACTGAAAGATAGGAATTTATTGCCATTATGATGCTTGCAGAGTTGGAGTTTCTGGGGCTGTTCTTTGGTCCTTTCTAGTCTTTGTTGCTTTTGGTATTTATTTATTTATTTATTTATTTATTTATTTAATCTATTCTTCCCTCAGAGAGTCCCCCTTAAAATTTGCAGGACTGGTTTAGTGGTCACAAACTCCTTTAATTTTGTTTGTCCGGGAAACTTTTAATCTCTCCTTCTGTTTTGAATGACAGCCTTTCTGGATAAAGAATTCTTGGCTGCATGTTTCTCTGTTTCAGTACATTGAATATATCCCACCACTCCTTTCTGGCCTGCCAAGTTTCTGTGGAGAGGTCTGCTGCAAACCTGATCTGTCTTCCCTTATAGGTTAAGGACTTTTTTTTCTCTTGTTGCTTTCATGATGCTCTCCTTGCCTGAGTGTTTTGTGAGTTTGACTATGATATGCCTTGTTGATGGTCGGTTTTTGTTGAATCTAAAGGGAGTCCTCTGTGCTTCCTGGATTTTGATGTCTGTCTTTCCCCAGGTTAGGAAACTTTTCCACTATGATTTGCTCACAGAACCCTTTACCCCTATTTCTCTCTCTTCCTCTTCTGGGACCCCTATGATTCTGATGTTGCTCCTTTTTAATGAGTCACTGATTTCTCTAATTCTTAAATTGTGCTCTTTTGCCTTAATCTGCCTCTTTTCTTATGCTTCATTATTCTCCATTAGTTTGTCCTCTATATCACTGATTCTCTGTTCTGTCTCATCCATCCTTGCCTCTGTGGCATCCATTCAAGATTGCAGTTCAGTTATAGTATATTTTTTATTTCATCCTGACTAGCTTTTACTTCTTTTATCTCTTTTAGAAAGGAATTCTAATCTATTTCCAACTCCAGCTAGTATTCTTATTATCATGATTGTAAATTCTGGTTAAGATATCTTGCTTGTCCCTGGCTGTCATTTCTTCCTGCTCTCTCTTTTGGGGTGAATTCCTTTGTTTCATCATTTTGAAAGGAGAAAAGGAATTAATGAGGTAAAAAAATTAAAATTAAAAAAATTAAAATAACAAAATATTAAAAATTAAAAAATTAAACACACACACACACACACACAAATCAAATAAATGATTATAGATCCTGGGTGTGTTTTGGTCTGGTGTTGAAAGGGGCTTGATAGATTAGAGAAAAAAGGGGAAAGAAAGAAAAAACAAAGGAAATCATTTGAAAATTTGAAAAAAAATGAATACATGGAAGTAGACTAAAATGAAATGCTGGAAGTAAAATATAATTTGAAAGAATTTACACAAAAGTAAAAAATTTACTAGAAAAAATTAAAGAAAAATATTTTTAATATAAATTGAAAATGAAAGTGAAGTTTTTCTCTTTCTGTATTCAAGAAAAAGAACAAAGACGAAAAAGAAAAAAAAAAAAAAAGAAAGTTGATTCGATGGACCGGTGAACAGATTGAAATATGACTAAAATTACTTCATTTTCCCCTAGAAATCAAACTGTGAAGTGCTTTATAGTCCATAAACTAAGTAGTTGGTGAGACTTGTGTTCTTCAAGAGTGAGGTTGGCCCAGTTGGGCAGGGATTAGTGTATCGGCTCTGTTCTCCACTAGATGGCGCTGCTAGACTACTGGGGTGGATTGTTATGGTACTTGTAGGTATGTATACACATGCGCAGGAGCGGTGAAAATGGCGTCACCCAGCTACCCAGTCTCTAGTATGGGAACTCCGCTCTCCCCATCAGCAATCGCGTACCTGTCCTTTGTCTCCAGCTTCTGTCCACTCTCCGCTTTTGCACAGTCCATGACTAAGCCCCCAGGCAACACATCCCTCCTGGGTTTTGTCTCAGATGCGGCAATTTTTCCTGACCCCTTACTTATGAGGGACTGCGACTTTGACCTGTTCCACCCCTCTACAGGAGGGTGTCACTGAGCAATGGCTGGGTGCCGGCCACATCCAGGAACGTTCGCAGGACCATGCTGCTGCTGATGTCCAGAGACTGCGGCCGGGTGCCAGCCCACCCCAGAAAAAGTTCGTGAGATAATGTAGCAGCAGTGTTTCAGGGATTATGGAAAATCACAACGCACATCTGGCACCAGGCTTCACCCTTAATGACCTTGTTCCAGCACCAGTGAATGTGGTTGTTCTCCTGGGTCCACTGGGCCTTGCCTTTGGGGGACCCACACAGCCTCTACCAGGTGTCCACCCAGCAGGGGAAGTGGCTCTCCCCGTGTGGCCCTAAGACCTCTGGACTCCACTCTGCTCCTGGGGATTCGCCCTTCCCACCAGAGCACCACCAGGTATAGAGCTGCGGAGTTTCAGATTCTGTGTTCCCCCTGTTTATAGAGTCGTAATGGAATTTAAACCCTTTCCTTTCTCTTTTCTCCTTTCTCCCTTTTTAGTTCAGTCCCTGCAGCTGTTTCCACTTTTCCACTTTCTCTCCAGCTGCTTTTGGGGGTGAGGTGCTTTTCCCATTCTCTCCCCCCCATCTCCATCCTCTTTCCACACACAAAAGCAGCTCCCTGCCCTCCATGGCTTCTCTCTCCCCCAGTTCACCTCTCTGCACCACATACCTGCTGAATTCTGTGGTTCAGGTTGTGCAGATTGTTGTGTTAATCCTCAGATCAGTTTTCTAGGTGTGCAGGATGGTTTAGTGTTGGTCTGCCTATATTTCATGGATGTGAGACACACAAAATACTTCCATGCTGTTCTGCCATCTTGGCTCCTCTGGCATAATTTTTTATGTAGAAAATCCCTTAAAGACCATAAGAAACTACTATAGCTAATAAATTAAGCAAGATTCCAGGTTACAAGATCAACACACAAGTATTAGCTGTGTTTCTACATACAAACAATGAACAATCCAATAAGGAAACTAAAACAGCTGCATTTGCAATAGCATCATAAAGTATACAATACCTAGAATTAAATTTATTGAAAGAAGTGAAATCCTTATACAGTGGAAACTACAAATATTGTAGAAATCAAAGAAGACATAAATAATTAGAAAGAAATCCCATATTCATGGAATGGAATGATAAAAAATCTTAATACGCCAGTGCTAGCCAAGGTGATAAACAGAATCAATGACAATTGCAACAGCCTTGGTTTTCTTTTTAAGGAAATAGAAACACTTATCCTCAAATTCATATGAAATTGAAAGGAACCCCAAACAGCCAAAACAATCTTTTAAAAATGAACAAAATTTAGGATTTACATTTCCCATTTGCTTTTTTTTTAATGTTTATTTTTTGAAAGAGAGAGAGAGATAGCGCACACAAGTGGGGTGGGGGGGGCAGAGAGAGAGGGAGACACAGAATCTGAAGCAGACTCTGGGCTCTGAGCTGTCAGCACAGAGCCTGAGGCAGGACTTGAGAGACCGTGACCTGAGCCAAAGTTGGACACTTAACCAACTGAGCCACCCAGGTGTCCCTACATTTCCCATTTTCAAAACATACTAGAGTTTCAGTTATTAAAATAGTGTGGCATTGCATAAGGCTAGACATATAATCCAATAGTACAGAATTAGAGTCCAGAATGAAACTCACGTATCAATGGCCAACTGATTCTCAATGAGGGGACTGATGCTATTTTATAGGGAAAGAATAGTGCCTTTATCAAACAATGCTGGGACGACTGGATGGTTCTACATGTTAAAGAATGAACACACACAAACCTAAATACACAAACATAAATGTATATACATACACATATGTATACACACATGTCTTCTATATGCATACACTACGTATATACATATATAAAGCATGTGTGTTTATATAACATACATAAAAATAATTTAAAATGGGTCAACAAGTTACATATAAGAACCAATACCATAAAACTCTTAGAAGAAAAATAGGAGTAAATTTTCATGACCTTGAGTTTGACATTAGATTTTTTTAGATATGATACCAAAAGCATTATTATTAGAAGAAAACTTTTATCTATTAAAGGATATTATCATTAAAATGGAAAGACAGCCTACAGGACGGGAGAAATTATTTTCAAACATATATCTGATAGGGTTTAATATCTGGACTTTTTAAAGAACTCCTCTAATACAAAAAAAAAAGACAAACATTTTAATTTAAAAAGCAGGCAAAGGACATAAACAGATATTTCTCCAAAGAAGATATGCAAATAGACAATAAACACATGAAAAGATTCTAAACATCACTAATCATTAAGGAAAAGTGATTCAAAATTGTAATGAGATACCATTTCACATCCATTACAATGGTGTTATGGGTTGAATTGTGTCCTCTTAAAACTTGTGTTGAAGCCCTAAATCCTTGCACCTTAAAATATGACTATATGTGAAGGTATGACCTTTAAAAAGGTAATTAATTTAAAATGAGGCTATTAGGGTAGCTCCTTTATCCAATCTGACTGGTGTTTTTATAAAAAAGACGAAATTTGAACACATAGAGAGTATCAAAAGATCAAAACTGCCAAAGGAAAACCTGTTAATCACTAAAGCAGCAGTTCATAAAAATCTATTGTGCACACACCAAAATGACAGTTTATAAACCAGGAACACTCAAACCAGGACACGGAATAAGGCTTAAGGTATATTGTTTTAAAGTAGCTTATAGAGTGAGAAAGCGGTGACTGTTTATGCTTCAAAGTGATTGTTTACACTATTACAATTTTCATGATTACCTCTCATCAACCATGGGGAAAAGTTCAAATTTTGCTTATCATTTCCAGAGGCACAAGCAAGAAATGATCTAGGTCAAGTTAGCTTTGCAAAATAAGCTAAGTTATGCTTTATTTGTATGAAGAAATTGGTTTTGTCTGTTAGGGGGATTTTGCAGGTCAGTTTCCAGTTGTTTCTGATTTTAACAGTTACCCACCCACACCCCCCTAATTATCAACTGTTAACGATGTTAGTCTCTGTTACCACCATTGATGTAGTCAGGCCAAAGAATGGCACATCTTCTATTTCCATTAGCTGAATCCTTATGCCAGAAGGCCATAGGGTCTCAGTTTTTATCATTCATGTGGTTATCGTTGATTTCATCCAGTTGTCTGATCCAGCTTTATACCACTGAGCATATGATTAGCTGCTGACAGGCATTGAAAACCATTGAGAGTATACAATGCGTTAGAGAAGTCAATATAAAAACTGTACAGAGAATAATAGTCAAAGTATTGAAAAATTCCCCACAGCAGAGATTCCAAGGATCCAAGATTTAATCAAGTAAATAAATGAAATGGGTTATAATCAGATTCAGGTTTACCTTTGTAAGTCAAGTTACAGGTTATTTTAGTTATTTACATGGACACAGCATGATGTGCAACCATACCTTGGAGATATTGTGAGTTCAGTCCCACACCACCACAATAAAGCAAATATTGCAATAAAGTGAGTCAAGTGAATTTTTTTGGTTTCCCAGTGCATAGAAATGTTATGTTTAAACCATGCTGTAGTCTATTAAAGGTGCGATAGCATTTTGCCTAGAAAAACAATGTACATACCTTAACTAATACTACTTTATTGTTAAAAAATGCTAACCATCACCTGAGCTTTCAGTGAGTTGTAATCCTTTTTTAAAGTTTATTTACACTGAGAGAAAGAGTGAGTGGGGGAGGGGCAGAAAGAGGCGGGGAGAGAGAAAGAATCCCAAGCAGGCTCCACGCTGTCAGTGCAGAGCCCAATGTGGGGCTTGAACCCATGAACCATGAGATCATGACCTGAGCCAAAGTGAGCTACTTAACAGACTGAGCCACCCAGGGTCAGTGAGTTGTAATCTGCTGTAGGGTTTTGTAATCTGCTGAGTGTTCATGGCTATGGATTGGCCAGCGTGGTGTTGCTGTAGTAATTTCTTAAAATGGTACAGCAATGAAGTCTGTCACATTAATTGACTCTTCCTGTCATGAATGATTTCTCTGTGGCATGTGATGCTGTTTGATAGCATTTTACCCACAGTAGAACTTCTTTCAAACCTGACGTTAGTCCTCTCAAACCCTACTACTGCTTTATCAACTAAATTCAGGTGGTATTCTAAACCCTTTGTTGTCATTTCAACAATCTTCAAAGCATCTTCCCTAAGAGTAGTTTCCATCTCAAGAAGCCAAGTTCTCCACTCAACCATAGAAGCAACTTCTCATCTGTTAAAATGATATCTTCAGGCTCCACTTTTTTTTTTTAATTTTTTTAACGTTTATTTTTGAGACAGAGAGAGACAGAGCATGAACGGGGGAGGGTTAGAGAGAGAGGGAGACACAGAATCCGACAGAGCCCGACACGGGGCTCAAACTCACGGACCGCGAGATCATGACCTGAGCCGAAGTCGGACGCTTAACCGACTGAACCACTCAGGCGCCCCCTTCAGGCTCCACTTCTAACTCTAGTTCTCTTGCATGTTTCTGCCACATCCACAGGTACTCCTCCACTGAAGTCTTGAACCCCTCACAGTCATCCATGAGGGTTGGAATCAACTTCTTCCAAACTCCTGCTGAGGTTGATATTTTGACCTCTTCCCACGGATCATGAAAGTTCTTACTGGCATCTAGAATGGTCAGTCCTTTCCAGAAAGTTTTCAGTTTATTTTGTCCAGGCCCATCAGAGGAATCATTATGGCAGCTGTAGGCTTATTTTTTAAATAATAAGACTTGAAAGTTGAAATGACTCCTTGATCCAGGGGCTGCAAAGTGGATGTTTTATTAGGCATGAAAACAACATGAATCTCATTGTACATCTCCATGGGAGCTTTTGGGTGACTAGGTGCATTGCCGATGAGCAATAATATTTTGAAAGGAATATTTTTATTTTTTCCTCAGTAGTCTCAACCATGTGGGCTTATAATATTCTGGAAACCATGCTGTAACCAGGTGTGCCATCCTCCAGGCTTTGTCGTGCCATTCATGGAGCACAGGCAGAGTAGATATAGCCTGATTCTTAAGAGCCCTAGGATTTTTGTAGTGGTAAATGACCATTGGCTTCAGCTTAAAGCCACGTGCTGTCCTAGCCCCTAAAACAAAAAACAAACAAACAAACAAAAAACACCCTGTTCTTTGAAGCTTTGAAGCCAGGCATTAACTTCTCTCTAGCTATGAAAGTCCTAGATGGCATCTTCTTCCAATAGAAGGCTGCTTAATCTACATGGAAATCTGCTGCGTGGTGTAGACACCTTTATTAATTATCTTAGCAGGATCTTCTGGAGAACTTGCTGCAGCTTCTACATTAGCACCTGCTGCTTCAGCTTCTCCTTCTGTTTTGTGGCAATGGCTTCTTTCCTTAAATGCCATGAACTAACCTCTGTTCGCCTCACACTTTTCCTCAGCGGCCTCATCACCTTGCTCAGTGTTCACGGAATAGAAGAGAGTTCAGGCCTTGCTCTGGATAAGGCTTTGACTTAAAGGAATGTTGTAGCTGGTTTGATCTTCTAATCAGACCACTACAATTTTCACCGTATCAGCAATAAGACTGTTTCGCTTTCTTATCATCCATGTGCTCACTGGAGTAGCACTTTTAATTTCCTTCGAGAACTTTTCCCTTGCATTCACAATTTGGCTATTTGGTGCAAGAGGCATAGCATTTCATTTATATAAGCTTTTGATGTTACTTTCACACTGAGCTTAATCATTTCTAGTTTCTGATTTGAACTGAGAGATGTGTGACTCTTCCTTTCCACTTGTACGCTTAGAGCCATTACAGGGTTATTAATTGGCCTACTTTTTAAGGTTTACTTTTATTTATTTTGAGAGAGAGCTAAAGAGTGAGCAGGGGAGGGGCAGAGAGAGAGAGGGAGACAGAATCCCAAGGATCCGCGCTGTCAGCACAGAGCCCCATGTGGGACTTGAACTCACAAACCGTGAGATCATGCCCTGAACGGAAATCAGGAGTCGGATGCTTAATGGGCTGAGCCACCCAGGCACCCCTTTCAATATTGTTGTGTCTCAGGAAATAGGGAGGCTTGAGGAGAGGAAAAGAGATGGGGAATGACTGGTCAGTGGTGCAGTCAGAACATGCACAACAGGGGTGCCTGGGTGGCTCGGTCGGTTGAGCGTCTCACTTTGGCTCAGGTCATGATCTCGCGGTCTGTAAGTTCGAGCCCTGCATGGGGCTCTGTGCCGATAGCTCAGAGCCTGGAGCCTGTTTTGGATTCTGTGTTTCCCTTTCTCTCCGCCCCTCCCCCGTTCTTGCTCTGTCTCTCTCTGTCTCAAAAATAAATAAACGTTAAAAAAAATTAAAAAAAAAAGAACACGCACAACATTTGTCAGTTTAAGTTTGTTCACAGAACGCCAGAATGAAAATAATAATAATGCATAGTTTGAAATATTGTGGAAATTAGCAAAATGTGACGCAGAAGCATGAAGTAAGCAAACACTGTTGGAAAAATGGCATCACTGGACTTGCTTGATGTAGGGTGGCCACAAACCTTCAATTTGTAAACAGTGCAATATTTGGGAAGCACAACAAAAGGAAGTATGCCTGTATGAGCAAATACACATCCTCATGATCCCATAGGAAAGAACGAACTTGAGGATGTTGTATTTCCGGGGGTGGCATTGTGGGTGGGACTTCACCTACATTGGGCCTCTATCTGATGTGAGCAATCAGGTAATTAAATGGGAGGCATTTGTATGAAAACAAACAAATACAACTAAAGGTTAATCGTTTGAAAAATTATAAATTCCGTCTCCTGAGTTTGGAGAGCACCCAGTTGAGATTTCTGTCGGATTCTAAGCATCTTTGGAAGCAGTGAGGGCAGGGAGTGGCCATCACACAGGTTTTCTGGTTTGCAATGTGAATGTCAGGCGATCTTTCTTTGTGGCCGCATAACAGGTGCAGAGGCTGTCCGCACATGAGCTGCCTTGGTGACTTCTCTCACGTTTAAGGCGACTTTTCCAGCTTCAGCTTGCCTGGCTTCAGGAAACAGGCAGTTTTAGTTTTATAGTGATTCCAAATCAGAAGAGTGGGAGAAAGTTGGAAATCTTAGTCTGGAGATCTTAACCAAATACTGGAGGAGACTAGAAGAACTGAGGATTCGGTTTAATTTACAGGCAGAATAGGAAACCTCAAAGACCATCAACAGCACTAGAATCTGACATCCACAGAGGTGTATTATTGAAGCATAATTTTCTCTCCATAATCATTGCCATTTCCATCAAAGACAGCAGGGCAAGACTAATTTATTGGCAGGTTAAGTCTAGTTTTAGTAAACTCGGCCTGATTGTTTATATAAGTGCAGCAAGAATAGTGATTGATCTATAGGTTTCTTTTAAACTGCTTTGTTGGAATTTATCATAAGGAACTTCAAATTGGACTTTCAAAGTTTCTTTAGGCTAAGAAGCCAAGCTAAGGAATTATCTGATTGTGTCCTCTTACAAGGAGAACAGATTCTTTTTTGTTTTGTTTTTAAATTTTTTTAATGTTTATTTATTTTTGAGAGAGGGAGAGAGAGACAGAGAGAGAGAGAGAGAGAGAGAGAGAGAGAGAGAGAGAAAGTGGGGGAGGGGCAGAGAGAGAGGGAGACACAGAATCTGAAGCAGGCTCCAGGCTCTGAGCTGTCAGCACAGAGCCCGGCGTGGGGCTTGAACTCACAAACCACAAGATCATGACCTCAGCCAAAGCTGGATGCTTAACCAACTGAGCCACCCAGGTGCCCCAAGGAGAACAGATTCTTACCAAACTCCTGTAAACATATATACTGTTAACCTTTGTTGTAAAAATATACTTTTACTAAACTGATGTTAAGTTAAAGATACCTAAAAGGGAGGAGAAAAGAGTATACTTTAAATCTGGAAAACAAACCATTAAGAGGAACCAGCAATGTTTTAAATGAATTCGTAAAAATTATAATCGTCTTCATTAGTCTCCTATAACTAATTCTTCTTGATCTTGATCTTTTGTTCATAGTTTGATGAATTTGTCAGTTCTCCATCAAAGCTTTGGAGATGCTAACCTAGTTCAGTGTTACAATCTTAAAAGTTCCCAGAAACCAAAGACTGTCTGTACGTGACAAAAGAGTTAAAAGTTGGCAATGGTTAAAAACGAGATGAATGCGTGTATAATGCTGTTGACAAGGAAATTTGATTATTTCTGCGATAGATAGTATTTCAAGACAATGGATGGAATTATGACTGATAACATTCTACCAGGACACATCTGATTCCCCAGAACACCCAACTTCTGAAACATTTATATTAATAACTTTCATACAAATAGTTTCTAAAGAAAGTTTGGCATCACTTTAGATTTGACAAAACATAGAATTCTTTGTTTTCTAAGCAGATTACTTTGGAGGTAAAGAAAAACAAACAAAACAAGACGTTATTTATAACTTATTTAGAGAAGACATATGATCTAAGAAAACTTTCTCCTTTTGACAGAAGGAAAACCAAAGTGTAATTTTGTACCAGTGCACTTTTGATATTTTTTTTTCATTTTCTTTAACTTAAGTAAATCCATTGTTAAACATGTTTATTTATTTTTGAGAGAGAGAGGGACAGAGCACAAGTGGGGGAGGGGCAGAGAGAGAGGGAGACACAGAATCGGAAGCAGGCTCCAGGCTCTGAACTGTCAGCAACAGAGCCCGACACGGGACTCGAACCCACAGGCCGTGAGATCATAACCTGAGCTGAAGTTGGATGCTTAACCGACTGAGCCACCCAGGCACCCCTAAATAGATCCATTTTAATCTTAGTCACTTGACCACACATAAACTTCCTTTCACAAGGTCCCTTTCCATAAATTTTTCACAACTTCCCATGTCCATTTAGGTTTTGTCTTATCTTTTTTCTTTCTTATTCTGGAGCATTTTACTTTAGGACAAAATTACTTTTTTTTCCCCCTTCCTTACCAGGAATAGATCTCCATTTCTCATACCTTCTTTTACCAAAAACATATATCTAGCTTTTCATATGTAGTCATTTTCCTTCATCCCTGTTATTTCTCGTAGTGTTGTAAAACAAAACAAAAGCCATAAACCAAAACCTTCTCTCTCTCTCTCTCTCTCTCTCTCTCTCTCTCTTTTTTTTTTTTTTGCTGACAATTTCAACTTTATTATTTCAAATGTTATTCTCTCAATTTCAAAGGCTTAACAAAGCTTATCTAGGAGAGAAATGTACAAGGCAGTTGTTACAGAATAATTATGGATTTACTCTTAGGAGATACCGCAATTCCCTGTGAACTACATTAAGTGAATATGAACTGCTTCTACATACTAGGGTTAAAATAAACCATGCACTTTTGGAAATTACAGTATGAGATTCATTTGTGTCTACAGGTTCATCCTGGCATTGCTTTGTTAGACTGGGAATAACGGACCAGGCCAGGGCAATAGGATCCCCATATTATTGCTGAAGAGTGTTGCTGTATGTTAGGTATGCAGAATGAAGATTTGAAAGATGGGAGAACAACTTCTAAATTAATGGCAGTGCTATAGATATCAGGGAAGCCACCACCAGAGTTCCCAGCCTTACAAGTAATAGAAGAAATTGAGTAAGTTTTATTTATTTTTTATTTTTTATGTATGTATTTTTTTTAAATAAAGAGTGTAAACCCTTTTGTTACTTAATTTACTGTGTTATAAGTGCAGTGGCTTTCAAATAAGTTGGATCATTCCATAGCAGGAAATATTTTAGGTGTGTATGATGGCCCAACATACACCTATACATATAAAACTATATAAGTACCTAAAAATAAAAGCTTAAACTCATTCATATTTACTATTTTCGGTATATGCCATATATGTACTCAATTTTGTACACTATGAAATTATTTTATTGTATCTATAGATAGATAATAAATACACCTATGGTAAATTCATCAATAAATTATAGGTAAAATTGAAGATATATATTATCTATCTATATTTATTTATCTATCTAATCTAGTCATCTCTCTATGTATCTATATAGACAAACACAGATAATATTTATTGGGATTTGTCAGGGGCTTAAGCGGGGAGTGAAAATGGGGAGAAGCCACTTAATGATTTTACTTTGGAGTAACAGAAATGTTTTGGAATTAGTAGAGGTGCACAGTACTGTGAATGTCCTAAATGCCATTGAATTGTCTACTTATAGTTAATCTTATGTGAATTTCATCTCAGTAATTGTTTTGGAAAGTCAAACTGAAGGGGTAATTTTGAAAGGTAAACTGGAAGCTTTCAAATGCCAAAAGTATCAGTTTTCATATTTATGTTGATCTATAACTGGATCCTATTCAGTTCCATTTTTTTTCTGTGTATCCATTCACCGATACTATAATGTTTTGATTGCTGGGGCTCTATACTTAAGTCTTAGATTTGGATAATGTGAATCCACTTTGTTATTCAGTTTGAAATTGGATTAATTTCCATATAAATTTAGAGTTAGCTTGTACATCTCTAGTAAAGAAATAAATTCTGTTGGGATTTTGATTGAGATTGCATTAAAACTGTAGATTAATTTTGGTACAATTGACGTCTTACCTATATTGAATCTACTTATCCGTGAACACATTATGTTTTTCCATTTATTTAGATGTTTAACTTTTATTAATATTTTGTAGTTTTCAATATATTCTACAGATATGTTGTAAGAGTTTTACTTAAATAAGTCCTTTTATTGGAGCAACTGAAAATTTTGAAAGACTTTGGAATGATACAGAAATTGTAAAAATATTACAGACAGTCCCTGTGTATCTACCTTTTAGCTTCATTCAATGATAACATGTAACCACAATTCAATGATCAAAACCTAGAAAGTGATATTAGTAGAATACTATTAGGTAAACTACAGACTTTACTTAAATTTAGTAAGATTTTTCATGCATCGTGTGTGTGTGTGTGTGTGTGTGTGTGTGTGTGTAGTTCTATAAAATATTATCACACATGTACATACATGTAACTGCCATCATAATCAGATACAAAACTGTTCCATCAGATTGGAAACTATAATTTGTCTCCACCCCTAAAGCCCTGGCTGATTTGTTCATTGTTTTGATTTTGTCAGTTAGAGAGTGTTCTATCAATGGAATCATACATCATGTATCCTTGAACTTTGGCCTTTTTTTATCCTCCCTTAGCAGAAGTCCTTTGGGGTCCACCTAAGTGTTGCTTGTATTGAAAGTTTCTTCCTTTGTATTTTTAAGCAGTGCTCCATTGTGTGTATGGATGTACCACAGTTTATCCATTTACCAGTTGAAGGACTTCTGAGCTGTTTCCAGTTTTGGGCTATTGCAACTAAAGCTGCTATGAGCATTTATGTACAGGTTTTTGTGTGAACATTTTTTTTTTCATTTTTCTAAGTTAAATACCTAAGAGGGTGATTGCTGGGTCAAGAAATTGCCAAACTATTTTCCGGAATATTGGTTTCATTTTCATTCCCAGTATCAATGGATTCGTCCTTACTGCATCCTTACCAGCACTCGGTATTGCCAGCATTTTAAATTTTACTCATTCTAACAGAGCTGTAGTGGTATCTCATCATGATTCAATTTACATTTCTTTATAGGGTAATGATGCTGAACATCTTTTCGTGTGTTTATTTGCTGTCCGTGTATACTCTTTGGTTAAATGTCTGTGCAAACTTTTTCCCATTTTCTTTTTTTTTTTCAACGTTTTTTTATTTATTTTGGGGACAGAGAGAGACACAGCATGAACGGGGGAGGGGCAGAGAGAGAGGGAGACACAGAATCGGAAACAGGCTCCAGGCTCCGAGCCATCAGCCCAGAGCCTGACGCGGGGCTCGAACCCACGGACCGTGAGACCGTGACCTGGCTGAAGTCGGACGCTTAACCGACTGCGCCACCCAGGCGCCCCACTTTTTCCCATTTTCTAATTGGATTATTTGTTCTCTTACTATTGAGTTTATAGCGTATTTTTTTTTCTAGTCTAGATAGAAGTCTTTTGTCCGATACGTTATTTGAAAATACTTTTTGAGACTGTGTTTTTTAATTATTTTCTTAGCAATATATATTTTTTTGTATATTAGACATTTTAAATTTTAATAAGATTACCAGTTTATCAGTTTCTTCTTTTATGGATGCTCCTTTGGCTATCAAAGGTAACAGCTCTTTCCATAAACCTGGATCACACAGATATATTTGCCCGTGTTTTCTTCTTAAAGTTTTATGGTTTTAAAAGATTCAGATCATTGATCCGTGTTGAGTTAATTTTTGTGTGAGAAACTTTGGTTGAGGATATTTTTGTGTGGGTGGTGGGGGGTATATGGAGTCCAATTGTTGCAACATCATTTGTTAAAGAGAATACACTTTCTCCGTTAAAGTGCTGTTTTATTTTGCCAAAAATCATTCAGTGGTTTTTGTGTAGATAGCATTCTGTACTGTCTCTTGACTTCCACTGAGCTGTGTGAATATTCTGTCTGTAGCACACTATCTTGATTGTTGTGATTTGCTAAATTTTGTTGAAATTTTTTACATGTAAGTTCATGAGGGTTACTGGTATTTAGCTTTCTTTCCTTGTATTTCTTTTGTTTGGTCTTTTAAAAAAATTATTAATGTTTATTTAGTTTTGAGAGAGAGCAAGAGGGAGAGGGGCAGAGAGAGGGAGACACAGAATCTGAATTAGGCTTCAGGCTCTGAGCTGTCAGCACACAGCATGATGCGGGGGTGGAACTCACAAACTCACAAACTCACTCACATGACCTGAGCCAAAGTTGGTCGCTCAACTGACTGAGCCATCCAGGTGGCTCGTTTTTTCTTATCTGAATTTTGATAGTTAATGCCTTTCAGGAATTTGATCCATTTTATCTAGGTTTCAAATGTTCTTGTGTAATATTGTTTGTAGTGTTGTATTGTTATTCTGTCCCTGGATATGGGGCTGTATGTGGGTCCTCTCTTCTGATCCACTGTGGTAGTAAGGGTATTAATGTGTTTTCCGTTTAGTTGGGGGGGTCTTTCAAAAGGTTTATCAATATCATTTATTTTTACAAAGAAAAACCTTTGGTTTCATTGGTATTCTCAATTGTTTTCCTGCTTTTAATTTCATCAATTTTAGTCTATTTTATCTTATTATTAAGTGTAGCTGACATACAATATTATATTAGTTTCAGGGGTACAATGTAGTGATTCAACATTTATATGCATTACAAAGTGATCAGCATGATAAATCTACCTACCATCTGTCACTATACAATGTTGTTGCAATATTATTAACTGTACTCCCTATGCCACACATTGCATTTTCTGTGTCTTACTGATTTTCTAACTGGTAGTTTGCACCTTTTAATCCCTTCCCTATTTTGCCTGTCCACTCACCCTCTGCCCAAGCCCCAGCAACCATCAGATTGTTCTCTGTATCCGTGAGTTTTTTTTTTTATTTGTTTTGTTTCCTCTTTTTAATTTAATTTATTTTTTTTTAGATATCACATTTAAGTGAAATCGTACAATCTTCTTGATCTTCTTGACTTCTTGTTTTTCTTGGTCTAACATTTCGCTTAGCATAATGCCCTCTAGGCTTATCCATTTGTCACAATTGGCAAGTTTTCCTTTTTAAGGGCCGAGTAACATCCCACTGTGTATATATATGTATATGTGCATATATATACCACATCTGTATCCATTCATCCATCAGTGGACACATAGGTTGCTTCCATATCTTGGCTATTATAAATAATGCTGCAGTGAACATAGGGGTACACACATCTTTTCAAATCAGTGTTTTCATTTTCTTTGGATAAATACTGGGAAGTAAGAGTGCTGGATTATATGGTAATTCAAATTTAAATTTAAAAAAATAATGTTTATTCATTTTTGAGAGAGAGAGAGAGAGAGAGAGGGAATGAGTAGGGAAGGAGCAGAGAGAGGGAGACACAGAATCTAAAGCAGGCTCCAGGCTCTGAGCTGTCAGCACAGAG
This sequence comes from Acinonyx jubatus, assembly GCF_027475565.1. NCBI lineage: Eukaryota > Metazoa > Chordata > Mammalia > Carnivora > Felidae > Acinonyx > Acinonyx jubatus. The sequence goes on along the minus strand of NC_069390.1, from coordinate 88,903,318 downwards.
CCCCACACGGGACTCAAACCCAAAAACTATGAGATCATGATGTGACCCCTCTCCCTCATCCCCGACCTCCTCCTGACCCCTCCACCTTCCCCCTCCTCCTCCTTCTTAATAGCCATCCTAACAGGTGTGAGATGACATCTCATTGTAGTTTCGATTTGCATTGTCTCGGCGAGCATGCATTTCCTTGAGCATCTTTTAGTGTGTCTGTTGGACATCTGTATGTCTTCTTTGGAAAAATGCCTCTACAGGTCCTCCACTTATATTTTAATTGGACTGTTGGGTTTTTACATATTGAGTTGTGTGAGTTCTTTGTGAATTTTTGCATATTAACCCCTTATCAGTTATATCATTTGTAAATATCTTCTAGCATTTCGCATAGATGCAAAATAGAACGTTTTGCATCTGTGTTCACCAGGGAAATTGCCTTTTTGTTTTATTGATGGATTTCTTCGCTGTACAAAAAATTTGTAGTTGGATTGAGTCCCATTAGTTACTTTTTTCATTACCCTTGCCTCAAGAGACACCATGAATACATTGCTGAGACTAATGTCCAAGAGGTTACTGCCTATGTTTTCAGATTTTTATGGTTTCAGGTCTCACATTTAGGTCTTTAATCAATTTTGGGGTTTTTTGTATGGATAGCATAAGAAAGTGGTCTAGTTCTATTCTTTGGCATGTAGGTGTCCAGTTTTCCCAGCACTGTTTAATGAAGATCTTGTCTTTTCCCCATTGTATATTTTTATTTCCCCTGGCAAAGATCAATTGACCGTGTGTATGGTTTTATGTCTAGACACATTGATATATATGTATATTTTTGTGCAAGTATCTTACTGTTTCTATTACTATAAACTTGTAGTATAGTTTGGAATAGAGGAGCATAATACTTCTAGCTTTCTGCTTTCTCAAAATTGCTTTGCCTATCCTGGGTCTTTGTGGCTCCATACAAATTTTAGAATTTTTTATTGTAGTTCTGTGAAAAATACTATTATATTTTGATTGCAATTGCATTGCCTCTGTAGATTGCTTTAGGTGATATGAGCATTTTTACAATATTAATTCTTCTAATCCATGAGCATTAAAATTTTTTCTATTTATTTGTGTTTTAAATTTCTCTTATCAATGTCTTGTATCAGAGTACAGCTCTTTAACCTCCCTGGTTAAATTTATTTCAGAGTATTTTACTCTTTCTGATGCAACTGTAACTGGGATTATTTTCTTAATTTTTTTGATATTTAATTATTAGTATATAGAGTTGCAATACTTTTATGTATATTAATTTTATATCTCACAACTTTACTTTCATTTATTAGTTCTAATAGTCTTTTTGGCAGAAGCTTTGGAATTTTCTCCACAATAGTCATCTAAAATTGTGACACTTTAAATTTTTCTTTTCCAATTTGGATGCCTTTTATTTCATTTTCTTTTTTAATTTCTGTGGCTAGGGCTTTGACTACTATGTTGAATAAAAGTGGCTAGAGTAGCCATCCTTGTTTTCTTCCTGATCTTAGAGGAAAAGCTTTCAGCTTTCCAAATTTGAGTATGCAGATAGCTTTGAGTTTCTCATATATGGCTTCTCATATATTGAGGTATGTTCCTTCTCTACCAACTTTGTTGAAATTTTTATCATAAATGGTTGTTAAATTTTATCAAATGCTTTTTCTGCATCTATGGAGATGATCATTTGATTTTTCCCCCTTATTTTTTGTTAATGTGGTGTATTATGTTGATTCATTTGTGGATATTGAACCATTCTTGCATCTATGGAATAAATTCTTCTTGATCCAGTTATGTAATTTCTTTACTGTATTGTTGAATTTAGTTCGCTAGTATTTTGTTGAGGATTTTTGCATCTACGTTCATTAGGAATATTGGCCTGTAATTTTTTTCCTTCCTTCCTTCCTTCCTTCCTTCCTTCCTTCCTTCCTTCCTCTCTCCCTCCCTTTCTTTCTCTTTCTTTCTTTCTTTCTTTCTTTCTTTCTTTCTTTCTTTCTTTCTCTTTAATAATTTGAGAAGGACAGGAATCAATTCTTTAAATGTTTGTGAAGCCATCTGGTTATGTACTTTTGTTTGTTGAGAATTTTTTGATTATTTACTAAATCATATTTCTAGGGGCACCTGGGTGGCTCAGTTGTTTAAGCCTCTGACTCTTGATTTTGGCTGTGGTCATGATCTCACAGTTCGTAAGTTTGAGTTCCACATAGGCAGTATGGAATCTGTTTGGGATTCTTTCCCTCTGACCCTCCCCCCCCCAAAATAAATAAATATTAAAAAACTCTTATTTCTAGTAATTGGCCCATTCAGATGGTTGTATTTCTTCTTGATTCAGTCTTGGGAGATTATATGTTTCTAGGAATTTATCCATTTCTTCTGGGTTTTACCACATGTTGGCATATAATGATTTATAGTAGTGTCTTATAATCCTTTGTATTTCTGTGATAATCAGTTGTATATTCACTTTCATTTCTGATTTTATTTCTATGGGCCTTTACTTTTTTTTTCTGGATGAGTCTGGCTACCATTTTATTAATTTTGCTTATCTATTCAAAGAACCAACTCTTAGTATCATTGGCCTTTTGTATTGTTTTATTCATCTGTATTTTATTTATTTCTACTCTGATCTTTATTATTTCTTCCAAACGTTGGGCTCTGTTTTCTCGTTCCAGTAGGTTGAGGTTGGGATTATTTATTTGAGATTTTTCATGTTTCTTGAGGTGGGCCTATGTCACTGTAAACTTCTAGATGTGCTTGTGCTGCATTCCACAGAATTTGGACTATTATGCTTCCATTTTTATTTACCTCAGGATACTTTTTAATTTCCTCTTTGATTTCCTCATCAACCCATTGGTTGTTTAGAAGAGTGTTGCTTAGCTTTTACATGTTTGTGGGTTTTTTTCCAGTTTTCTTCTTGTAGTTGATTTTTAGTTTTATAATGTTATGGTTGGGAAAGATGCTTGATATTTCTATGTACTTAAATTTATTAAGACTTGTCTTGTGGCCTAACGTGTGAACTATCTTGGAGGATGTTCCAGGTGCACTTGAAAAGAATATGTAGGGGCGCCTGGGTGGCTCAGTCGGTTAAGCGTCCGACTTCAGCTCAGGTCACGATCTCGCGGTCCGTGAGTTCGAGCCCCGCGTCGGGCTCTGGGCTGATGGCTCAGAGCCTGGAGCCTGTTTCATATTCTGTGTCTCCCTCTCTCTCTGCCTCTCCCCCGTTCATGCTCTGTCTCTCTCTGTCTCAAAAATAAATAAACGTTAAAAAAAATTAAAAAAAAAAGAAAAGAATATGTATTCTGCTGTTTGGGGATAGAATGTTCTGTATGTATTTATTAAGCCCATCCGGTCTAATGTGTTGTGTAAAGCAAATGTTTCCTTACTGCTTTTTTGTCTGAGGGATCTATTCATTGATATAAAGTGGAGTGTTAAAATCCCCTACTATTATTGTATTTCTGTCAATTTCTTCCTATGTCTGTTAATATTGTCTTCATGTATTTAGGTAATCCTATGTTGGGTTTATAGATATTTAAAATTGTTTTATCCTTTTGTTGGACTGTTCCCCCTGTTATTATGTAATGCCCTTTCTGTGTCTGTTACAGTGTTTGTTTTAAAGTCCATTTTGTCTGATGTAAGTATTGTTACCCCAGCTTTCTTTTCATAACAATTTTCATGGAATATCATTTTCTATCCTTTCACTTTTGGTCAATGTGTGTCTGAAGTAAGTCTCTTGTACGAAGCATATATAGGTCTGGTGCTTTTTTGTTTTGTTTTTGTTTTTGCTTTTCCTTGTATCCAGTCACCCTCTATCTTTTGATTGCAGCTGACAGTCTATTTACATTTAGAGTAATTATTGATAGGTATGTACTTATTGCCATTTGGTTGATTGTCTTCTGATCATTTTTGTAGTTTTCTTCTGTTCTTTTGTTTTTCTTTTGCTCTCTTCTCTTGTGATTTAGTTACTTTAGTTTTTTTCAGAGAGAGAGAGAGAAAGAGCGAGTGAGCACAAGTGGGAGTGGTGAATAGAGGGGAGAGAAAGAGAGAGAGAGAGGGAATCCCAAACAGGCTCAGCACTGTCAGGGCAGAGCCCAACATGGGGCTCAATCTCACAAAGCCTCAGATCATGACCTGAGCCAAAATCAAGAGTCAGATGCTTAATCGACTAACCCACTAAGCACTTAAAAAGTGCCCTATTATTTTAAAGCACTTTGAAAATATGCTACTCCCTCCTGGCCTGTAAAGTTTCTGCTGAAAAATCAGCTGTTAGTCTTAAGAGGGTTCCCTTTTATGTAACTAGTATTTTAAAATTATTTTATCTCTTTATCTTTAATTGTTGACACTTTGATTATGATGTGCCTTGATGCGGGTCTCTTTGGGCTGCATGCATCTTCCTATTATGGCTGGGTGTGATCGGTGCACTCACTGGTATGTGTGTCTCGTCCCTGGTGTGGCTATCTATGAGGTTCTTCTACCAGAACTGCTACTAGGTTGACCCCAGCACATCTGGTTTAGAGGTCTGGCCATGAATGTTGTGGGATCAAGAGTGTGTAGGATTGCCCCCCCCCTCCCCCCATGGAGAGACACTTGGAAGGTCTCTGGTGCATAGTAAGGTAGCCCACCAGGTGTGTCGGGGGGGGGAGCTGCTTGGGAAGAGGACCAAGTGGGGGTGGGCAGGTAGGGCAGCAAATGTCCTACGTGGAATTTCTGGGTGATGTGAACTGTGCTGGCACAGTAGATGGAAAGCATTAGAAATTTTACCTAGCAGGCATAATAGAGCTAGGCACAAGGGAAGTAAAAAAAAAAAAAAAGTGCCCACCAGTGCTTCTGTCCCTGGAGAATATTTCAACAGATCTCTACCCCTCTAGTCTATGTCCTAAAATATGTAACCCTGGTACTTTTCAAACTGCTACCTCTGCACTGGGACTCAGAGCAAGTGAGATTGCGCTTGTGCCTTTTTTTAAATGTTTGTTTGTTTGTTTGTTTATTTATTTATGAGAGAGAGAGAGAGCGCAGAGAAGTGGCAGAGAGAGAGGGAGACAAATACCAAGCAGTCTCCATGTTGTCAGCATAAAGCACGATGTGGGACTCGAACCCACACGACCTGAGATCGTGACCTGAGCTGAAATAAGACGTGAGATCATGAGACGTGAGATCATGACCTGAGCCGAAATAAGAGTTGGATTTTTAACTGACTGAGCCACCCAGGCATCCTGAGCCTGCGCCCCTAGCCTGTGCCCCTTAAGAGTGGAGTCTTGGTCTGCCACTGCCCTCTGGCTCTCCTGGACATAAGCCCTGTTGTTTTTCAAAACAGACATTATGGGTCCTCTCTTGTTGCAGGCCCCGTAGGCTGTGGAGCTTGATGTGGGGTTTGGACCCCTTGTTCTTCAGGGATGCTTTTATGATTGTGATATCCTTTCTGTTTGTGGGTTGTCATGCCAGAGTTGTAGGTCCTGACTGAGATGCAACTCCACCCCTCTTACCTGTCTCCATGTATCTTTAAAATATCTATTTGATATATATATCTAAAAGTATCCCTATATATTTATATCTATATCTGTATATATTTACATATCTCTATATATTTATATCTCTGTATCTATATCTATATCTGTATCATCTATATCTATGTCATCTATATCTCCATCCTTAGTTGTGTGTGATCTGTTCTACTATTCTTCATTATGCTCTCAGAGTTAGTCATTCTGCAGGTAATTATAGATTTTGGTGTGTCCGTGGGAGGGGGCAAGCTCAGGATCTTACTACTTCGCCATCTTGATCCCCCCATTTTCTTTATGATTTCACTTCTTGTGCTTGATTCAAGTTTGCTTTTTTTTTTCCTAGTTTTGTAAAGTAGAAGCTTAGAGTAGTTACTGGAGACTTTTCTGTTTTCCTAATAGAAATACTCAATGTTGTAACTTTCTCTTTGATCAGTGCTTTAGCAGAATCCTACAATGTTTTTTATATTTCTTTTATTTTTAGTTGGTTCCAAATATGTTTTCATTTTTTTTTGAAGACTCTTAGATTCCATCTTTGACCCACTGAATATTTATGTGTGGTTTTTAAACACCCTTAAACTCTTAACTTGCCTATATTATTATATTCAAAGTAGGGTTTCTGTAGATATCATGTAAGTGTGCTGTTTTTTAAATATAAAATCTGAAAATCTACTTATTTTATTTGGATTAGACTATTTCGATTAGACTATTTGGATTTAATATAATTATAGCTAGTGGTTGAAATTTTCTTCATTTAATCATTTTTTTCTCTTTGCCCTCTCTGTTTTTCTTCTGTTTTTCCACATTTATATATATATATATATATATATATATACACACACATATATATATTTAAATATGTCTCAGTACTCCATATTAATTACCTATTGGTTTTGGACTCTATCTATCTATCTATCTATCTATCTTCTATCATCCATCCATCCATCTGTATTTGTTCTAGGGATACCTAACTTTTCATAGTCTACTCAGAGTTAATGTTTTACCACTAGAAACCTTATGATACAGGTCCATTCGCCCCTCTCCCTTTACACGGTAGTAGTCACATTATTACTTCTGTTTTGCATTGAAATATCTATCAGACAATGTTACAGTTTTACTTTGGACAGTCTTGTGTATTTAAAGAGCATAATAGGAAAGAAGTAGTCTATTATATTTGTTCGGGTATTTACTATTTCTGATTTTTTTTTTTTTTGCCTTTATTCCTGAAGTTTAGCTTACACTATTCTCTTTCTGCATGAAGAACTTCTTTCAACCTTTCTTTTAAAACAAGTCTTTGTTTTTAACTGGAAGCTCCTTTATTTCACCCTTATTCGTGAAGGATGTCTTTATTGGATCTAGTGTTTGGGACTGACAGTTCTTTTCTTTCAGAGCTGTGTTCTGTCCTCCATGACTTCTGGTGAGAAACCTGCCCTCCTTTGAATTATTGTTCCTTTATGTGTAATGTATTGTTTATCCATGGGTTTTTACAATATATGTATTTTTCTTATCTTTAGTTTTCAGCAGTGTGGTTATATTCTATAACATAGAATTGCAAATTGGATTTGTAAATTAGTGTCTTTCACCAAATTTGGAAAGTTTTCAGTCATTGTATCTTCAACTTTTTGAAAAAATAATCTCTTTTCCTTCTCCTTTTGGGATGGCTATAACATGGATACTGGGCCTTTTCCTATTGTCTGATAGGTCTCTGAGTCTCTGTTTACATAGCTTTAATACAATTTATCTCTATTGTTTAGATACTGTGATTTCTGTTGATAGATGTTCAGATTTATTAACCTGAAGTTTACAATGTTCCCTGTCATTTCCATTCTTCTGTTGAACTTACCTGATGATTTTCTTTTTAATTTCAGATAAACGATATTTTTTAATCCTACAATTTTCATTTTTTTTCAGAGTTTCTATTTGGGGGCTAATAAAGCCCACCTTTTTATTCATTTAAATGTTCTCCTTTACTTCATAGAGAATAGTTGTAAAAGCTGCCTTAAAGACTTTGAGAGTTTCAACATTTGGGGCATCTGTTGAGAATTAGTCACCTTTTCCTGTTTGGTATGATAACCATACCAATTTGGTATGATAATAAATATTCTATTCCATCATTTGGTATGATAATAAATATTCTATTCCATTCATGACATTGTATTATTGTAAGATAGTATCTGGGTCTTGTTACAATCTGCCAGCCCAGGTGTTGGCAAGCGTTTTTGTACAGGGCCCAATAGTAATTGTTTTAGACTGTGGGCCATGTAGTCTCCGTGTAACTTCTCACATCTGTTGCTTTAGAACAAAAGCAGCCATCGATGATATATAAATGAATGGGCATGGCTGTGTTCCACAAAAATATTATTTATGAAAAAAGATGGTAGGTCAGATTTGGCCTACATAATTTGGTTTGCCAGGCCCCACTGTAAATAATTTTGGGTTTTGTTGTAGTTGTTTGATAACAGGCAACCAGTTCAGGTGGGTTTAACTGCTAAGACTGTTCCCTCTGAACAGTGGTTCCAATCTGGGTTCAGTTTGCAAAGCTTTTCGATGCTGGCTGATACTTGTGTAGCTTCATACACAGAATTCGGGGACAGCTTTATCTGCTCTAGGATTCTCTTGTGCTCTTGAGACACCAGGACTTTTTCTTTTTTATTCCATTTCTCTGGCCATAAAGACAAGGTTTCTTTTGAAATTTTGTTGAGCCACAATACCGCCACTGCCTCTATGATTGGGGCTCAAATTTAAGACAGAACTGAAAAAGAAAAACAAATAAGCAGACAAACCAAACTCAAACAGAAATCTCACTCCTTTGCCGTTGTTATGTTTTCACTTCACCCCACAATTGACCTTTTTTTTCCCCAGAGTTTCCAGGGACTTATTTTTTGTATTTTCCCCAGAGTTTTCATTGTAATCAGTGGGAAAGGTAGAAAGTGGTGGGATTAAACAAATACAGAAGAACAAAATTCTGTCAACTCACTTTTCATGTATGGATCCATTTTTCCAACTACGCTGTGAGTATCTGTGGACCTGCGGGTTCTTTTCTTCCCCATCACATTTATCTTACCCCTCCCCCCCCACCCCCTGGAGAAGGACTTGAAATATTAGACCTTCCCAAACACGGGTTATTTGAGGAATTGACTCCAAAGATACTTGGGGATGTTAGGAGTAAACTTAAAAGTCATCTATTCTGAACTACCAATTTTACAAGTGAGCCCCAGCAAGAGAAAAAGACTCACCCAAATTTGCATAATGAAAATGGCAGAATTAGAACTGGAGGGCCTTCTGAGTCACAGTTTTCTGTAGGCCATATGATTTCTTTCTCATTCTCATTATCTCATCAAATGACAGGCAACAGAATGAATGATGAACTTGCCTATGACAGAAAAACAAATAAATGCTAAAGAAAATTGACTAAAAGGTAAAAAAAAAAAAATTTGGCTTAGAAAAATAATGAATGAGGGATGTTAAGTCTTTATGGCCTCTTTAGTATTAGAAAAGGGTCCTGGTTTCTTTCTTTCTTTCTTTCTTTCTTTCTTTCTTTCTTTCTTCCAATGTCTGTTTTATTTTTATTTAAAATTTTTTTAATTTTTATTTATTTTTGAGAGAGAGAGAGAGAGAGAGAGACAGAGCATGAGTGGGGGAGAGCATGAGTGGGCTTGAACCCAAGACCCATGAAATCATGACCTGAGCTGAAGCCGGACGCTTAACCGACTGAACCACCCAGCCCAAGGGTCCTGTTTCTGACCATACCCTGCAGCAGTCACCACCCTTATTTCTTTTTTGGTTTCTTTTATTCAAGATTATGTAAAACTTATGACAAGTATTCAATTAATTTAGAATATATAGATAAAGACTTGGTAAAAAAAAAAAATCCTAGGAATGGGGCACCTGGGGGGCTTAAACAGTTCAGCCTCTGACTCTCGATTTTAGCTCAGGTCGTGCTCCTCATGGTTCACGAGTTCAAGCCCCGCATCAGGCTCTGTGCTGGAGTGCGGAGACTGTTTGGGATTCTCTCTCTGCCCCTCCCCTGCTCATTCTGTCTCTTTGTCTCTCTCTCTCTCTCAAAAAAAAAAAAAAAAAATCCCAGGAATAGGGAAAGTGCCAGGTCATAATTAGAAGGAAGTGAAAGGGTAGTATCCGATCAGGGAATGAAGAAATGGAGTGGACGGTGCATGTCTAGGGTTGAGATGGGTGCACCAAGTCGTCTCGGTATCTGTAGTGGTGGAGGCTGGGAGAGTTTCTACATGTGTCAGGGGAGGGTAAATTTTAGGGAGAAGGGGCACACCTGCGTTACCAGCTTTTCTGCTTCTTTGTCTCAAACCTGCTAGTTGAGGGTGGCTTTGTTCTTACGAAAAGGGGAAAATGGTGGAGGAGTAACTGTTGCAAGGCAGTAATATCTACCCAGTCAGGGTGCTTCTGTGATCAGGCTCATCGCTACAGTTGGGACATCTGGGGACATCAGCTAAAAGTTATAAATATCATGCACAATGTGTTACCATGGTGTAGGACGCCAGACTCCTGTGTATTTGTGTATTTGTATATGTGCTATGGGGTTGTTTTATGTGTATCTGTGTGTGGTGGCAGGGTGGGGCAAGTGCAGTGGGGAAAGTTTCCATGAAAAATTACCTCTAGAAATTTGAAATGTGGGACAAATGAAGGAAAGCATTGCATTTCATGATGGGCAACATAATTATAAAACTAATTTCGCTAAAATAATGACAAAGTATAACACTTAAAAATTATACATGTCAAATACATTTCTCAGCACTACTCTATGTGCATTTCCTCTCATTCCTCATATCTGTGAGATAAATGCTATTATTATTCCCATTTTAAAGAGAAAAAATGAAAACTTAGAGATATTAAGTAATTTGTTCAAGGCCATCTAGCTTGTTAATAATTAATCCAAGACAGGCTAGGGGCACGTGGGTGGCTCAGTCAGTTAAGCATCCGATTTCGGCTCAGGTCGTGATCTCACAGTTTGTGAGTTTGAGCCCCGTGTCGGGCTCTGTGCTGACAGCTCAGAGCCTGGACCCTGCTTCGGACTCTCTCACTCTCTCTCTGTCTGTCTCAAAAATAGATAAACATTAAGGAAAAAAAGACATGCTAACCTACTATTGTTACTGTAGTGGTTCTCAATATTGGCTAAATGTTTGGATCACATTGAGAGCTTTTAAAAACCTTAATACTCAAGCCATAATTGAATTAGAATTTGGGAGATATAATGCGAGCATGTATGTATGTTTATCTCTTTTACAGCTCCCCCAGGTGGTTTCAATGTCCAGCCAAGCTTGAGAAATACTTTTTTTTTTTTTTTTTTACTGTTTCCCATTATATATGACACATGTTGAAACAGGTGTGTTATTCAGTTTTCCTAATACTATTTATTGAAGAGACTATCTTTTCCATTGAGTATTTTTTAATCAAATATTAGTTGATGATAAGTGGGAGCTTTTTTGGGGGCTCTCAATTGTGTTCCGTGAATGTATACATCCATTTTTATGCCAGTTCCATATAGTTTGACTCTTATAGCCTTGTACTGTAGCTTGAAATCAGGAAGTATAATGCTTCTGACTTGATTCTGCTTTCTTGGAATTAAGAGTTCTGTGGTTCCATGCAAATTTTAGAGTTGCTTTTCTATTTCTGTGAAAAATGCCATTGGACTTTTGATAGGGATTCCCTGGAATCTATAGATTGATTTGGGTTGTATGGACATTTTAATATTAATTATTTCATTCCATTAACACAGAACATCTTTCCATTTGTCTGTGTCTTCCTCAATTTCTTTCATCAAAGACTTGTAGTTTTTGTTGTACAGATCTTTCATTTCTTGGTTAAATTTATTCCTAATATTTTATTGTTTTTATCCTATTGCAGACGTGATTTTATTTCTTTCTTAGACATTTCACTGTTAGTATATGGAAACAACTGATTTTGTATGTTGATTTTTACTGCATGTAGATTTTTTGAATGCATTGATTAGTTCCAACAGTTTTTTGGTTGAGTTTTAGGATTTTTCTTTATATAAGATTATATCATCAAAAAGATGGAATTGGATCCCTCTCTTACGCTGCTCACAAAAGTTAATTCAAGATGGATTAAAGACTTAAAAGTAAGACTTGAACTTGTAAACCTCCTAGAAGAAAACACCGGGGGAAAAGACACTGACATTGGTCTGGGCAATGGTGGTTTTTTTTTTTTTAATGTTTATTTATTTTTAAGAGAAAGAGAGAGACAGAAAGCAAGCAGGGGAGGGGCAGGGACAGGGAGACACAGAGGCTCTGAGCTGTCAGCACCCAGCCCGATGCAGGGCTCAAACTCAGGAACCGCAAGATCATGACCTGAGCCAAAGTCAGATGCTCAACTGACTGAGCCACCCAGGTGCCCCAGGGCAATGGTGTTTTGGATATGACACCAGAAGCACAAGCAGTGAAGTAAAAATCAGCAAGTAGGACTCCGTCAAACTACAAATCTGCTGCACAGCAAAAGAAAATAAGCCAACAAAATGAAAAGGCAGCCTACAGACTGAGAGAAAATATTTGTGAACCATACATCTGACGAAGGATCAATAACCAAAAAATATTAAAAAAAAAACCCATGAGTCAATAACAAAAAATAAACAGCCCAATTAAAAATTAGGCAGGGGAGCTGGGTAAACATTTTTCCAAAGACTTCAAAATGGCCAACAGATACAAAAATTCTCATGACAAAAATTCTCAATATCGCTAATTATCAGGGAATTGCAAAGCAAAACCAGAAGGAGATGTCATCTCACACTTGTTAGAAATGGCTATCATCTAGGAGACAAGTGATAACAAGTGTTGGCAAGGATGTGGAGGAAAGGGGACTTTGTGCACCGTTAATGGGAATGCAAATCAATTCTGTTACAGTGAGAACAGTTAAGGTATTACAACTTTTAAATAAAAATTTAAATTAAAATTAAAAATAAAACTACCATATGATCCAGCAATTCTACTTTTAGGTATACATCCAATGGAGATGAAAATAGGATATAAAAAGATACATACACCTCTGTGTTCAGTGCAGTGTTATTCACAATTGTCAAGATATGGAGACAACCTAAGTGTCTGCCAATGGACGAATGGATAAAAAGATTGAGAAACACACACACACACACACACACACACACACACACACACACAATGAAATATTATTCAGCCATGAAAAAAGGAAGAACTCTTGCCATTTGCAACAACATGGATGAATCTTTGGGGCATCATGCCAAGTGAGATAAGTGAGACAGAGAAAGACGAATAGCGTATGATATCACTTACATGTGGAATCTAAATAAGCCAGACTTTCAGAAGAGACAGTAGAATGGTGGTTACCAGAGGCGGAGGGTGGAGGAAAAGGGGTGATATTGGTCAAAGGGTACTAAGTTGTAGTTAGAAGAGGAGTAAGTTCTGGAGACCTAAGAACACACGCGTTGTGATTATAGTCAGCGATACCATATTATATACTTTAGACTTGCTAAGAGACTGGATCTTCAGTGTTTTCACCACAAAACTGAAATAATTAAGTGACACGATCGAGGTGTTAGCTAATGCTACAGTGGTAATCCTATTGCAGTATGTAAATGCATCAAATCAACACATCGTATACCTTAAATTTATATGATGTTATATGCCCATTGTGTGTATACAAAAAAATTGTGTGATTCCTTATGGTAGAAACACAAGGCTATTTACAGGGTAAATATATTGAATTTCTTGGAGTTGGAATTAGGAAGGGGAACTAGTTACGCCTACCTACACAGTGTACAAAAAAGATTATTTGGAACCTTGAGGAAATAGGACTTAAAGGGAGCCATTGTAGAGGATGGGATGTGAGACCAGCCTGAACTCATCTGAACTCCAGACATGGCCCCACTCTTGGCATACTTGGTTACCATCCCACCTCTTTGTGCCTGTGTTTCTAAACCTGGGTAATGAGGAGCTGTTCCAGGAATGGATGGTGCATTAATGTGACCCAGCATTGCCATTATTTTATTCGCATAGAGTGAAAACCTCATGAGAGCAAGAAATGAGTCTGTCGTCTTCACTGTTGTTAATCTTCAGCCTGCAGCGGAGCTTAACTCTTAGTACAAACATGAGACAATGAATTGGACCTCCTTTAAAATGGCGGCTATGATTTATTCATTCATCTGCCTCACTCACAGCTCTTAACTCAGTGTCTAACTCATGCTAAGTGTTCATTAGTTTCCTTCTGAATCCTAAATTTGATTCCTAAAGTCAAATTCAGATTTTATTGCTATTTTGTTTTGTTTGTCAACTCTCATATTATCTGGTTCACTGGCTCTTTGATTTGCATAGATAATTGAGGAGCAACTTATAAGGAAAACATCTGAACAGCTCATCCCCACTGCAGAGTATATACACACACACACACACACACACACACACACACACACACACAATCATTGTTCCTTACTTTACACTGATGTTGCATCATTACTTATCTAGAGTCACTGGCACAGATTCTCAACCTGATCACTCTTTAGCCACGGGCCTCTCCCCAGACCAACTAAATAAAATGGTTTAGGGGTAAAGATAGAGTATGGATATGTTTTAAAAAATCTTCAGGTCATAGTAATGTTCAGCCAAAATTGAGAACGGTGTGTGTGTTACAGATATGATATTGTTTTACTATTATCTTGCTTCTCCTTGACTGGGACCTGGGCCATCTAATTCTTGGTTCACATGGAATTGATTCTATAGCAAGTTCAGGGGCCAGCTTCATTAGCAAATAACAAAGGACACCCTTGATGTGTGTTTGCAGCTTCTAACCAGTTGTTCCAAGGTCCAGCTGTTTGTTCTAAGCATTTATTCAGTCTTCTTAGTTAAGGTCCATAATCCAAGGACTGCAGCAATGATACATATGCAACATGAAGGAGAAACACTGGGGCAGCAGGGTTCAGTGCAACCGTGGAAAGACAGTCTGCAGTAATCTGTAGAAGTTTTACTCCATCCTATTTGTAAGACAGATAATAAAGAACATTTAGATGAAATTCACAGCCAGAAGACTGGTAACAGGTAAATATTTCAATTTGCACGGCTCTCATTCCCAGAAATATTGGGCTAAGGTGGGTTAAGTGTGCCTAATGGATATCATGAATAGTGATAGAGACATCATCATCAGATCTGCCAATGTGAAGTGGTTTCTGGTAACTTCTATCCACCTACACAGTAGTAGTTCTAACAGTTGGTGTGCCTTGATCTGAGAAGGGCAGCTGGAAGTAATCATAGCTTCTACCTCTTTCTGTTCCTTTTCTTTTTCTTCCTCCCTTTTTTCCTACAGTTTAGCAAGCGTGAGAATCCAGTTGTCTCAAACCTTAAGGAGAGTTTGGTCATCCCTTCAGAACCATCTCCCTTCTTATGAGCAAACTTGTAATGACTGAAGAGGGAAGTGGCAGGTGCCATATTCCCAATTTGGAGTCCGATGGCAAGGAGTTAGAGCTGGGGTTTTCCTCCAGGGGGTGAGGTGGCAATACCAAAACATCCCGCTTCTTCCTAATATTGCTGCTTGGGATTTTAACATTCTAGATGGTGGCTATCCATTTGTTTTAAGAGCCTCTTGCTTTTGTCCCACATCCCCACCCCCTGCCTTCACCTGGACATACGCACTGAACAAACTGCTCCAAAAATCTTTCTCCAAGTTTCTGTAAGGAAGAGTCCTTTGTCCTTCCTGAAGTGAAGGATGAACCCAGGTCCCCCTTTTTATTTGAATAAAACCAGGCACATGTCGCTATCATAGCCCCTTCCTCTTTGCTTCCTTCTCAGTTCCCCTCGAGATCCCCTGTCTGCTCCCTCCATCTTCCAGTGCTCTGCCTCAAGCCTCCTCAGCAAGCCCCAGAGAAGGACAGCCTTTCATTTCAGGCATATGCTTCTACATTACATTGTTGCTTCCCCTAATAGTAGCCTTATCTAATGTGGAATCAAAGGCATGAAGGAGATAAATTTGTCCAACTGGAAACTAAAAAGTTGTGGGCGGCTTAGTCAGTTAACTCTTGCTTTGGTCCAGGTCATGGTCTCCCGGTTCACAGGTTCGAGCCCCGCCTCCCGTGCTGACAGTGCAGAGCCTGCTGGGGATTCTTTCTCTCTCTCTCTTTCTGCCCTTCCCCACTTTCTCTCTCTCTTGCAAAATAGATAAATAAACTTAGAAAAAAAACTGCAAAGCTAGAGATTCTCCCTGGGTACTGAGGTAATCTCGACCACCACTTTATGTTAGAACAGCTCTGTTGCCGTATTATGCTCTCCCGCTGCCTGGAACCGTTACTTGGGGAAGCAATCTGATAGAAATTTCTGTATTTATTGAATGAGATTAGACTGTGGGTAAATATGTATTCTGATGATAGGAGAGTGGAGTCATTTGTTTATTTATTTTGCTTTGTTTTTGCTTTCTATTTATGTTCAAATGTCAGTTATTGCTTGCATATCTTGCCGGCTGCCTAGATGCTAACTTCTTAAAGCTCACCTATAGTATTGATGCCATAATCCTGTCCCTATAGTGGTGAGGTCTCAGAAAAACTTTAGACATTACCAAACAATAAACGAACCAAACCCCCGACTGCATGAGAGTTAGAGATTTTCTAAACTCTGTATTATTGTCCAAAGTGTTTTCTACTCCTCTTTTAAAGATTAGGGGAAATTAACCTCCCTTCCTCTTTTCTTACTTTGCTCCTTTCCTAAACCATGCTGTCATTATAATCTGCAAGGAACTTTGGTAGGTGCTGGAGGAGAAAACACATGTCAGTCTGAGCTTCCATGATGCTTCATATGTCTTGGCTGTTTTAGCTTTTCTGCAAAGAAATAAAAATGTTTGGGTTTACTTCACAAAGGCCTCTGTATGTGTATGTGTATGTATTCTATATATATGTACATGTATAAATACATATGTATGTATAAATATATGAACGTGTGTGTATATGTGTATTTATGTTGTATATGTGTCTCTTGGTGCATGTATGTATGTGTGTGTGTATATATATGTATATATATACATATATATACACGTATACATATGTACACTGTTTTCTTATTAAAAGTAATTCAGTCTTATTATAGAAATGAAAACTATAGACAATCCAAAAATAAAAAAATAAAAATAACTCATGGTTCCACGACACAGCTAAAATACTAATGTATTTCCTTCTAATATTCAATTATTCTAAGTCTCTCTTTTTACTTAATATTATAGGTTAAGCAAAATACTTCATTTCTGGTTTTTGAGTCCAGCGTCAAGTCGTAGACTAGGGTACGAGAATGGGATTAGAAGCTCCTTCTCAACCCCAGCTTAACCATGGACTTCCCCGGACGTAAATCTCTTTGTAGATGATTCTCCTTGAGAAGAGCTGATCTCCCCCTGTTTATGATGAGCCCTATAAATATTAAATGGGAAGGGCTTGCGTTTTTATCTCTCAAGTACTTTTCAACATGGAGAGCGTGTAAAGGCACATCATTAAGAACTCAGAGGAAACATTTCAGAGCATTCCATGCCCACCAGATTAAAACTAAGGCTTTGAAAATCACCCCTCTCTGTAGGATGTGACTAATCTCTCACACGGATGTACTGGGCAAAGCCTGAACAGGAGGGATTACTGTCTGTTGGTGTGTCTGATACAAAATTGCATTGAACGTTTTTTAAGATTTGGCAGGATAGGGGCAGTGCATTAATAATTCCCTTTGAACGAGGAATTCTCTCTCTCCTTATGAGCTGGCAATCGTTTCTCCTCTTTTTGCCCCATTTTTTGGCTCAATACCACGAGCATTCTTTTTTTTCTTTCTGGATTGTATTAGGTTACAACAGAGAGGCAGTGCAGACCCGGAGTAGTCATCAGTGACGTCTGGGGTGCTCTGGCTGCCCTTCCTCGTTGTACAAATGAGATCAGTTGTGTTTTTTCCTTCCAGCTCTTGGGAAGCCACTTTTCTCTCTCAGCCTTTTGCTGGCAGTGAGCGTAGCTCTAAAACTCGTGTGTCAGCTTCCTGGGTTCTTTGGTGTTCTGCGTCTTCTCAAAGGCTGCCATTTTTGACTGGCTTCTGGTTTGACATGCGTCCCCAGTTCCTGTACTCCAACCCTGTCAGCTGACTACCCCCAAGGCCCGCTTTCTGGGTGTGCGACCGGTGCAGTCACATCGGGCCCTTCTCAGAAGGGCCTCATTCTTGGGTTTGCTGTTCTGCATTCACCAACTTGAAAGTCTTAGTAATTTTCTCTTTGAATTTGTGCCTTGAAGTGAAGTAGCTGGGACAGTAGAGGACGTGCATGTACACAGAGCGTTGGCTCCCATGTTCCGGCCCCTCGCTGCCTCTGAATCTTCCTGGGTTGGGTTCCCAGCTTTCCGCCACCCTTTCTTTGGTTCTTCTAACCTGGTGCTCCTGCCTCTCTGTGCCCTCCAAGTTGGTGGTAGGAGAGACCCACTGTACGCAGGGCTAGGATGTGGATACGAGGAGGGTCAGTGTGGACATGGACCCTGCAGCGTTTTGGGTGGAACAAGGTGGTGGCCGTCACTGTCCTGGGCTGGCAATGCAGTGTGGTGACTCATGGAGGGGAAGGGCCTCTCACCTACCCTGATCCCGGTGCAAAGTAATGGTCCCTCGGGAGTTACCTGTCTGCAGCAGCCTTGGGGAGAGGAGGCTGACTTCCTGAATTATTCACTGCTCCCACAAAATCATGTAGTCGTCCTGGGCCACCGGGCATCCATTCCTGTCTTTTTCCTTAAAAGAACTACGCTTTCCTGAGCCTGTGCCACAGTGTGCATCCGGAGAGGCTGAATCTGATCACGGCTGCAAGAGTGAGTGTGATTTGCCCAATTTAACCCCATTCCTCTTGCCAAGATTACGGGTCCAAGAATAATGTGTGATGCAATTATGGCCACAGGGATTTGAGAGGATGTCTTTTGAGAAATTGTAGGGTGTTTTTTTCTGTTTTTGTTTGTTTGTTTGGCCACTAAAAGGGGAGACCACTCTCTTCTCTTCCCTTGGATGTTGTTGGGTTCAAATATTATGCCCTGGGCTGTTGTAGCCACAGTGACAGTAGCCAGTGGATGAAGCCATACGTGGGGAGGGCAGAACTGAGAGATGAAAGGAACCTGGCTTCTTGAGTATGCGGAATCACTGAACTTGCCTGACCTCTGGAGTACTCGTTATACAGATATACAATGACTGTCTCCTCGGCATTGCATTGGACCACATATTTGTTTATTAAATACATTTTTTTTCTTTCTAAGCTAGCTAAAGAAAATATTCTTGAGTAGAGTTAGTTCTTAAAGTGATAAACAGAAAAAAAATGCATAGATAATAAAATCAAAGAATGATAGCATGTCAGAGCTGGAAAGGACCTTGTACCATGGTCCTCATTTATTCCAGGCAATCTTTGGGGCACACGCCCCATCAAGGTCACCCCTGTCAAGATCATTGGGGCAAGAAGAACGAGGACTTGAACACCCCTCTCCAGTCCCAGGCCGATGTTGTTCCCAACCCACTACGCCACATCCCTTAGAACTAAAATGATCTTAACCTGTAATACCTTTCCTTCATTTTTTCCTTGAGTCCTATTTTCAGTCATCCAGTACTATTTTTCCTATTGTCAGGTGAGTTCTCAATTAGTTTTTTTTTAATATGAATAATTGGCAGTCTCACCAGAAAATACACCTGGAAAAGATAAAAATACATACTCCTCAAGAAAATCTATCATTCGGGTTGCTTATATCTCTTCCTCTCTTGTTTATATAAGCTGATATAAATACAAACCACAATGTTTGATGTTTCTGACATCTCTACCACATAAAAACAAGCTCTAAGAGGAAAGAACACACTAATTCATAAGTCTATACATATAAACTCTTTTGTTGGATTCTGTGTATATGTGGAGGGGGCTGGTTGAAAGTGACCAGGTAATGCTCACATTTATGGAACATACGTGTCTGCTATATTTACTTTCTAAAAACATCTTTATATGTCTTTCTCTCCCTATGAAGCATGATGTCATTGAAGGCAAAAATAATACTTTATTCATCTTTGCAACTCTGGCGCCCAAGAGATCTTTAATACCTAGAAAGTACCCAGTAAGGATTTGTTGGCTAAATGGATGAATTCGTGGATAATGTAAATGAGCAAATGAAATAGCAAATGAATAAACACCTATTGCATTTACTATTCATATGTTACGATTTAACATTTTGTCTCATAATGACATTTTCCATAGCTAAGTTGTAAGTCTCTAACAAATTACAAGCTCTTTGAGGGATGAGGAAGGTTTATACTGCTCCTTTCTCATTCACTTAGAACAACTTCAGGTAACAGTGTCCAGTTAAGACAAGAAGTGAAGAGAACATTTAAGGAGAGTTGGAGGATATTGGAGAGTCTGCCAGTGAAGAAGTATGAATTCCAGAAGGCACACTGGGAAGACCTGGGAGGACAGGTGGTCAGACAGTTGAGTCAATTTCATGGATGTTCAGCACCGAGATGAACGCCATGGTAATAGAGTGGTAATAGCCAAGGTAATAGACATGGTGAGTTTGGGTTTCTGGAGGTGCCCTAGGACAACAGGCATGTGACACAAGATGGCTTCGTTCTGAGCAGAGTTTCTAGCAAGGGTGCCTGTCATTGTACTGCTGGAAGGTTTTGAGGAGTGTGGGCAAATGATTCAGAATTTTTATTCATAACTGTAATCCTGTGTTTAATGCAAATTGATCTCCGCTTTGTTGTGAAGTTCAGGGGTGCGGTAGAAAGATTGTTATTGCAGGAGGATTCAGAAATCTGGATTCCAATTCCAGTTGTACGAACTAGCTGGATGCACTTCTGTCACATCACTTAACTTCTCTGGGCCTCAATTTCCTCACCCGTAAAATGAGCAACTTGGACGATCTCAGAGAGGAACCAAACTGGAAAATCGGTTGCCTCAGATTCTAAAGTAAATGGCTCTCTGAACTATTTGTTTTTTTTCTAAAAAGCATATACTCATTATGAGTGCAGATTAAGCAGTTAGACAAAGCTGGATTTTTATCCAAGTCCACAATGCGGGTTATGAGACCTAACTCTCTAAATTGTACAAATGCGGCTCTAATTTTCTCATCTGGAAAGTAAGATATAGTGACAGTCTCAATAGTTAATGTGAACATTAAATGGCACAATGCCTGACAAATAGTAAACACTTAAGATTTTTTAGTTGTTTATTATAAAATGTGAGAAAAGTTTTTTGATTCTATTCATTTAAGCATTGCAAGTATATGACACTTTCCATATGCTTTAATGTTTTAATTTCAGTATAATGCTGATTCGGTAAATGGCCTCTGTTGCTTATGATCTTTTCAGAAAAAGAGCAGAATCACATCTAAATCAGATGAAAAAGAATTTTCAGAGATATGTGAACCTAATGACTGAGGCTGTTTTTTTTTTTCTGTTTGATCTTTACTTTGTCCAATTAATCCTCATAATTGGAAATGTGAAAAAAAAATTAGTTGCCCTAAAACACTGATTTTTCCCCTTTTTCCTTTATTTTGGAGATAAATTTCAACATGCCACTTTCTGGAATTATCCACCAGTCAAAATACAGTACATCTCTCACAATGTATACCTAGGGTAGTACGCCAGAATGAATTCTTCCAACATTTCCTTTGGTTTGGACTTTGGCTCTCCATAGGGAAATAATACTTATTAAAGAAATAAACCTGGTAGGGAAGATTGAAAGATAAAACACTTTCATATTAAAATAGGAGGGTATACTATTCATCATTTTCCAAATCCATGAAATAGGATTCATGGTATTTTTCCTCCCTCTCACTATTTACCCATCAACTCATATATTGGGGGTGGTGAAGTTTAACAAGCTTGACAAGTTTTGAGAGAGAAAAATCAAAATCAAAATCAAAATCAAACATATCATACAGTGACTACCCAGGCTCACATACCTTTGAAAAAATAAGAATCAAGCCATTCTCTCTCTGTATAGATGATGGAAAAATAGACAGATGACAGACAAGATATAGAGAGAAATAGATATGATATATATGTCTCATCTATTTTATATATCATATGTAGCATATATGTCATTTTTTTTTTTACTTTTCTCACTAGTATTTTGATGTTTTAACCAAGGAATAAGAATAAAGTTGAATTTAGAAATTAATAACTTGATTTGCTGTTAATTTTGTTAAAAGGCCAATGCCCATTCCATATCTCCTTGATTATCTGTTCATGCATAACCCACCCACATTTATCTAGAAAGCCTTGTCTGCCCTGTTGTAGCCTGTCCTTTAATGCTGAAGTCTGTCTCACAGACTGTGCTCACTTCAGGACCAGAAGGAACATATACCCGTTGCTACCCCCATTCTAAATGAGTGGCTCTACACTCACCACTCATGTTCTAAAAAGAGGTGCTAGGGAGATTCACATGTGTATAGAAATATGATATGTTATTAGATTGGGGCATGGCCAAGCTGAACATTTATGTCTTGGGCCATGCTGAGCTGTGAACATAATTCAGAGAAAAAGTTGCTTATTCATTTATTCGTTCAATAGACATGCCTTTGGTTCTTCCTGTGGCTGTCACACAAGGAACATGGCTATGGGCTATGTGACGTGATCCTTGACCTTTCTTGGTATGTGTGAACTTGTGAGGGTGTGATTTAATTTTGGAAGATGGGTTGTGTATGTGTGCATGTGAGAGAGAGAGAGAGGGAGAGGGAATTGGATTGGGAATTAGGAGAATTAGACTACTAGCCCCAGCTATGTTACTAAATAGTTATTTAAGCTGGGGAAATTCATACTTCCTTTCTCATTGGTTTCCTAACCTGTAGAATGAAGGGGTTAAACGAGATAAAGGCCCTTTAGGCTTTCCAAAATTCTGTGAGTGTCTGATTATTGCTATTTCTTGGGTAGCCCTGTGAGTATACTACCCGTGTAGGTATTGTGTGTCTGCCTTCTCTTGTCTTTCAGGGGTAGTGAGCTCTTCCAGATACATAAAAAGAGTTGTGCAGGAAGATGGGGTCTGGGAAACAAGAGGCACCAAAAGCGGTTCCAGGAGCACCAGCCTCTTGAGCCTCCCCTCAGAAGTCACATTGAAGCCAAATAAAGGAGAAACATGGTAGTTCTGCTTTGTTTAGGAAAAACAGAAACAGAAACAAAAACCGAAAAACACCGGCATTGTCGATATGCTGTGAAATATTAACGAACGTAATTTTGGAAATAAGATTTTTAAGTGGTGGTGTACCCATCAGAGTTTTCCAATATCTAGCCAACAGCTAAATCATTTGAGATAAAAGTCAAAGAGAGAGAAGGAAACCAGAGAGGCTAACAAACAGTATTAGGATAACATGACTTCATTACGTAAGTCAATACTTTGATTTGATTTGATTTGTTTCTTTTCAAAACTCATTCTCTTTGTAGGTGCATGTGTATGCCTTAGTTTTTAAAAAGCTTCTTTAAAAATTAAAATAGTGACATAGGGCTACGTAAGCATTTAGGGATGGGTGTGGTCAAGGTCATAATTCCAGGCTTGCTGTACATTTCAAGGTCATCGGTGCTCCTGAAGATGCATGCAGGCAAGCGTGAGTACTAGAAGATGAGAGTAACAGACAGGTAGTAGGAAGCAGCAGAAAATCTCCAGTTTTGCAGGATAGGCAGCCGATTTTCTTTAAAAACAAAAACAAAAACAAATACGAATGCACCATGAATGCTTTCCAAGCCCGTGGATATGCTCTGTTGTTTATCTAGATTGATGCTTAATGTTTAAATGGATCTTTTAAGTGCACGTTCTGATTTAGTCGGTGTTGGGTGGGACCCAAGATTTTGCATTTCCAACCCTGGGAGGGCAAAACTGGTCTATGAGACACACTGGTAAAGATCCTGCAGGTTCTGTGGTTAGGTGGGATTGCTTTCAGACACCCTCTTAATGCTCTCTAGGAGAATTTGGTTTTCATTACATTTTTCTCATTTCTTCCAGGACCTCGTAAACTTTACAGAAAGGAATTTCCAATATCTAACCTGAAGTTTTCATACTTCAGTCACATCGCTTCCCATGTCTTTTTCAGTGAAGCCAGGCTGGTTCTGTGTGTTGTTTTAGTTTAGATTGAGGATTGTTACGTTACTACCTTGCCCCCTGCTTTGCCTGGTTTATATACCTCAAGTTCATCCTTCCTTCCTTCCTTCCTCCCTCCCCCTCTTTCTTTCTCTCTCTTGCTCTCTTTTTCTCTCTTGCTCTCTTTCTCTATCTCTCCCTCCCTCTCTCTCCCTTTCTTCCTCTTTTCTTCCTTCCTTCCTTCCTTCCTTCCTTCCTTCCTTCCTCCCTCCCTTCCTTCCTTCCTTCCTTCCTTCCTTCCTTCCTTCCCTTCTTCCCTTCCAACATATTTCCAAATTGATTTGGAGATATTTCTTGAATATTTTTGTTTCAGATTTCCCAAATTGGTTGTTTTTCCCTCTTTATCTCTTGACTGTCTTGGATACAGGACAATCTACCACTGCAGAGATTCCCTAGTGGACAGTAACACACTTATGCATCCCCAAGCAGCTGCCATACAGAGACAGAAGAATAGGAAGATAAGGAGTTTCATTTATTTATTGAGGGCACGGGGAAAATGCCAAATGGGAATGCACCGGGGTAGCATTCTCCAGATGTTGAGAAGTCTGGCTTGGTTTGGGGCCTCTGGTAACTGTTTTCTCTTCTAATGTAGTCATAGCACCTGAAGGGAATCTTGGGTCCCAAGCATGAAAGATGCAGAGAAATGGTGAATTGAAAGGCCCCTATGGGTGCAAGTCTGAGCTGACTGGCTGTGACCGTGACGGTGACATTCATTTCCTGCTTTCTGCCAGCACTGAAATCATGGCTAGACAGAGGAGCAGAAGTTAATTGCCCCAGGGAAAAGGTCCCTGCGTTAATTATCACATTAAAGTTCCCATTGCATTAAAGCTTCGAGCTCAGGTTTCTCCTAGCAGCTGGGCTCAGAGGAGCCATGGAATCGCGTGTGTGTACGTAATGTTTCTTCTCCAGAGAAATTTTCTACCTCCATTGAGACTTGAATGGAAAAGCGACTAGCTTGAAGTCTAGTTTGGAAACCTCAGCAGGTCCAGGAAGCCTGGAGAGAGAGGAAACTGGATTTTGTCAGAGGAGGGGAGTGTTGAGCGAGGTGTACCAAGAACCACCAGCCTCTAGGACACAGAGATTCAGGGAGCCTCCTTGATAAAGATGGTCCTGAGTTATGTAATCCACACATCACAACGGCACCGACGGCGACACCACCCAGTTTAACAAAGAAACTGCAGAATTGGTGGGCTGGTGGGTAAAGGGCTTGAGAGCCAGAAGCTGCTGATTAAAAATAACTTGGGAGGGGTAGAGAATGGTGATCTTTTCATGAGCACATAGCATCCCTGGGCCATTCCCAACTTCCCTGTGATCTATATCCTTCCTTCTTGACTTCGGTTTTACGTTTACAAGGCAAATATGTAGAGTGAAAAGTTACTTAAAATGCTGCCAGACCAACCTGGGCTCTAATTACGAGCTCAGGTTCATCATTTAATAGCACCATGCGATCTTGGACCAATCACATAATGTCTTCAAGCCTCCGCGTCCTCATCTTTAAAATGGAAACAACATTGCCCATCTTGCAATTTAAAATTTTATTTTTAATTTTTCGTATTAAATGAAACAGCCATAAAGGAATGTTAACGCCATGTACATGGATGGCATGCAGTTTTGGAAACCTAATAAAACTCAACATCCTAACTCATTTCCTTTGCTCCTGATGTGAAGTTCACTATGTCTTGCTGAGGGCTTTTCTGTTTTGTTCTAAGTATGTTTAAGGGTTTCCTACCAAATAAGAAAACCAAGTCCTTAAGGAATGATACTCTGCTGTCTGCTGCTTTCAATTTCCACCAGAGACCTAGAGAGTTTGGTGCAATTCAGTTTACGTATGTTGAGCTTTTGCTCATACTCGACATCCTACTGGGCACTGTGAAGGGATCAAAAAGGAATAGGACATAGGAACTGTCACAAGGAAATACAGTATTTATTAGAGAACTAGCTAATTGTATTAAAAGAAGACTGTGATAAACACCCTAGAAAAATGAGATTCGTATCCATGGGAGTAATGAGGAAGGAAAAAAAAAAACACAAACAATTCCTTCTCATGAGATAGGGGAACACTTTTGGAAGAGGGGAGATTTATGGTAGACCTTAAAGGAAAGAAATGTGTCAGCCTGTTTCAACCTTCTCTCCTTCTGTAAGAGGTCAAAGGCAATAGCTCTTTGAATCGTAATTGGATTTCTGATAGTCAAAGGTGAAGCCTGTCTACAGGATTGGGTCCTGGTTGCTATATCATCACGGTATGGAAAAAGTGTTGGACAATTAGTCTATATCCTTGTTTGCAAGGAAGGCGTTCAATCTTTCAGCACAAGTAGTTGTTACTTGACTTTACACTTCCTGGTAACTTCTCACACTCTGGTGTAATTTAAGACCAATCTCCACTCATTCAGTGGAAGTTTACTCTCTGCTAAGCCCTTCATACTCCAGAAGAAACTCAGATTTTATTATTTTTCCATGTAGTTAATTACAATTCTCTTTCACCTAACTTTAAAAAAAAAAAAATATATATATATATATATATATATATATATATATACTGTTCTGTTTTCTATTCGTTATTCATCTTCCTGTGTCTTCCCTGAACTCTCTTGGCTCATCCAAATCTCCTATAAATTGAAGCATACAGAAGTGGACTTGGGCACTGGGGACCCCACAGCCAGGATTTAGAACAGAGAAACTGACGTCCCTCAGTTCTATCGTGCTCAAGACCTACCCGTTGTTCCATTCGAACACAGCAAGGTACAAACTACCTTAACAGAATATGGCTCCATGGACTCACAATCAGTTTGCCTAAATTCCAGGTTGTTTCACTGAGAAAACTAAGGTATTGGGGGTTGACATTTGAGGTGAACAACAACAACGACAACAGCAGCAACAACTGGTTTTTCAAATGTTTCCCAAGGTCCCAAGATTGTGTCTGAATGAACCTGCTAGCCTTCTGTCTCTCGCTTGTCCCCTCATTGGACAATGTGGCACTGGGCTGTCTACATCAGAGCCAGCTGAGAAGCAAATCATACACTCCTTGCATTCTGCAGGATTTCTCCACCCCCCCCCCCCCCCGGGTTAAATGTGTTTAACCTTTGGAATAAAGCAGTGTGATATTCAAACATCTCCTAATGAGGCTCTCAGACTTAGGGCTTTGTGATTTTACTCACCTGAGTGGTTTCCCTTAAGCCTACAGAAAAGACAGTTGCGAGGTTTAATACCATCTCTCTTTTGTTAGGAAGCCAGAAACCAAGATTGTCAGTCAGTTAAGACACAGTGATTGTGTTCACGCTTTAGCCACATGAAGGTATAGACATGTTACCACTCGGGCTCAGCTAGGCTGTAGTCTAGGTTAACATCACTGACAGTCTCAACTTCACAGTCTTTAAGAAATATTTCTAGAATGTGCAGAGGGAAGAGGGAGGTTCTTATCTCTGTTCATAAGGTAATATTCATCATATTTATTATGCCTGTTACAGGAGTGGGGAAATCAACCACCAGAAATCAATCTTTCCCAAATAACTCCCTAGGAACATGGCTGTCTTCTGGGGTAAAGGCTAAGGGGGAAATATCCCGGGTCTGTGTAAAATGGCCTGGCTGGGAATCAAGAGACCTGCCACCAATTAGCTAAATAAAGTCTAGTTGGGTGATGTCATCCATTTGGGTCATCATTTTCTTTCTACGAGGAGGGATATCAGTATCTCTCCTCCCTAACAATGAAGGATAGTGTGAACATTATACTGATGCAAAAGATGAGGAAACTCTTTGAATATAGAAGTCCTAGGAGAAAATGATGTGTTTTCGTATTTTCTGTTGCCCTGATGGAGTGAATCAAACACATCTCTTCATCACCTCCACACCCACATAAGGGTGTTTCAGGTTTGTAGATACCAGGGGACTCATAGTCTGGAACCAGAATAATGCTTAGAAAATCATGGGGCTGAGGTTCCTGGGCTTAGGAGCATCCAAGGACAGAATAAGGGCTCCTGTGAGCTATCCACTTTTCAAGGGATGTTGTTAGGATTGGAGAACAGAAGAGGAAACAGTCACATCATATCCTTCAGCCAAAGGAGACTTGCGGAAGAGAAAGTCTGTAGAATAAACCATATGAATCGTGAAATGACCAAAGGGGTTCTGTTTGGGGGGACTGAGGCAAGTATACCTGCAAAAAAGGTGATGGAGGTGATAAACTTGCAGTTCAGTGTTGTTAGTATGAGTTGTAAAAATCTCCTTACTCCCAACTTGACAAAGAGTCGAGCACTATCCTTGGTCTCCAGCATGACCCATATTTGGAGCATAACCAATGTTCTTAGGGGTTGTGAATTCATGGGCCTGATTTCATAAATCCTTGCAGAGTTCAGTTTGACAATGGGGCTTGTTAAATCCTACCGAGGAGCGTTCAACCCATGCGCAGCCAAATAAGTGCTCACTGGTGTCTCAGAGGCAGGACTCTGTGACTTTTATCCTGATTTCCATCTGATTGCAATCCCCAAGCTAAAGGGTCATGGTTGAACACTGATCTTTTCATACTACAGAATTCAGAAAAGTAGGGACTGGGTTTAGAATAGAATAGGGAAGAGAGCCCAGGCTTTGGAGTCAGGCAAATGTAGGATCAAACTACAGTGTTCCCAGTTACATAGTAAACTACTCATTCTCCCTGGGCATCAATGTCTCCGTCTATTGGCAATAATCATGGCTTCCTCCTATGGTTTTTCTGAGGCTTAAAGGCACCCTGACATACATTCCAGTACAAGTTGGAGGTCTGAGTGATAATTCACTTATCCCTCATGCAATCTTTATGACTGTTTGGCACAGAGCAGGCACCTTGCTAGTGGGAACGGTGGGTATAGCCACATCTGTACAGGTTAAAGAAAGACCATAATGTGTGCTTAATAAAATGATAATTTGGAATATTCCTAAAGGAACAGAAACCTGAATTTTCTACACATGGGCAGCCAACTTTTGGGAATCCACAACTTTGTTTTTTGTGTTTATTTTTGTTCCTTTTTTGCTTCCTTGCTTATTTTTCTAGCTGCTAAAATAAAGACAATATTGACATTATTATTTGGAAAACTTTGTTCACCATAGCAAATATCTCCGAAGCATGTCCATAGCCCTAGATCTTTCAGGAAATTCTATATTTAATCAGCCCCAGACTATTTTTAGATGAAGTACAGTATAAACAGTTAAGGCAACTGCTTAATCTGGGAATTGTAGTACATCTTTCTGGCACAATCCTCCCATTTTTCAAATTAACAAATGAAGGGTACGTGGGTGGCTTGGTTGGTTAAGCATCTGACTCTTGATTTTCTATCAGGTCATGATCTCATGGTTCTTGAGTTCCAGCCCCGTGTTGGGCTCTTTGTTGATAGTGTGGAGCCCTGACAGTGCTCAGCCAGGGATATTCTCCTCTCTCTCTCTGCCCCTCCCCCACTCATGCTCTCTCTCTAAATACGTTTTAGAAAATGAGGATAATGAACTGGATCTTCAGTCCCCATGGGTATTGACATAGGGGTGGGAGGGAGGATTACAATATGGATTACCATAAGTGACTACGCCCCCAAGACACATCTTTTCTGGCAACTCCTTCTCATTCCCAGCTCTAGAATTTTGTTCTCGCCTCTTGCTACCCGACGATTTGTCCTCCACCCTGCCACCAGTCACCTGCACTCACTTCTTCATTCTTTGTGGATGAACAAACCCTGTAGGCTTAGATGCAGTGCCTACTCATAAAGGTTGGGGTCCCTCTACTAAGCAAATTCAAAGGTCTCTGTCAACTTTCAGATGACGAACTAGTATAAATATCAAGAGCCAGCGCAGGTGACTCTCACACAAGTTAATGATGTAGTTTGGGGAGTAGAAAGAAGTGTTCTGGTCTGGGTCAGACTTAGACTTAAATTCTTTCTTCCAGTTAATGGTTGTGTGGCTTTGGGCAAGTCACTTCAGTCTCTGACACTCCATTTCTTATTTCATTTTTAATGTGGAGATCAAAACAGCAACAGCTGTTGTTTTGTACACAAATATATTTGTAACTTGCCCCTCAGAGCAGGCCTTTGATATGTTTTGGTTCACTTATCTCTTATCTAATGCAACGAATCATTTTTTACCATGTGAGTGTGTGTTGCTGCCAGTTGGAGTGGAAAGTCATCATGGTAGAAATTCTGTTGAAGAAGGTAGGTTTGCGATGATGGTAGAGTCTAAGAAATCCCAAGAGATTCCAGGAGGGAGGTGAGGGGAGTAATAATGGGTTGAAAGACTGACTGACACTTCCCATCGACAGTTAAAGAAAGAATGGTGTACATATGAAATTCAGTGCTATACAGGTTTCAGGGACTAGAACCTTTGTCACCTTCCAGACTTAAAGTCCTAAGAGAGTCTGAGGCACAGTTTTGTAAGAGACACAGATAGGAAGCGAGACCTTATAAGATGTCCATTCTAGCTTTATGGAGACCTCCTGGGATGATACACAGTTTCAAATCTTCTTGGATTTCCCATGACACATTCTCTAATGGGGTGGTGGGTTGAGAGGGGATGAAGGAAGGATAAATGGAGATTATACTTGATGGGGTTTCAGCAAAAGCTCACCTTACTGCAGGTCCTAGTATCAAAGCAAGTCCTCTGATGTTCCCAGGTTGTCCGTGCATAGCTCTGAGGGATCAGCAAGTTCCCCACGGTACCCTGAGAATTTGGAAAATTTGCGCAGCTTCCAAGAAAAAGTCTTAGCAGTAAGAGGAGTGCCCCCTAGAGATAGCCATAACTGGGTTCAAATCCAGTTCTGTTCCTTGCCAGCTGTGTGACCTTATACAAATTTATTCAACTTCTTGTGGACTCTTTTTCTCACCATAAAATGGAGGCAATGATAATGCATTGGGTTTTCGAGACAACGAAGACGATAATAACCTTAACTGAACTCTAGTGCCTGACACTCAATACACTGTTGTGATTATTCTTAATTTGTTATTAGAATTCTCTTTAGTCAGGATCTGTTAAGGAACCAGCCCATTTTAGAGATTAAATCTATAAAGAGAATCAGAAACTGAGAAGTATAATGGGGCAGGAGAAATTAAGACATAGGAAACTTGAGTGGGGTCAGCTAGTCTACTGGTATTGTTGGTGAAAGGTCTTAATGCTAAAAAGGGGTTAAATCCTGATATATTTGATGAGAAGTGGCACAACAAGGTTTGGAAGGATGAAGAGAAGAGATGTCTTTAAAAACCACAAGCAAATAAAGAGCCTTTAACATTTCCTACCTTCCTAGTCTTGGTGGAATTTGGAGAATTAATGAACTAATATCTACAAAGTACTTAGAGACTATCAAATGAAAGAAATATAGAAATCCCAAGTAGTGTTGTAATTTTATTAAACATTTATTGAACATGGTACAGAATATATAGGTAACTATACTTTCTACCCAGAGGGTTTAGAATATAATTGCAATGTTTTTATTAATCATCTTGAGGGCAGAGGGAGTTCTAGCTAAACAGGAAGTTTGAAATATCTCTGAAGAATCCAGATGGATATCGCATCTGGTCACCATAATTTTCTCCCTGAATTTCTAGAACACAATTGTAATGTTGTCATTATACAACACTAATATTGATACCGATACTTGTGATAACAATAAAAGCCAAACAAATAATATGCCAGACACTCTGCTGTGTCTAGGTACTTCATATAGATTGTCTGTAAACTTGATAATGAATCTTGAGAGACAGGATTAATATCCCCATCATATAGGTGAATAAGTTGAGGGTAAGGAAGTTAATCAATATTTCATGGCTTGGAAGAGATGTATTTGACCCTATAAGCCTGCAAAGACTTGCTCCTGGATTGTGTTTTTTCCCATCATCATTAAAGACAGTTGGATATTCTGGGGGTGACTGAGTGGCTCAGTCGGTTAAGTGTCCGACTTCGGCTCAGGTCATGATCTCGCAGCTTGTGAGTTCGAGCCTCGTGTCAGGCTCTGTGCGGACAGCTCATGGCATAGAGCCTGCATCAGATTCTGTCCCTCTCTTTCTGCCCCTCCCCTGTTCATGCTCTCTCTCTCTCCCTCTCTCAAAAATAAATAAACATTAAAAAATTAAAAAGAGAGTTGGATATTCTGGGAGTATAAGAACAGTATGACTCCAGTTGTGTTCGTGGAATGCCCTGAAATTCTTTACAAACATGCCTATCTAAGGTGTTTACGCAATTTTCTGGAGAGTAGGTCTAGAAACTTCATCAGGTTCTTGAAGGAATTTATAATCCAAATAAGAGTAAGAACCACTGTGCCAATCTTGGGCCAACTCTGTATAGTGGACTGTGTCTACTAACATGCTTAGCATGAGCCTAATCCTTAACTACTTACCTCAGATATCACAGCACTCAATGATGAGTGTGTGTGTGTGTGTGTGTGTGTGTGTGTGTGTGTGTATGTGGCAGGTTCAGGGTCTATTTTCCACTTTCCTTCAGTTGACTTCTATGCTTCCTGTTTTTCAGTCTTCTCTTATGAGCCAGAGGTATTGGAGAAAGGTCTGTACTCAGCCTAGACCCAGGCCCATCTTAAATCCTAGCTCTTCAGTTATATGTTCCCGGACTCTCACAGAGGAGCTAACTATATCCTTATTTGTGTACAGCTCAGTATAAACCCTTATCAAGACATTGTGCTGCATAGTAGTTGTTTGTTTATGCATTCATTCCCTTCCTCAGACTTTGCATTTCCCTTGAGCGAGAAGTATATAATATTCATCTTTTTTATTTATTCTAGGCAGATGCACAGCATAGTGCCTAGAATACAGTCAGTACCCAGTGAAAGTTCAAGAAATAGACGATTGGTAGATCGATAGATGGATGGACTGACAAGAGAATACACCTGTTATAGTCTTGCAAGCTAAGATATCGAAGGGCATATATTAGTAGGTAAGAACTCACTAATTTTAGGCTAGCTTATACTCACACTTATGTTAGTAAAATTGGTGATAAGTACAGGAAGGGGATCACATGTGGATTCATGCTTCCCTTACACTGATGGGTATAGAAGGACAATTTGGTATAATAGAATTTTGCAAGGGGTACAACTTTTCCATTTAGGAGAATAAAGTTAGGTGATTGGAAAGCCATAGCATGCTGTCGAGCTTATATCAGTTTTCCAACCCTTTGCAAAAGGCACACTGTAGCTGACTTTTCAGCTCCGGCTTTATGCAATTTGGCCTAATAGACAGCGAAAGCTTTTCATGCTCACAAAAACCTAATATTAGCATCGCAGTAATGTATTCAAGTTGCCACCTACCCATACGGGCTGCATATCCTTGGAGGAGCCTAATAGGACAGGAGAATTCCTGCTATTTTAGAGTACCTTTGACAGTGAAGAGAATAATAATTTTAAACAATCTATCAGGCTTACATTTAGTGAAAATTCCTGGCTTGTTAGCCCGGCTAATCTTTGAGTTATCTGTGTTTGAACAGAAAATGCTGTTATCTCTTATCCCATCTATTCCTGTGGTGAGCAATGGGTCTGTACTCACTGCTGGAGCCCATCCTGATAATATCATCCTCATCACCATGGGAACGCTGTCCTTTTGCAAAGATGAGAGTTAAGTCCACCCTAAAAACGTCTAAGCGCTCTCTTGAAGTATAATCAGAATTCTCCAGTGAGATTTAGGTATAATCTCTGAGGGGTGACACGGAAGAATAAATATTTCTGCGTTTTACTGTAAGTCTTCCTGAATTCCAAGACTTAAAACAGAAACTCCTGTCTTCAAATAAAGAGATAAAAGAAATATCCTTTTACAGAGGTCGTTGGATATTCACCCAGTAAGATAATCTCTGATTTTGTACTTTCTAGGCTACACTAGAATATCCTTCCAACCCTCACATAAGCCTTGTTCCCTGGCATCTCAGGAGAATAAAACCCTAGGCCGAAGAAAAGTTGCCTGGGTTTTTTTTGGTATAACTCCCTTGATCCTTTGGGCTTAAAAAAAAAAAAAAAAAAAAAAAAAAAGAGCTGTACGTTTGCTACTCTTTGGTAAAGCATACTGACTTCACGGATATGTGGCTCATTTTCTTCCCGCATTTGTTCAGTGGGGATTATAGTAGGGAAGTTCTGAGATTTTCACCTAGTGGGGGGGAAAAAAAAGATTTGTGGCATGTGAGATAATACTTCAGCTCCTAAAGGGACAAGTTATACATTCCTTGAATCCAGTGGCCTCTAAAGCAGCCCTGTCTGTGTCGACATTGAGACTACAAAGATAATTACTTTTTTTTTAAGCATTAGTCTATCACTAAAGTTACACATTTGGGGAAGACTATTTGTCCTGTTTGTCTTTGTCATGTCAGAAGCTGTGGCTGAGCCCATGGGAACCTGTCCGTATTGACATCACCGTACTTTGTGTGTTTTTTTTGTTTTGTTTTGTTTTGTTTTGTTTTGTTTTTTTGTATCCCAAGAAGTGTCCTGGCCAGCGGTTCCAATAGCCAATGGAACCCTAATAGAGTAGGCAGAGTCCTTGGATGAGTAGTGCCAGTGGCTTTTGTGGAAGCCAAAGAAGGAAAGACAAAGGGACTAGACCCACACCTTCTAGGTTATGAGATTCTGACTCTGAGTCAAATATCAGGGGAAACTGACAGTTTAAGGAAACACAGGCACTCTTAAAGGGCAACACATCATTCCCCTCTTATGTCGGAAAACAATGTCCCTGAGACTCAGGCTCAGAAAAGTGCAATAATTTACTTAGAATCATAGAACCGATAGGCTTGAGAACTGGATTGAACTCCGTACCCCAAGATCCAGGCTGCCAAATTTCTGTCATTTTTAGTAAAAAGACTGTTTTAGAGTTGGGCTTGAATTTTATCCAGACATCCTTCAAATCCGTGAGTTGCTTACTACATTTACTTAACACCCTCCCCAGCCTCACTATATGCTGCTGTTCTCTTATCTTCACAAAGGCCATGGCAACGTCCGTGAAGAAGAAATTCATCTTTTCTTTGCCAACATTAGTAAGAGACAGTAAAGAGCAGTAAAGGTACACCCAGCAAACTCAACCCTTAGAAAACCCAAACTTAACTTCAACAGGGAATCCAGTTCAATTTCTAAAAGCAACTCATTTGGGGAAGGTTTTGAAATTTTGCACTTACTTGAAGATTATAGGAAATTGAATTAAGAGGCTCTTTGACCCTCTGCTAGCTGGGATATAGATCAGAGCTCAGACTGGCTGCTGCCTTATGTTGGCAAAGTGATTTGGGCAATTCATCCACAACCTGCCTTTTGATCTGTAACATAGAAGTAAGGAGTCATGATTGGTTTAGTCTCATTGATTGGGTGCTCAAGTGCATGTGGGAACTCGAACGCTGGGATACTGCAGATACAGTTGAATACCCAGTCCACAGGGCTGCTAAAAAGGAATCTTTCTAAAATGCAAACCTGCTTATCACTCCCATTCCCCATCCCCCACCTTAACACACTTTAGTGACTTTCTTTTCCCCTCAGAGCAATGCCAAAGTCATTCTTCTGACATTCAGGCTGGCTGCAATGTGGCCGCTTACCATTTCCTATCCTTCCTACACATAGACCAGCCCTTGTCATTTAAATGCAGTCCTTAGGCAAATGCCAGACGCTCCATCTGGAACTCATCCTTCTAACCCTGCCACTTCCAAGGTCAATAATTCCAGGAAGCCTTATCCTTGTTGGCACTAGACTGCGTTAGGGCTTCTCCTGTACTTTCACAGCACTTTATATAAGGTCTCCATCACACTATATTGTGATTAGTGATTTTCTTACGCATATCACCATCTTCCCAGGAGCTTTTTGAGAGTGGGGACTGTCTCCTGTTCAATTATATGTTTCAAGTATCAACCTAGGTATGTAGGAAAACAGTAAATGGATATTCAGTATTTGTGCTTTAAAAGGAGACTAGGAATGCAAGATACAGACCTTGTCACAAAATCATAATTCTTTAATCTCAATCTAAGTAACCTATATGCCGTACAAAAACCACATACGATTATTCCAGGCATATTTTGTGACTCTCGAGATTTGCAACCTGGCGGTTGTGGTTCAGTTCGGGTACAACTGAATTCCCACCCCAACTGCTGAGCTACGGCAAGGATACAGGTGAATAAAAAAGAAGGGCCACTCAGTGTAGATTCTAGAAGGTAGCCTGTAAAACTCAGAAGGTTTCAGCCAGAGAGCTGATGGGTGGGGGCTGATATCCAAGTCCAAGGAAACAGTTCCATGTCAGTATCAGCATGCTAGTGAATAATAGAGGGAACACACTATTGAGAAAAGGCCCCTGTAGAAAATCTCCATATAGAGAGAAACTTAGCAGACCACAGCAACCTTCAGAACCATCCAAGATATTTAAGGCATTTTTTCCCTCCCCAAATAGATTCATTTATTTTCCCCATAAATGAGTTCCTTTTTTAGATTTTTACGAAGTCCTTCAGCATACCTCTATCCTTTCAGTCACCTAAAAATATAAAAGTTGGAGGCTATGCAGTGTCTTGTACTCTTTTATTTCTAATCATTAATGGTAATGAAAATAATAATGGTAATAATAATAGTGGTAGTGGTAAGTAGTATTTATTGCTGCTGTGTCCAAGGCACCATTTAAGTTTCCACTTACTTGGATCTACAAGAACCCATTTGAGAGTGATCATCCTATTTCTACAGATTTATTTAGTTTTAAAGTCTTTATGTAAATCCCAGTGTAGTTAACATACAAGAACCCATTTGAGAGTGATTGTCCAATTTCTACGGATTTATTTAGTTTTAAAGTCTTTATTTAAATTCCAGTTTAGTTAACGTACAGTGTTATCTTAGTTTCAGGTGTGCAATATAGTGATTCAACACTTCATATATCACTCTGTGCTCATCACAACAAGTGCCCTCCTCAATCCCCATCACCTATTTCACTCCTAACATCCACCCACCTCCTCTGGTCACCATCACTTTGTTCTTTATAGTTAAGGGTTTGTCTCTTGGTTTGTCTCTCTCTTTCCTTTTTTCCTCTTTGCTCCTTTGTTTTGGTTCCTAAATTCCACGTATGGGTGAAGTCATACTGCATTTGTGTTTCTGACTGGATAGTCCCATGTTTAAAATTAAAAACAAAACAAAACAAAACAAAACCTGAAGCAATGGAATAATAAATAACCCTCCCAAGGTCACACGTGTCATGAAGAAAGGGGCAGGATTTGTACCCAGCCAGCCAGTGTCATGAGTGCTTCCTCCTCTGGGTGCTACAACACGCCGTTACCAATTCTTAGTGATCCTTGTGCTAAAATGTATCCCATTGCTTTCCACAGGTTGGCATTCCCACATATACTGATTTTGTGACTGCCTTGCTAACCAACTTCCCGGTCAGTCTTTTGCTCTGGTCTCCCTCCATTCTGGCTCATCCCTTATCCCTATGGGATTAGGAAGGCAACGTGGTATTGGTGGAAAGCATGCGGGTCTGTGAATCATGAAAACCTAGACTTAGGCTATAAATCTGATATGTTTACCTATGTCCATTTATTTACCTTTCTTTCTTTTTTTTTTTATTTAACAGTGATAAAATATACTTTTATTTACTTTGTTGAGTCAGTTGTTGCTAAAGTAGCTGTCAGGCAAACAGAAAGGTGCTTTAGAAGTCCAGTTACCTTGGAGTTTATTTAAACTAAGAGAAAAAGGTCATAATGTTTTCATGCAATACATACTCGGTTCTTTAAATAACAAGTGTGACAAATAACAGAAAGAACTATGGAATGCTGCATGGGTGATCCATGCAAAAAAGCAACAGTTTGGATTGTACATAGTTGAAAGAAATGTCTCAGACA
Organism: Acinonyx jubatus; assembly: GCF_027475565.1. Taxonomy (NCBI): domain Eukaryota; kingdom Metazoa; phylum Chordata; class Mammalia; order Carnivora; family Felidae; genus Acinonyx; species Acinonyx jubatus. Next base: position 88,865,966 of record NC_069390.1, on the reverse strand, counting down.
CTTTTTGAAATACTGTAGTAGCCGATACATAGAGGCATGCCTTAGGTGGGCACCGGAATGCAGTTTAGAAAAGAAAAGGGAAGTATCACACTAGAACGATCCCATTTCTTCAAAATCACTGAGCAGGAAAAGCCACATTGAACTTCCATACGGGTTTTACACAACTTCTCTATAGTACCTTGACTTCAATCCAAGAACAAAAGTTAAGAGTCTCCTCCTCTATTTTTGGTCAACAACTGCATGGTAAATTTAGATGAGTTTTCCCCCTGGATTTTACCCAGGAGTGGCTTTAAATTTTTTTTTTATTATTATTTAAAAGAGGGCAGGTTTGGCACTTTTATACTGATGTCACCCATGTTAATATTTCTTGGGATCTCAGGAAGATTCATATTCTTTGCAGCTGATACAGCACGGGCTGGAGCTCCTGCTAAGCCAGCCTCCGACTTCTCCAGTTTATTTGATGCGTCAATTTGTGTAACAATCTCATTCATGTTGGTCTCCAGCACCATTCCCCCCATCACCGTTTCTGCAAGAATATTGTGAACCTTGTCGACATGGAAAATTAAATCCAGTTCGCAGACATTTTCAAAACACTTGTCTAATGTTTCCACAAATACTTGAATTAGATCTAAAATGCCAAGTTCACTTTTCTGAAGAATCCACACAGACGGCAAAATATAATGTTGCATAATGTCTATAAATCAGTTTGTTGTCAGGTCCTCCAATTAACAATCCTCCTTCTAGGAAATTACAAACATTTTCATCTCTCTTAGATACCAAATGGAATCTCTCCCTGATGATTTGTTGTTGTGTATCTTCACTGTAGGGGCTGGTAGAACTTGGAGACGCGCGGCTTCCTGTGGTTGTTGAAGATGAGGGTTGCCCTGATCATGGCTGAGCCGGGCCGACTGGGTGGGTGCTGGGGGCCAAGGTGGGGGCCTTTATTTACCTTTATAATAATTCCAATTATTTACCTCAAGAGTTTTTGTAATAGTCAAATGACATAACGTAGTGAATTGTACCTGACGTACAGCAGGTTGTCTATTGTAATTTCCCCGTGGAAACGAAACAAACTATATGGTAAAACACACACACACACACACACACACACACACACACACACACAAAACCAATAAGCAACTTGTTTCCCACCTCCATTTAGATCCTTCTCTGTGTAAAAGATAAATAAATCCCACTCTCTTCACCACAATACTGTGCTGTGAGTGCAGAGCCTGACATGGGGCTTGATCTCATGAACCATGAGATCATGACCTATGCCAAAATCAAGAGTCTTATATTTAACTGACTGAGCCTTCCAGGCACTCCTCTTTTTTTTCCCAAAATGTTTATTTACTTTGAGAGAGAGAGAAAGAGAGAGAGAGAGAGAGAGAGCAAGTGGGAAAGGGGCAGAGGGAGAGACCGAATCCCAAGCAGGCCCTGTGCTATCAGTGCAGAGCCTATAACTGTAAGATCATGACCCAAACCGAAATCAAGAGTCAGTCGCTTAAGCAATGGATCAACCCAGGTTGCCCACACATTATTTCTGAGATATCCCTTTAAACTTATTCTATTCCATAATTTTACTTACAAAGTTTTCTTTCTTTCTTTCTTTCTTTCTTTCTTTCTTTCTTTCTTTCATTCTTTTTTTGTTTGATGTTTACTTTTGAGAGAGAGAGATAGGGAACGAGGGGGGAGGGGCAGAGAGTGAGGGAGACACAGAATCTGAAGCAGGCTTTAGGCTCTGAGCTGTCAGCATAGAGCCCGACACAGGGCTTGAACTCACCAACTGTGAGATCATGACCTGAGTTGAAGTTGGAGGCTTAACCGACTGAACCCCCCGGGGACCCCGCTTACGAAGTTTTCTTTATGCAGGATACAGTTTAAATTATATTAAAATTTGAGGGTCTCAGGTCATGATCTCACAGATGGCAAGTTCTAGCTTCAAGTTGGGCTCTGTGCTGACAGTGTGGAGCCTGCTTGTGATTCTCTCTTTTCTTCTCCTTCTCCCCCACCCCACATTCTCTCTTTCTCTCTCTCTCTCTCTCTCCCTCTCTCAAAATAAATAAGCATTTAACAAAAGTTGACAGGAAATAACTTTAGTGGGCCACAGGACCATGGACTTCTAGCTACACAGAATGATGGGACAGAATCTAGAGGATCAGTTTATCAGAAAGTATGTGATGATCTTGACACTTCAGTAAATCTTGCTTGGACATCAGCTACCAAATGCACTCGTTTTGGCATTGGGACCAAATATCAGTTGGGTCCCACTGTATCCATTTCTGCAAAAGTCAACGACTCTAGTTTAATTAGAGTGGGCTACACTCAGACTCTGAGGCCTGGGGTCAAGCTTACATTATCTGCTCTGGTAGACGGGACAAGCATTCATGCTGGAAGCCTCAACTCTGGGTTTGCCCTGGAGTTGGAGGCTTAATTCAGCTGAAAGAAACCTCTGGGAATGGATGTTGGAAGATTTCACCTTCATATATTTCTGGTGTGACCAGCAGACTTTTTCCCCCCAAGAAAGTGATCAAAACACAGTCTGGTCTAAACAAAAGCTACATTTTCAGTATTTGGACAGTTACTTGTTAGCTGGTTTCTAGTTGAATTGGTTATCTATCTAGTTACCAGTGCTGTAGGCATGTAGTCACATATTATGTTATTTAAATGTATTTAATTGTTACATGCTCTACCCATCACTAAGGAAATAGACCTTTATGAACACAGTGCATTTGTGTGCATGTTTTTTTTTCATGTTCCCATTAATGTTGCAGCAAGGTATAAAATTAACATTCAAAAATTAATAGGTTTCACATACATAAATAAATAAGTAGTTGGAAAACATAATGAAGGAGAAATCCCCATTTACAATAAGGAAAATATAAAGATAACATGCTTAGGAATAATCAGTAAGACAAAACTCATTAAACCTTATATGCAGAAGACTGTTCCATGTTGCCGAACAACATAAAAGTAGACTTCGGCAAATAGACAAACAGGCAAATCTCTTCTTCTTGGTTAGTATGACTGCATCATCAAGATGTAATTTCTCTAGGGGTGCCTGGGTGTCTCAGTCAGTTAAGCATCTGATTTTGGCTCAGGTCATCTCACAGTTCATGAGTTTGAGCCCCGCATCGGGCTTCGTGCTGATAGCTCAAAGCCTGGAGACTGCTTCAGATTCTGTGTCTCCCTTTCTCTCTGCCTCTCCCCTGCTCATTCTCTCTCTCTCTCTTTCTCTCTCTCTGTCTCTCAAAAATAAACAAACATTTAAAAAAATTTTTAATGTAATTTCTTCCTAGGTAAATGTATGAACAATATGATCTTAATTTAAAAAAAAATTTTTTTGATGTTATTTTTTGAGGGAGAGAGAGAGACGGAGTGTGAGCAGGGGCAGGGGGTGCAGAGAGAGAAAGGGACACACAGAATCGGAAGCAGGCTTCAGGTTCTGAGCTGTCAGCACAGAGCTCAATGCAGTGCTCGAATTCAGACTGTGAGATCATGACTTGAGCCAAAGTCAGACGCTTAACCCACTGAGCCACCCGGGCGTCCTCCCTTAAAAAAATTTTTTTAATGTTTATTTTTGAAGGAGAGAGTGATCTTAATTTTAAGAAGAGGTTTTGTGGAGCTAGTCAGATCAATACTAAAGTCTATGAAAAAAAAATACATGAGAAAAAAAACCTTAGAAAAGGCAGGAAAAGAAGGGCTTTGGAGGGGAACTAGCCCTAAGACATGAACAGAATATATTATAAAGTCTCTATAATTAAAACATGTGTTACTGGCACATGGATAGATAGGCATAAGACTCGAATGAAATAGAACATCCAGAAATGGACACAATTACATGTAAAACTGTAATGTATTATAAAGATATATCTCGAATCACTAAATGGATATAAATGGACTTTGAGAGAGCTGGAGAGCCATATCAAATGAAAAAATAGAGCCAGTTCTCACACCATTCACAAGAAAAACTTTTAAATGAGTTACATCTCTCAATGTAAAGCAAAGAAATAATACAGTATTAGAAGATAACATGAGTGAATAATCTGTAATTCATAACATAGTTGTAGGGAAAAGCTTTATAGAAATGGTTCAAAATATAAATGCAGTAGATTCATAATTTGACAAAAAAGCAAAAATAATGTATCATGCTTGATAAAAGAAATCAAGTAATCAAAGGCAAATGAGAAGTGAGAATATATTTATAACATACATTATAGATATTGGGCTAATATCTCTAATATGTACAGACCTTTTCAAATTTAAAGAAAATGATTGGGGTACCTGGGTGGCTCAGTCAGTTAAGCATCTGACTTCACCTCACGTCATTCTGTTTGTGAGTTCGAGCCCTGCATCAGGCTCTCTGCTGACAGAGCCTACTTCAGATCTTCTGTCCCCTTCTGGGTTTGTCCCTTCCCCTCACTCTCTCTCTCTCAAAAAAGAAAAAAAAAAAAGAAAAGAAAAATAAATAGAAAAATAAATACATAAATAATAAAGTTTAAAGAAATTGTAGAAGTATTGGGCAAAATATATGAACAGAAAACTTACAGTGTGTGTGTATATATATGTACCTATATCTACATATATGCTTTAGCCATATGAAAAATGTTCACCTTCACTCACCATTTAAAATTGTGAATTAAAATAATAACTAAATAATTTTTTAAACTTTGTAATAAAATATTTTTAAATATAAGAAAAATGATTTTTTAAACTTTATACATTAAAACTACCTAGAGATAGCATTTCTCAACAAAAGCTCAAAAACTTGGCAATTTAATTTGATGGCAGGCGTGTGGAGACATAGCACCCTCCTACACTGCTGTTGAGAATGTAAATTTGTTATGTGGAGATCGGTCCATATCTAACCAACCCACAGATGCATTTAACTTTTAAACTAAAAATTTCACTTCTAGGAACTTACCACAAAGCACACATTTAACAATACAAAAATATACATACTGATACTACCCATTGCCATGTTATTTTTCACTGCAAACTAATTGGAAACTACGTATGTGCCCAAACATAGGTAATTGATTGAATAAATTTCAGCTTATACACGCAGTGGCATATCATGCAGCTTTAAAAAAGAATGAGAAAGATCTCAATGAAATGATGGAAAGTTGTATTTAGGATATACCTTAAGTAAAAAAAAAAAAAAAAGAAAAGAGTACTTATGTTTGCAAAGAGAAACATAGCAAACGCAGAAAAGAGTAAAATTGCTTATCCACAAGCAGGGCAGGAAGACGTGGTGGGGGCTGGGGGGTGGGTAGTGGGAGGGAGCCATATAGCGAAAGAAAAAAGAGAACATGTCATTCTTCTGAATATAAATTTTTGGTACAGGTTTTACTTTTGGAAGCACACTAATGTTATCTGCATATTCAAACAAATTAAACCAAGATGAGAGTTTAAAAATAGAAAATCCAAATCTAAATGCCAATATACAAATCAAACTTAGTAAGTTTCAAATAAATAGCATAACCACACTGAAAGGTGGGGGGAAAGAAAGAGCTAAACCAAATAATTTCTTAACATGGAACTTTGTATATGCTTAGTGTAGGGGGAAAAGGAATGTAAACAGATCTTGGATTCTTTTTAATAGATTAGGGTTTTTTTTTTTTTTGGTAGTATGGGTGTAGCAGTTCTGAAAATTATTTGATGTGTTGAGGAAATGAATCACTGTGTTAACATTGTTGGAATCCAGAGTTTTCATTGTGGAAGGAAGATAAAATTATGCAATGTGGGGTTGAATTAGCATTGGAAGTTGTGATGTAGTAATGACTGAGCCTCGTCTTTTAAGACATTTGGCCTTTTGAGGATATGATTTAGTATAAACATACAATGTTTTTAATATTTTAAAATTAACTTAAGATACTGAAGCGATAAACTTTAAGTGTATTTGTTTACTTGGTCCCCCGTTATTCAATTCTTCTTTATTCCTCAGAGTGACAGAGTTGTTGTAATGGTTATTCTGGATCTGTACCAGGCCAACTGGGATATGTGTTCATCCTACACATACTCCACATACTCCTCACAGACTTTTGATCTTTTTCCCCCTTTACCAGATTTCACTTTGCGAGTACTTTGAGAGTAGGGATATGCAAGCCTGAATGGTTCATTCCTACACCCCAGAAAATGGCTCTTTCTGTTCAGGACCAGCAATCGTAGGAGGCTTACTTCATCCTGGAACATATATCTTTGGACTGGTTAAAATCTAATGTCCATCACTAACTGATCAGAGACTCATTTTTCTCATTTGTAACATATGAGGAATAATAGCTTGCTGGTTGCTATAGAATTAACTAAGATAATTTATTATAAAGTGCATAGAGGAGTTCACTGCACTCGATAGTAGGGTTATTTTATTAAAAATTATTGTTGTTACTTTTCTTGTTACTGTTTTTCTGTAGCATTAACCTCCAATGTTTAGCTTGAAAATATAATCTAATTTTCACAAAGAACCCATTGCAGATCAATCATGTATGAATTTATTTAAACCTCTTTAAGAACTATAATTCCTGTTTCACTTTTTAGAGTAATGAGTTCCATAAACTTTCTTTCCTGCTGTGAAACATGGCATTTTGTTTAAATTGTTTTAACTTAGCTCTCCCAAGCATCAATGGATTCCTTACAGCTCTAAAAACCCAGTGTTTGTATATAAATTTGTTTTGATGTAATTCACACCCTTGAAATTTGTATAGGTGCCAATCATAGACTTTCATGCCCATTATTATTCTAGACCCAATAATTTTGTTTGTATTGTTTTGAAATTCCATTTGAATTCAGAAATCTGAAACCTAGCCCTAGCTTCATGAGGTAGAAGGTCGTTCCAGGACAGAACCTATTCTGTGACCTTCTCATTGATGGTCCCCAATACCTCTAGCTCTTAAAATGGGTTTCTGAGGGTCTGGATGCTACAGTCAGCAGATGACTGCACAGAAATAATCCCTAACAGGGACCCACAGAGTGGTATTATTGTACTATCAGATCCAATGGCTCCTCTTTCTCCAACTGAAGGGAGATTTCCTAGGACCTTTCTTTTATGTGTGTACCTTTTTATTATAGCCTTGACTGGGTTTTGGATAGATCGTTCTTCCAAAGAGTAGAACAACCGCAGACTCGGTAACAGGCATTTTAAGAATTAGCATCGTTCTGTCTCTTTGTAAGAGACACAAAAGAAATGTGAGGTCTTATTTATATTTTTGTGGACCAAAAGTCTAAAGGTGAACTGCACAAAGACGTGTAAAAACTGCAAAACAAGACAGTTCTGGCTACCTGTGCTGTGCAAATTGGAATAAAAAAATTAGCATGAAGAAGAAACGATGTACCTCACTGATATACTCAAAATCCTTGCCAAGGGAAGGAGTCAGAGAGGAGAAAATATGTATAATATATATTACTTTATCAAATATGTGTGCACGTATTATTTTGTAGATTTGTAAGTGCATCATTTAAAAATCAAATAGCTTTCAAAGCTTTATAATTTAAAAAGCAGTTCCCTGCCCCTCCCCTCCTCAGTACCAATCTCCGATGCGAATCGTGTTCAACTCTTACAGATTTCTGTTGCTAATGTTAGCTGAAATATTTCAAAACAACATTTAAATACTCCTAACTTCTATTTCAGTTTCCGATCGGTTCTGGTGGCTCTCCTTAGTAAAAGGGGGGTTTTGCTTTCTTAAAACTGTCTGGACACGCACGTTTTCACATAGAGACTCACTCACTCATCACCCATACCACACTGTTCTTGCCTCCTCCCGATAGAGTTATGCCATAAGTTTTACTTAAAATAGTTTTTTTTAAATATTTATTGCTGAGCCAAGCAATTTTTAATTTAACCTTCCTTTTGTAAATTTAGGTTTGCAGGTTATTTCCTGCACAACCATTTTCTTTCTTTTGGGGTTGACAATTTGAATGGATACCCCGATCCCTCCCCTCCTTCTCTCTTTCCTGTCCCCTTCCTTCTTTTCCTTCTCCCTCTCTCACCCTCTGTTCCTTCCCCTCACCTCCCCACACTTTCCATTTTCTGGGGACCTAATATCCATTTATCTGCAAGCATTCTTTCAAATATCCTCCCAGAGTATCCTCTCAAAATTTCAGCTACTTGCCATTTACAACTACGTGGATGGAACTGGAGGGTATTATGCTAAGCAAAATGAGTCAGTCAGAGAAAGACAAATATCATATGACCTCACTCATATGAAGACTTTAAGAGACAAAACAGACAAACATAAGGGAGGGGAAGCAAAAATAATATAAAAACAGGAGGGGGACAAAACAGAAGAGACTCTTAAACATGGAGAACAAACAGAGGGTTGTTGGAGGGGTTGTGGGAGGTGGGATGGGCTAAATGGGTAAGGGGCATTAAGGAATCTACTCCTGAAATCATTGTTGTACTATGTGCTAACTAACTTGGATGTAAATAAATAAATAGGGAAAAAATATTCAGCTACTAAACTCTGTCCATTTTTATCTCTTGAAGACATCCCTCCAGGTGCCCTTCCTCAGTCTCCAGTCTTCGTCTCCACCTGTTGTCCTCATATTGCCTTGGCCATCACTGGGTGCTTACCTCTGCCTCTCTCCTGTAATGAATTTTTTATTTCTTGGATATCATATCTTGCTTGTTCTTGATTTTCTTCTGATTGTGGAGGGGCACTCGTTTAATAGAAAGAATACTTCTTAGAAATGCTTCTTAGAAAGAATACTTGGAAAGTAAATGTGTGAACGGTTACACATCTGAGCTTGTCTTTAGTTTGACCTCATACTTATCTCATAGTTTATCTTCACAGAAATCTCAGTTGGAAATTACATCCCCCCAGAACTCCCAGAGCCTCGCTACATTCTCTTCTGTCTTCCAGCATTGATGTTGACAAATAGGATTCCTTTTGGAACTTGGTGATAATATGGTTTGACGTATTATTTTTTCAGCCATTATCCTGGTGCGTATTGAGCTCATTAATAGAGAAAGTTATGTTCTTTAGTTATGGGTATTTTCCTTTATGTTTTTTCTTATTTATTTTGCAAGTTTCTTCTGTTTTTTTCTCTCTGCTACTTCTGTTAGTAGATATTGGAGACTTAAACTGTCTTCTCATTTCTCCTATTTTCATAGCTTCATCTTATTTTACTTTTTCCCTTTTCTGGAATATTTCTTTTGATTTAGTCTGTAGCTCCAAGTTGAATGTTTTATATCTGTTATTATATTTGTAATTTGTAAGAGTTTTTGTTCTTTTGAGTCTTCCTTTTCTACCTCATTCTCTTCTTATCTCCAAAAATTAGTAAGTTGAATCTTGTCTCTCTGAAGACCGCAATATTTTAAAGTTATTTTTTTCTGATCCTTGAATTGCTTTTCTCTCCTCCAGTTACCCTTTTTAATATTTGTGATGTGATATCTGTCTTTAACAAGAAAGGTATTCCACAAATATCTGGTGTGGCTTAGCTGATGACTAATATGTAACAAGTGAATTATCAAAAAGCTCACAGGGTCTGTGTGCCTCAGAGGGGCTTCCTGCCTGGTGTAGGTTTATGTGGCTGGGAGAATTAAGAGGCCCCATTACCATTAGCCTAAATTCAGGGCACAGTTCAGTTTCTTAAAAAGAAATCTAGATCTCCAAATCTCTAATCAAGAAACAGGATCTTTTTATTTTTTTCAATTTTTTTTTTTTAATTTTGAGAGAGACAGAGAGTGCAAGCAGAGGAATGGCAGAAAGAGGGGGAAACAGAGAATCCCAAGCAGGCTTCATGCTGTCAACACAGAGCCCAGTGTGGGGCTTGAACTCACAAAATTATGAGATCGTGAGCTGAGCTGAAACCAAGAGTCAGACACTTAATCGATGGAGCCACCCAGGCGACCCAAGAAACAGGACTTTTTTTTTTTTTTTTTTTGATAAAATGGGCTCAACATATACCCAAAGTAATCCCCTGTTAGAGTCTTATAAGCCTGGCTTTCAACAAGTTGGGGAAGGAGACAAGAGGTGGTGGGAGTGGGCTCACTATTCCATTAGAGACTTCAGCAGATCCCCATTTTTCAGTAAAGAGTCAGTTGGGTCTAGTGGTCACATGTCCACATTGTTTTTAGATCACTTCTAGGAGTAAGTTCCTAGTCTTTTGCCTGAAAGAGGAGGGCAGTTTCCGCTCAGTGCTGGGTCAGGGAGGGAATCTGTGGGTCAGGAACCTGAAACAGTACAGGACACCCAGTTAAATCTGACTTGAAGATAAACAATGCTTTTTCTTATAGAAGTTGTGAGTTGAAATAGTATGGGTTGTTTACCTGAAATGCACATGTAACTGGGCATATGCTCTGTGCTTGTTAAGCCTCCTGATCCTAGTCTATGGAGTGACTACAGACTTTCCACCACCATTGTTGATCTAAGCCAATCTCCACCTCTACCTTCCAAGGCGTCTGGCTGGAATGACTAATTTTTTAAGATTTCTGAGGTTCTGTGGCAAAAGTAAGATTGCTGTTGGCTTATTCTTGCCCTTCCCCCAGCATAAGCTGCAGTTCCCTTCATATACTAAGTCAGCTAACATTATCTGGCATGTTTCCACATTCTAAAATGGTTTGTTTCCTCTCATCTATAATTGGGGGTTGATATTAAAACAAACAACCAAAGAAAAAAACTACACCCACAAGAACTCGTAACTTCCATTTTGGTGGAGTTTCATATGTTTTTCAATTTACTGTGTTTAATCAGGATTCTTCAATAATATTGCTAAACATGTGAATAATAAGTGGCGATACGAGCATTTCACGGCTGTCTGGTTAAACATAGAAGATTAACCACAAGCGTTTATCTTCTCTTTGTCTGCAAGCCGCACTAAATGATGCCAAAAGGACTTGAAAACCTACAAGCTGTAAGAGAACACTTTTCAAGTTAGGTTTTTGGAAGATGGGACATCTGACTTAGCTGTCTAGAATTGAGGGACCTGGTTGTGTGATGACTGTTAAGAACAACAGATTTTCCCCACTCCACCCCAAGACTGATCATCCTTGGAAAATGCCAGCTACCATAGCAGTTGAGGCTGATAGGCTGAGTTGACAACAGGCTCATTAGTTTAAAATCTGTATGTGGAAGACCCCTAGACAGCTTCCCATGTGCTGGGCATCCAGGTAACTCTCCCTCCACCCCTTCCTCACTCCGGAGCTGGACTGATTATTCTCTGAAGAAATCAAAATGGAAAGGACCCGTAATGTACATCAACATGGGAAATAGCATGGGTGCTCCATGAAGTCCGAAGCGGGAGATTAATTGAAAAATAGAGAGAGAGGATTTCAGTGCCCTCCCCTCATCTTGCTTCCAGAATTCCCCCAGGTATATATCTTATCGTCCTCCCTCATGTGAGATATTAAGAGATTCTCTGCAGACAGAATAGCCCAGAGCAAAGATCTCCCTTCATGTACTGATATGGAAGCATCCTCTAATGAAGAACACAACTCATGACTTCATTGTCCTTAAGTGCTACCCAGAACTCAAGGAGCCTACACGTAGTTACATAGAAAGTTTTTTGTGGCCTTGCTCTTAACTATGAACAGACTTTAGTATGAATGAACATGGATTACCAGACTTCAGATTTTTGAAGAATGCCTTGGATGTGAAGGAAAACACAAACAGGAAAAGGAATTCAGAGAAAAAACAATAATACACAGAGCACAAAAAAAACCTTCAAAACATTTATGATTAATACTTCCTGAGAACAAACAGAAGATATTGAACCCCCCCCAAAAAAAGAGAGAACAGAGTGCTATAAAATGAATGAAACAATCAAACAAGAAAGAGAAGTTGTCAATTAAATATAATTAAAGCAATAATTAAAAGGTGGGAAGATAAAATTTAGGAAATATTCCAGAAAGCAAAACAAAGAAGATGAGAAAGATAACAAAATTAAGGGTAAATTAAAGATGGATATAGACAATCTGACATCCAAATAGGAGTTTAAGAAAAATAGAGTAGAGAGGAGAAATTATCAAAAAAAGACTATGAGAAAATTCCCAGAACTGACAGAGGCATGCACACCCACACACACACAGGAACACAAGAATATTATCCTGAAACTTCAGAACACTGGGGGCAAAAAGAAAGTTTTAGAGGAGGAAAAAGGAAAGACTGATCACACCAAGAAACTAGATTAGAATAGTGATGGGTGTTTCCTCAACCATCTGGGATTCTAGAAGATAGTAATTCTTTGGAAAATTATTTCCAATCTAGAAATCGGTCTCCAGCCCAAATATGTTTAGTGCACTGATTCTCAAATGTTATTGTGTATGAAAATCAGCTGGGGGGCTGGTTAAACTGTTGCTTGTCCTTCTGTTGGTGGTAGCCAGGGGCTGGGATTCTGCATTTCTAACAGAATGCCAGGTGATGCCAATGCTTCCGGTCAGTGACCCACACTTTAAGTAGCTTTCAGGTTTTAGAAGATAGCTGAACACTTCAGGGAGTGAACCAGGAAGCAGGTGAATAAACACTGGAATCTGGCAAATGAAAAATGTAACAGTCTGAACAAGCACAAAGCCCAGAGAGCAACCAGTGGAGACTACAGAAGATGGGTGGAGATATACAGAGTTTTCCACAGGAAAACATGAAGAAATTGATATTTTCACAGATTTGGGAAGAATATTATTCTTCAAGGAGAGGAGAAAACTGGAGGATTTGGAAAAATAAAACAGCCTCAGGTACATGGAAAACAAGCAAATTTAAAAAGGCAAAACAATTATTAATTGCAGGGGGAAAATGGTTGTACAAGAAAGATGCTCATTGAACAACGCTTGGCTCAATTTGGCTTGAACTATATCTGCGAGGTTATTATTTCAAGCACAATTGGTGCCAGTTAGTGGACGGTTGGTAGAGATTGTAGAATGTGAGTTGGTGGTGCCTCACATTAAAGGAGGTAAATAGATTCTATCGAACGTTAATAAAAATGAAACAGCCGTGTAAGCATATTTGTTGAAATATAGAGAATAATGCACAAAATAAGCGGCTAAATACTCTGAAAGAGGCTATTTCTGGGGAGAAGAAATAGAGGCTATGAAGGAACAAGGCAAGAGACTGCTAGCTTTTGCATAAGCCTTTTACTACTACTGAGTTTAAACTTCCTATATGTGTTACTTTGAAAAAAAAAAATGTGTGTGTGGGTGTGCACACGTGTAGCTCTATTGCGACTGTCGAATAAATGGTAAAACCTTATTTTTGTGTTCATCCTGCTGGATGGTGGCACTGGGGCTGCTTCTATCATTTGTTACTCTGTAAAGGTGCCTGGAGGCTTGGGGAAGTAAGTAGATGCTGGGAACTCGGTGCCCATTCATTGCGGAGTCTGATGAGTGTGCTTCTTGTGCTCCATTCATCTCTACCAGCAGACACATCCCAGACCCCTCAGGCCCAGGCAAGGAGCTCAAATCAGAAATGGCAACCTGGTCTTGCCTATGTCCTTTATTCCTTCTGACAAGCCACAAGGAAGGGTCACTTGGTACTTTTTAAGAGGCCAGTGGCTAGATCCCGGAGAGGGGATTTTCATCAATGGCGGGGGGGGGGGGGGGGGAACAGGTGCTGCTGTTTTGCAAAACCATAGAAGTAGGCAAAGGTATTTTTCTCCATGAATCATTTAGAAAATTATATGGTAAATTTAGAGCAAGAGACTCTGCATTTTGCCAAAAACCTTCTAGAGGTATGCTCTTAGATGTTCCAGCCAGAATCACCCCATGTTAAGTACTGCATAGCTGTTTTCCTCTATATACACTATGTAATGAAGAAATGTGAAGCAGGTGATCCAAAACACCCTCTAACCTCCAAATAATCATTTAAACCTTCCTTTGGGATTCGCTTATTTTTCGACAGGATTTCTTTTTCTAATTATATTATGATTGGGCTAATATTTGTTTGAAAGTCCTGATTTTACACCTCCTCCATCACTTATAGAGCTAATAGCTTGGGAATGAGTGCTGTTCATAAATCTGCAGCAACCGGGAAAGAAGGAAAACTAGCCTTGGCTTAATAATTTGTTCTAGATAATTTATATACCCGCACATGAATATTCATTCATGAGGTCTCGTTGTTCCTGTAATGGAGAGAATTCTAATTAAGATCCAACTTTGAAATAATAGTTCCAACATTGAAGAATTCTCTATATTAGCCAAACGCACAAAGATTAGTTGTCCTTTGAATTTGTTCATCTGTCTGTTCTTTCATTCATCTGTTCCTTTATTGCTTTGTGCAATCTACATGTATTCATTCATTTGGTAAATTCATAGGAGCACCCCTGTATCCAGGATCTGTGCTAGGTATAGAGAAGATAAGGGTTAAGTAATGCATACAATCTTTGCCTTTATAGGGATTTTGGCTAGTTTAGTGCAGTGAGCGCAAGATTCACCAGGTGAGGTTATTACAAATGCGGATTCCTGGGTTCTATCCCTGTAGACTCTAACCAGCAGAGGTGGGTTTGAAAAGAGGAATATATTTTAATAAGCATTCTAGGGAGTCTGAGGCAAACAATCCTTGGACCTCATTTTGAGAATCACTGGGGGTGGAATTGTTCCAAATATCAGCATGGAAGAAGATCATGGACTTCCTGGCTGTAGATCTCAAGGACAGCCCCAGAGTCCCTAACACCATTGGCACACATACGTCCCATTGCTACCATTTACCTCGGCTGCTTGGCAAGCCAGGCCAGGTGCTGCTCTGGGGCATTTGCTTGATCTCTCCTGGCTGCTCCATACGTGGGCCTAAATAAGCTATAGCTGTTACTGTGTTACTGGAGCAGCATTTGGACCCTACTTAGGACGCTGTCAGTGCTGGGACTACATAACAGTGAGCCAGCCAGCTACAGCGGCAAGATGACACGACCATTTGAGGGTCCTTTGCATGGAGTTCCCCGTGGATCACCGCAGAACACACATCAGAAATGCAGGGACTGGAGTAGAATTTATGCAGGGATCAGAATCGTTTGAAGCACTTGCTAAACTCAGATTTCTGGTCCATATTCTGGGACAGGGTCTGAGAACTTCTACTCCTGACAAGTTCCCCGATGATCCTTGCTGCTGACCGGGAACCATACACTGAGAATCTCTGAGCTGGTGTAGCCAAGCAGGTATCCATTTCAACAATGAGACCTCAGAACATTTCTATTACGCATTCTTCTACGGAGGAGGCCATCCGCGTCCAAATAACCGTAGACGCTGAAAATGTCATTTGCAAAAGAGAGGAAAAATTATTTTCTATCGGCAAACCTGACGCTAATTTCTGCAGCAAGGGGAGATGGTAGCAAAATCATAAAGCCCGCGTATCTTGCATTTGCTTTGTCTTTTCCAACACAGAATCCCGCAGGTTGGCAACTATTTTATCATTATTTTGAGTAAAAACCGTAAGTGCAGGTCTCTTTTCTAACAATTCAATTAAATATGGAATCACACTTGGAATTAAACTCTAATGGAAGGTTCATAAAATGTGCCTCTTACATGTTTCTCCTTTTAATATAAAAAAGTAAAAACCCTGTTTATTATTTTATCACTTTATTATTTTTAACAACTAAATAAGTTTATTTCCTAATTACAAAACTAATATTCATTTAAAAATAGAACATAAAGTTACAAATAAGCTATATATTCACTTTAGGGCACCTGGTTGGCTCAGCCAGTTAAGCATCTGACTTCAGCTCAGGTTGTGATCTCATGGTTCATGGGTTCAAGCCCCGCGTCAGGCTCTGTGCTGACAGCTGAGCCTGGAGCCTGCTTCAGATTCTGTATCCCTCTCTCTCTGCCTCTCCCTGCTCGCACTCTGTCTCTCTTTCTCTCAAAAATAAAATAAAACATTATTATTTTTTTAAAAAAAGCTATGTATTCACTTAAATATTTCATGTATTTGAGGGGAGTGCTCCCACATGTGGTATTCTATCATAAGCATTTGTCATAGTATTAAAATATTTTTTTTGGAAAAAAAAAAGATTCTATCCAAAGGACAAAGTGAAATAGGAAAAATAGAGCTGCCAAAAACATAGCTGTATTTGTAGATAGGAGGCAGGGTAAAGTTGTAGATGGAAATTAGTTGTTAAGGTTTAATCAAGCTCTACAACAGAAAGGCAGAAATGGGCACCCAAAATGCAATTTCCAAAAGGAAAGTTGCCCTAAGCTCTCATAGAATTGCAAACAATTACATTTTATCTACCTACAACTCCCAGGGGAATTAATAAATATATCTCGCTACTCTCAAGTCTAACTTTTGTTGCTCTGTTAATATGTAAATATTGCATAGCTGCTTTTTTTCTATCCAGAAGTTGTCTTTTTGTTGTCTTTTTGACCTTCCTCGTCTACCTAATAAATAAAATAATCTCAATGCCACACACTACCTTCATAACCAAGAATCAAACTATTATTCAGGTTAGCCAAATAAAATACTTATCTTCCATTAACCAAGATGGCCTTTTTAGTGGCTTTCAACTTTGCATAGCAGAAACACAAGGAAGCTTTTTAAAAAATTCATTTTCTTTTCCTTCAAGTTTTTACTTAAATTCCAGTTGGTTAACATACAGTATGATATTAGTTTCAAGTATAGAATTTAGCGATTCATCACTTACATATAACACCCGGTGTTCATCACAAGTGCCCTCCTTATTGCCCACCTCCCCTCCAGCAACCCTCAGTTCGTTCTCTATAGTTAAGAATCTGTTTCCTAAGATTCTGTTTTTAATATTAATAGGGGAAGATTGAGAGGAGGTCCCTGGTCTGGCAGCATTGGCATTACCTGGGAACTCGTTAGAAACATAAAATCTAAAACTCCACCTTGGACCGAGTGAATCAGAAATTCTGGGGGTGGGATGCAGCCATCAGTGTTTAACAAGCCCTCCCGGTGGTTCAAGTGCCTATTAAAGTTTAAAAACCATGACCTTAGGCCATCGAATCATTTAGATAGATAATAAAAGGGGCAAAGTACTTGTTCAACTTCACAGATTACTAAAAAACACTAACAGCTAAGAGCACTTGCTTTGCACCAGGCAATGTACTAATAGTTTTTACCTGATTTTACGTCGATCATTTCAATGACCCAGGGAGGAGGCACTATTATTATTCCTCTTATTTCGGTGAGAAATCAGAGGTAAACTTGTTTGCGCAATTGCACACAACTGATAGGTTTAAATTCAAGCGGTCTCCTTCTAAAAACTCAAGCTTTCAGCGTGATAACATCACGAGGACACTAAATGTGCCTCTGTTCTGCCCTCCATGTTGGCAGTAAGTACCTGACCTCCAAACTATCAAAATGTTAATTGTGGCTTCAATATACAATGCTTTGTAAAAAATAAATAAATAAATAAAAAATAAAATACCCTTTGTCAGCAAATTGCAGACGGCTTCCTAGCCAGGGCCTTCTTGCTATTTTGAGGGTCAGTGGAACAGAGAATTCAAGGAATATTTGTGAAGGGGAAAAACAGTCCAAGGGTCCAATGCAATGATCTATCACCTAGATCATGCTCACGTTTGGCTGGATCAAAAGCACAGTTTCTGGAACTGAGGCCTTTTAGTTCTACGTCTCTTTGTGTTTCAAATGGACTCGTGTTGGTTTCTGGACTTGAACTTGGAGCTGACGCAATCTTGTTCTAAATAGCTCCTCAGAGGTCTGGATAGCACCCCTTTCTATGCAATAGGTTATATAATGTATGGGAAAGTGTCCCGTAAGTAGTAAAGCTCTATACAGCTGTGGGGCATTACTATTAAGCGCACATACCACAAGGGAGAGACTTAAGCCATTAGGAAAAAAGACTTTGGCCTCCTTAAAGGAAGACAGATTCTCCATAAAATAATTTCAGATGATGAGATGGACTTTTTCCATCTACTTTCTGGCAAAGACACAGGACACCTGGGAAATCGTTCTGCATCATTAGGTCTCGGTATAAGATCTGCCCTGATATTAACGTTATTATAACCCGACTTGACAAGTCTCTTTTCTTCCCCCGATTTTTTGAACCACACACTGAAGTAGAACATTTTTTGACTTTGTTTCTACAATTTTCTTCCCAAGGAGGATCCCTGGGTGTGCTTTCCTGTCTTATGATCATTTTCTCCTCCTCCGTGACCTTAGAGCCCATTCTTCACCGTGCTCACTCAAGAGGCCCATCTCTACCTCCTTCATGTGCCTCATTAGTCACTTCTGGCCCCTACTTGCCCATGTCCTGCTGTGCTCTTGATTATTTCGACCTGGTTCACCTGAAGCTTTCAATGAACCAGTGGTTTTCTTACCCATGGGATACTTTGTGCTCAACCCAGAGAATTGCTTTTCAACAATTCATTCACAAACAAAAATCCTTAAAGGTAAAGTTAAAAAGATAGGCTGTGTATGGAAAGTCCAGAACATAAAAGGAAGTGGCCAATATGATTTAATGCTAACCATGAAAAAAAAAAAGATTCAGAACCTGTTTATGCAAAGGTAATTAGAAGACTTAGTTCTCTCCACTTCTGCTTTGCTGTCATCAGAATGTGAACCTTGAGTGTCAATTACCTTAATTTTACATCTGAGAGGGGTTTTATCAAATCCTAGAGTTCTGACCACTGTCAGCGTTTTTATTGTGTCTCAGGGCCATGCAAGATCACTGCAAAGAATAAAGGGAAACATCATTAGCCTAATACCTACACTAAATCCTTACACTAAGTAATATGATCAAGGGAGATGCCTTGATAATTTCCACACAAGATGAAAAGGAATTAAACAAAACTATGCCTAGCAAACTTTGCGAAAACATCCTGTTACAGATCTTCCTCAACATATGATGAAGTTGCATCCCATAAACCCACCACAATTGATAATCAAAGTTGAAAATGCATTTAATACATCTAACTTGCCAAAGATCGTAGCTTAGCCTACCTTAAACATGCTCAGCACATTTACATCAGATTACTGCTGGACAAAATCATTCATACAAAGACTATTTTTAATAACGGGTTGACTATCTCATGTACTTTATTGAATGCAGAACGGAAAGTGGAAACCAGAATGGTTTATGGGAAAGAATGTTTGTAGGTGTATCTGTTGTTTGCATTTTGCTACTGCAAACATCGCAAAACACCATCCCTAGCCCAGTAGAAGATGGAAATTGAGAATTCAGAATACAGTTTCCACTGAATGCTATTGCTTCTGCACCATCATGAAGATGAAAACTCCTGAGTCAGTACTGTGTGTTGTTAGAAGTCAAGCCTTGGAAGAATGGATCCCATATTCATCCATAGCAGCCCCTGATCCTTGAATAGTTACATAGCTGTGTATGTGTGAGTCTGGCCAAGTGGTGAACTGCTTTCTCGTGTATGTAACAGAAATTGAAAGGCTTTCTTATTCTTGAAAAGGTGAAACATCTGTGTAGTTTTGCCAAATGGACTGCTTGTACATTTCAATTGCCCACATGGTAAGATTTGCCATTGTTTGAGGCATTTCTACAAGAGGGGAGGGATGGGAGGAAGAGGTAGAATGGTCAGATCTCTTTTTTTTAATATAATTTTTTAAATGTTTATTTTTGAGAGAGAGAGAGAGAGGGAGAGGGAGACAGAGAATCTGAAGCAGGCTCCATTGCATCAGCACAAAGCCCCATGTGGGCCTGAACCCAGGAACCATGAGATCATGACCTGAGCTGAAGTTGAACGCTCAACCCACTGAGCCACCCAGGTGCCCCACGTCCCTTTTATCTAAAGGACCTGCAAACTTGCATTGGAAAGGAAAAATCAGGTGGGCTGAACAGGAAAGGTAGAGAAAGCCTCTTTCTCCTTTAAACATCTTGGCTTTCAATCCAATTAAACTTGTGTGCTTAAAATAAAATCCACCCCGACAGGTCCTTTCTGCTTGTATATGACAGCCGAAAGAGCAGCAAAAACTAGGGATCCAAAACGTGTCACTTGCTGGAGAAAGAGAATTCTGTCTTTTAAAATGAGTGACGGCATTAAAGACAGAATGTGCTTCTGGTGTTTTGTTTTTTAACCCCTGTTAGCCTTTTAAAAATACATAGTCTTTTTTTCTAAAGTTTATTTATTTATTTTAAGAGAGGGGGAAGGGGCAGAAAGAGGGAGAGAGAGAGAGAATCCCAGGCAGTTTCCTTGCTGTCAGCACAGAGCCCAACACCGGGCTTGAACCCACCAACAGTGAGATCATGATCTGAGCCCAAATCAGGAAATGGATGTTTGACTGAACCACCCAGGCACCCTAACCCCTGTTAGCTTTTTAGGCAGATTGACTTTTCTGTCTCTCTCTGTCTGTGTGATTTTGCTTTCTTGGCCTTGGCATTCCTCAGTTACTCTTCCAGTGTCCAACCCTTGGCCATAACTTTTCTCCTACCTAACAGTGAACTAGCCTCTGATAGTATCACCTGGGTTTTCCTGGTGGTCCGGACTTTTAGTCCACCCACTAATTTCTGCCTCCATCCTTCCTGAGCCGGGGTTGACAGCTCAAATACAGGAATGGATGATTGCTGCTAATGCACCAAATCTGACTGGTAACACTTTCTTTGTTCTGCAGCTGGAATCCATTAACTGGGCCGAAAGGATCTATAGATTAGTCCCTGTGTATGCTGTTGCCTAATGCGATCGGATGGGATTTTTGTTTAAAAAACAAAACAAAAGGACAAACAAGCAAACAAACAAACAAAAACCCAGCAGATTTATTTGGGTTTAAAACTCAGATACTAGAAGGAAGACCTCTGCTTGCAGAAAGAGAAGACATGGTTTTGGGCACGGAAGACATACCAGGGGACTGATTTTTCACTGGGACAAGCAGTGATGTACATCCGCCTTCTGACTCTCATGCTGTGTTTTGGATCTCTCATTTTCCTCCTTCCCATTCTTCGCATGCATTGAGGGAGACTCTGGCCCCGGGAGAAGTGTGATCTTCCTCACTCCTTGTTTGGAAAAAAGGCACAGCTTGGGGACAGGGGATATACTCAGGGTGCTTATATGATTTTTAAATCTAGGCTTTAAGCAATAAAAGCAAAAGTGTTCTGGCGTTGCACGAGTCCCAGTCTAGATCACATCTAAAGATCATACGGGACGGGGGCCAAAGCCCTACAGGAAAATTAAGAAGTGGACATTCAAGAACATTCATTTGATTGGAGGATTCTTGTGCGTGGTCAGCTCCCCACAGGGCTATGACACAATAGCAGGTGCCTAGTGGAATTTGGGGGTTCATCATCCTGGCCTGGATTTCATTTGTTTGAAATAAGTGAAAGCATGGGTGTGGCAAAAACAGTCTCTTCTGACAACCAGGGATTTTGTTTCTGGTTTAGACACCATTATTTACTAAACTGGGGACTTTGAGCTTCCAGTCTAAGTTTCATCATCGCCAAATGCCCTTGCGATAATTGTTGTTACCGTATATGTAAAAATGCTCAGGATTTGTATTTGACTATGCATGTCTCTCCAACGAGGTGATAAATCTCCTCCGGGGAAGGTATTTGCTTTGCTATTTGTCTGCGTCCCACACCGGAGGGACCTAGCACAGGACTGTAACTTAATAGGCATTGAATGATGATTACAGATGGCTCCCCAATAAATTTCATGACCTTAAGCCTAATTTCACTACTGCTTTTGCTGAAAGAGAATATTCCCAATATGGAGTTTTTACTTGAGAAGGAAAATTCCACTCCGTTATTTAACAAGATGATCAGGTTGATGGCAGAATCTCGGCTGTCAGCCTCATCTCCCTTCCAAACTCAAAATGACACCCTCCCTTCTTTTCCTGAACAAAGTTTTATGCAGACTATAAAACAACTCCAGGGGGTATGGTTATAATGAGACAGCCACCTCCCTGGGGCTTTGCAGGCATTGGTTATACGCTTAGACTTCACGCCAGGGGTATGATTACATCTCCATAACCACCCCCGCTTCTCTACTTAGACCCCATCCCAATAGTTCAGACATCCTTTCTGCTTACCTCATTTAAATAGAATAATAATTTTAAAAAGACTTGCAAAATTGCGAGTTAATTGCGTCTTGTATTTGGTGAATGCAAATGTTTCAGGCATTCTAATACCAGGCTCTCTTTGGCATATTAGATCAGATGTGCTGTCCCCGGTTCTGCCCCTGAGGTATCGGGCTCAGTGATCAGAAAACCTACTGGAGATCCCGGCACCAACAAAGGATGCAACTCAATTAGCTCAAATCTTTACAGTTTTACAGCCTGAACGGAGAGAGGCAAATCCCAGGAGTCTCGCCCAGGGAATCAGGATACGCACGATGATGCGGGAAGCCTGAGATTTACAGGGTCACTTTTTGATTACTGTTTAGTATGGGGTGCAAATAGCTTTGAGGAAATGGAACCCTAGAGAACACTGACTGTGAGTGGGATGTTCAGAACCCCCGAGATGGCTGTTGCTGCATGATCCATGGAGGTCACTGCAAGGACACTGCTCATCCCACGTGGAAAACGTCTCCAGAGCCTGATGAGGGAGGCCCTCCCTACTTCCTGATTTCCAATACTGCCAATTCTGAAGCAAATACACAAGTAATTGAAATACTCCTACTCTTCTCTAGAAATTGATATCATTCAGGATACTTTCCAACTAGTCAGCAAACATTTTTTTTTTTTTTTTTTTTTTTTTTTAGTGTTACAGAGTACTCAGTACTAAGCTTGTCCGTAGGTATAAATCAGGTAGTCATTGACTTATACATTTGGGAAAAACAAAAAAGGGAAATAGTGAATGAAGGCAAAAAAAAAAAAAATACATGACTATGGAAATTTACAACCCCCTTCTCCCCAGTACATTACAGGTTTAGTAAGACTAGGGATTAGGATTATTTAACTTTGTATTTATTATACACTGGTTCTCTTAACTCCGTGTGTAGAGCAGCACTTAGCATGTAATAGATACTCAGTAACTGTTAAATGAACATATGATTGAATGATAAGTAGCGTAGGGCAGACTGTAGATACTCAAGGAGATACATGCTCAAGATCGTGGGTTCATAAATGATTAACCAGTTATTAACATTTAGTACAACCAGCTAAAGGAGAATGGGACGGCCAGGAGTTTATGGTAGTCATCTGGCAGAACATCACAGTGCTGCTTTTTTTTTTTTTTAACAGCTTCACTGAAATATAATCCATACACCATACAATTTACCTCCTTAAAGTACACACTGCAGTAGTTTTTAGCATATTCTCAGGGCTGTGCAACTGTAATCTAATTTTAGAACATTTTCATCCTCCCCCAAAGAAACCCTGTCTCCATTAGCAGGTACTATCCATTGTCCTCACCCAACCCTGGTAGAGAATCTACTTTCTGTCTCTACCGATCTGACCAGTCTGGACATTTTGTTTAAATGGAACCATGTAATACATCGTCTTTTGTGTCTGGCATCTTTTACTTAACATGTTTCCATGTCGTAGCACATATTAGCACTGCATTCCAGCTTTATAGTATGCTCTCATATGCATATATCACGTTTTATTTAATCATTCATCAATGATAGACATTTGGCTTACATCCACTTTGTTCTTATTATGACTCATGCTGCTGTGAAATTGGTGTACATGTTTTTGGGTAGATATATATTTTCATTTCTCCTGGGTATATATCTAGAGATGGAATTACTGGGTTGTGTGGTAACTCTGTTTAACATTTTAAGGAATTGCCAAATTCTTCCTAAAGTGGCTACACAGTTTCATAATTTCATCATCAACATATGGACATTCCAGTTTCTCTACATTCTTGTGAACACTTATGGTCAGATTTTTTTCTTCAATTGAAGTATAGTTGACATACGTGACCAGTCTTTTTTTTTTTTTTTTATAGCCACACTGGTGGGTATAAAGTGTTATCACATGATTTTGATTTACATTTCAGTGTAATGCTAATGATCTTGAGCATTGTTTCAGATGTTTACTAGCCTTTTTTTTTTAATTTCTTGGTGAAATGTCCATTTAAATCTTCCTTTTTCATTTTTTATTAAAAGTTTTTTAATGTTTATTTATTTTTGAGAGAGGAAGACAGAGAGTGAGCAGGGGAAGGGCAGAGAGAGGGAGACACCGAATCCGAAGCCCAGATGCCAGCACAGAGCCCACACAGGGCTCAAATTCACAAACCGTGAGATCATGACCTGAGCCGAAGTCAGACGCTTAAGTGACTGAGCCACCCAGACACCCTTCTATTCAAATCTTCTTTACATTTTTCGCAGGGGCCATTTGTTTTTTTCTCCATGAGTTATAAGAGTTCTTTATATATTCTGGATGCAAGTCTCTCATCAGATACATAATTTTCAAATATTTCTTTTAATCTGTGTGTTGTCTATTCACTTTCTAGATGTTTTTTCTATTAATGTTTAATTTTGACATGATACAATTGATTGATTGATTGATTGGCCTGCTGTGCTTTTAGTTAAGCTGTATGTAAGAGAGGAAGGTTTCTTGGTTTCATGACTAACTAACTACCTTGGTTTCATTCACAAAGTGAGAATCCTACAAGTTGCTTTTTCCTTTTCATGTTGTTATAGGTCATTCTGAGATCCTTGCGTTTTCCATAGGATTGGCTCATCGATTTCTACAAAAAAGCCAGCCTGGGATTTTGGTAAGCATTGTGTTCAATATATAAATAATTTTGAATACTACTGATATCTTAACAGTATGAAGTCTTTTGATCAATGACAATCGGAGAGCTTTCCATTTATTTACATTTTATTTATTTATTGTTTAAAATGTCTTGTAGGTTTCAGAGTATAAGTCTCAATACTTTATTAAATTTATACCCAAGTATTTTGTTATTTTTGACGGTATTTCAAATATAGTTTCTCCCCCTAAATTCTATTTTCACAATATGCATTTCACTGCCCATGTAGAGAAATACAATCAATCTTTGCATACTGATTTTATATAATCTACAGCATTCCTGAACCGCTTCATTAGTTCTAATAGCTTTTATAGTTTGTTCCTTCACATATTCTCTGTATCATTATGTTTCGTAAAGCTTCTACTTGGGTGTGGTCCCTCTCGTGGCTGCCTGCATCCCATTTGTCAAAGCCTGTTACCTAGATAAACCTCTAAAGTGTTTTCTGCATTCATCCCATTTAGTAACAGGGGATATTAAAACGATGAGTACTCAGAGGTCAATATTTAGTAACAGCAATACGATAGTCTTAATGTGCATTTTACTTTTTTCCATTTCTTTCCTTTTCTTCTAAGTGCATGGCAGTTGACCTCAGTGACCACTGGTGCAGTTTATGTCTGCTGCCCTCCTTCCAAGTTTCCCTGTCACAGCTTTTGAGAAATTAGTACGAATGTCAGCACAGTGAAAATGCTAATATTTTAGGGTTAACCTCCGAAAGGGTCTCAGAGACTCCTGTATCCATGGACTGCATGTAGAGAGCTGCTGGAAGTACCACTGAGAGATGTTAAAAGACAGAGAAGAGATTCCCCAAGACCAGCAAAAGGCAAGCAAGTACATATGGGTCCAAGCAACACATACTTCTCAGACTTTAAGGAAAACAGCTTTGCTGGAGAGACGACTGGCTATTTAAAAGGATCCACTGGAGGGGCGCCTCAGTGGGCTCTGTGGGTTGAGCATCTGACTTCAACTCAGGTCATACGTAGTCTCATGGCTTCTGAGTTCGAGCCCCGTGTTGGGGCTCTGTGCTGACAGCTCAGAGCCTGGCGCCTGCTTTAGATTCTGTGTCCCTCTCTTGCTCTGCTCCTCCCCCCGCTCATGCTCCGTCTCTCTCTCTCTCTCTCTCTCAAGAATAAATAAAACATTAAATTTTTTTTTTTAAAGATCCACTAGAGGAAGAATGAGGGCAGAGGAAATGTTCAGCGGATGTTAATTTAGTACAGCAGGAAATGGCGAGCACGGGGAGTTGCCATTTGGAATTTTCACGTAGGCGCTATGTAGTGACATGAGTGTTGTTTTGTTTTGCTAGATTTGTTTTTGTTTCTGACTGCGGAGGCGAGTGTAACTAAATGGCTTCAGAGCTACTTTATCATGTACTAACCCAGGTTGAAGGTCCCTACACATATATAATGTGTTGAGGAGTTGTGGTAGATATTATATATTGTATAATAATATGTTTCATATTACAAGTCAAGAAGCACCAGAGTAATAATTGGCATGTGCAGTTTTCTGCCAGGAGTTAAGGCAAACACTAGCGGTAGATTTCCCATGAAGCTAATGAGATTGGTTTGTCAAGACCATTCACTTCAGGGGCACCTGGCTGGCTCCGCTGGGAAGAGCATGTGACTCTTGATTTCGGAATTTTGAGTTCAAGCCCTACATAGGGCATAGAGATTCTTTAAAAAACAAAAACTGGGAACAAAACAAAACCAAAAAACCATTCACCTTACTGGGCGCCTTCCAAAATCTTGCTTCTAATTTTGATATTTGCAATTTTGTATTGCTTTTCCTTAATAGGTTGCTTCAAATTGTGTGAATTTTAGGGCCCACAAAGCCTAGATATATCCTTGGTGGGGACTGTACTTCAGGGACCAGGTTCCCTTTGCAATGTACTCTTCATCGTGTACGTTACTCTTCTTGGTGATGTCGGGAAGAGATACAGCCTCTGCGGAGTGAACCAAACTCATCACAAACAACAGGCCGTTACAAGGAAGGCCCTGAAGATATAGCAAGGGTGGGCCCACTAAACAGGGCAGGACTTCTTCTGCCCACCGCCTTTCAAGCTTTTAGAAGGCCCTTCCTAAAGCAAAAGAGACAGATCATCTTCCAAGGTTGGCGTGAGTTTTGTCCTGAAGAGGTCAGTTGTGAACCTTCAAATGATGGAACAAAACTTGATATCCTAATAGTATATAGATACATTGTTTATTTTTTCTTTCCATTTGTGAAGTCATTTGGGGGCATTCAGTCCAAACTGTCTTTACTGGCTTTAGAACTTAACCCCGAGGAATGACAGAGGCCTCAGGAGTAATTCACATGCTGCAAGGACATCCCTTTGGGCCTCTGACAAACAGTTATGGATTCTCTTTTTGTTAATGCATTAGGTAGGTAGCTGGAATCAGAAAACAAAACCAAAATTTAATATGAGCTCCAAACAAGCATAAAGCCAGATGATAAGGCACATCCAAACCTGGAGTCCTTTCCACAGGGGACAAACAAACGCAGAACTGTCAACACACTGGAAAGAAAACACATTTTAATGAGGGAAAACTACACTGCCATTTTTAAAGAAATAAACTAAATCCCCTTTCATTCCCTGTAGGGCTATATGGATCAAGTCACCTGTGGATTTGATCTGGGACTTGAAAGCTTTGAAAAGACTCATCCCTCTTTCCATGACATAGTCATAACTCACCCTATCAAGATATATGAATTCTCCAGAAGGGCACTGATATGGATAGTGGAAGAATGAAGAAGGATGATGTATTTTTCCGGTTATTGCACGCTGAAGGTTCTAGGAGGGGCTGGATTTGCAATAGCCTGTCCCACAGCAGTGAGAATCCAACCTTTTTTGATGGAGATGGTACCAGATAACCCACATTAGAGACATCTGTGGCTTCTTATTTCATTTATTTTTATTCACCTGCCTACTTGATTAGGTAAGAGGGGTCATAGTCCAGGGCTCTATTTGTATAGCAATTCTATTTGTGTATATACAGTAGGCAGCCTCAGGCTACGAAAGATTATTAATTACTTAATATTTTTATTTCCAACCATGGGGCTCCTGGGTGGCTCAGTCAGTTAAGCCTCTGTCTCTTGCTTTTGGCTCAGGTCATGAGCTCATGGTTGGTGGGTTCGAGCCCCATGTCGGGCTCTGCGCTGGTGGTGCAGAGCCTGCTTGGGATTCTTTGTCTCTCTCTCTCTCTCTCTGCCCCTTCCCCACTCATGCTTGCTCTCTCTCTCTCTCTCAATAAACAAATAAACTCAAACAATATATTTAAAAAAATACTGCTGACCAGCTTTTCTTATCGGGAGGAAAAAAGCTATGTCTGCAAGCTGAAACAGTGGCCACGCCAAGGCATTATCCTTTCTTGAACAGTTTCCCATCTTTACTTGGTGACAGCAAATAAGATCAAGAATGTAGCATCCATATCCCTTTGGCATACCTAGAAGACAGCATCTAGAAGATGCCGTGTACTAGGAGACTAAGTACACGCATAGATTTTCTTCTGTTGTCTCCATGGTTCCCATTGGCCTTTCATTGGTCCTTGGTTTCTACTGTACCCTCTTTCAAGGATTCACATTCTGATAAGAGAACACTCTTAAGAGATTAGCCACTGTATGAGGAATAGTTAGAAGTTGTGCGAGGTAAGTTAGATGTATCAGCATTACCCCAGCCCTGAACTGATGTAGAAAAAGAGAGAAAGAGGACTGTTTCTTAAAGCTTCTTCTTCCCACTTCCAGAGGTAAGGTGGCTTTACTAATCTAAGGACCACCTAGGAGACTCACAGAGGCCAAACAGTGTCTCACTAGCTTTTCTGGGTCTCTCTCATTGAGATAGAGGCAGGAGTCATAATCTCTAATACCTATGTTGCAGGCTGACTATGTACATTGGCACTGTAGGATGGTATAGTGAGCACTGGCTTTTGAGTCAGAATTTGAGTTCTCTACCTCTTTTATTTCTATGAATTAAACTCAGTAACTTAAAGGTAAAATTGAGGCAAATGATTCATATTTCAAAGGTCTGTCATAGTCAGAAAATAAGATGAATTAAAGGGTTGATCAACAAAGAATAATTAGCAAGTCTATGTTGTGAATGATTTCTAGGGAAGCATTTAGAGCTATTTGTAAGCCTGATTCGTAAGCCTCCTCTTGTAAACATGCAGCCGGGTTCCCAGGTGGGCAGGTGTTCTCATGTGGAATGAAGTGGCATCTTTTATGCCATTCCTGCCCACTATCTCTATGCATCCGTTGATTCACATGGGAGCCCGGACATTCCTGAGTCGTGCACACATTTGGGATGCAAGTACGTGCTTGGTTACATTGAAGGTCCCCACTGGGATTTCATGGTCTCTAAGAAAATCCATCATGGGAAAATGAGTCGGGCCAAATAGATGTAGTTGGATGCCAGAGAGGAGAACAAAAAGGTGAAATATTTCAAATAACAACATGGTGGCTTTTGCTAAATTCCACCCAGACTCAGCTCCTCTCGTATTTCATGTGTACCTTAGGGAATGGATAGCTGTGTATGTGAAAAGTGTACATCTCAGGGCCCAAACAAACCTACTAAAGAGTCCTTGTAGGAAGGCAAAGCCCCGAGGAAGGAAAGTTGTTTCCAAACGTGAAAAAAGAAATGTGAGCAATCCTGGCCTGCAAAGCAACAGTGAGTCCACGGGCGGTCGCGGGCCACTCTGAGCGGTGGGCACCAAACAACCGTAGTGAAAGCCAAGGCTCACGGGAGGATCACTCTCTGTGTTGGTCCATTTCATAGTGATCTTGGTAGCCTTCCAGAAGCTTCCAGAACACAGTACAGCCCAGGAGGTGTTCATCAAATGAACAGCAGACCATAGCCATCGACAGCCCAGGGCTCGCTAGCAACGTGACCAGCCAGGAGCTCATACCAAGCGGAAAGCAGCGAGCTGCCGTAAGGCAACAAGAGAAGCATGTTCAGTGGCCAAACAGAATGCCCAGGGAACGGCTCTGAGCACAGTGGCAATAGTAACAGCCGCTCGAGAGGAGATTCCTGATTAATAACCAGAGCAGAGCAGGCTACCCTGTCGCAGCCGAGGCAGAAATGACGTGTGAGTGCAGATGAGGTATGTACGGAAGACTGGAAGATGTATCACGAGGACAGAGCCACAGAATCAAGGATGCAGGTGATTCAAGTGACCTGAAATTATATATGCAATTAAATTCAGCCTGACCAACCTGTGATGTACCCTTCTTAGGTACGGTCACTGGGGAAGCCGATTCAGATGAGGACAGTTTCTGTAGTAAGTCATGTGAACTGATTATTATCTCTCTTCCTTCTCACGGAATGAAAGTTCCCTCAGTTCTGTGACCTTATCTGCCATACGCTGCTATATCCCAGTGCCTAGAACAGTAACCAGTACAAAATAAGTACTCAGTGTGTGCTTGTGGAAGGAGTGACTCCGTTAATGGATAAAATCACAAAGCAATATGGCAAATGCAACAGTACGCAACAAAAGTACCAAAAATGACATCTACTGAGAAAATAGAGGGCGTGAGGGAAGGTTTGCAGGGGAGGTAATGAGAAAATCAACCTAAAAAGAAACAATAGGCAGGGGATCTAAAAAATGGAATATTTCTTGCAGAGTGAGAAATATTTACTAAGGTATATATTTAAATGGTTAGTAGAGCAATCACCTAAGACTTACTGATTGAAGAACTTGTAGGAATTACTTTGAAAACTCCTGAAATTGTAGCAGCCCAGAGAAGTCTTTGGGTAGCTATGTGTTTGGTGACAATTCACTGAATCCACTGATAGGATTGATTTGTTGGTTCAGAGCACTGATTTCAATTCTTCCTGTTTCCTAGAGGAACCCAAGTTCAGAGAAAGAAAATGCCTTTTTACTGGCCCACTGAAAATTGGTTTTTGAGATTTGGAAGGAATGCCAAGCTGTCTAGCTTTCCAGTCCCGAGTCTTTGGATTTCAGTCAAATCCTCTCGTGCATCAAGTTGTATGTGTGCTTTTCCAAATTCTAGGTGCAATTATGCTGAACTGCCATTCCCAAAAGGATTTTCTCCTTTAAAGGCTTTGGGGACATTCATCAGTGTCTCCCGTAAGACACCATGATTGATGTGGTCAGTCCTGTGGTGTGCAAGATTATTAGCATGGGCATTCCTCTTCACCTTTCTTGATGGCAGAGAGACTCATTTTTTTCTGAAAAACAGGTTAATACAGATCAGATCTCACTCCAGACTATAGCTATTACTCCCAACAAAAGAAGAAATTCAGGTTCAACTCATTTCATTGCCAGGTTTATACTCTTCTAGAGGAATTTAGTTCGGTTTCTCTAAAAAGGGTATTGAACTAAAGAGAAAGCCTAAGATAACATTTGGGAATTGGCGTGTTATTACGATTTCCGTAGTCTGTTCAGTCTCCCCTGTTTTATTTATGTAAGTATGGACCTTACACTCTTCGTCACTATCTCTCAATTTTCACTTTTGTAAATTGGAAATAGACAAATCTTCTCATGATCAATCATGGGATGATAAAACCGTAGCCAAGACTAGTTGCCAAATGGACCATGAAGATAATAATCATTTCTAAGATTTATTTTGATATTAATTGAACTTATTCCTGGTTAAAAAAAAATAAAGGAAGGAAAGAGATTCTGAATTTACTGCTTTAGAATTTGGAGTGAAACCATGTATAGAACAGCACCATGTCCCAAAACGTAACCCAATCTGGGCACCGTTTGGGATAAGAGGTGGGGATTACGTATCTTCCTGAGGTGTGATGGTCTGTAAATCTTTGTTCCTTGTCTTCAAGATGTTGATGATGATTTCCTTCTGCAGAGTTTTTATTCAGAGGCATAACATAGAATGTGATAAGAATGGCTAGAATTTTCTCAGGTGTCACTGGTTTGTGGACAAAGGAGATCCAATTCAAATTTCCTGTCGCCACCGACAAAAGACAATAATCACTTGAATCCATATTCTCCATCCAAGGAAGTTTTTCCCTGATATTACTTCGAGGCTTCCTGGGTATTTCACATTTCATCACAAATAGCTCTGGGGCACCTGGGGGGCTCAGTCAGTTAAGCGTCCGACTTCGGCTCAGGTCATGATCGCACGCTTCATGAGTTTGAGCCCCACGTCGGGCTCTGTGCTAACAGCACGGACCATGGAGCCTGCTTCAAGTTCTGTGTCTCTCTCTCTGTCTCTACCCCTTGCCTGCCCCCTCTCAACAATAAACATTAAAAAAATCAGAACAAAAAAACCAAATATCCCTGTGACATTTTTCCACTCCCACCTTCTTCAATGTCCCTTACATTTAGGATACTCCTCTGTAACCAGGATAATGTGATTTAAGAAAAAGGTTAAGACCTGCCCATGTTTTTATGCGGTAAGATCAGATAAATTAGAAAATAATAATTAGGAGTGTATAATAGTGCTGTAAACTTCTGGGGGAACTTATTTTTTTTAATGTTTATTTCTGAGCGAGAAAAAGAGAGAGAGAGACAGAGCACGAGCAGGGGAGGGGCACAGAGAGGGAAATACAGAATCCGAAGCCGGCTCCAGGCTCCCAAGCTGTCAGCACAGAGCCTGATGCGCCCTCAAACCATGATATCATGACCTGAGCTGAAGGTGGACGCTTCACCAACTCAGCCACCCAGGCGCCCCAAGAGAGACCTTATTTTTATGCTTAACTTTTTAATTCCTTCTTCTTCTTTTGTTGTTGTTGTTGTTGTTGTTGCATTGTTTTGATTTGGTTTTGATTTCTTATTCATTTATTTATGTATTTAATTCTTTATTTATTTTTGTTTATATGTATTTATTTATTTTACCATGAAGGCCTGTAGGATTTGCTCTTATGCACAATAAGACATTTCCATACTGGCCATCACACGTGAGATAAGGTAACGTGTCATATGGAGAAGGGGAATTCTGCTGACTCAGAGGAGGGCAATTTATAGGTTCAAGCTGCCAAGCACTTACATAGGTTTCATTTAAAGATAGGAGCTGAATGGGGAGACCATTCTTCCTGGTTGACACCTTCTGTCTCTCTCTGGCCCTTCTTTTAGTTTTGCACAGACCCCCGTGGAGAGACCCGCAGGAGCACCCCAGGGTGAGTGATAAGTTTTCCATTATCCAGACTATGTCACCGTATCGAAGGTTGTCCCTGTGATATGCAATCCTCTGTGCCCTACCCCACTCTTTTCCACGTCACTTCCTCCAGTCTCTCCCTCTCTCCCTTTAAGGGTCAAGTAGCCTTCTGAAAATCCCTAAGGTGGAAAAAAAAAAGTCCCAGGGGCCAAAGTGAGGACCTCATGTCCATAAATTTTTATGAGGACTCACAATCCAGGCAAGAGTCCAAGCTCACAAACAAGTTATGAAACCAGGAGACGCGCCTGAGCCGAGACGGACCTCTCCCCGCCCCACATCCCCACACTCTGCTGCAGGTTTCCAGTTAGGCTCCAACTGTCGAAACAGTGCTCCTTGGGTCGCTAAGTAGGAAATAAAAGTGTCACCCAGAAGTTCAAGACAGCAGGAATCCACAGCTGTGAGATATTTCGTGGCAAAGTCAGCACGCACCCTAGGGGTAGGGGAGAAGGAGGGAGAAAGAGTTGGGAGTGAGGGGAACAGAGAAGTCTGCTCGGTTACTTTCTTGGGAGTGGGGGTGGCATCATGCCTCTTTCAGAGACCCGCCGAGAGCCTCCAGCAAGAGCCGCACAAACCTAATTCATACATTTGCAGGGAGGCTGAAGCCAAGGCCTCCTCAGGCCATTAACCTAAACTGGATTTCAGAGAGAGAATCACACTGGTGCAATTCAAAAGGCAATCTTTGTGCTATTACAACTTTAATTTTTTAAAGCTTTGGCTTTTACATGACACTCTACCTTCTACTTTGTCTTCTCTCCGCTCCACTCTTCCTTTTCCCGGAGCACATAGCTATTTATACCCCCATCCGGAATGAAGGGACACGAGGAAAGACTGTAACCCAGATAATAAGTGCTGGTTGCAGATTATTCAATTACGGCTTCTCTTATTTCTCTAAGGATTACTTAAGACTTTTTCTTGGCTGGCTGTTTGGTTCTTTATGCAATCATTGCAGGCAAGAGGGTAAAATGGCAATGCATTAAATTTTTTTTAATAAAAGTAGAAATGAAAGACAATCCCAATAGCTTCATTTCCAAAAGAGGGGAGAGGGGTGAACTTTTAATAGCCAAAGAAAGCGCATTGTCCGGAAACGAATGGCTTGGTGGTAGGTGATGCCACAATATAGATCCCCAGAAAATAATAGAGAAGGCTCTGCCTCCGCCAGGAGTGGAAAGAGAAGGTATGAGCTCCGTATATGATCCATTAAAAAACTTTTTGCCCTGAATTAGCAAGGTCCTTTCACTGTTCCTGATGGGAAGCACAAAGATGAAATGACATGGGGAAAATGAAGTTCCATCCAAGTCGAGGAAATGCCTGCAAAATTAGAAATTTGCACTTTTCCTCACCTATTAGTCAAGTTCCTGTTGCGTGCTCAGGGGGAAATCAAATTCTTCTAATTTTGCAACACTGATGCCTTTGGAAAGGGATGATGAGAAATTAGGAAATGTTCCATTGTCCTCCTCTCCGCTGTCACTCTCCTTTCTACACTCACTGACTTACCAGCTCTCTTGCTTTGGCCTTGCTTTTATTTTTCCTGAGTTGTCTTTCTCTGCAGACCAGACATCTGCAAAGGCAATAAAGGAAATAAAGGGACCAACATTCCCACCGCTGGGAGAAAAGAGTTAGCTTATAGACTGCAAGGAAAAGTCAGGGTTGATAAAGATTTAATCAAGCTGAGAAAAACAGGCCGGGACCAGAATGCTAAATGAATATCCATCAATGTGACGTCCTGCATACAGGTCAAAAATCAATGATACGAGTTAGAGATAAAGAAACATATCCTTCGTTAGCGGGAGGCGAAACGGATGGGGCGGTGTTAGTTGATGTTAAGTATAATATGAGTCATCAGTTTGATGTGTCTTATGTAACGTCAAGTAGTGTCTGGAACAAGGGAGCAAGAAACCGCATTTTGTTCCATGCCGATCAGATCGTATCTAGAGTACTTGGTAGACATTGTAAGTAAGCATCATGCTTCAAGGAGACTGACAGAGAGGACGTTAGCTGGGTTTTACAAAAGGGAAATTGTAAAGGACATCCCGAGTAGGGATTTTTTTTACATCATAATGAGAAGGCATAAATGGGGCAGGGGAGAAACATCCAGAACCTTGAAAACTTTGGTTTTTATTGGTTCCTGGGCCGTCCGATCACCAAACTGGTACTACTCTAAAGAGTTGAGCTAAGGCCTGGGGTGGACAGTTTTATATTTTAAAATGCTATCTTTTACACTTAGCAGAATCCTCCCGCTCAAAAAATCTGTGAGTCTAAGAATCAAGGTTGTGCCTTTTTTTCCCCCGCCTCCGTGGCCGTAAGGAAATGGGTTCCTACCTTTATACCCCAGGTTTTCCATCACTGAAGTGAGAAACAATGAGCCAATTTTCTT
Organism: Acinonyx jubatus; assembly: GCF_027475565.1. Classification (NCBI taxonomy): domain Eukaryota; kingdom Metazoa; phylum Chordata; class Mammalia; order Carnivora; family Felidae; genus Acinonyx; species Acinonyx jubatus. Next base: position 88,830,916 of record NC_069390.1, on the reverse strand, counting down.
TGTTTTTGTATATTCCACATTGTGAAATATTTTGGAGTGAGCAAAATGGCAGGTATATGCCCAGAATTAATTAGCATCCGCCTCTGCACGGCCGTGTTTACCTCGGAAAACTGTTGACGGCGCTGAATCATTGTTCCACAGAGGGGGCTGGGAAGGCAGGTAGTAATGAGAAGGTGCTCTGCACTCTTCAGGCACATTGGCACTTTTCAATTATTTATGCAGTTTAATCCCATTGAAAAAGCACATTCTCCAAAGAACACCCCCAGGTCCTCTGCAGGCTGGAGCTGGCAGAAAGTAATATGGGAAAAATGAGAGAGAGGACTGCCCTTAAGGGAGCTTGTCTGACCTTCCCAGAGACCCTGGGTATTAAAACAGGTACTTTGCTTAGCTAATAATAACTTTGCCCAGGACTTGTCATCTTCAAAGAACTTTAATTAATCCTCATAACACCCTGGTGGGCTGCAGAAGGTAAGTGTTATTATCTCCATTTTATATGAGACAAAATGCAGGCACAAACAGAGGAGGGAAATGGTTTGTTTGAGATAGCAAGTAGCAAGTTAAATTTAGCAGTAAGAAGGATGTCAGGCCACATGCCTTCCTACTGAAGGGTCCCTTCAGTAACATATCTGGGGCAGAGCACATGGCTCAGATATTAAGAGCTACAGAAGCAGCAGACAGAAGGTGCCTCCTGAACAAAATGTCTTACTTGAGACATGAAGAGTAGTAAAAGGGTGAAGAGTGAGAGCAGAAGAAAAAATGATCTGGGACAGAGAATTCCACAGAGAAGGAGAAAAAGAAAAAGAAAAAAGAAAGAGTGAGATCTTTCAGTTCTGCTCTGAGCCTAGAAAATTATTAATCTCTGTTGCAAGGAGATCCTAGGGCAAAATAAAATGCTATTATAACTTCCGAGTCTTATTTGCTATGTAAACGGAGACTGAGGAGGAAGTTGAGGCATGGGGTGGTACAGGGACAGGGTCGCTGCGATGTCTCTGGATGTGTATGAGTGACTGCAGACCAGCGTGGATGGGTCTCTTACTTTTCCTTCTAAGTCAAAAGTTTCTTCCATCATCCACCTAAGACTTTTTGCCTCTGTCATTCCAGCCTGTGAAATTTATGACCCTCATAGCGTGCAGATTTTCAGACTGTCTTTAGTTTGCTTTTTCGTAGAAGCATAAAAGAGTCGCTCAATTGGCTGTCAGTAGTGATCATCAGCCCACGGATTCTGTAGGCAAAAGATGAGAGCTGGGCGAACCCTCAGGAGCATCTAGTCCACAGTCCTCTTTTCCAGCTGAGGATGCAGAGGCCAGAAAGGAAACAGGACGTGTTCAAGGTCACCTGGGTAGTAAATGAAAACATGAGGACTGGAAACCAGTATTTTACTCCCTTGAGAAGAAATTCTTCAGGTTGCTCTCATTATAGTTGCGTTAAGAAACTGCATAGTGAAAATCTTTGAAGGAGCTATTAAGCATGTCAGAAATACAATGTCAATCTGGTAGACCCTGAGGAAATGAGAGCCAGAGAGGTGTCTGAAACAGACCCCTTATCCGTAACTTAGTAGGATAGCTTTAAATATTTAGCTTCGTTTGCCAAAGCTAGGGTTTGCTTTCTGGGTTGGTGAATCCACGGTGGAAAAGGATAAAGGGGTACACAGGGTCAGAGGTGTGCTCTGTAGGCTCTCAGGGTTATCTGATCAGAGGAAATCCACAAGTGTTCCATGGCAAGATGAGAGAGAACATGGAACTGTGGGTGTATTTCCTCAGCCGTTTCTCTGAAAGAGAATAAACCACGTTAGGTGATGCTCTGAAGGAATCGTCGTGTGCCTTCTGTTTTTAAAAATAATATGGTGAAGAGGCAAAACAAAGGAGAACACCAATAATACACCAAAGAAGAAATGTGAAATGGGGCCAGAAATGAAAAGTAGGATGTAGCCAGTGACTCCTCCTCTCCCCCCCCACACTAAGATAAACTGTCCCCAGGTCATCGGATATGATTTGTTTTTTTGTGTGTATTAGGAGGGGAAGCCTAAGTAAGGACAGCAAGAGGAGACCTCATGGGAATTTCATATTTGGCCATATCTGAATTCTGGGGAAAAAAAAACCCAAAAAACCCAAACAACCGTATGTCTTACGAGTCTCCGAAAGAATGGTAACCAACACAGCGAGGGAAAGAAACAAGATCACAGTCACCATGAGAAATTGAGGCAGGAAGAGCAGAATCTGACAAGATAATGTGTATGTGTTTTGTGTTGTAGTCAATTGTTTGTGTTAGGTTCCGGAGGGCCACTGGGAGATGGGTTTTGTCGGCGTTGGCTGGTTGTTTTTCACTCACACGTGTTTGTTTTAGAATGAGGCGTCAGTCACTGCCCTCTGCAAATGAGCACGAAGTGGAAGTCATTTTTCCACCAGCCATCGTATGAAACGGACACCTTCAAAGGCAGGTCGTGTCTCAGGGGCGGTAGACATCAGAGCGCTACAGAATTAGCCTCCTTCCCTCAAGCCAAGTGGCCATACTGAGTGTAAGATGGCCACCCTAATGTGATGCCAGAGGCTCACAGATAACAAAGGAGACTCCTGCCCATGTGACTCTCCTCAGAACCCTTTCTCCCTTCACACAGTACCTGCCCTGATATTTAGTAAGCTTAACCTACTAGAAGAGTCCAGGGGAAGGAAGATTCAGGTGACAGCTTTGATAATTCCCCAGATGTATGGCCTTCCCTAGAGTCTAGACTCACTGTCTTATGAAGAAATACCTCTTTAGGAGGCTGTAGATTTCCAAGACAAGATATGCATTACCCCTCCCCAGACCAACATGCCTTTCTGCAAAGGAGATTATAGTGAATCATATGATTTCTTTCAAGAAGTCAGTAGGTTTGGCCTGAATCAAAGAAAGAACATTTCTCATTGGGTTTGGTTTCTTTTTTCTCATTTCCTATGGCAGAGCGCTTCATTTTGGACGGAATATCTAATTGTTTTCTCCTGTTGTTCGCGGTGCTAGGAAAGCCATCTCCCAAAAGCCATCCCACACCCTGCTCACACCCACATTCCCACTACTTGAAACCATTCTATTTATCCTTCAAATGTTAGCCCTCCTTCATGCCTCTAAAAGACTTAATTGCTCCTGTTTTTGCCTTCCCACAACAATTTGTGGATAAAAGTAACATTAATGGCAATGAAGTAAATGAATGAATTGATGAATGAACATAACCTGCATGCCCTATGGTGAGGGTAATGACTTTGGAGTCAGGAGAACCTGGGTTTAAATCCTACCTCCACCACTTGGTAGACCTTTGACTGAGAGCATGCCCCTTACCTTTTGGAACCTCACATCCCTCATCTGTGCAATGGGAATAATAACACCAACCCTGCGGGATAGTTGTGAGATTTAGGTATCGTACGTAAAACGCCCTCAGCATAGTGCATTTAAAAGGGTGCAATAAATGTTAGCTATTATTAGCTTAGTGTATTACAGTTAATTGTACATGCAATTTTATCTTATAGGCAATGAGGAGCCATTAAAGCTTATTAAGAAGGAAAGTGGCATTAAAAAGGTGTTTCAGAATCCAAACGAGGAAATGAGGAGGGAAATGAAGAGCTGACAGGTGATCTAGATAAGAAATAAGCAAAATCACAATCATACCCTTGGTTATACCAGCACCAGAGGTCACCCTGGTGAGCTGAGCAGGGGCTGAGTGAAACTGCCCAGCGACAGACGGAAGCAGTTCCGGGATCTTTGCCATTTGTCTGTTACTCTCCTCGCCCACTGACTGCTCCCTGTGGCTGCATTATCTCCTTCCTCTTCTGCTTCCTCTCTCTGAGCACAGGGCTCAGTATCATTGCGACACTTGAGCGGAAGACCTTCTCCATCCTCTTTGTCCTAAAAGAGCAGCAAAATCCAGTAACATATAACCCACACCTTAAATTTATAGTGCTTCTCGATTTTGCTTCAATATTTGTGGTACAGGAAAAAAACCCAGAGAACATAAAATTATGAGGCTGGGTTTTCTCGGTGTAAAATATAACGGGGCTGTCCTTTTTCAGTCCTATTCTTTTTATAGGGAGGAAGAGACTAGACATGAGTAGGGCAGAGTTGTTGAGGGATTGCAATAGTCCCGCTCCATTGTGAAGAGGGGAAAACAGGGAGGAAAAAACAGATTTAAGAAGAAGGATTAGGGTTGCAATATGGTGACAGGTGGTAGCTACTCTTGTGGTAACATAGCATAACATATAGAGTTGTCAAATCACTGTGTTGTACTCCTGAAACTAATGTATCATTGTGTATCAACTATACTTCAATAAAAAATAAGAATAAATTAAAAAGGTGAGAGCTAGACATTATGGAAAATGCCCTGAATTTCAGGATGGACACATAATGGGTCAGCCACACAGAAGAATTCTCAGAAGCTTCTTCCCTAGTGTATTAATGAATACGAGAAAGAGCCTCATACCTATGCAGCTTCGGGTCGCTAGGCTCAATCATGCTAGAGCATTCTGGAGGACCCTTAGCTGCCCCGATCTCTGTGCCTTGGGATGCGAACCCAAGAATAGAAGCCACACTTCCAGTGGGAAAGAAAAGCCTGCCTTGGGCTCCTAATCCCAGTTTGAGCTCCAGGAATCCAGAGAGAGATCAGGACTCGCAGGTTTTTCATCACTGATGATTCGCTCACGCTGCGTCAGTAAAACCATCACCCCCAAGGCTTCATCACTCTGCTTCCAAAATCTCTGTGACCTTAGTCGGCAACAGGATGTAGATCACAGGGAGCTGAAGTAACCCAATAACACAGCTATCTTAACCATTTTGGAAGAGTGAAAACCACTTAACCCCCAATGTAATGGCTGCAGCGTCCGTCTGCGAAAGCAATAAATTGGTTTTAACTTCCGCGCTTGAGCTGCGGAGAGCAATAAGAAAGCAAAATGGAAAGGAAAAATTGTAGAGCATCCCTCGGATCTACCTCTTAGCAGTTTGTGACTCCAGGCACAGACACCGGCACGGGGTATCCCTAATCACATTTAGACATGGCCCTGTGGTAAATAGAGGGAAGAAGAAAGATATCACAGGACTATAATCTTCTTGAAGACGGAAGCTGGGAAGAAAAATCCAGTGAAGGATTATGAAGTTAGCTGACCTGCTGTTTAACACAGAAGAGTCACAGAGGTGAGCGTGGCCCGAACAAGCCAGCGTGTACCTGGTTGTAACAGGGTCTTAGTGACAAAGTCTATAGGGCTGGAGGTAGCCCGTGGTGCCGCCCGAGCTTGACAGGGGCTGGAAGTAGCTGGGTAAAGAGCCTTGGGCTGAATCTGCCTTTAGTTGCCACCTGCAAATGATTACAAAGAAGTCACTTGAAAGAAGACTGTCAGTGCCTGCCATACTCCTTGTCCCCACAATGCCCCTTTCTACACTATTAAAGCCACTTGATCTCCATATACAGGCTACAGTGTCATCCTGACATCTGGGACCAATTCTGTCCTTACCGAGAGATGGAAGAGAGCTGGGTAGGTGCTCAGTACTCAACATCAAGGCGGCTTGACTGCTGTTTCACCCTGACCTTGGACTGTAATTCTAGAAGTTTGATCCTGATATAGTTCTCAAATCAGCTGCTCTTTGATTACCTATGTAACATAATATTATCACATGAGCTGTGTGTGTTTTAGTCTAGTTCTCATATTAGCTGTACTTATGATTATGTATATAACATAATGTTAGGACATTGTGTATTGTGTATTATTATACATATTATATATAATATATATGTGTATATGTATATATATTAGATGATATGCAATCTTAATTCTCTATGATACATATATTTCACACATATAAATGGTATCTATTTTTCTTCTGGTCTTATTGAGATACAATTAATTGACATACAGCACTGTGTAAGTGCTGCATAATGACTTTTCTTACACATACTGTGGAATGATTGCCACCCGAAGTTCAGTCCATTCACATGCATCATCTCATAGTAAAAAGTAAAGAGAAAATGCGGTTTTCTTGTGATGAGAACTCTTAGGATCTACTCTCTTCACAGCTTTCGGATATATCATATGGCAATCATTATGCCATCCATGATATCCCTAGTATTTATTTATCTTATAACTGGAAGTTTTTACCTTTTGGTCACCTTCTTCCAGTTCCTAGGTATGTGATGTTAATATGGACACAGAGAGTATCAAAATATTTTAGAACAGTGATAGCGATTCAAATTTTAGGGCTCAAATCACATTATGTGTGTCATTTAAGTCATTAATGACCCATGATACCTAAATATTTATAAAATTATTTTGTAAGTAGACTTTGAGAAATTGTTGACAGTGAACTTTTCTTTAAATGTCAGTATAATGAACATACAGGGATGCGTGGTTAAACAGTAGGTTAAACAATGGATTGATTTAGGTCATGATTTCAAGGTTGTGAGATCAAGCCTCTTGTCAGGCTCCATACTGGGCATGGAGCCTGCTTAAGATTCTCTCTCTCTCTCTCTCTCTCTCTCTCTCTCTCTCTCTCTCTCTCTTTCTCTCTCTCACTCTCTCTCTCTCTCTCTTCCTCCTTCCTTCTGCACCTGCCCCACTCACCCTCTTTCTCTCTCTTAAAAAAAAAAAAAAACCTCCCCCAAACCATGCAATGTTATATTAGTTTCAAATGTACAAAATACTGATTCAACATTTCCATACAACACCCAGTGCCCATTAAGACAAGCGCATTCCTTAATCCCCATCACCTATTTCAACTGTCTCCCCACCCAGCTCCCCTCTGGTAACCACGTTTGTTCTCAATAGTTAAGAGAGTTAAGAGTCTGTTTCTTGGCTTCTGTCTCTCTTTTTATTTGCTCATTTGTTTCTGAAATTCCACATATGGGTAAAATCATATGGTATTTGTCTTTTTCTGTCTGACTTATTTCCCTGGGCATTACACTCTCTACCTCTATCCATGTTGTTGCGAATGGCAAGACTCCGTTCCTTTTATGGATAAATAATATTCTACTGTATGTGTATACCACATCTTTATCCATTCCTCAATTGATGGACACGTGGGCTGCTCCCATATCTTGACTATTGTAAATAATGCTGCTATGAACATAGGGATGCATGTATCCCATTGAATTAATGTTTTTGTATTTTTTGGCTAAATACCCAGTAGTGTGATTGCTGGATCATAGGGTAGGTCTATTTTTAACTCTTTGAGGAAACTCCATCCTGTTTTCCAGAGTGGCTACACAGTTTGCATTTCCACCAACAGTGCACGAGGGTTCCTTTTTTCCCCATATTCTCACCAACATTTGTTATTCTATCTTTTGATAGAATAGGAAACCTTTTGTCTCCTATCTTTTGATACTAGCCATTCTGACAGGTATGAGATGATATCTCTTTGTGGTTTTGATTTGCATTTCCCTGATGATTAGCAATGTTGAGTATTTTTTCATGTATCTGTTTGCCATCTGTATGTCTTTGGAGAAATGTATATTCATTTGTTTAATTGGATTTTTTCTTTTTACTATTGAGTTGTATGAGTTCTTTATATATATTGGATATTAACGTCTTATTGGATATATTATTTGAAAATATATTCTCTCATTCGGTCGGTAGCCCTTTCCTTTGCTGTGCAGAAGCTTTTTGGTTTGATGTAGTCCCATTTGTATATAGTTGCTTTTGTTGTCTTTGCTTTTAGAGTTAGATCCAAAAGGTTATTGGCAAGATTGAGGTCAAAGAGCTTCTCGGGGCGCCTGGGTGGCTCAGTGGGTTGGGCGTCCGACTTCGGCTCAGGTCACGATCTCGCGGTCCGTGAGTTTGAGCCCTGCGTCGGGCTCTGGGCTGATGGCTCAGAGCCTGGAGGCTGCTTCTGATTCTGTGTCCCCCTCTCTCTCTGCCCCTCCCCCGTTCATGCTCTGTCTCTCTCTGTCTCAAAAATAAATAAAACTTTAAAAAAAATTAAAAAAAAAAGAGCTTCCCGCCTACTTTTCTTTTAAGAGTTTTATGGTTTCATTTCTTATATTCAAGTCCTAATTAACTCAAGTCTGAGTTAATTTTTGTGTGTGGTGTAAAATAGTGATCTAGTTTTATTCTTTTGCATGTGGCTGTCCAGTTTTCCTAGCACCATTGATAAAGGAGACTGCCCTAGGCCCATTGTATATTCTTATCTTTTTGTTATAAATTATTTGACTATATATGCATGCATTTCTGGACTTTTTATTCTATTCTTCTGACCTATGTGTCTTTTTTTTTTTTATGCTGAAACCATACTGTTTTGATTACTGTAGCTTTAGAATATAGTTTGAAATCAGGAAGCATGATACCTCTAGATTTGTTCTTCTTTATCAGGATTGCTTTGGCTATTTGGGGTCTTTGGGAATTTCATACAATTTTAGAATTGCTTGTTCTATTTCCCTTGTGATTTGATGACCTCCGTTACTGTTATGCTTAGATTCCTTTCTTATTATCTCTTCTGTATCTTCTATAGGGTTTTGCTTTGCGGTTACCATGAGTCTCACATATATCATCCTATATATGTGACAGTCTACAGTAAATTGATAACAGCTGGTGTTTAAACATATTCTAAAACTGTGTATTTTTAGCCCATCCCCTCCATGTTTTATGTTTTTGATGTGACATTTGACATCTTTTTATTTTGTGTATACCTTAACTGTTATTATGGTTACGGTTATTTATACTACTTTCCACTTTCAACTTTCATAGTAGCTTTATAAGTATAAGCCATACCTTTACTGTATCTTTACCTTTACCAGTGAGATTTATACTTTCATATTTTTTTTGTTACTAATTAGTGCCCTTTCTTTTCAGCTTGAGGAAATTCCTTTAACTTTTTTTTGTAAGGCCAGTTGGGTGGTGATGAACCCCTTTAGCATTTGCTTATCTGGAAAACTATCTCTCCTTCAATTCTGATTGATACCTTGCCAGGTAAAATATTCTTGGTTGAAATTTTTTTTCCCCTTTCTTTATTTCAGCATTTTTGATATATTATGCCTTTCCATTCTGGTCTACAAAATTCTTTCTGAAAAATCTGCTGATAGTCTTGTGGGACTTCCCTTGTACATGACAAGTTGTTTTTTTCTTGCTTCTTTTAAGATTCTGTATCTTTAATTTTGACATTTTAATTGTAATGTGTCATGGTATAGCTCTCTTTGGACTCATTTATTTAGAACTTTCCAGACTTCCTGGATGTGCTTGTCTGTTTCCTTCCCCAGCTTAAGAAATGTTTTCAGTCATTATCTTTTCAGATAAACTTCCTGCACTTTTCTCTGTCTGTTTTCCTTCTGGGATCCCTAATAATGCAAATGTTATTCCACTGGATGGCGTCACACAGGTCCCTCAAGCTATGACTTTGTAAAAATGTTTTATTTTGGGGGCATCTGGGTGGTTCAGTCGGTTAAGTGTCTGACTCTTAATTTTGACTCAGGTCATGATCTCACAGTTCGTGAGTTCGAGCCCTGCATGGGGTTCTGTGCTGACAGCTTGGAGCCTGCTTGGGATTCTCTCTCGTTCTCCCTCTCTCTGCTCCTCCCTGACTCATGCTCTCCTTCTCAAAATAAAGTAAGTAAGTAAATAAATAAATAAATAAATAAATAAATAAAGTAAACTTAATTTTTTTTTTTTTTGCTTTGTTTTCTTTTTGCTGCTCTGTTTGGGGAAGTGTCACTGTGTTTTCCTCTAAATCACTGTTCCTTTCTTCTGCTTTATCTAGTCTGCTGTTGAACCCTTTATTTTCTGGTTCAGTTGTTTTCTTCTGCTCTGTGGCCCCTGTTTCGTACTTTGTTATATTTTCTGTCTCTTTCCTGAAGTTCTCTCAGTGTTCATGCATTCTTTTTCCAAGTTCAGTGAGCATCTTTAGGACCATTACTTGGAACCCTTTATCAGGTAAATTATTTATCTTCCTTTTACTAAGATTTTCCCCCTGAAGTTGTATGTTGTCCTTTCACACATATTCCTCTGTTTCCTCATTTTGCTTGATTCTGTGTTTGTTTCTATAGATTAGGTGAAACAGCTACCTCCTTCGGTCTTGAAGGAGTGGTCTTGTGTAGATGAACCCTATCTTTCAACCTTGCCCTAGTTCTTGGTTGTCTCTTGAATCTCTGTGATTTTCTTAGTAGTCTAACTTTATTTTTTAAATGTTTTATGTTTATTTATTTTTGAGAAAAAGACAGAGCGTGAGCAGGGGAGGGGCAGAGAGAGAGGGAGATGCAAAATCTGAAGCAGGCTCCAGGCTCTGAGCAGTCAGCCCGGAGACGGTTGCAGGGCTCGAACCCACCAACTGCGAGATCATGACCTGAGCCCCAGTCAGACGCTCAACCACCTGAGCCACCCAGGCGCCCCAGCAGTCTGACTTATATTAATTGATCCCACGTATTTGAGAGCATGCCAAGACCTGTCAGTGTTCCAAAGAAAAGTATCTTACTTAGCATCTATTTTCAAGCTGATTGGAAGCCAGATCCTTCAGCAGCAACTTTTAAAGTATGAAAATATATATATAGTCTTGTGGGATGGCAATTGTAAACCCTGCTGGCTTCCAGAACAGGCAATGTGGCGGCATCTCCTGGGCAATAGGTACAAAAATTGGGGGCTCTGTTTAAATGTCTAAGCTCCTTTCTGGGAGGTCCTGGTGAAGTGTGGTGGGGCTGAATGAGAGCACAAAGATGACGTCCCCCAGCCTATGTTCCCTGCAAACAGCAATGTAGCCTGTAGATGTGTGGCAAACTTGAAGTCTTCCTCTCAGGCTCAAACCCCAGGACAAGTTAACAAGTATTTTTCACAGAAGGATTGGATGTATGTGTTAGCGTGCTGTCTGTGTGGTGCCCTGGGGGTATCAGCCTACCAACAACTGTCTCTGATTGTTAGTCCCATGGGTCCCAGGAGTGCAATACCCTGGCCACCAGAACCAGGTAATCAAGGAGCATCTCCTCTATGTACTGTGTACATCTACTGTCTTTAGTGAAGCAACAGGGGAGTGCAGAGCAGGGACACCCCCACATGCTTTAGTGGGATAGCAGGAGAGCACAGGGTCAGGGCATGTTCACTGGAGTCATCAAGGTAGAAGGAGAGTACAAAAATGGTACCTGCCAATGCTGAATTTCCTGTAGAGAAATTTCCCAGCAGGCCTCTGCGTCTCTGACAGACACTTGAAGATTAGCAAATGAATTTCCTTCACATATGGTCCAGGCGCTTTACAAACTGCAGCTTTCGTGCTAGTCCCCAGGATGAGGAACCCTTAAAAGAAAAAGCAATCAAGCCCTTTAAGAAATAACTCCGTTCCAGACCGCGCTTCGAGTCTTTGGGACCAAAGCCAATATTCTGGGGGCTCTACTCACCATTGTAGGCTCCAAAGGTCGGATGCCCGATGTGGGTGGGACACAGGCTTTTTTCACTCTTCAGGAAGAAGCTTTGGACTTGTGAGATCTCTCTTGATTATGGGTCCCTGTGCTGGGGGTGAGGTTTTTGTTGAGACTGTGTCTCTGCCTGTCTTGTCCAATATTATGTGAATATAGACTATAACACCCACCCACACACACCCACACACACTCACTCAAGAAGTGTGTCTTTGCTCACATAAACTTCAAAACAAGTAGCTCTCATTCAAGCAGTGGCTTGAGGAGCCAGGCTGTTGCCCATCTCAGGGCTCTATCACCTTCCACGGCTCCTGAAATGCCCACCTAATGTCCCGCATTAGGTCAGCAGAAGGTGAAAGCATAGAAAGTGGTGGGAGCAGGGCCAGGTGGGCCTGGCCCAGGTGAGTGTTCTTGGCCTGAAAGCAGGGCACACTCTCCTTCCTCGTCTCTGTCCAGCTACGGGTGGCCGCTGCGTCCACTGTCCCAGGCAATTTTCGTACTTTTGTGAACCACATTTCAAAGGTCTTCTTGGATTAGAACCTGGCCCAAATAAGAGAGGCTTTGGTGGATTGCCATGGTTCTTAGCCCTGTGAGATGTTCTGCCATGGTAAATAGCAAGCATTATTAACAGGAATATTCTCAGTTTAGGTAACAGCTGGCAGGCCTCTCTGCGTGGCATTGAAAAGTTTCCCTGCCCCCTTGATTTTGTGATGCACTGTTTTGACTGTGCAAAAACAAGAAGCAGTGCTTCCAAACAAGGTTCCAGGTAGTCTGTAAAACTAGACGAATAAAATCACACTTAGTAAAACAATTACCAGTAACACCGATACCACTTACAAAACATTTTGTTCGCAAGGCGCTCTGTAAACTGGTTTCTAAATACAAGAATGAAGTGGCAAACATTAATATTGCAAAGTCACCAAATGGAAGAATGCTTAAATCGAGACTTGAACTTGGAATTGAAAGCCCCACCCTTGTTGTGGCTTCTTTCCCTGACGCTGACTTCATCTCTTTGGGTTTTGTCATTTCCATACCTGAAAATTGAAGGCTGTAAAAACTCAGTGACTATTATAAGGATCAGCTCCTGTTTCAGCATTAAGAATAGTCCACATTAAGGGCCTGCTACATATTCATAGTCTTGGGGAGTGCAGATAAAAATATGACTTTTGAAATTTTGATTTGTGATCATTTCTGAACCCATATGTACTCATTAAACGCTATTGAATACATTTGTTAATAATGAGAAGGAATTTGACAAACGACCTGTCTGAGCTGAACAAAGAGATTTAACACAGAAGACCTCACACAGCAGGGAAAATACCTGGAGACTGGTAAAATCCCATTTGTTAAGGTTTATTGTATTATGTTCAAACTGTCCATCTTAAGACCAGCTGCTTATAATAATCATTGTCATGGTGCCATATGTCCTATTTGAGTAACGAAAAGGACAATCTACCCCATATCTACTAAATAAATAGTTTTGATGCTAGTCTGAGTGCATACATTTCCTAACAATACCCTTATACAAAGGGGAAACATTCTCATTGTCACATTAGGCTGTGCCATAGAACAAGGCCTCACCACTGTTTCGTTTGTATTTGTGATCTCTTAATTCTCTAAGGATTGAAATCAATAGAGAGGAAGATAAGAAATGACCTTCATATAAGTTAAAAAAAGAAAAAAAAAAGACCCTCTATAATGATCAAAGGAAGAAAGACGGAAATCAATATTTATTGAGTTGTTTTGTGCCAGGCACTGTGCTAGAACATTTGCACTTTAGGTCATTTAAATGTGGGAATGGTCAAACAGAGCTAAGCTTCTTTAGTTAACTCTCCATTATTCAGTGGATTTATTTGCTGGTGATCTTTGGACATCTTAGCCTGGTCTTTCTCTTCCCATTAGCATAAATCCAGAACTCTTCATCCCCATGCCTCCTCGCTGATAATTCCCTGGAGAATGCAAAGTTTGTTTAGTTTACGTTGTAATTAAGAAAGTACACTCACAAAATAACATCGTAGAGTGGTTCAAATCCAAATATAAATGGCTTTTTCATTATCTGATGTTCAAATTATCAGGAATGAAGCCAAGCTTCATTTGTGTGACTACCCAAGTGTTATCTATATAGATTACTGTATTTCCACCAATTTTGTCTTTGGGAAACAGAAGAACACTGCATGTATCCTGGTTACTTAAAGTTCATTTTTAGCAAATAGCAAGTATAATTCCAAAATAATTGAAAACTGGTAAAATACAGAAGGCAATGTGGTAAATATGATGAATATAAAGAAATAGAATCCTAATTCTAGCTAAATGCTTAAAGATCATCTAGTTAATGCAGCTTACAGCATAGGTTGGAAATTCAAAACAAGGCGTGTTAAATGACTCTCCCAGAGTCATGCAGTAGAGAATACCAAAGACTCAGGCATTTTGAATTTTTTTAACAAAAACAGAGGATATTATTATTATTATCATTATTATTTTGCCCCCCCCCCTCAGAAAAGAGATCTACTAAATTCCATTCCTTCCTGGCAGGAAGTAGGGTGAGTATCACCCATGTATAACATTTCTAGACGTCCCTCTTCCGCATTTCCTTCTAAACCAAACCAAGCCCTGTGTATTAATGATATCAACCCCCTTCCTGGTTATTTCCTCCTACTGTCCTCTGTATTCCTGTAGATTTTTTTCTCCCCTGGAGTACCTACTATCTATAATTGTTCTTTTAATATGATTTAATACTCTGCTCCTTTCTTTTCCAATAACGTTCTCTACATTCTTCTTCAATTACCCCGTGTCTTGGCTTTTGGTGTTCCACCTCCGAAATATCTATCTCAAGCATTCCTTTCTCAGCTCTTCATCTTTTTTCAGCTCAGTTACCTCAGGCCTTCCTCTGCTACAATTCACCTCACATCCAAGTCTTTAGTACATTAGCACTACCAATTTCTCGCTATGTCTCACCTTCCCACTATGTTCATTTCATCCTTGCCCACCTTAGATTTCAGGATCCACCGTTAAATATAATCATTATATGCAAGCTAGATTCGCTGTAAATTTATAATTGCAGAAGTGTAGTGGGCGCTAAACGTGTCCTGGAAATCTTACTTTCATAGGTATTTTAACTTCCTATTCTCTAAAATACACTTTCTGTCCTTTCCTCACACTTCTCTCACAGTCCACACATTCTATCAGATGCTGACCTTTCGTAAGATTTCACTGAGGTAATAAAGACCAGCGAAAAGGGAGTCCTTTAATCTTCCTTCCACCAAACCGTCAATCCTCTCCTCCATCCTCTCTCATTATACTAGAAAACTTTTCTGCCTCCCATTAACAGCTATTTTCTCCACCTGTGCCCATCAGCTTTCACCACTACAAGTGTCTTATTCCTTCAGCGATTTCCCCCATTCACTTATTCATCCAACAAACCTGTAAATTCTTTGAATTTTTTATTTACTTATCTTTGAGAGAGTGAGAGTGCATACACACGAGTGGGGAGTGGGCAGAGAGAGAGGGAGAGAGAGAATCCTAAGCAGGCTACATGCTGTCAGTGCAGAGCCCAAGGTGGGGCTCGATCTCAGGAACTGTGAGACCATGACTTGAGCTGAAATCAAGAGTTGAACACTTAACTGACTGAGCCACCTGGGTGCCCCCCAACAAACCTATATTTTAGATTACATGACATATAAAAATGGCCTTGACTTCATGGAAGTCATAAAGAGGAATCTGTATTTTATCTCAAGAATGAATTTGAATCAGATAGTGGCCCGATGTGGTTCAGATCTTAAAAGATAGCAAGGCCAGTGTTGAACTATAGAGAGAGAGTGAGAGAGAGAGAGAATCTCCATTTGTATCTGCTGCAACAAAATAGGGAAGACACACTGGCGGCTTGGACTATCATGGTAGTAGTTGAAGTGGTGGGAAATGGTCAGATGTGAGATATTTTTGTAAGCCAAAATCAAAATGACTTTCAAAAATGCTGATTCAAAGAGGCACATGCACACTAATGTCTATATCAGCACTATCAATAATAACCAATTTATGGAAAGAGCCCCAATGTCCATCAACTGAGGAATGAATAAAGAAGGTGTTGTATATATATAATATATATATATATATGTATATATACATATATACATATATATATACATTGCAAAATTAGCAATCAAAAAGAATGAAATATTGACATTTGCAACACTGTAGATAGAACTAGAGTGTATTATGCTAAGCAAAATAAGTCAGAGAAAGAAAAATATATGATTTCAATCATCTGTGGAATTTAAGAAACACAACAGATGAACATAGGGGAAAGGGAGGAAAAATAAGACAAAAACAGAGAGGCGGCAAACCAGAAGAGAGTCTCAAATGCAGAGAATAAACTGGGGATTGCTGGAGGGGAGGTGGGTGGGAGAATGGGCTCCATGGTGATGAGCATTAAGGAGGGCACTGGTTGTTGGGGCACCTGGGTGGCTCAGTCGATTGGGCGTCTGACTTCAGCTCAGGTCGTGATCTCGTAAATTGTGAGTTCAAGCCCCATGTTGGGCTCTGTGCTGGCAGCTCAGAGCCTAGAGCCAGCTTCTGATTCTGTGTCTCCCTCTCTCTCTGCCCATCCACCATTCATGCTGTCTCTCTCTCTCTCAAAAATAAATTAGCATTAATTTTTTTTCAAGGAGGGCACTTGTTAGGATGAGCACTGGGTGTTTTATGCAAGTGATGAAATCATCGGGCTCTACTCCTGAAGCTGATATTTCACTGTATGTTAACTAGCTTGAATTTAAATAAATAAATAAATAAATAAATAAATAAAAATAAATGACCCTATTTTAAAAAATGACTTGTTGATGGTGTGCATGTAGGGCTACAAGAGGGAGAAACAAAGTTTGAATAAAATCTAGATCTGGGGCGGAAGAACCTGGGTTCATGGTGTGGCTGGGTACTGAGATGAATGGTTGGATACTGAGGATTGGGCTCCACAGGAGAGTAGACAGTTGCATGGACATATGAGACTACCATTGATGGGAGAGGTTAGACGTGCAAACAAAAATGTTGGCATTATATAAATGATACTTGATCTGTATCCACCCCATGGCCGTTTTTTAATTTAAGTTTTTTTATATACATACATACCCACAAATTTTTAAATACTGGACTGTGTTTTAAAAAAAATAGACACACGGCATCACACTTTGCAATTATTTGGAAACTCCTTTGCACTCAAAATTCTGTTTGGAAATTTATCCGTGCTGAAGTAGGTTAACTTCCTATATTTCCCTTATGGTACATGTTATAGCATCATTTGAATAAATTCCTTGGATTTGTTCCTGAAGGATGGACAGTTAGACTATCTCCCCTAAGTCTCTTACTGCCGGGTTTCAATGAGCACCCTTGCAGACATCACCCTGTGCATATAAATGAGTTTCCACAGCGCTAATACTAAGAAATAAACTAGTTGTGTCTTAAAGATAGTCATCATCTTTTTTTTTTAATACTGATAAATTGATTCTAAAAGTATTTATTTTTCTAATTTCCAAAGTCACCTGAAGTGTTTGCACATTCCTGGTTCCTTACATGTTCAACAGTGCTTGGTGGGTTTGTTTGTTTGTTCAATTTTTCCCAATGTGTTGCATGGGAAGCGATACTTTGGTTTTGCTTTTTCTCTTGGCCTCTTCTACTCTGCCTTTTAGTCTTATCACCCCATTAAATCTTTCAGTCATCGAGGCTTTGAGTCGTCCATGATCTCCGTGGTGTCACATCAAATAGCCAACTCTGTGTCCTCATCTGACTCAGCAGTGCAACAGCACCCAACTCTGTTGACCATTCCCTGTTTGAAATATTCTCCTCTCAATCATGGTGACAGCTCACCTTCTCGCTGCCTTCCTGACAGCGATTTTGTAGTCTCTTTTATTACGGTCTCCTCCTGTTCAAGACCTGGCTTGGGCCTTCATTCCTTTTCCGTCATTTCTTCCTAGGTGATCTATTTTTTCCCGTAATCGTAAATGCCAGCTTTATGAGGCCGCCTACCAATGATATTGCTCTGCAACACTGTGCTTCTAACTTCAGCTTGATATCTCTATTTTGCCATAGCAGCAGCACCTCCAATTCAACACGTCAGTCTATGGAGCCCTTTATTTCCCCCCAACTGGACTTCCCCAAAATGCCCCTCTTTCAGTAAGTAGCCCATCATCGTCGATAGATGTACTAATTCAAAAGCCCCGGTGTCACTATTTCTCTCAGCCTCCATATCCAATTTATAATCTGGCAATCTTCTTTTTTCCTCCAGAATGTATTTTGTATCTCTCCACTCTGTCCGTTGTCTCCACCATGCAGTTCAAGTTCACCACAACTTTTGTACTTCCAACCAATTTCAGTTCAGCACATGTGCCATTATCGGCCATTTCTACATAGTAGCCAGAATGAGGTTTTAAAAAAAACCAATCAGTTTGGGGCACTTGGGTGGCTCAGTTGGTTAAGTGTCCCGATTTTGGCCCAGGTCATGATCTCACCGTTCGTGAGTTCGAGCCCTGTGTCAGGCTCTGTGCTGACAGCTCAGGGCCTGGAGCCTGCTTTGGATTCTGTGTCTCCCTCTCTCTCTGCCCCTCCCCTGCTCATGCTCTCTCTCTCTCTCTCTCTCTCTCTCTCTCAAATAAGTAAACATTAACATAATTACAAAAAAATTATATAATACAAATCATTTTATGGCTCTTTTCTTCTTCAACTTGTCTAATGACTTTTTATTTTACCTAATGCACTTAGACTAAATCTCAAATCTTTTCTCTGGCCTCAACACCTTTGCCAGCTTCTTCAATCTCACACCTCTCTCCCTCTTCCTCACCATGCTTCATTCACATTGGTCTTGTGGAAATTCCTCTTTCCTGAACCTATGCTTTGAATCCATGGTCAGTGCTTTTCTCTTTGACAAAAATACTCTTTATATGGCTTGCTTCCCATCCTTCAGACTTCAGTTTACGTTTTATTTTATTTTATTTTTTTTATTTTTGAGAGACAGGGAGATAAGCTCAAGCGGGGGAGGGGCAAAGGGATAGGGAGACACAGCATCCAAAGCAGGCTCCAGGCTCTGAGCTGTCAGCCCAGAGCCCGATGCGGGACTCGAACTCACGAACCATGAGATCATGACCTGAGCTGAAGTCAGACCCTCAACCGACTGAGCCACCCAGGCGTCCCCAGACTTTAGTTTACACACAAGTTCCTCAAGGAGATCTACCTGAGCCATGGTATCTAAAAATGTCTCCCTGTTATTATTCAACGTATTACCTGGGTCTTTGAAAACCCAGTCTAACCCAGGTGGTAATGCTGTCTTTGGGAGGTGCCAAGCCAAGGCCATAACTGTTAGAATAAAAGAAAGTGAAGCATGGAAGGATGGGAAGTGGACACAGGGGACGCATTCCTGTGCTGGCCAGTCCTTCGCTGCTTCACAACAGTGGCACAACAGCATCTGCTGAGCCACAGCCAACATCTTTATACTGGCTGGACGTAGAAATCATGCATCAAAGAGTAAAAGAAGATGGGCGCTTCTGCCCTGTCTTCTTCCCCTCTCTCTCCTCTCTCTCCCTCTTTGGTCAGTGTTTACTTCAGAGAGGAGTTGGTCCTCTGCATTTCTAGATTATGCCACGGCACCCCCTTGGCAGAAAGCCAGGCCTTAGGCGTGCCTTGTGGAATTTCACTGATTCCCGGAAGTGGCAAGAGACCCAGGCAGGCGTCTGGAGACTTCAGAAGATAGAACCACATGGGCCCACGTGGAATCTGTCGCCTGTGACACTTTCTGTGTCATAAGAAGTGTTGAGGATATGAGAAACAGGTGAGGCCGAGATAATTAGAAGTGCTTCAGAGGCATCAGACGCACATCTTCCTGTTCTTCCTTCTAGTACTTCCTACGAGTGGTAGGTAGGGGGCGCACTCACAGGTTTAACTGAAGAGAGGAGGCATAAGAGGATCAGGGAGGGATGGCAAGGCGCCCAGGAAGAGGAAGAATGGAAAGCTGTTAGCGCCCTTCATCCTGAAATGGCAAAGGTGGGCCCAGTGGTGTCAAAATGTGGCGAGAGCTGGAGCTACAAAAACTCATCTCACAAGTATTGCAAGCCTGCAGGAAAACGCTTGCTACCAAAACCTTGACAAGTCAGCGAGGGAACAAAAAGGTGACCGGTATTCTCACCTCCCACCACCCAACCTTCCATTGGCTAAATCCAGCCAAAAGCTGGAGGGTAAAGGAGCCTAGGTCAGGCGATTTGTAAGAATGAGCAATCATACTTCTTGGTATTTATCCAAAGGAGTTGACAACATATGTCCACATGAAAACCCACCCAGAGATGTCTATAATGGCTTTATTCATAATTGCCAAAACTTGTCTTTCAGTGGGTGAATGGATAAATCAATACTGCTATATATCCATACAATGGAAACTTATGTAGTTCTAAGAAGAAATGAACTATCACACCATGATCTTCACAGGATAGTAAGATGATGTTGTGAACAACATTATGCCAATAAATTTGGACAGTTAAATGGATGTATCCCTAGAAAAATAGAACTTAGCGTCCGACTTCAGCCCAGGTCATGATCTCTCGGTTCGTGGGTTCGAGCCCCACATCAGGTGCTGATAGCTCAGAGCCTGGAGCCTGTTGCAGGCTCTGTGTCTCCCTCTCTCTCTGCCCCTCCCCTGCTCCCGCTCTGTCTCTCAAAAATAAATAAATGTGAAAAACAAATTAGAAAAAAAAAAAGACTCAAGTGAACAGGGCTCATCCACTTTCCTGTCACTTAATGTAAGCTTAGCAAGCTGTTTCAATATGAATGAATGAATGAATGAACTCAGAAAGTATGCTTCTAACCTTCAGCTTCACTTATGCAAGCTTAGAAATGTTGAAATTCTGTAACACTCATATGTAACATTTTCTAGGAAAATAGAGTTGTGAAGTAAACAATATAGAAGTATTATTTCTACAAGAGAATCTTCGGTATAGAAAATAATCAGGAAATTTAAATATATAAACGTTAATAGTTCTACCTATATAATCTTTTACTTTTATTATGAATTACGTCATGTAAAAATTACAGATATGTTTGTGTATATATTCACGCACATGTATATATGATGTACACATATATACACACATACTATTTAAGGAAAGACATGAAAATATATATTTCTGTACTCACATCACAGTTTAATAAACAAATCATTCCTTTTAAAGCATGTATGTGCTTCTCCCTCATTACATGTCTTTTATTTTTACAACTAAATTTTTAATCCACCTGGAAGTAATTTTTCTATATGATATGAGGAAAGGAGGTATATTTTTCTCCTTAAAAATATACAATTCACAGGGTGCCTGGGTGGCTCAGTTGGTTAAGCGTCAGTCTCTTGATCTTGGCTCAGGTCATGATCTCACGGTTCATGAGATCAAGTCCCATGTAGGGCTCTGCACTGACAGCTTGGAGCCTGCTTAGAATTCTCTCTCTCTCTCTCTGCCCCTCCCCCTTCTCAAAATGAATAAATAAACATTTAAAAAACTGGGGCATCTGGGTGACTCAGTCAGCTAGGCATATGGCTCTTGATTTCAGCTCAGGTCATGATCTCACAGTTGTGAGATTGAGCCTTGCATCAGGCTCTGTGCTGAGTGTGGAACCTGCTTGGGATTCTCTCTCCCTCTCTCTCTGCCACTCCCCTGCTCTCGTGCTTGCACACATTCTCTCAATAAATAAATAAACATTATATATTTATTTATTTATTATTTTTTTTTAATTTTTTTTCAACGTTTTTTAATTTATTTTTTTGGGACAGAGAGAGACAGAGCATGAACGGGGGAGGGGCAGAGAGAGAGGGAGACACAGAATTGGAAACAGGCTCCAGGCTCCGAGCCATCAGCCCAGAGCCTGATGCGGACCGCGAGATCGTGACCTGGCTGAAGTCGGACGCTTAACCGACTGCGCCACCCAGGCGCCCCAACGTTATATATTTATACGTATATATGTGTGTGTGTGTGTGTGTGTGTGTGTGTGTGTATACACATACACACACACAGTTCACAAACACTAAAGACCATCATTTTGCCATCTACAATATCAACTCTTATATATCAGATTTCTTTTCATGCATAGCTCTTCCAGATTATCCATTCTGTTTTGGTGGTCCATTTGCTTAAGCTTCTATTAATCCTACACTATTATAATTCCAGTAGGTTTTTTTTCAACATTTATTTATTTTTGAGAGACAGAGAGAGACAGAATGTGAGTGGGTGAGGAGCAGAGAGAGACACACACAGAATCCCAAGCAGTCTCCAGGCTCTGAGCTGCCAGCATAGAGCCCAACACAGGGCTCAAACTCACGAATGGCGAGATCACGACCTGAACCCCAGACACTTAACCGACTGAACCACTCAAGCACCCATTCATTTCAGTCGTTTTCAACTAATCCTCGATACCTGTTGGGAAAAGTCTTTTGCCTGGTTCTTGTGTTTTTAGAGACGCCTTAGCAATTCTTGGCTCTTTGCATGTGTATTAATTTTATAATAAGCTTGTCCAACTCCATGAAAATACTTCTGTTGAGATTTTTTAAAAGTAGAATTGTATTTTAAGGAAAAGTAACCTAAGTCTTCTATTGTGAGCAATATAGTTCTCTTCATTTATTTAGGCCTTCTTTAATGCCTTTCAGTTATACACTGTTATAATTTCCACAAAGTCTTTTACATATTTTGAAAATCAGTTTTCTTAGGAAATTTCTATTTTATGTTCCCTTTAGAAATGGGCTCATTCCCCCATCTATAAGTCACATGTTCTAACTTGACTTTTGGCCATTGATCTTATATTAGCCAACACTAATAAACTTTTTATTAAGTTTAATAAATTTACCTGAAAATTATTTTTGGTTTTCTTTTTAGATTGTCACATCATTTGAAAAAAAATAATAATAGCCCTCTTTCTTCCATCCTGATCCTTCTATGCTTCTCTTTATTTTGCATTGACTAGTATCTCTGATATAATGTTGTTTGGAAACACGGGTCATTATTCTTTATTTTAAGGAACTACTGTTATTTTTTACCAATTTTCCATGTTTCGATTTACTTCCTGAATTTCTTAAAGTAATTAAGCTCCAGAGTTAAGAATTAAAAGTGCACTTAGGGGTGCCTGGGTGGCTCAGTCAGTTGAGCATCTGACTCTTGATTTTGGCTCAGATCATGATTTCCTGGTTCATGGGCTCAAGCCCCATGTCGGGCTCTGCTCTGGCAGCATGGAACCTGCTTTGGATCCTCTCTTTCTTCCTCTCTCTGCCCCTCCCCCACTCACACTCACACTTTCTCTCTCTCTCTCTCTCTCTCTCTCTCTCCAAATAAATAAACTTAAAAAAAAAAAAAAAGCACACTTAAAGTGATGCAGCCCGTGCCCTATGATAGAGGCATGGATCTGCCACTGGACTTAGCCCCCCAACACACTGCGCACCCCACTCTTGTTTACTCAAGCTACTGCCGAGTTGGAAGTTTAAGGAGCCTAATTTGTGAGGACGGTTACCTCAGCTTCTGCCCCGTCCTGTCTAATTTTCAGTCAAATACATTAGGAAAGGAAGGCAAGAGGGGTGGTGGTGGAGAGAGACACCAGTCGCCTTAGCCACACATAGACTGATAAGGAGAAGGGTGAGATTCTTTTTAAGCAGCACAATTATCTCTGGAAATGATAGTGATTTGGGAAAGGAAAGCAGGCATTCAAATGAGCAGAAGGAGCCATGAAGGAAGCAGAAAGAATGGAAAAACAGAGGAAGCAATTATTAGATCAGTTGTTTTGTCACTACTCTTTCCATCGCTTACATTCTGAAATCTCCACTGTTTCGAAATTTATATACCTTCTTTTTGGTCCACTCCTCCTACAAGTTCACATGATTTGAGAAGACACAGGCACACTCACACTCCGTCTTAGAATAAGAAGAATTAATATGAGCCAGGCCAATAAGCAATCAAGGGAACTCTCTGCATCCAACCCTTGATCCCCGAGAAGAAATAACCTTACACAGATCAAAGGCTTTTATATTCAACACTGTCAATTACTAAATGTTTCTGTATATGAATTTTTAGGTAACTAAGGCTTCATAATTTAAACATATCATGTATATGTGCATATATAATCATTTTTGATGGAAATATTTCTAAGATGTATTGAAAACTTATTTTCCTTGCTTGACAGAATATTCTTGACATAAGTTAATCTTTTCCTGATGATTCAAGGCCATTGGTATGGCTCAAATATAGTGATGCCCTCAGGGATGATTGTGGTACTAAGGGCTATGTGGCCAACACTTACTGGCCTTAGGCTGCTGGGCATTTCCAGTTAGTGTACCTTCTGTCTCTTCTCTTTCTGACACCTGTCACTTTTCAGCGTGCCTGCTTCTAACACCCCCCTACTTTGCTGCTTGTTATCCACGGTAACCTCGGAAGAACTGGTGGTTGCTATGGGAAACCAGGCAACCAAGGTTATAAAATCAGTAACGTGAATATCCCTGGCTGTGGCGTGAAGAGGGTTTCATTGTTTGCCTTCAGAATAGTGAAGAGTGCCAGCACTGGACAACTTTTTTGGGATTCAGAGGCCCTCATTGGGGTACTGCAGACATTGCACTTTTTTTGAAAGGATAACAAAAGCAAGAGACCTCTCCTGTAAAGACTTGGTAATCTTTGACTCGTTTGTTGGGGACAACAGATAAGGATCCTATTCTGTATAAAGTGTTGGTGAAGGCTCAGCTTATCCCTGATGTAGAGACTGTCCTAAGCTGGGGCCCATGTTGAGTAAAACTAGTAAAATAGGACCACGCTCTAGCAAGGCCCTAAACAAGAATTTAGTCTGCATTAGACCATGGACAGAAACGTTCCTTGAGGCAAGCAATTCTCTTAAAGATATTTGTGGGGTCACCTGACTGGAAGAAAATAACTGATCATTTCAAAAGTTATTGGTTCTTGTTGTTAGACACCTGGAAATCTCCAGGGAAGGCTCAAGAGTGAATTTCTTGCAAAACTGTCGAGGATAGATATACAGATCTTGGGGATGGCAAACAGTCTGAAAGATAGCAGTCTTTGATTAATTAAATGAATTCTATAGATATCCACAGGCTGCTAGTAACCCTTTGATATTCGTGTAGGGGCTTTTCTTTAATTAATTCTGAGGCTCAAAAAACATGAGCTCTGTAAGACTGGCAAAAAAAATCAAATATGTAAGAGGTAGTATTTGATCACATAATTGGATGATCATTTCTCTTTCTCTCTTCTGTATTTGGGCACAGAGCAGTGACAGGAACCTGGTTATCAAATCCTCTTTGCTGGGATAAAAAATGCAGAAACCTAAAATTATTTAGTCACTTCCTGACCTTACATATAGAATCTCGAGAAAATGGCACCAAATGGAGTCACTCTGCATTGATGCTAGGATCCTGTACATCTCTCTCACCTAAGGTATAACTAGACCTTCAGAGAAAGGAGAAGCTTGAGGCTCACGTGAATCTCAAGTGGCACTTTTGTAGTAGGTATAAATGCATCTAGTGGGCAACAGAAACCAGGTAAACATGACCTAATCCTTGATGGCTGCTACTTCTACTGGTAGTTAAATGGCAAGTGAATTCTGAGTTGCCCTTCATTGTGAGTATGAGGTTGTTTAACTAAGATACTCACCACAGAGAACTATCATCCCTAGAATCAGTGAACAATATGGTTCCCAGATTTTTTCCTAAGGATTTTCTCCCCCACATAACTTAGGGGTGGCAGTTAAATCTCGAAGACCCACGCTTTTCCTGCTGTTAAGAGTTCGACAACCTTGACTTGCTGGTGTGCTGGCTGTCTTCCATTTATTCCTTCAGATCCAGGTTATATCCTTCGTCATGGCCCTGCTCTGTGACCTGGGAGGTGGACTTCTAAGAGTTTCATCAATAGGGTTTCTTTCCCTTGGGCTTCTTGTTGATTTTGGCTAATTTCAGGGGCTATCGGGAGATGAAATAGTGGGAAGAGAATGAAATCAGGGTATTGGTTTTTTCTTTTCTTTTCATTCTGTCTCACCCCAATGTGGCTGCTTCCTTGTGCTGGGAAGCCCTCTCTAAGCAGCCACTCTCCCCAGTCGTCAGGAACTATCCATTTCCTTGGCTTTTCAGGCATTGTGGAGAGAGCTCCTAGCATTGCTGGCCTTGGGAGACTAACTTTCTCTTTTCGGTTTCCCATATTCCTCTTCCGATATTTGTAGAAATTTTCTGTATTAAAGTTCTTTCATTACCCCCTCTGAGTACATAATTTATTTCTGCTAAGATTCTGGGACATCTGGCAAAGATGGAAGAATAAAAAGGGAAGGTTTATGGGGAAGGGAAGAGATGGAGTCTGGGGACATATGATTCATGGAACTTGTGTTGGGTACAGAAAGTCCCAGCTATCCCACCACTGAGAAATATGATTTAGGATCATCTCCTGGTAAAAATAGAAACAAAAGATATGATGTCTTCATGAAAGCATAGTACAGTGAAAAGGATATTTGAGCTAAAATCAGAACACCTAGAGCCAAGACGAAACTCTTCATTTTTATCACTGTATATATTTTGGAAAGGCACTTAAGATCCTTGAGCTATTTTTCCCTATAAAATGGTTTGGCCTGAGGATGAAAAGAGATAATAATGAGGAAGCACTTTATAAACCGTGTGGCACTGTACAAATAGTAGTTATTATTGTTGTTCCCTTAGATTCCCCACTTCCCCACCATCTTTTTATAACAAGTCCTAAATTATTTTCTGCAGAACACTAGTTTTGATAAATATATTTTTTGAAAAAGGGTTTAAGTTCAAGTAGGTTTGAGAAAATACTGTATATTATATGCATATTTGGAGATACATAATACACATTTGTTTGCTAAGGATTCTGATCATCGTAGTATTAAAAACATTCATTTAACTTAGTTTCCTTTAGCAGGTCCCAAACCAATGTACCCAGAAGCCCTTATAACCTTCAGCTTACATGATCATTTGTTTCATGGAACATTCCTGGTCCATGCTGTCACCCAAGGATTTCTCTGTTTACCCCAGAACCTTGGTACCTTTCTGCTCCAGACTAGCCTTCCTAGGATGTACGTGACAATACCCAGCTCCTTCAACCTCAAGGGATCAGCTCACCCAATGACTTACATCATTCCCCCCCCACACACAAGATCTAGTTTTAAACATCAGTAGATGTTATAATTGTTGTGAACTTATTGACTCACAAGGAAGTAAAGTACCTCCTACAGTTATTTAGAATCACAACTACATATGTAGTTCACATATGTAAAATGGATCGGAGCATATACAATTTCTAGAGCACTATGCAGAGTACAAACTTAAACTTTCTTTTCCAGCAAAGAAATGCCAATGAGGGGGTGTGAAATCAATATGGTTTTAAAGTGAAGCCAATTTCCATTTATTATCTATCTATCTATCTATCTATCTATCTATCAATCATCTATCTATCTATCTATCTATCATCTATCATCTAGTGGGCTCCATGAACAGCATGGAACCCAACTCAGGGCTTTAACTCAAAACCCTGAGATCAAGACCTGAGCTGAGATCAAGAGTCGAATGCTTAACTGACTGAGCCACCCGTGCCCGCCTCCATTCTTTTTTAAAGAAAAATTTCTGTGAACTCCAGTGTTTTGTAGTAACAGTGTTTTATAGTATAGTATAGTATAGTATAGTATAGTATAGTATAGTATAGTAACAGTGTTTTATAGTATCTCTCAACTCATTTCAGTAGACACAGTTGAGGAGAATTGTGCCGTTGACCTTTAAGTAGGTTCTTTCCTGAAGGTAATGATGAGGCTTCAATGGGCATTCTAGCTACTAGGGAATAGAAATTGAAGACTGTTTTCTCCAAGATTTGGGGCATAAAGAGGGAGAGTAGAAACTGTTGACAAAATTCTGGCTTGTGTCACCAAGATGCTCATTTGTTTAAAGTGAAGGTTTTAGTTCTCAATAATCTTCTCTCACTTAATAGATTTCTATTTCAGTTATTTCTACTTTTCTCTTTTTTCTCTTTTTTTCTTAAATTTTTTTTTAACATTTATTCATTTTTTGAAAGGCAGAGAGAGACAGAGTGTGAATGGGGGAGGGGCAGAGAGAGGGAGACACAGAAACAGAAGCAGGCTCCAGGCTCTGAGCTGTCAGCACAGAGCCCGACGCGGGGCTCGAACTCATGGACCATGAGATCATGACCTGAGCCGAAGTCGGCTGCCTAACCGACTGAGCCACCCAGGCGCCACTCCTTTTTCTATTTTTTAATATGTCAAGTTTTTGTTTAAATTCTAGTTAGTTAACATATAGTGTAATATTAGTTTCAAGAGTGGAATTAGTGATTCATCACTTACGTACAACATCCGTGCTCGTCACAGCAAGTGGACTCCTTAATCCCATCACCTATTCAGCCCACCCCCTATCCTCTTCCCTCCAGCAACCCTCAGTTTGTTCTCTATAGTTAAGACTTCATCTGTTGTGTTACTTAAATTCCACATGAGTGAAATCATATGGTATTTATCGTTCTCTGACTTATCTCGCTTAGCATAATACACTGTAGCTCCATCTGTGTCGTTGCATATGGCAAGATTCCATTCTTTTTGATTGCTGAGTAATATTCTGTTGTATATATACACCACATCTTCTTTATTCATTCATCAGTTGATAGACGTTTGGGCTCTTTCCATACTTTGCAATTGTTGATAGTGCTGCTATAAACATTGGGGTGCATGTACCCTTTTGACGCCGTATTTCTGTATCCTTTGGGTAAATGCCTAGTAGAGCAATTGCTGGGTCACAGGGTAGTTTTATTTTTAACTTTTTGGGGAATCTCTGTACTGTCTTCCAGAGTGGCTACACCAACAGCATATGAGGGTTCCCCTTTCTCCATATCCTCACCAATACCTGTTGTTTCCTGTGTTGTTAATTTTAGCCATTCTGACAGGAGGAAGGCAGTATCTCACTGTAGTTTTGATTTGTATTTCCCTGATGATGAGTGATGTTAAACATCTTTTCATATGTCTGTTAGCCATCTGGATGTCTTCTTTGGAAAGACATCTATTCATGTCTTCTGCCCATTTTTTAACTGGGTTATTTGTGTTTTGGGTGTTGACTTTGATAAGTTCTTTATAGATTTTGGATACTAACCCTTTAACTAATATGTCATTATCAAAAACTTCTCCCATTCTGAAAGCTGTCTTTCAGTTTTGTTGTTTCCTTTGCTGTGTAGAATCTTTTTATTTCTGTGAAGTCCCAATAGTCCATTTTTTCATTTTCTACTGTTCCCTTTACTCAGAAGCTTCTTAGCATTGCTGTTAAAAAGGGGGAACTAAGCTTTGAGTCATAAATGGGAGTAAAAACAAGGAAATATTTAAACTTGCTAGGGAAATGACAGCATCCCTCCATCCTTTTCTAAATCTTTCTTTATCTACATGGCTGAAAAGCACTATGAAAACCTTTAATGATCCATGGTAGACTTGGCTCTACAATAATCAGATGATGTCTTGAGTTCCTGAGCTTCCCAGAAGATTTTCCTGGAACAACATCGCACTGAACTAGATTTGTATTCTGTTTCGTGTAATTGCATAACATCTGCATGGATGTCCCACATGCCAATAGGAAGAGTAAAGCTGTTATGGGTAGTTTTCAAATGAAGACTTTGTAGGGAATGCCTTGAAGATGGTGTCATTTTGATTCTTGATTTGTCTCTTCTCTGATTCCCACATACCCACCCTTGAGAAGCAGCATAAGAATGAATTTTCCAAAGGAAAACATCCAGGTATCTAACAAAGCATTAGATTCCTTTTTTTTTTTTAATTAATGCTTTCAGACAGTGATTTTTCAAGGCTCAGGCAAGTTCACTATAATTCTATATCTTCTCAAGTCCACTATGTATAGTGATCTACAGAAATAGATATCTTTCTTTTAGAGAAAGTCTTGCCACACTTGTCAGCCCAGAGTTTGAGTGCTATGTTTATAAAGTACTAACAGACTGGGGCACCTTGGTGGCTCAGTCTGTTGAGCGTCCACCTTCAGCTCAGGTCACGATCTCATGGTCCGTGTGTTTGAGCCCCACATTGGGCTCACTGCTGTTAGCGCAGAGCCCACTTCAGATCCTCTGTCCTCTCTCTCTGCCCCTCCCCACTCACGCTCTCCCCCAAAATAAATATTTAAATTTTTAAAAAAAAAGTAATAAGAGACCACCTGGGGCCCCTGGGTGGCTCAGTTTGTTAAAGGTCAGACTTTGGCGCAAGTCATGATCTCAAGGTTTGTGAGTTCGAGCCCCACGTCGGGCTCTGTGCTGACGGCTCAGAGCCTGGAGCCTGCTTCAGATTCTGTGTCTCGCTCTCTCTCTCTGCCTCTCCCCCACTTGTGCTCTGCCTCTCTCTCTCTCTCTCTCTCTCTCTCTCAAAAAAAAATACAATGTAAAAAAAAAAGTAATAAGAGACCACCTATGTCAACAGCAAGAGGACTTACGGATTTCTGGAATCTCTGGGTCTTCTACATAGCTGTACTCATGATTGGATGAAACAATAAATAAAAAGAGAGTCACTGATTTGCCATTCATTGTGGGAAGTGACAAGGTGTGCTTATCACTAAGTAGACAGGAAGGACCCTATGAAGTCAAAAGACAATAAAATACTTGCTTGTCTCAGAAACACCAGTACATCTTTAAGTAAAAGCTTGGTCCCTAGCAGGTCTGGTGGGGATGATTAGATAAGGTGCCTATTCTAATTGGCAAAATAAGAACCTGAATGTGAATATGAAGTTTTGGGATCTGGACATAATTTTATACAAGGGATGAATGGTTGATGTCTCCAGTAGTGACTCACTTTTTCATGACAATGCCATTTACCTTGAAAACATGAACTGCCCGCTGTTCCCAGTCACTTTGTGGCTTTTGAGCGTGAAATGTACAATTTAAGCCCTTTCAGGAAGCAATTTTGTTTCTCCTCATTCCAAAAGACTACTAAATTAGCATGTGTAGGCATTTTGCTTACATCATCATTATACAGAAACAAGCATGTGATAAAGATTTTCACTTAAAAGTGATCACTGTTCAAATTATAATTATCACAAATTATTCTTATTAAGTGAGTATTTACACGTATTCATGTAATAGTGGCAAGATAAGCCTTTGCTGTATTTAATTAACAAAACTAAAACACTGTCAAAGCAAAAATGGTTGACATAGTCCCACTTGTTCCCCATACTCTCACTCGCCCTCTCTCATCCAGCCCCCCTCTCTCTCCCTCTCTTTCTCTTACATATAGATATGGGTGTATATCATATGTCATGTAGATATATGTGTATATATCTGTGTGTGTCATCTATACAGATATGTGTCATATCAAATAGATATGTGTGTGATATAATACACCCAGACACACACATCTATATATTTATACACACACATTCAAGATTTTCTCAGAGCATTTCTTTTCCTATTCAATATTTACAATTCCAAACCTGAATCTACCCAAATATGAGTCCTTAGTACCCCTCCTTTGCCAATCAGAAAAATTCTAACCGATGTGGAGGCTCTCTGTGGTTATCCATAGCTGTTCCTATGGCTCTCAAACACCAGAGGAGAAAGTTTTTTCTTCACTGTTGACGCTCCCTTCCTGTAGGGGGAATCCAATCAGTCTAAACCTTGGCCTCCAGACACCCCTTTACTTGCTCTGATGAGGGGAGAGAAATGGCTTAAATTGATAGATGAATCTGGAAAGAATAATTTAGGCATGCTCGGCTCAGCTCCTCTCCTTTTCCTTTTGGGGATCAGCTGCCCAAAGGAAGCAGAAATTCAGCTGTCCTTCTATAGAGTCATGCTCAGCTCTGAGTCTAGTGCTCTTTGAATGGGAATAGTAATTCTCTTCATATCCAGGGCTTAGCTACTAGGCCCCTTTGGCTCTGTCCTTAAAGCATATCCTCTCACTTAGACGTTATGATGGAGTTTCCCAATTGATGTTCTATGAAAAGCCTCAGAGATCTCAAAATATCGATCCTCTCAGGAGTTAGGATGACTGAGTGAGATTTTATGGTCACCAATGCACAGTACCATTCATTACTAGGCATAAGAAGCCTTATCTGTTTATCCATTCTCATAAAAACATTATCATGTTCTTTATGTGCCTGGAGGCAAAAAAAAATGTTTGGGAAACAAACATTTTTATCAGCAAGAAAGGTAATATTTTGATTCTTCATGTGCTTGTCTTTTGTCTTAAGTTGTTTATTTTTTTTAATTTTTTAAATTTTTATTTATTAGTGAGAGACAGAGAGAGACAGAGCATGAGCATGGGAGGGGCAGAGAGAGGGGAAGACAAAGAATCCGAAGCAGGCTCCACAAGGGGTTTGGCCTCACAAACCGCGAGATCATGATCTGAGCCGAAGTCTGACGGTTAACCCACTGAGCGACTCAGGTGCCCCTGTCTTAACTTGTTTAGATTGGAGTAGGAAAGAAGGCTACTCTTTATTGAGCTGCTTCAGAGAGGTCAACTCTGGGGCTTATGGAATAATCTTTACCTGTTTTACCCTCCTCTCTGAGACTGACCCTTCACTTTTCTCCTGATGAGTCTAGTCTTTAGAATGTGGCTATTCCTTTTGGGTGCTCCCTTGGTGTGCAAAGCTTTCTCGTCTTTTCCCCTCCTTTGCAACAACTGGCATTTTCTGTGTATTTTCACTGGCTTCACCTCATGCCAATACCTCTTTGTAAAAATGGACATTTCTGAACAAAAATATATGATGAATAGCACGGGCTATGGTGTCAGATAAACTTAGTTGGAATTCTCAAGCATTTCATTTGACCTTGAGCATAATAGGTAAACATTTAAAAACTTCCGTTTCCTCTTATATCATGTGGGATATTAATTGTGCCTAACTCACTGAGTTGTGAGCAGTAAGTGAGATTGAGTCTATACGTGTAACATACAATACAGTGTATGTGTAGAGTGTGTGTTTAGTAAGCGTTACCTATTATGACATTAAGGATACAGACACGCAAGAAGTTAGTAGCTCAGAAATCCTAGGGATGGCCTGTGATATCTACTACTTTATTAATTAAAAACAAAACAAAACAAAACAAAACAAAAAACAACTTTTGGGACACCTGAATAGCCCAGTCCATTGTAAGTCCAACTTTGGCTCAGGTCAAGATCTCATGGTTTGTGGATTTGAGCCCCACGTCAGGCTTTGTGCTGATAGCATGGAGCTTTCTTTGGATTCTCCATCCCTCTCTTTCTCTGCTCCTCCCCTGCTTGCACACCCTGTCTCCCCTCTCAAAAGTAAATAAACATTAAAAAGAACCTTTTGTCCATCTGGCTAAAGCATAAATGATTGGATAATTAGAAATCATAAATAAAATGAAAAGTAAAAATCGTCATTTTCTTTGTGTGCCCTGTTATCAAAAAGATGGGGAAAATGATAGAAAGAATACAAAAATGGGCAGAAAGATTACAAAAATTCAGCAATCTGAGGTCATTAAGTGTAAGGGGAAACCTTCAATGGTTTCTGATAATATCACTTATAGAAAAGGAGAAAGATTCATACTGGTAATCTTGTTCATGACTCATAAAGAATATGTTACTGTAGGGCATGTGAAGGAAAGGAAGGGCTGAAGCATTTTGGAGTCACTTCTCTGAAAGTAGTCACAACAAATTCTCATGTTGGGGAAGCCTTTTATAGAAATTTACTTGTGGGGAACACTCTCTAATGCCAGTGAGGGAGATATTCTTGAAAGAATAACTTCTACGTGCATGTTGCTTTTAACTGCTAAAGAAAAAAAAACAAAAAAAACCCAACTTTCGCATCTATAGATCTTGTTTTGACCTCGTAACACCTTTATGAGGTATCTGGTCAGGTATTGTCATCTCCATGTGACAAAAAATGGAGATGAGGAAAACTTGAAAGGATACTGAAACTAGAGATTTCTCTCCCCAGAGATGGCCTAGCTGAGAAGCAGCAATCCCTCCCTTCTCTTAAAAATGTCCTTATCCTATTTATCAAATAGTGTTTTTTTTTTTCTGATAATCCATATGTCATCATTATTTTTTAAGTTTATTTATTTATTTATTTATTTAAAGAAAGCGTGAGTGAGGGAGGGGAAGAGGGGGAGGGAGAGAAACCCAAGCAGTTTCCACACCTTCAGCATATGGAGCTGATGCAGGGCCGGAACCCACCAACCATGAGATCATGACCTGAGCCCAAATCAGACCCTTAACTGACTGAGCCACCCAAGCACCCCCATTATTCTTTTTTTATTATTTGAACTTTCTTCCTTTTTTTCAAGGTAGGACTTAATAGCATTTAGTGTTATAGAAAATAACCTTAGTCTCCATCTGGTTTGCTATAGTAGCCATGTTGGAGATTTTTCAATGATGGCATTAAGACGAATAATAAAGTTACCGCTCCTTGAATGTCATATAATGTCTACATGTTAGCTTATACAGTGCTCACAATCCTTGTGCAATATAGGTGTTCTTGTACCCATTTTACCTATTAAGAAAACACAAAAAGGGGCGCCTGGGTGGCTCAGTCGGTTGAGCGTCCGACTTCAGCCCAGGTCATGATCCCACACTCCGTGAGTTGGAGCCCCGCATCGGGCTCTGTGCTGACAGCTCAGAGCCTGGAGCCTGCTTTAGATTCTGTGTCTCCCCCTCTCTCTGCCCCTCCCCTGCTCATGCTCTGTCTCTCTCTGTCTCAAAAATAAATAAAAACATTAATTTTTTTTTTAAAAAAACACAAAGATATGAACCCAGGTATTTGGATCTTTAAAACCCATGTTATTTCTACGCTCACATGTTATTTTCCACAATGTGTCTTCAGAGTCTTTAGCTATCAAGAATGACCCAGAAGCAGAGCAGCAGAGAGTATTGAATTTATCTATAAATACCCTTGGCTCACTTTCAAGGAAACGTGAATTCAAAACAAAGCATGTTATGTGGAAAAAGCCTGATAGATGCTTTAAAATTTGGAAAATGTTTCAGCTTTTCTGAGAGGTCCATTCAACGCACATAGCATTCAGTAGACCCTGAACTTCAGTTGTTCCCAAGAATCTAACCAGAAGAAATCTCTGCTGAATCAAGAAAAACTTGCAGAGCATCTTCAGAGAATTATAAACCATTGCTCTTATAATCACCATCACTCCCCACCGTCACCTATAAAGAGAGCATGCTGAAATGCTATTCATCAGATTCTGGTCAACACAGAAAAAATGTAAACGGCAATGGAATGCAGGTCAGGGTGAAAGTAAAAGGCACACACCAGCCAGTGCCTTGTTTCTTCTCTTTTTAAGGATGTAAATATCACCTAACCAGTTTCTCTATATAAGAGGAGCTGGAGACCTCGAGATGCTGCATTTAAGAAAGAAGCAGAGACCTCTTGCTCAGTTTATGTCTTAGGAGCCCCCAAATATCTATATTTTAAAATATGACTCCTGCTTTCAGAACATGAATATATATCAAGCTTCCTTGCTGTGCACACACTTTTCATGAAGTCTCAGGTGTGGTTCAGGGAGGAAGGGGACATCACAAACCTTCGAGTCAGCCCATCTCAGTGTAGTTGCTACTTCGGGAAAAAGGGCTTTGTTTCTTTTGCTTTCATCGATGAGAGCGCTAAGAGGAATAAATACTCAGAAAATGACTCGTTGTGCCCTACTATTTTGACCAACGGCTGGTCCATTGCTGTGTTAAGTCAGCGGAGGGAGGCAGAAGAAAACCTAAGGTGGGAGACCTTGCCTTGAGTAAACTGAACAAACTCGGAGAGGCAAGGCTGCCATCAATGAAGTTGTCACTCATCCTGCTGCTGATGTAGAGTGAAAATTCTCTTTCTCAGGAAATCACAACCTAAATTGGACAAATAATCTACTGTGTGAAACAATCAGAAATGTTACCCAAGTGGACCAGCAGGCTGGCATGACTAACATAATGAGTGCTTTGAGTCATATTCAGACATCCTCAGGTGTTTCAGCAGAACCTTTCTGGAACAGGCGAATGTTCGGAAAAGGGTAGTGGGAAGGAGGGATACAATTCTGTTAACCCTCCCTGCTGGTTTGATCTTGCTTTATCTGAAGGTCTGTGGGCTCTCTTGTCCTTTCTAATCCTTTTGATAGAGGATCCCAAACAACCATAATAAGAAGTGCTGATACCCAGGACCTAAATCCCTTAGGTATGACACCTTCCGCTGCTCAGCATTCGAGAAAAGTGATGTCTGTGCCTGTCTGCCTGCCAGTTTTCTCTCACTACAGATGCTTCCTTTTTCTTCTTTGAGCCTCAGTGCTTTACATCGCCTAAGGATAAACCTGGCACTTTTTACAATCCATGATCCAATTAGCAGAGAAGGGAGCAGCTCAGCTTGCAACAACACACAGACTCTGGTATGAGCCCCACAGAGAAAAAGCAACACTTTAGATACTCTTTCTGCATAGCTGTCTACCTGTTCTCTCTGTGATCTTAGAGCAAAGGCCTGGGGAACTTTGTTAGCTGCCCAAGGTTACCATTCAAGTCTGGATGGATGGAAAGGGAATTATGTAAAGTGTTTCTATTGGTGCAGGTTCACTAAATACCTCCCACAATCGAGATCTTTCTAATAGCCATTTACTATATATATATATATATATATATATATATATATATATATACATATATATATATACATATATATATATACATATATATATATATATATATGTATTCTGAGAAATAGGAAAAGAGAATTTTACTTGATGATAAAACTCCCAGGAAAGAGTGTATTTATACACTGAACTGAAAGGTACCAGTATGCATAACTTCTCACTTTTTTTTTTTTATCCTGAAGCTTGGAAATTCTACTTCCTGTATATAAATTGCCTGCAGGGTGAAGAGGAGGAGCTGATGGTCCTTTTTTTGAAAAAGAACAGAACTTGAAATCATCTTAGTTCATCAAATGTTTTAAGAAGTATTGCTCATGCAGCCATATTTGTTAAGGACTGGAGGAGATGCAAAGAAACACAGGATTCTTCTCCTGCTCTCTAGGGCTGTATATTTAGGTGAGATGTTTACCATTCACACATTCTCAAGATGCTGCTTGCAGGTGTCAGTTTGTCTAGTGGTTCTCAAGCAAGTACAGGACTACTAGCCGCGATTTTTCTGGACTTTGTTTGTTTGTTGTTCTTATTTGTTTTATCATTGGAGTGCTCAGGTGGTGGTGACACAGGAATCACCTTAGGGATCAAAGATGATAAACATCTTGCAATGTCCCTAAAAGAAAAAAAAATCCAAAATGTCAAAAACATCCGTCGTACTTAAAATTAAGAAACACTATGTAGACTTTTCCATATTAACTTCAGGCTCTGTGCCTTGATTATCCCCTTGGCCTGTTCTTTAGGACAGCAAAGCAGAAATGCTGTGTTGGGGACAATACCAACCAGCTTAGGTAAGCTACACAGCAATAACAAACAAGCCAGCAATTTCAATGGCTTGAAACAATAAGGTTCATTTCTCTCTCATGTACCATATCCATTTTGGTGTCTCTTTGGGCTCTTACCCATGTAATCTATATCTGGGGTCCAGGCCTTTAAAGGATAGCCTTTCTCTGGCACATTGTCGGTTGGGAGTCAGAATAACCATAGAGAATCACGAGTTGGATTTTAAACTTCTGCTTGAGTGATACATCATTTCCACTCATATTTCATTGACTACTGGAAATCATAAGATCAAGCCTAATATCAGTGTGGCACAAATGAATAAATCCTCTTTCAGGGAGGCACAGAAATATTTTGAACAATAACACAATCCGCTTTAGAGAAGGTGGAATGGAGGAAAAGGTTTCTATTATAGCAAAAGTTTCTTAAAATGGGCTCTAGAAACAAAATCTACCTCTGATTACTAACCCAGAACAAGTCAATTCTCTGATTCCCTTAGATCCAAGCTTCAGAAGAATAAGCTGGAAACTCAATGGGAATAATGAAAAATCATATCAATTTTGTCTATGCCCAAAGTTTATTTCCATCTTTAGGAATCTTCCAGGCCTAGAAGCATTGTGGTCTCCTCTCCCAGTTCCTCTTGTGCCTTCCTGAAAGTGCGTGCACCTTAGCTTCCATAATCCTCATTTTCTTCCTCCCTATCTACTACTCCATCTTAACAAATAAGTGCGAATAATTATGAGGAATTTCTTTTGGGCCCTCATTTTGTTTTTCATTTTTGTGCTCTCTCTTAGAGCGTGTGTCTAATTTTGACACTCTGCTGATCAATAAATGATTTTTGAATCGGAGGGGCCTTTTTTCTAAGCTTCAGTGACAAATTTTCTTTTAGCTATTGAACTTTCTCATCGTCAAATCAACAATGTTTGAAACTGAACTGGCCTTTGGCAACACCCTTTATTCTGCCTCTCCTGCCAAATTGGATTCAGCTTCTAGTTCTATCAATGATACTGCCATTATCCTAGCCATGCAGGCTTAACCCTTTGTATTACCTTTTGGACTTAACTCTCCTTGGCCTTCACTCAATTCCGTACAGATAATCACTGCTTCCTGTCAATTATCCATGCGCATTTTTTCTTTTCATCAGTCCTGACTGAGGGGGGTTAAAAACACATCTTTTCCAAATGGGAAGAGAATCCTGTGTACCAGAAATAGAATACTTAATTCACCTTCATGAATGAAGGGGTTATAAACACGAACCCGACTTTGTATTTACAAATTATCATTTATTAAGAAAAATTATAATATTCTCATTTTAAGACATTGACAATATGGTGTACAAATAGAGCACCACTGGATTAACTCTACAGTCTTTCTGTTGCACATTGGCAATACCAAAAAGACACACACAGCTGACACATTTAATGATACCACGAACATTTTTTAACACAACAGGGTTTTATTAATAAGAAAAAAAGGTTTAAGTTATATGTTTTCTGAAAGAACTTCAAAGCTGGTATTGTAAATTATGTAAATCTCAAAAAGCCTTCAACTACTAAAAATAATTAAGAGAGTATAGAAACCATTCTGACAAGCTTGTGTTCAAATGTTATACTCTGTAGATGTAGGCTATAGAAATTGTCTTATTAAACAGTGTGGGTAATTTATGCTGGTTTTCAGTTGATTAGCAGGACAAAATTTTCTCATTGTTTTTAATGTTTCATGTTTATTTTTGAGAGAGAGACAGAGCATGAGCAGGGGAGGGGCAGAGAGAGGGGGAGACACAGAACCCAGAGCAGCTCCAGGCTCTGAGCTGTCAGCACTGAGCCCAATGCGGGGCTTGAACCCACGAACCACGAGATGATGACCCGAGCCCAAGTCGGACACCTAACCGACTGAGCCACCAGGAGGCCCTCTCATTCTTTTTATATCCTTTACTTGTCTAAATTGAGTATTATTTCTCATGGAAGTCATTGTGATACATGATTTTAGAATTTTTTTATTCTGAAATTTTAATGTAGGAAAATCGAAAATGTTTGATTTTACAACATTCTTATAGGAAATGAAGAATTTTGATTTTGAAATTTCCTTCAAAGATGCGTTGTTTAAATAGAATAAAATAAATAAGGGTTAAATAAAATTGTTGATTTTTATTTATTTTATTTTATTTTTTAAAAATTTTTTTAATGTTTATTTTTGAGACAGAGAGAGACAGAGCATGAACGGGGGAGAGTCAGAGAGAGAGGGAGACACAGAATCCGAAGCAGGCTCTAGGCTTTGAGCACAGGCTCTGAGCCTCAGCACAGAGCCCGACGCGGGGCTCGAACCCACAGACCGTGAGATCATGACCCGAGCCGAAGTTGGACGCTCAACCGACTGAGCCACCCAGGCGCCCCAAAGTTGTTGATTTTTAAAAGTTACAAATACTAGAGCATTACATATAATAATCGAATTTAGATTTAAAGATATATGCTAGTACCTCTATTCCTCTTTGGATTGTAATTGAAATTTTATAAACATTCACTGTCTCAAAGAAGGCATTTTGTTCCCCTTGAAGTTATTTAGCTAATACAGAATCTCTTCATATTCACGCTTACTGTCAATCTATTTACTATTTATTCATCCCCTGAAAGTTCTCAATTTTTATAATTGAAATTAATTGTTTTGACAATGATTGCCGTGCTTTATTTTTCCTATCTTGTCTACACCCTTTATTGGCTGTATGCTCTCTGGCAATCTGTGAACCTCTCTGATCAGGTTTTTCATCTATAGCAAAATACATAAAGTTCTTAGGAAAATTATTGGCATTTGGCAAACCTTTACATAGACTAAAGGTGATGAGTTTTGTTTTTGATGTGACATGCATATGTTTTGTTTGCATAAGCATGAGAAGTCATTATCATCTGAATTTATCGTTGAGTAAACTGAGGCTCAGGTTCCTCCAGAGATGCACGTTAAGTAGTAAAGCTAATTTGAATATACGTTTGTGTGGCCCCGCAGATGATTTTTCCCCTCTGATGCTCAAGATCAATGGATGTTGTTCTCAGAGCTTCAAAAAATATGGAAAACTTAGATACACCATGATATTTGTAAGTAAGTGCGAATTTTGAAGATAGTACTAAAAACTTTCTTTTTATTTCTCTTTCAAGTGTAGACTGCCCTCGTTTTGCTACCTATATCTTCCTAGCTGGTGTATCTCATTTCCCCTAATAGGTTGTACACTTTCTGAGGGAAGAGACTAGACCCTGTACTACTTTGGTATTATTTGCAGTGATACTGTGTCTGTCCACTGTGTCTGTCTGTGATACGGTCTAATACTATCTTTATTTTACCAATGAGGAAATGTAGAAGGAGTGAGGTCACGGAATTTATGTAAGATCCCACATCTTGGTCACAGAAACCTGGGTTCACTATTATCCGAAAATCCTGGTATTTGAATAAAGAAACTCATCCTAAAGACTCCTGAGTGTGGAACAACGACAGAAGAGTACTGTCATAAAGTTGCAAAGTTGTCTTACAACATATTCCAATATTTCAAATGTTTTTAAATCCCAGTGAGTTAACATAACAAACCGTACATTAGTTTCAGGTATATAATTTAATGATTCAACCCTTCCATACATCACTCGGTCCTCATCGCAAGTGAGCTCCATTCCTTAATCCCCATCACCTGTTTAACCCCTCCCACCACCACCCCCCCCCCGCCCCGCCCCTCTGGTAACCATCAGTTGGATCTCTATAGTTAAGAGTCTGTTTCTTGGTTTGCCTGTCTTTTTTCCCTTTGGTTGTTTTGTTTCTTAGATTCTACATATGAGTGAAATCATATGGTATTTGTCTTTGACTGACTTATTTCACTTAACATTAGCATAATATTCTCTGACTCCGTCCTTGCAAATGGCAAGATTTCATTCTTTTTATAGCTGATACACATACATACATACATACATACATACACACACAGTACTCTTCTTTATACATTCATCTGTCAGTGGGCATTTGGGCCATTTCCGTAACTTGGCTATGTAAATAATGTTGCAATAAATATTGGGGTGCTTGTGTCCCTTCAAATTAGTATTTTTGTTTTCTTTGGGTAAATACCTAGTAGTGCAATTGCTGGATTGTAAGATGGTTCTATTTTTAACTTCTGGAGGAACCTCCATACTGTTTCCCAGAGTTGACTGCACCAGTTTGCATTCCCACCAACAGTGCAAGAGGGTCCCCTTTCTCCACTTCCTTGCCAACACCCATTGTTCCTTGTTTTTTAATTATTTATTTATTTTTTTATTTTAGCCATTCTGACAGGTGTGAGGTGATATAACATTAGAGTTTTGATTTGTGTTTCCCTGATGATCAACGATGTTGAGCATCTTTCCATGTGTCTGTTAGCCATCTGGATGTCTTCTTTGGAAAAATGTCTATTCATATTTTCTTCACATTTTTAAGTTGGGTTATTTGGTTTTTGAGTGTTGAGTTTTATAAGTTCTTTATATTTTTTGGATACTAGCCCTTTATCAGATATGTCATCTGCAAATATCTTCTCCATTCTGTAGGTTGCCTTTTAGTTTTGTTGGTCGTTTCCTTTGTTGTGCAGAAGATTTTCATTTTGATGAAGTCCCAATAGTTTATTTTTGCTTTTGTTTCCCTCGCTTCAGGAGATGTACCTTGTAAGAAGTTGCTACGGCCAGTGTCAAAGAGGTTACTGCTTGTGTTCTCCTCTAGGACTTTGATGGTTTCCTGACTCACATTTATATATTTCATGAATTTTGAATTTA
Organism: Acinonyx jubatus; assembly: GCF_027475565.1. NCBI lineage: Eukaryota > Metazoa > Chordata > Mammalia > Carnivora > Felidae > Acinonyx > Acinonyx jubatus. The sequence continues at coordinate 88,789,418 of NC_069390.1, read as the reverse complement.
TTTTTGTGTACAGTGTTAGAAAGTGATCCATTGTCATTCTTTTGCATGTTGCTGTCCAGTTTTCCCAACACCATTTGTTGAAGAGACTCTTTCTCCCATTGGATATTCTTTCCTACTTTGTTCAAGATTAATCGACCATACAGTTTTGGGTTCATGTCTGGGTTTTCTATTCTGTTCTATTATGTGTCTATTTTTTGTGCCAGTACCGTGCTGTTTTGATAACTATAGCTTTGTAAGAGACTCTTAAAAACTGAGAATAAACTGAGGGTTGATGGGGGGGTGGGAGGGAGGGGAGGCTGGGTGATGGGCATTGAGGAGGGCACCTGTTGGGATGAGCACTGGGTGTTGTATGGAAACCAATTTGACAATAAATTTCATGTAATATAACTTGAAATCTGGAATTATGATGCCTCCAGCTTTACTTTTATTTTTCAAGATTGCTTTAGCAATTTGGGGTCTTTTGTGGTTCCATAAAAATTTAGGATTGTTTGTTCTGGCTCTGTGAAAAATGCTTTTGTCATTTTGATAGGGATTGAATTAAGTGCAGCGATTGCTTTGGGTAGTATAGACATTTTAACAATATTTGTTTATCCAATCCATGAACATGGAATGTCTTTCCATTTCTTTGTGTCCTCTTTAACTTCTTTCATCAGTGTTTTATAGTTTTCACAATATAGATCTTTTACCTCTTCGGTTAGGTTTATTACTATTTATTCCAATTTGGTTAGGTTTATTCTTATTGTTTTTGGTGCAGTTGTAATTGGGTTGATTCCTTAGTTTCTCTTTCTGCTGCTTTGTTCCTGGTATGTAGAAATGTGATACTGAATTTGTAGAAATGTGATAGCAATTTTTTGGTGGAGACTTTCAGGTTTTCTATACAGAATATCACGTTCAGGTTTTCTATGTAGAGTATCATGTCATCTGCAAATACTGAAAGTTTGACTTCTTCCTTGCTGATTTGGATGTCTTTTATTTCTTTGTTGTCTGATTGTTGTGGCTAGAACTCCCAGTACTATGTTCAATAACTAACAGTAGTGAGAGGGGATATCCTGTCTTGTTTCTGACCATAAAGGAAAAGCTCTCAGTTTTTCCCCACTGAGGATGATATTAGCTGTGAGTTTTTCATATATGGCCTTTATTATGTTGAGGTATTTTCTCTCTATCCCTACTTTGCTGAGGATTTTTATCATGAATGGATATCGTGGGGCACCTGTGTGGCTCAGTTGGTTAAGTGTCTGATTTTGGCTCACATCATGATCTCGTGGTTTGTGGTTTCCAGCCCCATGTTGGGCTTTGTGCTGACAACTTGGAACCTGGAGCCTGCTTTGGACTCTGTGTCTCCCTCTCTCTGCCCCTCTCCTTCTCACACTCTCTCTCTCTTTCTCTCTCAAAAATAAATACACATTTAAAAAGTTAAAAAGAAATGAATAGATGTTGTACTTTGTTAAATGCTTTTTCTGCATCTATTGAAAGGATCATATGGTTCTTATCCTTCCTTTTACTAATGTGATAGATATACTGGGGAGCCTGGGTGGCTCAGTTGGTTAAGCATCTGACTCTTGGTTTTGGCTCAGGTCATGATCTCGTAGCTTCGTGGGTTCAAACCCAACATCATGCTCTGCACTGGCAGTGCGGAGCCTGCTTGGGATTCGGTCTCTTTCCCTCTCTCTCTCTGCCCCTCCCCCATTTTCACTGTCTCTCTCTAAAAATAAATAAACTTTAAAAAAATCTGGTGTGTAATGTTGATTGATTTGCAAATATTGATCCAGTGTTATAGTGCAAGAATAAATCCCACTTGGTCATGGTGAATGATTCCTTTAATGTATTGTTGGATTCAGCTTGCTAGTATTTCATTGAGAATTTTTGCATCCATGGTCCTCAGAGCCATTGGTCTGTAGCTTTCTTTTTTAGTGGCATCTTTATCTGGTTTTGGCATTAGGGTAATGCTGGCCTCATAGAGTGAATTTGGAAGTTTTCCTTCCTTTTCTACTTTTTAGAATAGTTTGAAAAGGATAGGTGTTAATTCTTTTTTCAATGTTTGGTAAAATTTGCACGTGAAGTCATCTGGCCCTGGACTTTTGTTTGTTGGGAGATTTCTCATTACTGATTCAGTTTCTTTGCTGGTTATCAGTCTGTTTCAGTTCTGATAGTTTATACGTTCCTAGGAATTTATATTTTTTTCTAGGTTGTCCAATTTGTTAGCATGTAGTTTTTCATAATATTCTCTTAATTATATTTGTATTTCTGTTGTATTGGTTATTCTTTCTATTTTCTCATTTGTAATTTTATTTATTTCTGTCCTTTCTCCTTCCTTTTTGATAAGTCTGGCTAGTGGGTTGTCAATTTTACTCATGCTTTCCAAAGAATCAGTCCTGGTTTCATTGATCTGTTCAGTTGTTCTGTTTGTTTTTTAGTTTCTATATCCTTTATTTCTGCACTGTTCTTTATTATTTCATTCCTTCTGCTGGCTGTAAGCTTTATCTGTTATTCTTTTTTCTAGCTCCTAAATTTACGTGTAAGGTAAGGTTGTTTATTTGAGATTTTTCTTGCTTCTTCAGGTAAGCCTGTATTGTTGTGTAATTCCCTCTTAGGACCACTTTTGCTGCATCCCGAAGGTTTTGGACCACTGTGTTTTCATTGCCATTTGTTTCCATGCATTTTTTTTATTCCTTCTTTGATTTTTTGGTTGATCCATTCATTGTTTAGTAGCATATTGTTTTAACCTCCATGTATTTGTGGTCTTTCCAAACTTTTTCTTGTGGTTGACTTCATGTTCTATAGCATTGTGGTCAGAAAATATGCAGGGTATTACCTAAATCTTCTTATACTTGTTGGGCCCGATTTGTGACCTCGTATGTGATCTGTTCTGGAGAAGGTCCCATGTGTACTTGAAAAGAATGTGTTTTCTGCTATTTCAGGATGGAATATATCTGTTAAGTCTGCCCAGGCCAGTGTGTCATTCCAAGCCATGATTTCCTTGTTGATTTTCTGCTTAGATGATCTGTCCATTGTTGTAAGTGGGATGTTAAAGTCCCCTTCTATTATTGTATTACTATAAATTAGTTCCTTCATGTTTGTTGTTAATTGTTTTTTATATTTGGGTGCTCCCATGAATAACCTTTACAGGTGTTAGACATTCTTGTTGAATTTCCCCTCTAATGTGATACATTCCTCTTCTTCATCTCTTGTTACAGTCTTTCTTTTGTTTGTCCAATATCAGTATGGCTAGTCTGGCTTTCTCTTGAAAAAATATTTTAATTTTTTAATATATTTAGGACTGGCATTTATTTTACTTCAGAGATTTCAAATGGCATGATAATAACAACACGACAAAAGCAACAATAATGAAAGTAAGCAGCAACTAACATCTATTTAGTATTTACTATGTCCTAGCACTATGTTAAACATTTACACATATTATTTTACTTAATACTCATTATTCATGTACCTATGAAGTAGATGTAACTTTTTGAAACTTTCACTGAAGTATAAACACACATAAAAAAAAAAGGCACAGGGGCACCTGGGTGGCTCAGTCGGTTAACTGTTGAACTTAGCCTCAGGTCATGATCTCACACTCCTTGAGTTCGAGCCCCGCGTCGGGATCTGTGCTGACAGCTCAGAGCCTGGAGCCTACTTCAGATTCTGGGTCTCCCTCTCTCTCTGCCCCTCCCTGCTTGTGTTCTTTCTCTCTCTCTCTCTCTCAAAAATAAATAAATATTTTCTAAAAAAAAGAAAAAAGCACAAATCTCATGTAAATGTTCCTCAAATGAATATACCTAAGTAAACAATATCCAAACAAAAAAGTGAGCATTAAGAGAAACCCAGAAGCCCTCCTCGTATCCCTTCCAGGCTATATCTTCCCTATAGTAGCCACTTCCCTAACTTCTAATTGCACAGATTAGTGCTGCCTCTATTTGAACATCTTATAATCAAAATGATACAATCTGTGGTTTTGATGCTTAGGTCTTTCTTTTTTAATAGTGTGTTTGTGAGAATCATCCATACAGTTGCATATAACAATAACTTCTTTATTATCATTGATATATAATGTTTTATCGTGTTTTGTTACTACTCCATACCACCCTCAATGCAGTGGCTTAAAGTATAATCACCTTATTATACTCATGATCTTGTGGGACAAGAAGTTGGACAGAGTTTGGCTGGGCAATGCCCCCACTCCATGTGGCATCAACTGAGGTCACTCATTGACCTGTTGCTCTGGATGGGCTGGTGTGAAGGACTTAAGAAAGATTTACCAAATTCTAGAAAACTGGAAGGAATGACTAGAAGGCTAGGCTTAGCTGGGAATGTCCTGTTATAAAAGTAAAAACCTCTGTGGAAGATACTATTAAAATGTGAAGAGAATGAAAAGACACACCATCAATTAGAAAATACTTACAGGGTGCCTGGGTGTCTCAGTTGGTTAAGGGGCCGACTTTGGTTCAGGTCACGATCTCACGATTTGTGAGTTGGAGCTCCGCGTCAGGCTCTGTGCTGACATCTCAGAGCCTGGAGCCTGCTTTGGATTCTGTATCTCCCTCTCTCTCTGCTCCTCCCCTGCTTGTGCTCTGTCTCTCTCTGTCAAAAAAAAAATGAATAAACGTTAACAAATTAAAAAAAAAAAGAAAATATTTGCAAAACACCTGTCTGATGTAGTAGGCAGAATAAAACCTTTGTGTCTTCCCTCCCGAAATGTTCATGTCCTAATCTCTGAAACCTGTGAATATGTTATTTACAACAAAAATGAGGCTTTGAAGTTATCACATACAAGCACCTTGAGATGGGGAGAATATCCTGGATTTTCTAGTAAAGATATTCTAGAATATCTTTAAAAGCAGAAAACCTTTCTGATAGCATACAGGGAGAGGGGACTAAGCAAGAATGGTCATAGAGTTGTGTGTTGCTGGCTTTGAAGATGGAGGAGAGAGGACATGAACCTATGTGGGACATTTCTAGAAGATGGAAAAGCAAATAAATGGAGTCTCCTACAGAGCCTAGAGGAAGGAATTATAGCCATGCTCGCACCTTGATTTTAGCCCAGTGAAACCGTTGTAAGACTTCTGACATACAGAACGATAAGATAATAACCGTTTGTTGTTATAAGGCTACTAAGTTTGTGGCAATTTGTTGTGGACACAGAAGAAAGCTAAGAGATCTGGTTAAAGGCTTCTATCCACAATACGTACACAAAAAATTTAAAGTCAACAATAAGAAATCAAAAACCCTATTAAAATTTGAGCAAAAGATCTGCATAGACACCTCAGCAAAAATATATATATACAGAAGCTGAATAAGTATATGAAAGAATGCACAACATCATTTGTCATTAAGGAAATTCAAATTAAAACCACAGTGAGGCAGCATTACAGACCTAATAGAATAGCTAACACCCATCCAGTTGATGGCAGGAATGCAAAAGAGCAGAAACTCCCATCATTGCTGGAAATAATGCAGTGTGATACAGGCACTTTGAAAGATATTTTGGCAGTCTCTTACAAAACTAAATACAGTTTTACTATGCAATCCAACAGCAACACTCCTAGGTATTTACTCAGCTGATCTGAAAGCTTACGAGCTGGGGCACCTGGGGCGCTCAGTCGGTTAAGCATCCGACTTTGGCTCAGGTCATGATCTCGCGGTTTGTGAGTTTGAGCCCCGCGTTGGACTCTGTGCTGACAGCTCGGGAGTCTGGAGCCTGCTTCGGATTCTGTGTCTCCTTCTCTCTCTGCCCCTTCCCCGTTTGTGCTCCGTCTCTCTCTGTCTATCAAAAGTAAATAAATGAAAAAAATTTTTTTTGAAAGCTTATGAGCTAACACAAACTTGCATGTGAAAATTTATAGCAGCATCGTTTATAATCTCTAAACGCTGACAGCAACTAGGATGTTCTTCAATAGCTGAATGGACAAAGTACTATATCCATACAATGGAGTACTGTTCAGGGATAAAAGAAAATGAGCTATCAGTAATTTTAAGATTTATAATCTTAAATGAATTTTGCTAGTAAAAGAAGCCAGTCTGAAAAGACTACACACCGTTATGATTCTGTTTATATGATGTTCTGGAAAAGGCAAAATTATAGAGATGGTAAACAGATAGGCATTTGCCATGGGCTCAGGAGTAAGGAGATTAATAAGTGAGTAACAGGGGATATTTTAGGGTTGTGAAGTTCGTCTTTATGACATTGTTATGGTGGGTGCATACCAAAATTCACTTATCGGCACCCATGGAACTTGATAGCATAGAGAATGAGCCTTAATGTACACAAAATTTTAAATAAGATGCAATGCTGGATGTGGCAAATGATCTAATGGTATTACAACCTCATTGTAGTGATGGTGAAGTAGATGCTGAACTAAATAACTTTAGAAATAAGTGGAGTTTCAAGATTAAAGGCCAAGGGAACTGTATCTAAGCACTGTACCCTTATTGATAAAGTTGTTTCCCTTATAAGTATGGCTTAGCAATCCTGAAACCATTATACATATATATTGAAGTTAAACAATTATGTAGACAGACAGTGGAAAGTGGGAGCCAAGTTTCTTACTATTGGAATGAGGTGTTACAGATAAGCAAAAAAAGAAGCTAGAATGATCCATGTGACAATGTATAACTTAATATAGTTAAGTGAAGGAATATTTATATATTTGTTAGCATGTATACATCGAAATTCCTTGTTGTGTTATCTGAGAGGGTCTCGAAGTAATGACACCCCAATATAGCAACAAGAACACCTAGGATCCAAATCTTGGGAAGTGCTCAAAAATGTCCAGGCAGATGTGAAAAAGAGCCAAGATCTGTCATTTAGAAGACATGGTCGGGGCACCTGGGTGGCTCAGTCAGTTGAGCATCTGGCTTTGGCTCAGGTCATGATCTCGTGGGTTTGTGGGTTCAAGCCCCACGTCGGGCTTTCTGCTGTCAGCAAAGAGCCTGCTTCAGATCCTCTGCACCGCCCCCCTCTGCCATTCACTCGCTCATACTCTTTCTCTCTCAAAAATAAATAAACATTAAAAAAAAAGACATGATCTTAGTCAAGTAGTTTGACTCAACTTAAAGACATTTCTCAGTCATCCTTAAGTCTTCTTGATTTACTGACTGTGCTCAAAACCAGAGACATGATCTTGATCGAATCCAGTGGGACAGTGTTAAGGAGTTTAAGCAGATAAGTGTCGTGTCTTCTAACTTGTTCAGGGCTGACTTGAATTTGGAAAAGCTGAAGGCTTTTGAAGGGAGTCACTTCAAATGCAGAGATATTACATATACCACAGGCTGAGGTAATGAGAAGATGTGAAGGAGAGTATAGGTTTTAGACACACAGAAGAGATGGAATCATATTTGGTGATTTGATCATATGTTCAAGCCTACTGAGGAGGAAGTGATAGGTATTAAGTACGACTGTGTTTTTAAAAATGTAGTAACACAAACAAAGTATGTATATTCATTCATTCCTTGCAGCGATATATATTTTTAATGTTTATTTATTTTTGAGGTGGGGAGGGGCAGGGAGAGAGGGCACAGAGGATCCTAAGCAGACTCTGTGCTGACAACAGAGAGCCTGACTTGGAGTTCAAACTCATGAACCTGTGAGATCATGATCTGAGCCAAAGTTGGATGCTCAACTAAACAAGCCACCCAAGTGCCCCCTGCAGTGATATTTTTTAAGTACATATTATGTGCCATGCATCGTGTTAGGTCCTTCAGATAAAACACCGAACAAGATAAATGCAGTTTCTGCTCTCACAGAGTTCAGTCTACTTGGAAATATATATTTATAGCCACACATAGTTATATAAACATCATTTAATATGAAATATACTATAGAAAAAAACTGCTTTTAGTGGATTGCTAAGGTGATGAAATCAACTATGAGCGTTAGAGAAGCTTTGCTGAGCGATGTAAGAAGCAGGAGGAAAAAGAATGTTAGGACAAAAAGCTGATGATTCTTATTTTGGATGATTTAAGCTTGTAGAGGCTTTGGTATAAATTTCCTCGTTATAAGTAAAAGATGCCTACATTTCTTCCAGCATTTTTCAGTCAGGTGAGAAATACTACAACTGATTTCATATCACAGGTTGCCAATATCATCCCTGGTCCATATGGCTCATGACATTTTAGTGCCTAATACACATAACACACACACACACACACACACACACACACACACACACACACACTGTATCATGGAAGAACAGGAACAGCATTACAGAGAGTAAATATTTGGATGGGTAGCCTTGTTGACCCTAACACCATAGTTGTTTTTTTGTTTCTTTTGGGTTGTTGTTTCCTAGGGAAGCAATTCTCATCTTTTCTGAATTGAGCTAAGACTTCCCAGAGGCAGGTGCACCGAGGTCAGGAACTCTAGAGTCCCTGCCAGCTTCTCAAAATGTGGATACCTTTTCCCCTGATCTCCTGTCTTCCAGACATCGCTTTCCTCTTTCCCAGACTACATTTTCCAATATCTTTCACTCATATCTCAACCCAGAGTCCTCGTTTATTTATTTCTTAAGCTTATTTATTTATTTTGAGAGAGAGAGAGAGAGAGAGAGCAAGGGGAGGGGCAGAGAGAGAGAGGAGAGAGAGAGAATCCCAAGCAGGCTCCACACCATCAGCACAGAGCCTGACATGGGGCTCGAACTCACAAACTGTGAGGTCATGACCTGAGCCGAAACCAAGAGTCGGACGCTTCACCCACTGAGCCACCCAGGTGCCTCACCCAGAGTCCTGGTTTAAAAGCTACAGTTCTAGACAATACATTAGGAGAAAATGATAAAACAGGAGAAAGAAATTTGAGTAAGAAGATTGTTTTCTGTGATTCTAAGTTTGATGCTCTTAACACCAATTCTAAAATGGAGTAACAAGTTACTGTAGGATGGCTTGAAGGTTACAGGAGGAGCAATGGCAGAACAAGGACTCAAATGTTAGGTATTATGATGCCATTATTGTGTTGCAACCCTTAGTTTCCATCATGACCTTAGAAAGTTATCTGTGAGAAACATCTCCCTTGTTTCTCCTAATCATTCTTATTCCTGCTTCACCATCTCTAAATTCTCCCTGATAATGTATCACCTCCAAGTATATTGACATCTTAGCACAATTTTGAACGTCTTTCTTGGGAACTACTTGTACAGATTGAAATTATTTATTTGGGTTGCCTCATTTCACAAAAATGCAGAGCTGAGGAGAAAATAACACGCTTCTAGATCTGCCCAACTGACATTCAGTTTATAAAACAGCTTTAGAGGAAACTTTTTCATTAGATGCGTTATGAGCTCTAGCAGACCATTGTGTACAGAGAGACCAGATGGAGGCTGGGAAGCCTCGTCACACAGGCCACATCCAAAGCCACGAGTCACCTGGGAAACTTGACCTTTGCACTGAATCCATACGAGGCCAGCTAGGTTTGCTAACTTTTTTTGCTGCTAGAGGTCTTTAAGGGGAAGAGGACCTGTACCTTTCCACCACTGGAGGTTCCAGCAGGGAGCTTGAGGGCTGAAACCTTTCTTTTGTGGGTCAGGCATGTGTCATTGTTCCTGGAACAGCTGTCACACATGAGATGCCAGCATGGCACTCTCATGGAATAGCATTTGGGCTCTTTGCCCCCTGTGGCCCTGGCTGAGTTGGTGGGAATTCATGACGTTCTCAGGGGCATGCTAAGCTCAAGAGCATTTGATCATAAATACCTGGGAACCGTATGACTAATTTTCACACCTAACGTACAGTGTGGGAGACATTATTCCTAGGGACTGATGAATCGCCACGACTTAATTGTTTGGAGGAAGAGTGGTGCAGTTTCAATTTGGCCTGGTTCCCAGTCTGGATAACCATGAGTGCGTTCCAAAATAGCATCAATAATAACAATGTGTAGACAGATAGACCCCATTCCATTGATATTTCTTAGAGGCAGTATTTCTTATGTGCATTCTCAAGGGAGGGCTAATATGGTATTCCTAATCTAGTTTTCCCATGAGGGAAAATTAGATATATGAAAGTAATGGCCAATGCTCAAAAATCACACAATGGGTATCAATGCTAGAGGCAAAACTGAAACCCAGGTGACCAGTCCCTTCGTGAACTAGAATGCATGAGAATGAATGGTGCAGGATATTGTATTTGAAGAGTTTTCTCTTTCCCCTTGAAATGGGAGTGAGGAAGGACATAGGATATTTACAAGAACCTAGCACAGCCCCTTGTACATAATGCTAGGTGAATAAATTCACAGTTCCCTGTCCCTCCTTCCCCTTCTTTTCCTGACCTTTTACCTGTGAATTTATCTCTGCCAAAAATCTCACCTGAATCCTCCAATGATTCTACCTCTCTGGGAATTAAACAAAATCTTTCTCTTTCCCCTCTTCCTTCCTTTCTCCCTCCTGCTCTCTTCTCTCTCCTAACTCCATTCCCACATGTATTCAAGGCAGCAGAGATGCATCCAGGAAAGAGTTAACCAATCAAAGTCAACAGATGGAGCCTCAATACAACAGATCCTAGAGAACGAAGAGATGAGAGCTTCCTTTTTTTTCCTTTGGCTTTTAGAAACTTGAGAAAATAGGGGGAAAAATCAGTCCTGTGGGTTCGTGTTTGATTTTTCACAACTTCATGTTTCTCTCATTCTTGGCCAGCCTCACCACCTGCCAGCACCTGACCTAACAGAGGTAAGGTTAGCCTGACAGGAAGTGCTGAAAGGATGTCGACAGAAAAGTTCGATAGTAGGACATGCTGTGCTCACAGCCAGAGTTTTCTCACACACCTGTCCAATTAAGAATCTGGGCCCATCCTGAATAAATTATACTGCAGCTTTTACTCTGAAGTGAAAGGAAATGCTGTGTGCTCCTGCTGGAGCCAGACTCCTCCTGGGATCATGGCAAACGCACCTGGCCCAACGTCCGAGCACAGGGTGGTACTCATCTGCTCCATCCAGGTGTGTAGCAAGCGGCATGGCCACCTGGCAGTGGCCTCTAAGAGGGCCAGATGCTCACTTCCCCATAGCTCTCGTGTGCCTGGAACTTGTTTTCCATGGTCAGTTCATCGTATTCATCTTCATGATGTCGGTAAGGTGTTTCTGAGAAATGGCGGGGAAACCCACATACTAGCCAGGTGCTTCAGGCTCAGAGCCTGAAGTCTTCCTTTTAGATGTCTTCTTCAGGTGAGGACACTTCCTTGGGTTCGATTTCAGCACATTTACCAATGCCAAAATACAGAAATTATTTTAATCGTAGTGCTATCTTTTGCTTTCTGGTTTATGCTCCCCTTCATGTTCATACCCACATTAGTGATATGTCCTTCTTTCTTTTGTTTTTACACACACACACACACACACACACACACACACACAGTTTGAAGTTGTGTTTAAGAGTTTAAGACCAGGACCCTGACGTTGGATAGTGGGTTGAATGAGGAACCATTCAAAAGAAAGAAAGAAATGTCAGGTCCGTAATCTTGATCCAAAGACAGTGTCTCAGCATCGGAGAAGAGCTAGAGATTCTTAGCAGAGTGTAATAGCTGTTACTCAGATTTGTTCATTGATTTACTGTTCATAAATTAGAAAAAAAATGGTTACATGTATGAAACTGTAAGAACTAATTAACTCTATGTGAAAATTAAGTAGTCAGGATAGTATAGCTTTGATACCTATTTAATAGAACAGAGCACAGAAAGGAGGAGCTCATCCCTTCTGTCAAAGGGTCTCAGCTTCTAGGCATCTAGACCTGCTACTCCTGACCATCCCTCCACACCCCCAGTGCATTAGAGATCATGACTTTGGAGACTGAAAGGGTCTGGAGACTATGAGGGTCTTGGGAGTATGGACATGAGCAACCCTGGGGCCCTGTGGCAAGAGCCTCCTTGACATGAGCCTTCACACTGGCACAGCAGTGAGGATGATGAGACAGCCCCCCAGAAGTCATAGCTGTAGCAGAGCCCTTGTCACAAAGTGGAAAATGACAAGCAGGTGCCACGTGGAACCCACAAACTTGATTGGCGATTCCCAAACACGGCTGTAGGTATTGCTTCAGTAGCAGGGGGGGTTCGAGTCATAAAGACACAACATTCTCCCTCCTTTTTACTGCCGAGTCAGTATGCCCTGAAGAAACAACGACTAGCCATGCAACAGTGAAATGCCAGGGCTCAAAATCGCCTGAGAGTTCAAGTGAAATACACTGCACTGTTGAAGTTCACATAGCCTGTACAAGGCGGTACTGTGGGGTAAAAACACAGTTATTCCTTTCTCTCAGTGAGTGAATCTTTTTATTGCATTTGTGCCAGACTTTTTAAACCCTTTGAAGCATAACCCCCTATGAGCGGCAAGGTAGCCCAGGGTTTATTATGCGCATGCTCTCTGGTGGCTGACTCCTTCTTGGTTTGAATCCCCAGCTTGGCCTCTTCCTAGCCATGTAGCTTTACACAAGTCTCTATCTTCCCTGTGCCTCGGTTACCCTGGGTGTAATAACAAAACTCCATCGGAGGGTTTCAGTGAGAATAAAACAAGTCCTCATGAGAAAATCTTGTAGACACATGTTTATATGAGCAAATCTCTTATATAAGAAGATTGAATTGGTTTTGACTCAGAATCATTCTAGAAGCAATTAGAGAGCCATAACATTTCTAACTCAATGGATGACAAAACGGGGAAGGGGGTTTGAGTGTCCGGATGGAAACAGCTACAGATATCATATAGACACTCTTAAAGGGGACTGTCAGTTAAGTAAGAGTCAAGAATAACACCCGAGAAAGAGTTCAAAGTAAATCAGCACCGTCTGTGCTCTGGTGTTGGTTTTAATTAAAAATGTGTCAGCGGAATGAAATAGCTTGCTAGGAGGTCAGCAAGAGTTGCTATCATTGTCTAAAGTATTTCCCAAAATATTTTACAGAGGCGGTGGAAAGTTAAAATGACTGAATTACTGGGTGCCCGAGAAAACTTTTAGAAAGTGGGCTTTTTGTTTTGTTTTGTTTTTAACTAACTGCAAACCTTCATGTCTATTGTTCCTGCTATTTAAATCAACTGAGAGGGAATGGCATTCATGGCCTTTCTTCATCGAGTACCCTGGGAAAATCTGTCACGCAGCTGGGCATTGTCAGACAGATTCAGTTCGCCCTTGGAAGCTTTCGTTTATTTCTTCATTTATACCACGTTTATTTAACGCCTGCTGTTGACCAATGCACTGAACAAGGAGCTGGGGACATAAGGTCACTGCCAACAGTGAGTATTTAGTTTTGAGGAAGAAAGGGAGGTCATCAAACAACCAGAGCACATCGGACAAACGGACAACGTTCTAATGGAAGAACACACCAGATTAACATTCCAAGCCGGTGTATATGTAATTGGGGGTTGGGGGTGCCAGGGGCACCTGGGTTCTTATGGGTGAGTGGGGGTCAGCCAGGGGATGAATGAAGGACACTCCATGTGAGGGAAGCCATATAAATCTAGGGAAGCGAGAATGACAATGGATGCTTTGGGAAGCTCTGCGCAGCTCAGTACAGCTTTCCATGGAGAAGAAGGTGGTGGTCAGAGAGAAGACTGAGAAGATAGGTTGGGGGAAAGACATAAAATCACGAGGAAGCTTGTGTGACAGCCTAAGTGGTTTGGACGTGACTGGGTGGAACCTAATGCGAGGCAGTAAGGAATATTGGGAATGGTCATGGTAAAGCAGAAGCTCTGGGTGTTTGATCATGGCAAACTTATTGGCCCCAGGGACGCAAAGCGTGCAGCTTGAACATGGTAAAGCCAGACCGGGTTAAAGCCAGACCCCGTACTTAGCAGCTCTGTGACCTTGGACGCGATCTAAGCTTTTTGTGACTCAGTTTTCTCATCTGTCAATACCACTTTAGAGGATTGGATGGGTCTGCACCTGCTCTCAGAAGAGGGAATGTCGTACAGTGAGGGAAATTCTTATATAAGTAAGTAAGTAAGTATTCAATCAATCTGAGCTATTACTATTAATACAGCATGCTTTGATTGGAGGCCATGGAGCTCTGTTTGTATAGACTGGGAACTTCAGCAAAAGCTGTGGGGGAAATATGAACTCTGCCCTTTAAAATGGGGAAGAAACATCAATAGTGGAAGCGTCAGCATCGACAAGAAATAAATATCCCTTGAACATTTGTTACTCTAAGCAAAGAGCTAAGTTTGATGGAGGGATGTGGATTGTGTTGGCTTGCGACATGGATATTTATTGAAACAAAATAAAGAAATCAGCTATTTAGATCCAATTTCCTTTGATAGCTGTATCTGAAGTTCAAAAGATATGAAAGGTTATAAAATTAAATAATAAAAAAAAGCCTTCCTCTTTTCCCCCCGGCCTCCTAGAATCGTCCTTTCCTCCTTTGAAGTAACTAGTTTTTATTTTGTTTTGTTTTGTTTTGCTTTTCCCTCATGTATTCCCCCTCCTAGAAGTGATGTATCCTTTAACACACACAGACAAAACACTCGTGAACACAAACATAGACTGACATTGATAGATATATATGTTTTCTATAAACGATATATATACTGGCATGTAACTATTTAAAAAATGCAACAATATATCTTAGAGCTCTTTCCTTAGCAATATATATAGAACCATTTTATCTTCTTAAAAACTCGATACTGTTTCATTATATGGAAATATAATAACTTATTAACTAGTCCTGTATTGGGGTTATTTATATTTTTTTTCCAGTAATTTACTTCTACATACAATTCTTCAATTTATATACTCAGACATACATTATTTCACACAACAGAAAGAATACCTACAGGTAGTATTTCTGAGTCAAGATTAATAAGTATGATAAGATTGTACTTCCTAGGAACATTTGGACTTATTCTATTTCAAAAATTCCAAGAAGTAAAGCAAAATGAATGTCAACTATGTAATATTTATTTTATGTAACATTTAGGCTAAATATAAGATAAAGTACAGTTCTATTCTGTGCGTGCTTTATATATATTTTGTTAGCTCCCTTTGTGCATAAAATATAGATGCTCATTTTTAAAACAGAATATACTTGTACTGTTTCAAATGGGTATAGGATTTTACAGTCACATCTTTGCTTTTGTTATGTAAGTCGGTCATCTCAATGATTCATTTGGTGCTGAGTTCTTGTTCTGAACTGCAGCCCCAAATCTCAACACTACATTTCTAAAACACAAATTTGATCCTGCCAATTCAGGGCTTAAAGCCCTTCAGTGTTTCCTCACAGCCTCCAAAAACCCTGCTAGGTTGAGCAAACAGACACACAAAAACACACACAAAAACAGAACAAAACAAAACAACAGCCAGGGGAGGATCTCGGTACAGTGTTGAGCAACTCCATCCACATTGTGTTCAAAGGGGACGGTCACAGGTAACACAACAGGATGGTGCCTCTGGAATTAGGTAGCAGAGCCACTCTGACCAGAAAAAGCTCAGACCCTCTGCATTTTAAAGGGTCTATTGCTCTTCTTTAAGGGAAAACCCACAGGCATGACTCTAGAAAAGAAAGCACTTGGGGCGCCTGGGTGGCTCAGTTGGTTGAGCCTCCGGACTTCCACCCAAGTCATCATCTTGTGGTTCATGGGTTTGAGCCTGGTGTTGGAGTTTCTGCTGACAGCTCAGAGCCTGGAGCCTGCTTCGGATTTTGTGTCTCCCTCTCTCTCTTTCTCTCCCCTACTCGTGCTCCATCTCTCAATCTCTCTCTCTCTCTCTCAAAAATACATAGACATTAAAAAAAAAAAGACGAAAGCACATGAACTTTGAAATTGGATAGATATGTCTTGACTCTCTGCTCTGTGTTTAAAATGTCACAGAACTCTCCTCTCCACCTGTATAAAATGATGAAAATCACATCGTACATAACTCCAAGTGGGTTTCTAATGCATACATCAGATAACACCCACAAATACATGTTCTCTAATTTTCATCTCTTCACTTTTCATCTTTGCCAGCCACAGGACATACGCTGTAATCTCAGAAAGTGACTTGAAAGTCTCATAGCTTAGATGAGGAATCTGCAGACTATACCCTGTAGAGTGAATATTGCCCACTGCCTGTTTTGAGATGGGCTAAACTGTGAGCTGAGAATACGTTCACATTTCAGAGTGTTTTAAAGGTCAAAAGAGGGGAGCCTGGGTGGCTCAGTGAGGTAAGCATCCAACTTCAGCTTAGGTCATGGGTTCATGGGTTCGAGCCCCACGTCAGGCTCTGTGCTGACAGTTCAGTGCCTGGACCCTGCTTCAGATTCTGTGTCTCTCTCTTTTTCTGCCCCTCCCTTACTCGTGCTCTGTCTGTCTCTGTCTCTCAAAACTAAATAAAAGTTAAAAAAATTTTTTTTAATTAAAAAAAGGTCAAAAGAAAAATCATATTTCCTGATATGTGGAAACTTTATGATATTTACATTTCATTGTCCATAAATAAAGTACCAGAACACCTTCATGTTTGTTCCCTTACATAATGTCTATGAATGCTTTCACACTGCAGTGCCAGGGTTGAGTCATTGCAATATAGACATTGCAGCAGAGACTGAAAAGCCTGAAATATTTACTCTCCGGCCCTTTACAAAAATGTTTCCTGGCCCCTGACCTAACTAATGTTATTATACTGTGTGTGTCCCTATCCATATATGTGCATATGTTCATATGTGTGCATATGTATTTCCATATACAGTGGTATAGAAGACATGTGAGCTGGCTAAAATATTTGAGACGTGTTCCATCCTTGCATAAATGGAATGTTAGGATATACAGTGACCTGAATCTTTAAGAGACACCTAAGGATTGTTCCCTACGTGGTCCTTTATACAACTGTCGCGTTGGGGGATTTCTGTTTGGCTTGTGACTATGCGCATAACAGAATCTTGCCTCTGGAAAGTGTGACTACCTTGAATAAATCCTTTATGCTGGTGGTAGTTGGATCACCCAAAAATATCAGAGTCAGGAATTCATGAGCTTTTGTAACTGTTTCCATGAACCATTCTGTGCCTCCTTACTAATGGATGTTTGCTCAGTAAATGCCTATGTGAGTGATAGAATTTAGTCTGAAGTTTTACGTTATTATAAGTAGGAGGAAAGACGGCCATCATTCCCAAAAAGAAAGAGTCACACATAATCAAAGGGACTGGGGGAAGTATGGAAATCCACTCAATATTTTCTTGACAGATGTGTTTCACGCCTAACTAGTAAACCATAAAATAATTATTGAATGTTTGCACAACTCTAAAACAAATAATCTTCCATACAGCTTTCTCATTAAAAAAATCTAAAATGTCATAAAACTACATTTATTTTTATCTTTTTAGGCTCTAAATATAGGGAGGACTGGAAAACATGGGTATGAATTCAGCGAAGGGCCTTCAATAGGAATCTTAAACTGACTGAAAACAGAACATGAAAAGCAGTGAAAGACAGGTCCTGTGGGTATTATCTCCATAGGGAAGGATTGGTTTAGAGAAAATGGGTTGGCTGACCAGGCCAGACTTCTAATTTCTCCCTCTTTCTTGTTCTCCGTTGCCTGTTCCCTTTTATATGTTTATAAGAGGCACATGAATACTTATTTTGTTGGTCTTCAAATGTAGATAACGTTCTCTTTTTTGGAGTGACTAGCTGAAATTTGGACATTGTGTATAAATTCGTTTGATCAATCTCTTTGGACCCTAAAATCAACCCTCTTGCGTTCGTTCCTTCATTCACCCAACAGACATTTATTTACTATCCACAAGGTGCTGGGAAATTTCCTGGAAAAGAAAAACACTTCCAGATTCTCTATTTGTTTATAAGGCTTTATAGCTTACAGAGATACCCCACAGTATACTGCTTCTAATTTATCTTCACGTAGTCCACATTTTCCCAGGCTCCCTCCAGCTTGTGAGTGGGAACATTAACAGAAATAGCCCAGCTCTACTGGTTTATTGCCTCACCTATATAGTCAAGTACATCAAGGGGCACCTGGGTGGCTTTAGTCGGTTAGGTGTCGAACTCTTGATTTCAGCTCAGGTCATGATCTCACACTTTGTGAGTTTGAGCCCCGCATCGGGCTCTGCACTGAGGGCATGGAGCCTGTTTGGGATTCTGTCTCCCTGTCTCTCTGCTCCTCCCTCACTCACATAAACTCTTCTCTCTCTCTCTCTGTCTCTCAAAATAAATACTTAGGTAAGTATATCAAGATCCCACTTCATTCTCTATACTAGTCATTTCTGGGAGTACCTAAGAGTTTCACCTGTGTAATGGAGAAGAAAAAAAAAAGTGATTTAATCTCCTGGGGGGGAATTTTATGTGTCCAAATGCCGTAAAGTCACTGGAGAGTCATGTGGCCGGCATGGAGTTTTACCTACCCTCAGGTGCTTAGACGCAAGCCTCTGACACCCTTCTTACCTTGCAAACTACAGCTGGTAAATGAGACCCTGGGGTCTATAGAGACATGGACTTCATTGCAGCAATGCCTTCAAGGTAACACAGCACATTCATACTGCGTAAGAACCTGAGGGATTCAATAACACATCTTTGATCACACAATTAGTAAGTTGCAAAAAAAAAAAAGGCATCGAGTCTAACTCTTTTCCCTCTGAACCCCCTCTTTCTTAGCTCTGACCCTAAGTCATAAAGTGCTTGCAAGTGAAAGGCTTTGTGCTGGGCTTCTCATTCCTTAGCCAAATTTGAAAAGAAGAAGAGAATATATGCTTGTCCTTGTCCTTTTTTCTCCCCCACCCCGAAAAGGACTTTCTACAGACTGCCTAACACTGAATATAAATCAGCAGTGGAAAAAAAAAAATCCGGTTTGATGGTGAACTAAAATCACATTCTTTTCATTATCCCCTATTCCCTTTATAGACAATGACTGTGAAAGCACATAATTGGGAAGAAAGTCTATTTTGCCCTGGATCTGCCACCTGAGGCTTGAAGAAGAATAAAAGCTTCTTGCTCTGGAAAGGATTTAGTGAGGTCAAAAGAACCACTTGCCTAGATTCTGCATTAATGAATGGATATTAGTTGCTTGAGTTGGTGTTGGGACCTCAGATGTTCAGAAGAGCTCTTCCCTGAATCCTAACCATAAATACTGCCTTATACCTCTAAACACCAAGAATCCTTCCAAAAAGAAATATATATATATATATATATATATATATATATATATATATATGTATATGTATACACACACACACACACACACACACGCACACACACACACATATATATATATATATATATATATATGGAAAAACAGTTAGTACATAGTAACCAAGAGCATGCTCTCTTCCAAGTTTAGTCCAAGCAAAAGAAAATAGCACCACTAAACCTACAAAGCACAAGTAGGCGGCAAACTAAACAAAACTGATCTCTGGCTTTCTTTTGTTTGAAGTTATAATGCGCAAGGCTTATTAAGTTCCTTTGTGCCACAAACCCCTTCAGAAATCTGACATAGCATATGAATCTCTTCTTAGAATTCTGCTTTTCAGTGCAGACAATAAAATACATAGGCTTATGAAATAAGCTATATGTGTGTGTGTGTGTGTGTGTGTATATATATATATAGTGATCAAACTTTTTTTTTAATTTTTTTTTAAATTTTTGAGAGACAGAGAGACAGAGCGTGAGCAGGGGAGGGGCAGAGAGAGAGGGAGACACAGAATCCGGAGCAGGCTCCAGGCTCCGAGCTGTCAGCACAGAGCCCGACGCAGGGCTTGAACTCACAGACTGTGAGATCATGACCTGAGCCGAAGTCGGACGCTTCACCAGCTGAGGCACCCAGAAACTCCAAACTATTTTTAAGTGAGTTCTATGGTTCTACATGTGCTTCTTTAGTAACACCTTAAGTAAAAGAATCAAGCCTGGGGACAAAGTAGCGATGTGAAAATATCCCTAACAAAGTCACAAGCAGTGCTAATATTATTATCGTTTCTTGGCTTCATGGACACAAAGAAATGCTCGATTCCAGTTAGAATTGCTGAAATAGAGATCCGACTTTTTCTCCATCCAAGTTCGTGGACCCCCTGGATTCTATCCTCAGATCATTTGGGGACCTCACAGACTCTCAGTTAAGAAGCCTCGCAATACTGTGAAAAGGGGCAGGAGGTGGTTCGAAGATGACAGCCAGGTCTGGGCATTTCTCAGCTTTTCCTCCAACAGAAATTAAAGGTGGGTAAGTGTTCAGCAGGTGTCCTGCTTTTCTTTGGCTCCTGCTACCAAGCAGCTTCCCTATCAAGACGCCAGTCACATCAGCACCCTCTCTGTCTCTTTTAGTCCTGATGCTTAAAACTCACTCCTTATATATAGATACTAAAAAAAAAAAAAAAAAAAAAAAAAGTGGCCTCTGGCTTACCTGAGACATGATCAGCATCTTGAGAAAATCCCCAGCAACGATCAAGGCCCCATTTAGGGGCCTTTAAGAACATGGAAGTTTCCCCAGCACTGCCTCTTTCTGAACTTGAACCAGCACTTGTTGCTGTTTTCTGCAGCCGGCCCCTGGGAGACCGAAATGACTACACACAAAGGTGAAGGCAAGTTCCCGAAGAAGCGGGGCGTTTGCACCAGGCCGTGGATCCTAGTCATACAGTGCTGTGTGGCTGCCGCACACACTCAGCACTGGAGCACCGTGATCGGCGTGCACCCAAAGTGCAGATTTCACAGATGAATAATGAGCCAAGAGCCCCACGCGCACCCACCAAGAATTAGGATCTAAAGACTCCATCTGCAGTGTCGAAAAAGCTTCCCAGCCTTGAGGATGTCTGTCTGCCCTTTCCGAGTCATTCTGGAGCTTTATTTAACAGGCCCACCAAAGAAGTATTAAGATTTCTAGGACCTCGTAGCATTTCTTTTTAAATTTACTCGTCCCTATTAATTAAAACTGCAAAGTTAAACAGTCTTGCAGATTAATATCTTGTAGAAATGCAATGATTTATGTTCCATAGGAAAACAAACAAACAAAAACAACCTCCAAAGCTGTGGTATAATTGCCAATAAGGCATTAAACAGTTTTGCTTCTAATCTTATTCTGACATTCCTCTTTTATTTTTTATTGCCTATGAATAGCCCGTTTCTGAGTTTTACCATCTTACTAGTCTCCCCATCAATTAATGCGTTGAATAAAATTGTTGACGTGCACCAATTGTATGTTTGTATGAACTGTGTTTCTAGCTTTTTGGAAAGTGTAATTTGACAGTAGTTTGAACGAATTCTTTCTGAAGTGACAGTCAGGACCATCTCCAGTGTCTGCCATAGTCACAAAGACCTCTATCCCAAGAAACAAGGGAGGGATCTTGACCCTGGCTCTACTCCCTGGCTCTCCTTGCATCGAAGAACCTCCAGTGATTCAGACCGAGAGGACTTTAGGGGAACCATTTGCTTCAGTCACAGATTAAACCAGTGGTTCTCAAACTTTAGAGCGTATTATGATCGCCTGCAGGGCTTGTAAACCACAGATCTTTGGGCCCTGCTCCTGGAGTTTCCGACTTGGTAGGCCCGGGGCGCACCTGAGAATTTGCATTTCCTACAAGGTCTCAGGTGTTGCTAATGCTGCTAGTTTGGCAGGCTTTGGCGCCAGGCGAGGCGCCGGACAGAGCCGGGGCTCAAGCTTAGATTTTCAGAAGCATTCTGCCCTAACACAGCAGGAAGAAAGAGGCCTTAAGCTCGGTATGTTAGTATCTTTGAAACTGCTGTTCTCCCAGGACCTCTCTCTGTTTCAGTTGGGTGCTGGACATACTCTGTTGCTTTGTATTCTGGGGTTGTTCCTCTCCCCCACTTCCCTTCTTCCTTCCCTTGAACTACAGGCAAGTGTAGCTTTGTGTTGTCTCAGGGCTAGGTCCTCCGCACCCCCAGCAGTGGTGCACAGATTCCCAGGGCTGGCAGGAATGGCTGAGCCACCGTGGTGTCGTGGCAGCTGTACCCATTTGCCTGATGGATGGGTGCTGTCACTGCTACGGGCTATCTCCCCTTTGGCGTCACGCAGATAGATGGAAAGTTTCTCACTGACATGCACATCCCTCCATCCAGCTCAGGCCATTTGCATTTGAACTAGCCAAGGTCAGGATGCAGGAAGCAAAAGCCATAGAAGGCTTTTCTGTTTCTCTCCATTAAAGGACACATCATTGCTCTTTACCATTGTCGTGTCTGCCTATCTGTTCTCTCTTATTCATATTTTCATGAAGCCAACCAATTAAAACTCAGTGCTTTATCATCGCTCTGGGCAAGTCTCCATGTTAGGTTCTCGGGGATACTGAAAATCAAATGACTGTGTGAATAAGCCAATGAAGGAATAACAAAATAAGGTATGAACCTTGTCTTTCAGGAATTCCTCGTCTTTTTTTTTTTTTTTTTTTGAGATGTTAAACTACCCCACACCGGAGCCAACCTCAAACTAGCCCTAAACCACAGGTGTCTGAAACCTGCCTTTTCCTCTAGGCTTCCAAAGTTTGTTTTCTGCTGTGAAAATACCAGGTTGTTGACCTTGCCCATTTATTGGCTTGTGTCTCTGCAGCACCCGGACATTTTTATTCCTCTCTTGTGTGTGTATTTATCTGCTGTGACTGTGTTAAGATAAAGATGCCAGCTAATGGGGAGTGGGCTGTTGCCTGACTCCCCTCTGGTAGCTGTTTCCTTTGAAACTGAAGACCTTTCTCCTCCTTTTCATTTTGTTTTCTGATGCAAAATTCCTGGAAGGAGCCTGTTCAGTGCCAGACACACTTGTCATATCTGCTGTGAACTTCTGAAGTTATAAACTCAACACATTGTCTTCGTTTTGGACCACAAATGCCACACTGGTCATTCACCCCCTGCCGGAGACCTACTGCTTCTGTCTCCATTGGACCTCAGCTTGCCCAGATTGCTTTCAAATCCTGCCATCCACAGCCTCCCCAGCCAAGCCTCCATCCATGGTGCGTTCTAACCCTACACCAAGTCCCTTGGTGTCCCTCTTGTAGTTTTCCCACACGGTTTCCCTCCTCTTTGGCCGCCATGCCTCCTAATGGAGGAATGGCTAGAAAAACACCGAGTCATTAAATTTCAACTTCTGCTTGCTTGTCTGTTATCTTCAGGTGAAAGCACATGGGAGGGGCTATCGAATGAGCATTTCATTGAAGAAATCATTTTGCTTTAATGTTCTTTCCTGGTTGGGAGTTAGTTGAAAGGGCGGTGTGTCTAAGAAGGCATTTGTCTCCTTCAATCAAAGGAATGGAAACAATCCGTAGGAGCCCCTTCATCTGTGCTCATTTCTACCTCCTCTCCCACTTCAAAATATCAGATTTTCTGCCAACGGGTTGGGGATTTATTAGTCCTAGTTAGCATTCCCACACTCTCCTCCACTGAGTTATCCTCACTGCTCCTCCTCTAAATGAATATTCCCTTCCCTTAATGTTGCCTAGGTCATTCATCCAATAGAAACTATGTTCACTTTCTCATCTTCCTTCTTCAAAGTGTGTCCAAATGTCTCCTGTAGATTTCAGAGCATCCTGACATGATTTAGCAACTTCTTTGGAGTCAAACTAACCTGAGTTTTAATTCTAGCTCTAGTCACGATTAGTATCAGTCTGGGGAGAAACTACTTCCTTTCAAATTCTTCATTTGTGTGATGGCAGTAATGATACCTTTTTTGGAAGGATGTTACGAGCGTCGACTCAACTATAGGTCATGCTGAACTTAGTTTGGCTGTCAAATCAGTATACTTTAGCCGGTGGCTGTTATTATTATTTTTTAATTACTTATCAAGTTAACTGCAGAGAGTGGGCAGAGAGCCTAAATTCGTCCATATGACAAACACTGAACTGATATTAATGATAAGATCCAATGCCTGCATTTGTAAGCTTTGGTAAGACTGAATACCTGTTTAGGTCAACTGCAGAGATTGTCCTTGGACCTAGGCAGGAAACACTGTCTGGGATAAGAGCAATTGCATTATAAATAGACCACAGAGACCTGCATAAACACCTTTCTTATGGCTTTATATAGTATGGAACAGATACCCTGTTGCTACTGTGGATTTTTGTTTCTGTTTTGTTTTCTGCTTCCCAATATCTAGGTTATGTTTAAATAGTTGAGAAAAAAAAATACTTGCTGTTTTGCAGGTTTTGATTTCCAAGAATGTTTACCATTTCAGTTCAGCCAGAGACAAAAATCCTTTTCAATTTCCCCAGTCTCCAATTATTCATGAAAAATATCAAACTGAGAAACAAAGGCTTTCCTTTAAGAAAAAAAATGAACGGATGTTTTTCAACCTCAGCAACATCAAACAATCTTTCACATTGACTGGTGACAACTTCAAGAGAAAAGGCTGTGATTCTATCATTTTGCTAAGGAAACCCTTCTTTTTCCTGGTGTGCTCTCGTGTTAATAATTTAAAAGTCAGCAATTTCCAAACCAAATTATTCTTTGCTTACAAGAACTGCCACCAGGTACCTCTGTGTCAAGATGCTGCCCACACTCCTGGGGCTAAAACATGACATGAATAAATTGATACAGACATTTTAGCGGGAGTCAAAAATAAAGTAACACAGTTAGAGGACAATGCTGTGGATCCTCTCTTGAACAATGGGGTCTTCGTTATATTGTTCAAAGAAAAAAAATAAACAATTGTAATTCTTAGAAAAATGTGGGTTTTTGTCAAAAATTAAAGTGTTAGAATGAAAGAATAATTTGGTCGACCCTTATTCACCTTCTAGTAAGTATCACAACAAAGATGTATACTTTTCAAGAGATACAGTAACATATTACCAATATCAATAATATTTTAGTGTTGAGGGTAGGCATATTAAATACTTATTTATATTCCTAAGATTTTGACAGCGGTGTTTGTTAATTCCTGTTCACTCAACTTGTTAGATGTGTATCAATAAATGGCAGGAGGATTGGTCAAGACTGACTACAGAGCACTAGCTTTGCACATACTATGATGTTCTCTGGAGGTTCCAGGTACAAGGCATGAATCCCCTTCCTACACAAGAGGACTAGGGTCTAGCTGGGAAGGCAAGAAGCAGGCATACATCGCCTTGAATAAAAGTTAGGTTACAGAATAAAAGGATGAAATTCAAAAAAAAAAAAAAAAGATGCCATGAACAGAATGTTCTCAAGCCCACTTGGATGGCACTATGGGTCAGAGGAGGCAAGATTTTGATAGGCTGAGGTTTCCTTGGGATCCCTTCCAGGAGGAAGTAGGAACTGACCCACATGTTTGCTCACTTAATGAAATTAAAGAAAGAACTAGATCAGGTCCAGGAAAAATATTTCTCTTTTATCACAGAGTAGTATTTATGAAAAAAATATACTTTATAGTTAATGTCAGTCATGAAAGAATCAGCATTACCAAAATACAACACTTGGACAAAGTGGATATCTTTGTGACAATCAACATGGATTCAAACTTACCGGAAAAAAAAATTTATGAAATCTCAGTGGATTAAACCTGGAAAGAGCTTACGAGTAGAAGTAATTCAACACTCCATTTTATGGACAAAAAAAATCGGGGCTCAGAGATGGGAAGAAATTTACCCAAAGACTGAATACTGGCAGAGCAGAACTGGAACACCAGTGTTCCATGGCCAAATTGAGTCACTCTTTGTAAAAACATCTATTATTTAAGTAAAGTTACCATATCATGCTGTATTAGTTTCAGGTGCACAACATAGTACTTACACAATTCTATACATTACACAATGCCTGCCATGATAAGTGTGGTTAACATCTCTCACCATAGAACATTATTGGCATATTATTGGCTGTATTCCCTGTGCCAGACTGGCACCTTTTCATCTCTGTGACTTACTTATTTTACGACTGGAAGTATGTTTCTCTTAATCCCCTTCTCTTATTTTGCCCATCCCACTACCCGCCTCCCCGCTGGCAATGACCATTTTTCTTATAGCCCATCATCTCTCTCCCTTCAGTTTTTCAAAGCAGAAGTTAAAAATAGAAATGTGTAATGTTCAAAATCCAAAAGTGGATTATCAGTTTGTCCAGGTTGGAGCCAATAGTTCATTGAAGTCATAATTTTTCAAGTCTGTAGCAACAGTTAACGGTCCCTAAGAATACATATCTTGAGGCTTCGTTTCTCTTGTTCTTTCCATTCTTAACTAGGGTAATAAGTGAAATTCAAGTAGAAAATACACAATTTTATGGGGCACCTGGATGGCTCAGTCGGTTAAGCGTCCGAGTTCGGCTCAGGTCATGATCTCGCGGTTCATGAGTTCGAGCCCCGCGTCAGGCTCTGTGCTGACAGCTCAGGGCCTGAAGTCTGCTTCGGATTCTGTGTCTCCCTTTCTCTCTGCCCCTCCCCTGCTCGTGCTCTGTCTCTCTCTGTCTCAAAATAAATAAAACATTAAAAAAAAAAGAAAATAAATAACTTTTACAGTGCCAAGAAGAAGAGATATTGGACCTGGAATGGACAACCTGGCTCAGAGCCCCATTTTGGTCATTTGTTAGGAGAGCCCCCAAAACCTTGACTTACTCATCTGTAAATTACAAGTGTATTTAGTACTTCACTCAACGACAAATGTGTTGGTCAATGTAAAAGTTCTTTCTACACAAAAGAGGCCTATAGAGAGGAAAGTTAACACCTTTACATTGGGCAAGGTGGAGAAAACCAAGACTCATTTTATGGGAAATTGATAAGAAGATTTTTTTTTTTTTGGCATATACAAGAGACAAGTATTTGAATGGCAAATGTTATCCTTTATTTTAAAATTGAAAGAAGAAGAAGGGGTGTGCTTGAATCAGAGAGATATTTATATGTTACGTGAGGGGGGAAAAAATGATTATTTTGGAAGAAGTGTGTTTGAGATCCAAGAGACCTTACCTTCAACAAGAGCAGGGCCATTTCTGCCTTAAGCTCCACTATATTCCCCATCACCTAAGACACTATCTTTCATATGTGAAAGGTACTTAATAAAGCATGCTGAATGAATGAATGCCTGAATAAATAATTGAGGGTAGTCTCCCAACTTAGCATTTTTGCTAAACATTTAGCAATTTTGCTAAAACATTTACGTCATCTTCCAAGAGAAATGTTAAATCATATTCTTACGAGCTCTAAATAAATTCCGTAGAGAACTTGCCTCACACCTTCAGATACGTGTGGTCATCTCACTCCCATTACCCTCCTCGTGGGAGATTACCTTGGGTGGTTCATGCCAACCGGTCAGCAATGTTTTCTCTAAGGGACAGAAAGTAAATATTTTAGGTGCTGTGGGCCACATGGCCTCTGTCAGCAGCATGAAAACAGCTTCACGTAAATGAATGGACCTGGCTGGATTCCATTAAACAGACATTGAAATTTGAATTTCACCTCTTTCTCCTATGTCATAAAATAGTCTTCTGATTCTTTTCAAACACCTAAAAACAGAACAGGCATTCTTCGTATAAAAACTTGGGACCAGTTGGATTTGGCTCAGGGTGAGAGTTTATGGAAGTTGCCCTATCCTGATGACAGAATGACAGGGACACGCTTTCATTTCAGATTAGCACCCAAGCTGACACTTGGGAGCCACTGAAAGAGTCTATCCTAGGGCATACTTTGGAAAACTTCTAAATGATGCTATTTACCGCTGAAAGGATCTGACCCACCTTGCCCAGACAGATTAACCTGTTCCCCCTTGTAATGGTGGTAACTCAACAAAGCAAAGACATGTTTGTGTCCTTTTGCCCTGAGGTTCTGTCCTTCTTCCCTTCCTCTCTTCTCTCCGGTTTTCTTTCCTGACAACCTTGAGTTCACAAAGACTTATTCAGGCAGTTGATAGACTCTTTAATTCTCCCAAGATTTCTGGGACAGAGAGAAGATATATTTAATGCAACTCTCTGTTATCACAGGTTAATAGGACACAGCTCCAGCCCCTTCCAGCCTCAGAGCTGAGAATGGCAATCCTGACTCTTGAAGCAGTCCTTAGAGGCATGATATTATAGAGCATCTAGAAGCCATTAAAAGGGAACTGGCAGCTAATCTAAGGATGCTAAAAAAATCATTTCTGACTGAATGAAAGAAGGGTAAGAATGCTGGTTAGTGGCGTGTGCGTGTACATGTGTGTGCGTGTGCAAGCATGCACGCACACATGCGTGCTTGTGTGATTTTTAAAAGTGGAACAAGACTGGGGCGCCTGGGTGGGTGGCTCAGTCAGTTAAGCGTTCGACTTCGGCTCCTGTCATGATCTCACGGGTTCGTGAGTTCGAGCCCCGCGTCCGGCTCTGTGCTGACGCTCAGAGCCTGGAGCCTGCTTCCAATTCTGTGTCTCCCTCTCTCTCTGCCCCTCCCCCCACTCACGCTCTCTCTCTGTCTCAAAAATAAATAAACACTAAAAACAATTTTTTAAAAAGTGGAACAAGATGTGCAGTGGCTTTTGTCTTGGCTACAGTGCGTTTTTGGAGTGACTCAGTTGTGTCCCATCTCAGGTGGAAACAGTAAATGCCCCCAAGCATCTTCAGCGTCTCACCGTGTGAACTTGGAGGGCCCTTCGGCTCTGACATTTTAGGATTGTGGTTTTCTGCTGATGTATTGTTTTAAAAATACGCAGCACCTGAAAAGGCTTTCCCCTTACTCTTTTCTTTCTATGGCATAATTCAGTAAAGGAGAGTGAATACCAAGTGTTAAAAAGAGGAGATATTACTAAAATTGCAGGGCAATGGTCAGAGAGTGTATTTTCAACTCTGAAGGATGGAATTTCACTTACAATTATAAGAGAAAATGAAAATCTGTCTTTCAAAAGCCAAGAATCTTTGTTATATGTTGGCCTCTTTTGGCATATGAACCTTGTAAATCCCTAGAACCTAGTGGTTAGACAAGGTGTCTGCTTAGTTCATTTCACCTTTTCATCACCGTCCCCCCCCCCCCCCACCATCCGCCATTTTCTGTGATTCCCAAGCATCAGCAAGAGCCTCTAATCTTAGGACCACGTGCCTATGGGAAAAACACGTCTTTATCATTTTCATACCAAACACCCACAGACACGTATATTTTTGAAACACAGTCACATCTTCTCCACACTCTAGAGATAAACCATTTGTTTTTGTTCAATATGCTGACCTGAAGATTCGAGCTGTTAATTTTTATGAAATGCAGTAACTGATGTATCATGTACCCTCCCCCCCACCCAGGAAAAAACATTGCCCAGATGTTCATCAGACACAGCTGATGGCTGTTTTTAGATATGACATTTATTGATTCCACAGCACGTTCCCTTTTCTGTAGTTCCTCTTGAGCAAGGGTGGTGAACTCGAATCCGATAATCACTGGGCCTTGTTATTATGGCTACACTCCTTCAAGGATAATAGAGGCCCCTCTATGATGATCAGGGCTTGAAAAGAGGAATCAATTTTCTAATTTGTCTCACTGAAAATAGATGTAAGAGTTCCAGAAAGAATAGTATCTTGAGAGACAGGAATCCTGTTTTCTGGTTTTGTTTTCTTCTCTAACGCTCAAATGGCAGATTGTGAGAATAGCTCAGAATGGAAAACAATATCATAACACACGGCGATTAAAACAATGGGATTTGTGGGGCACCTGAGTGGCTCAGTTGTTAAGTGTCTGACTCCTGATTTCGGCTCAGGTCATGATCTAATGATTTGTGGGTTCAAGCCCTGAGTCGGGCTGTGTGCTGACAGCATGGAGCCTGCTTATGATTCTGTCCCTTACTCCCCCAATCATGAAGGGTCTTGCTAGCTCAAGGAAGCCCCTGTTGCTTGAGGGGGCAGTTTTGGTTCCCATCAGGGGATGCTTTGCTCACAGGGTCCTTTGCCTAAGTTAAGAGATAAGCTGGAAAGAACTTAATCAATTAGAAAATACAGACTGAGGTCAAAATGGAGGTAGTTGAAATTCTCTTTCAGACACTCTCATTTAGAAAAAGGAAAAATAAGAAATGTAGCAGACATTGTTTATTAAGTATATTCTGAAATTCTGAGATTCTAGAAACATGGAATTCCCATGCCCAGAGGGCAGAGGAAGTTTTTTGATTGGATTCTGTACTCTGCTATGGGAGTCATTCCTCTGTCCATTGTTCATCAGGGCTCCTGACTCTGCTTTCTTGGAGAGTCTGGCATTCTCTCTGTCCTTTCTAGCCTTATCTACTCTGGACTTTGTAAAGCATGCCCTCTTGGAAGAGTCTACAAAGTTTAATTCCTGCTTTTTAGTCATGAACAGTTAGGGAACGCCTGGGTTAGCACTTAAATATCAAGGCCTCTTTTGTCCATACTCTGACTTTTGTTTGTTTGTTTTCACAATGCAATTCCCCCACCCCACCCCCAAGTTATGAGGCCTCTGATTTATTTCTGTGTAGCTCCGTGTACAGGAACCACAAGCCAAGTTACTTTTCCACGTATAATTCTAGAATCTGACTGATTTGTTTTCTTAACTCTGTATCCTCCCCCTTTTCAATTTAAAAGCTACTCCACTGAGTCAATCTGGAACAGTAAGCAGGAAAACCATCCACTTAATCAGAGTAACTTTTTTCCACTGAGAAGTTGTATTATGATAAGAAAAAAATAGGATAAAATAGGCAGAGAGGGAAAGGATTAGGACCTGAGGTCAGTGGGTGGGGAATGACATATTTTGGAACAATGCTGGGAGCTTCTGACCACAGCAAACCCCCTCAGGTGATGCCTCCTCAGTTTTCCTTCAGGAATTTGACAAAAGACCTGACTAAAAATAAGTGGACCATAAAACCTATGACGCACAAGGAACTGGTATGGCCATAGATCACCCCTCATACAATGGAAACAAGCCAATCAGGAATGTTCAACCCAGCACCTGGAGTTATGCAGCCAATGAGGGTAGGATCTGAGAAGGAGCAAGCAGGAAGGGGAGGGGGAGGGGCGACCAAACCTCATGAATCAAGGACCCTTGCCTATTGTAGTCAGGCATTCACTTTCAAATGTCCCTTCTCTGTAAAGAGAGGTTTCCTACTATTCTTCCTTTCTTACCCAATACTCTAATAAACTTTTGCCTCCTGCTCATTGTGCCCACCTCTCCACTCTTCGAAGTGGCGAGACAACCAACCCCAGGTTGTGATAAAAAAAATTCTGCAACAGTATCTTGAGTTAATCAACTGGGAAGTTTCATTGGACTTGGTTTCTTTGGTGTAATTTTTTAAACCCAAATCTTAATATTTGGGGACTAGGAGCAGGAAGGTTTTCAGCCATCTGAGGATCTGAATTTCTGGTCTTTCTATATTCCTTTTACTTCTGCTTGCAAATCATCCAGTCATTTCTTAATCTCATCTTGACCGAACATAGCCAATAGTAGCGTGCACTAACAACAATCTTTTCCCACCCTTTCCCCCTTGGGTTATAAATTCAGTAGATTTCGTCTTTCTTTCTAGTTATAGCAGAAGTCCCTTTCATAGAACATTTTTATCTCTGCCTAAAGTGGATCTTCTTCAACTTTCCAGGTTCAACCAGTACTCCCAGACTCGTAACCCAATGCCATATACTTTAAGTGTTTTCTTGTTGCTGTTACTGGGATAGCACTCCACCCCTAGTGGCAACTTTTCTATTAGTCATAGTGCGTAGAATACACTGTGCCACAGTAACCAACCAACTCTCGACTCTCTGGGGTTTAACATGATAGAAGTTCGTTTTTATTCCTCAGTCCAATGTAGGCTTAGGAACTGCCTTCTAACTGGTGATTCAGATCCTGGGATGCTCTAGTCTTATGGCTCCACCATCTTGTAAACTCCAGGCTTCATTCCACCTGCAGGTTGGGGAAAGATAGTGAATATGGAGAAGGCACACTGGACACTAAACTATAAATCACACCCTCCAAACCTAGAAGTAGTATATTTTACACTTACACTTACGTGACACTTATTTCCCTGTCCAGGATTCATCAGATTGCCAACCCAACCATAACAACGACTTGGAAATTAAAGGGGTCCATGGATATTACTCAATATGGACAGTATCTACTACAAAGGTGTCCAAAATACGTGAAAAGTTCTATTATAGAGGAATTAGTGGAAACTGGATACTAGAGAAGGAGCCAATCATATCTATCACAATGTATTTCAGCAGGTTTGTTGTGGAGATAATGTGTACAAAATATGTAGCACAGTACCTGACCCTTAAGGGCTCAAGAAATTGTATGTACTATTTTTATAATGTTTGTCATCACCACTTCCTTACATGTGAAATTGGAATCGAGATATGTGCTCTCGAAGATCTCTTCCAGCCCAAACATTGTATATTTCTAATTTTCTCATTTTACCCTCTGGATGAGAACATTGATATTAAGAGGATTTTCATCTCATGTAAAAACATTCTATCTTACAAGATTAACAGCTTTTCTGACAGCTACATTGTCTCTTCTTTACTCATAAGTTGCTGTTGTGATTTTTCACACCAAGTCATTACCATCACTGAGGTTGACAAAATAAATTTGACTACAGATGCCCCCCACTGCCTCCTCAAAGCCAAAGAAGGCTTGTTTAGTTTCCATTTCCTGATGGCTTGAGGGATTTTGTGTTTCAGACAAACATAATAAAGTAAAACTAACACATGACCCCCAAAGGCCAATATGGCATAGTAAGGACATGGGTAACCTAGAAACAGATTTGTGAAGGGAAAAAGTGATATTTGTCATATTATGTATAAATATATACCGTGGCTTTCTGAATGTGCAACAGAAAACAAGAAGAAAGATCAATCTTCTTCTGCAAAAAGAGCTCCTTTAGTGCCTGAGAACAGATTGAGGGAAGATTCAGAAGAATTAGATCAATTCCCTCAAATATCATGAACATACCATTTAATAAAAAGCCAAAACACATTTAGCATGTGAATATAAATTAAATTAAATAATCTTTTAAATATATAAACAATGATACTTGTATTGACTTATGTACATAGATACAAATAGGTACTAATAATGTGGGAAATGGAAAAAAATATATAATAATTTCATGTTCAATGGTTAATTATAGGGAGGGTTATAAGTGAGATGGAGAAAATTTCTGGGTATCTAAAGATAGTGGAAACTGCCTAAATGCACACCTCCTGTTTAATCTCCAAAAGTAATGCAGAAAAACAAGGAAAAATAAAGACACATAAATGGTAAAACATAATGTCCACACCTAAAACCAAGTATAAATGAAAAAAGGGGGGAAAACCCTCCAAATTTTAGTGGGAAGTTATTTGTGTTATTACCACAAAGGTTTGCTGCAAACAAGAGCAGTCCGACGAGAAATAATGGGGCGCCTGGGTGGCTCCATCAGTTGAGCGTCTGACTCTTGATTTTGGCTCAGGTCATGATCTCATGGTTCATGAGTTTCAGCCCCATGTTGGGCTCTGCACTGACAGCACAGAGCCTGTTTAGGATTCTCTCTCTCCCTCTTTCCCCCCACCCTTGCTTGCTCTCTCCCTCTCTGTTTCTCTTTCTCTTTCAAAATAAATAAATAAACATTTTAAAAACAGGTTCTAGTAGCTCAGAACACTGAATCCCACAGTGGGGTTTTAGGCATGTGTGATTTTAAGTAGCATTTCAAATGACCTAGCTTCTGAATGCATAAAAAAAAAGGGAAATGCCTCTTTTGAAAACTTAATGAAAGGCAAAATCTTAGGGTCTTATAAAAACAAAGAAAATACGTAGGATCTACAAACCCTTCTCTGTTACCATGAAAACAAAAACTTAGTTAAGAGACTGGACTTTTCCATACTGCTGGCAGACAACACTAATGAGCTGGGAACATTTCAGCCACCCCCAAAACCATAGTATGATTCGTAGAAAACTGTGTATGTCTATAGACCATTTCTACGAAAAGAAAAATTTTTAAATAAGAATCAATAGGGGTGCCTGGGTAGCTTAGTCAGTTGAGACCTTTATTTCAGCTCAGGTCGTGATCCCAGGGTCATGGGATCCAACCCCACATCAGGCTTTGCACTGAGTATGGAGCCTGCTAAAGATTCTCTCTCTGTCTTCCCCTTTGCCCCTCTCCCAACTCATGCACTCTCTCTTTCTCTTTCTAAAATAAAAAAAATAAATAAGAATATAAAATAAATCGACACACATAGGCTTTTGAAACACCTTCCCTCTACAACTCCACCCAGTTGAGAAGAAGAAGAAGAAGAAGAAGAAGAAGAAAGTTAACACAGTTAATTAAGTTAAATGTGCTCATACAAGCATTTAGATATATGAAAGCACACTTAAGTGATAAATTCAAAAACTGTTGACAGCAATGAACAGAAAGAAAGCCCAGGAAGGAAGGAAGAATGAAGAAAAGGACAAAAATCATCTTTAATAAAAAGAGTAAATTATAAGGTTAAAATGTAATTAGATACTTCGAAAAGGGAGGGGGAAAAAAAACAAGACAATTAAAATGAGGAAAAAAAACAAGTAAAAAGTGTCAGAAAGTGGTGGTAATGGAAGACAGGCAAAGAAGGAATGACATTCGTATAACTAGAGACCCTGAAGAGGCTAAGAAAAACAATGGAACAAAACTAATATCTGAAGCCATAATTTGAGAAAACATTACAGAAATAAAAGAAGACCTGAATCTTCATATTAAGAGGACTAAAGGAATGTCTGGAGAAATTTACCAGGAGAATCTACTCTTAAGATGTTACCTAATAAAACAAACAGACTTCAAAGATGAAGGGAAGTATCTCACGACTTCCAGTCAAAAATAGCAAATGACTTATGAGGCAGAACAGCAAAGAAACCACCACAGAAATAATGATTTAGGTAAGAAACATCAGTAGATACTAAATTGTGGGTAAAATATGATGAGAAACAATATTTACATAGTTCCAAAGCGATTATCGGCAGTGTTTCTTAATTATAGAAGTAAGAATGAAAAAAAAAATGATAAAGTTCTCTTTTATTTAGTTATTTTTTGAGAGAGAGACAGAGAATCCCAAGCAGGTGCTGCACTGTCAGTGCAGAGCCAAATGTAGGACTTGAACCCATGAACCGTGAGATCATAACCTGAGCTGAAATCAAGAGTCGGATGCTTAACTGACTGAGTCACCCAGGCTCCCAGTGAGAATGAAAAAAATTTTAATGAAAACCCTTGTAGATATCATTTTTAAGTGATTATAGTTAACATCACCAGAAATGGGACAAATCAACATTCTATACCTTCAGGCAAGAAAGAGTCACAGCATCACTTTTGTATTCCTTCCTCAAATGCATCATATGAATCGATAATCATGCAGAAACATGTAGCAGCCGAAACCGAGGCACATTCTACCAAGTAACTAGCTGGTATTTTCGAATTCTCAAGATCATGAAAGAAAATGTTAAATCTTACATATGTCTCTGGAAAAGACAAAAAGGTACAACCACAGGCACTGTGGCCCTGGATTAATATGGGACTAGAAAAGTCTGTTGAATTACTGGGGTAATTGGTGAAATTTGAATAAGATCTATAAATTAGACAATAGTGTTTTATCAGTGTAAGTTTCCTGATTTTGATGACTGTACCATAGCTTAATAAGGATATGCTTTTGTTTTTAAGGAAATACAAACAAGAATTTGGAGACAAAAAGGCTACCATATCTGCAACTTACTCTGGAATATTTCAAAAAATGCATATGTGTGAATATATATGTAAATGTGTGTGTGTGTGTAGAGAGAGAAGAGCATAAATCATAAAGAAAGCAAGAGAGACAGAATGTTAACATCTGGAGAATCTGAGCGAAAGGTACACAGGAATTCTTTGAATTGTTTTTGCAAGATATATGTAAATGAGACATCATTTAAAAAGAAAAAGGAAAAGGAAAAGCAAAAGTGAAGTGAAAGCAACCTTTTTATATAAGGAATAGCACTACAGCCTACTGAGTCACTAAAAATGATCTCATTCACAGTCCCAAGAAATATTTTAGTTCACTGCACATTCATAAATAAAAGCAGCTAATTCTCAGATATGTGGTTTGACTGGCCCATCCGGTCCAAATGCTGTCAATACACATACATTCATCTCACATACTGATAAGCATACACACTCACATATACAAACATTCATACACACAATAACATGCAAGCCCACACACGATTTTTTTTTTTCAAAATCGACTGAGATGTCAGTGCATGTTGCAGAATGACATTTGACAGCACAAACTTACAATCAGCCCCTTTGCTTTTGTGAAAAGCATAGTTAACACAGCCATGGTACCCATCACAGACAACTGCCCTGATTTTAGAATTTAACTTCACAGTGTGCAAAGAAAAGACAGCCAGCAGCACTGCTAACAGTTTTATTAATTTTGGAGTACTATCGAATAATTCCAATGGTTTCAAGAGTGACTAAATTTTGGTCAGGGCTAAGAGACCCATTTGTAAATAGGCTTATCGACCTGTATTTTGGATCTGAAAGAAGCCTAGAGCTGAAAGGTGGAATTTAGAATTGAAATACTCAGGTCACAGAATCCTTGCTCTCCCATTAACTAGTTTTTTTTTTGACTTTTATCATTTTCCTTGACTCTCTAAACCTCAATTTCTTCTTTAGTAAAATGCATATATCTATACCTGTAAACATCTGAATTAATCAAATGGTATTGATGATGTGAAAGTAAATTTCAGGGGCTCATGGGTGGCTCAGTCGGTTGAGCTTGGGCTCAGGTCATGATCTCGCCTTCAGTGAGTTCAAGCCCTGCGTCGGGCTCTGTGCTGACAGCTCAGAGCCTGGAGCCTGCTTCGGATTCGGTGTCTCTCTCTCTTTCTGCCCCTCCCCCGCTCATGCTCTGCCTCTGTGTGTGTGTGTGTCAAAAATGAATAAACATTAAAAAAATTTAAAAAAATAAAGTTCAGAGCGTTTAGCCCCATTTCTATGTGTATTTACATTTAGGGATTCTTAAAACCATAAAGTTGCTTTTATTCATAAACAGAATCTTAGGAATTTGGTTAAAATATCGTCTCCCGCGTCCTTTTATATAAGAGCCTTCGTGTCTATTTTTGACATCCATGGCCAGGATTAGGGATGAAAACATGATGTAAGTGTTCTGCGTGCCTATGCTCTTGGTTTATTTTTTCCCATTTAGTGAAACTTACTCGTAAACAGAATGAAACTGGGCCTTGTTCTCATTAACACTGTATTTTAACCAATCCGCTAGATAGTGCCTACCCAAAATGTATATTTATATCTCAGATAAGCTGTTTGTTTTACCACCTATATTTATGTTTGTTTTACCGTCTGTATCAGTTTTCTGTTGCTGCTTTGGAAAATTAAAACAAACAATGGCTTAGGTAGTACAGTTTTATTATCTTACACGTCTGGAAGTCAGAAGTCTCACTGAGCTAAAATCATGATGCCAAGAAGGCAGTACTCCTGGAGTTTCTAGGGGAGAATACCTCCCTCGCCTTTTCCAGTTTCTAGAGGCTGTCCACATCCCTTGACTCATGGTCCCTTCCCACCTTCAAAGGTAGCAGTAGAGGGTTGAGTACATGGAGTATCCTGCCTCCCTCTTTTATTTCTAAGGACCTTTGCGATTATATCGGGCGCAACTAGATAATTAAGGACAATCTTCCCATCTCAAGATCCTTAACCAAATCACATCTGCAAAGTCACATTTGCCATAGCGGTTAACATTCACAGGTCTCAGGGATTAGTATATGGACATCTCTGAGGGGATATTGTTCTGCCTCCCACCCCACTCCAGTGTTTATTTTTAGAGAGCCCATATATAATGTATCCAAAATATTGTCCAGGTATCAGTTTCCATGAGACACATTTCCATGAGATGAGTATTGGATAGACGTCATCACTCTTATTAGAGTTGAGAGACAGAAGCTCAGAGAAGTTACATGACATATACAAAGTCATTTGATGAGTCAAGGGGGAGAAATACTGTATCTTCAGTTCTTGCTGGTCTTTAGCTAACAATCCAAGTCTACATCTTTGCAACCTCAACATCTGTTCAAATTTTCTGACAAGAATCTGATTTTAGAATCTGGTTCCCAAGAGTCCTGGTCATTCATATTTTTTAGAGAGCTTACCTCCTGGAAATCTCAATGCAAAAATGGAAGCATCCTGCTTTTGTGAGATCAGCACACTCAGGGTGGGCACAGACAATGCTGAAATCCTGTTTTTTAGTCGCTTTTATTTGTGTGTATTTAATGCTGCCATAAACTCTTAAAAATATTTGAATTCGCTGTGTCTCTATTTATTGTGTTCACGCCTTGAGGCACTTTTGCAGAGAGAGTAGTTTTTAAATTCTGTAAAAATGAATTAAATGGAAACATATCTCGGGAAAGGAGCTCTAGAGGTCATATACTTTCGTCTCCCACCTGCAGGCAGAATTATCCCCAAAACCCTCTTAGATAAGTTATTTATTATCTGTTTGTTACACAGTGTCCAACAAAAAGTCCGGTAAATATGACAAGCAGATTAGTTTAGCAGAGAAGATAAAGAGAAGAAATCTCACCTTAAAAATAGTTGCATATGGGGTGCCTGGGTGGTTCAGTCGTGAAGCATCAGACTTCAGCTCACGTCATGATCTCACAGTCTGTGGGTTCAAGCCCTGCGTAGGGCTCTGTGCTGACAGCTTAGAGCCTGCTTTGTATTCTGTGTCTCCTCCTCTCTCCACCCCTTCCCTGCTCATGCTCTCTCCCTCCCTGTCTCTCTCTCTCTCACAAAGTAAATAACATTATTATTTTTTTTTAAATAGATTCATAAATATCTACATGGTCTTACCACCACAAGCCATCCAGGGATTAGATGACTATCTCATTCAATGGAGGCCAAAAGGTATTTGATCTCACCAAATTCATTAAAGGTCAGGGCCGTGCAATTTACTTTGCTCAGTGTTCCATATGAATTGACTTTATGCCCTAGTGAGACTGAACACCCCTCAGGAACAAGAAATGTACCTTTACTTCCCTGGCATTGTGATGGTTTCTGTAAGGTACCCTCACGAGCATGAAACAGTCACAGAGAGCCTGTTCCCTTTCTGGTACTTAGATTTGAGGGAAAAAAATGCATAAAAGTCTAAATTTACTGGTTTTAAAGTCATGTGCCATTTTAGGCATAAACCTAAGGTTTATAGGTATTGTCTCAACAAATTTGCTTGTCTGTCTGCTGTCTACCAGGTACTGTGATAGATACTGCAGAACGAAGAACTAATGCAAACTCTTTCCTCTATAACAGGCTTTTCAACTTTTTGCCCATAATCCACAATGAGAAATACATTTACACTGAGCTCTAAATACAAATATCCATAGAACAGAGACAAAGCCTCACGAAATAATATCCTAATAGCACTCTTTAATTTTATCTTCTTTCTTGTTCTCTTTTTGCGATCTGCCTTTGCATGTCTGTTCTTCTCTCTCTTATTAAAAACAAAAATGCCAAACAGTAGCCACTAAATACATTTTATTACCCTGTAAAGGGTGGTGACCTGGTTTGAAAAATATTGCTCTGGAACAACGCTACACCAAGTGCAGTCTAGGGACAGGAACTTGCATGGCCATCTTTTAGGAGCTCATTAGATTTGGGAAATGTCAGTCTGCCTCTAGTTGCAGATAGACACAATTAGAATCTGCCTTTTAATAAGATACCCCAAATGATTCATGCACATTTAAGTTTGAGAAACGATACTCCTGGACTGGTTCTAAGGGGATTTTCTATCTCCTAGAAGAATTTTGAAAAAAGTTGCAGACCTGCACCCATTTTAAAATTGATACAAGTTTTAAGCATTTTCTAAAAGTCCTATAAGTTACAAATAATTTCAAAGGATGTAATTTTCATAGTTTAAATATTGTTACTTTAAATTCAAACTTTCTCCTATCTGTCTGTTGGGATTTAATGTGATGGTGGTTTGATGCCCGTAATCACCCATTTATAAAAATATATAAAGAGACTCTTCTTTTTTTTTATAGTGACAATTTACATCCTTTCTTTTCATTCCTGAAATCTTCATTTTAATCATTTTTCCCCAACGAATTTTACCCTAAATCAATCATTTATACTACAAATATCTTCTTATTTATCACTGAATCAAAATTCTTGGCTTTAAAACTGTTTGTATACATACATCTAATTGTTCCAACTTCCTTCCAGATCAACTCGCATTGCAATTGATTGAGAAGAATTATTCTGTTACAGAATTTGTTACGTGGTTGTTAAACACCCAAAGTCCTTTTGGGAGGCAGGTTGATCTTCTATAATAAAAGAGATGGGAACATATGAAGCAGTGAGGAAAGGAAGGTTTAGACAACACTAGGATATCAGATTAGATCTTGCTTAGCTCAAGGTCATGTTCGAGTGTAAGATGGAGTGAAAGATTTGTCTTTATGTTATTAAGTGTGAGCGACAAGTGCAACAATGAAGGGACTCTGATAAGAAAGAAGAGGCATAACTATAATCGAGTTCAGAAGAGAATCAATTTTAGAGAAGAGTACAAATGGAAACTGAGAATACAAAACTTGGTTCTCCAAAGACTTACTTCCCTCCGTGTGCCCTTTAGAAATCTGTTTTTATCCCAACTCTAAGAGGCTTCCGGTTTGAGACGCACTGCCATGGAGAGTGACTGTAGCACAGATATGACTGACCACAGTACACAGTGCACATGCATAGAGCCATGAAATAGCCACTATGGGCCATAGGGCCGAATGAGTCGTTAACTACCTAGCAAAGAACGTAAGGCTACCAGAGGGAGTGATATTTAATTCCTGAATGATGGCAAAGGAACCAACATGTAGAAAAGTGTAGCATATACATGTGAAATTAATGACAGGCGAAGCTAAGGCCAGGTTGCAGAGGAACTTCTAGGGTGTACTCATGTTGGACATTATTTGTAGAACAATGTCGCAAAGCTAGAGTTTTTAAAATAGAGGTAATGTGATTAGGCTCTCTCCAGAGATCTAAACGTAGGAGCTCTCAACCTGGGGCGAGCAAACGCCTGGGAGCTGAACACTATTTCTGAGATGAGAATCTATAGCAATGCTTTAAACATTATTTTCCACATAAATAAATGCTCTTGCTATCTTTCAGAATGTATGGAGATACAGTTGTGGTACCAAATAGTTTGGAAGGGTTCCAACATTTCTGTTAGTTTGTGTGTTTGGCAAAGAATTAGGGGGTGGGGTGTATATTTTCTCGATCAACAGAGACTTACCATGAGGATGTAGTCCAATATTTCCTTGCTGTAAAAAGTGAGATAACTTTTATGGTATGGGCAAGAAAGGTCTGGTTACTCATTAAATATAAAAATGGAATGAGCAGGCATGGGTCTGAAAAAGGACATTCAGCAACTTTCAAAGTTCTGAAAAATACAAATGAAAGAGAGCCATGTTCCCGTCCACAGAGGATCTTACTTTAGGCAATCCCAATGTTTAAAAATCTGGGTTTATATAAAGACTAAATTTAGAAACTAATTATTCATTTTTTAAAGGATTCACAGTAGGACATAAGTCAATAGAAAACTCTCTTGCATATTTAAAACAGAATTCAATTTACATGCAACTCTTTGGAAACTCTATTGTACCAAACAAGGTCAACTTGTAAGCCAGTTTAGTCCACTCTTTAATTGCCACGCCAGGAAGCAATGGAACACAACATTGTTTAGAGATCCAAGGTTGGACCTATGGTTCTGAGTAGCTAAAAACATATTTTTTTAATGCACAAACTGCCAATATTAGTATCTTGTAACCATGCTGCAATGTTCACAACTACTGGATAAGGATCCAGAGAATAAGGCCCATAGAATAGGTGTCTTTGAAGGACTTGGAAGGAGGAGTGCACCCAAGAGCTCAATCCTGGAGGATAAATTTCCCATGCCATCAGACCACAACTCATGAGTACTTTGAATAAGAGTTCCACAATAAGGTAGAAAAATTCTGTCAGTAGAAGCAAAGAGTAGAAATATAATTAAGTCTTTCTTCTTAATTTTTAAAATTTATTTTGAGAGAGAGAGAGAGAGGGAGAGAGAGCATGCATGGGGGGTGGGGGACAGAAGGGCAGAGAGATAGAGGGAGAGAGAGAGAATTCCAAGCAGGCTCCACACTGCCAGCACAGAGCCTGATGTGGAGCTCAGACTCATGAACAGTGAGATCATGACGTGAGCCGAAATCAAGATTTGAACGCTTAACTGACTGAAACATGCAGGTGCCTCTCCCAAAATAAAATAAAATCTTAAGTGAGTCATTGTAATGGTAAATGTCAGGTGATTTTCAAACCAATGTGAATTGATTTAAGTAAGAAAGGAAATACATCTGCTCATGAAACTAAAAGGTATACCAATAAGTGGAATTCAGGAATAGTTGGATCCAGATGTTCAAAAAATGGGAAGAAAAAAGTCATTGAGAATCTGCTTCTTTTCCATCTTTTAGCTTTGTTTTCTCATGGATTGACTTAATTTTCAGGCATTTTCCTAGAAAAGATAATAAAAATCTCCGTCAGCAAGTCTTCATGAAACATTTTACCATTAGCTTTAACCAGAT
Source organism: Acinonyx jubatus (assembly GCF_027475565.1). NCBI lineage: Eukaryota > Metazoa > Chordata > Mammalia > Carnivora > Felidae > Acinonyx > Acinonyx jubatus. Next base: position 88,747,140 of record NC_069390.1, on the reverse strand, counting down.
TGATAAAATTAGGTATCACCGGAGATAAAGCAGCTTCTCCAAAAAAAAGTTTCCCAGTTGATGGCCATCCCAATCCATGAGCGTGTTATGTGCATTTTAAAAGGTCCAAAACTGTGCCAGTTTCTTTGGAAAAATTATCCCCAGCCGTCCTTAGAAGAGTCACTAATTAGTTTACTAAGAACTTGAATTGTAATTGGAAGTTATTCAGGGTTCTTAAAAACTCTCAGACTTTTTCTGCTTTCTTGCTATTTGCTCTAGCCCTGCTTTTGCTTCCGGAGGCCCGTAGCCACCTCACCCCATCACTGGCTTTGTGGCCTTGAGCAGGTCACCTAAACAGCTAGGCGTCTCAGTGTTTTCATCGCTGTGAAAGATCACAAGAGTGCCGTTCTCTTTCATTTGACTCTAAATTAAATTATTAAGTGAGATAATTTTTGTAAACCTCCTAGATTAGAGTCTGACACAGAGAAGGTTCCTAACATCTATTCATTCTTTTAGAAACTGGACTCGAACGTGCTATGATGGACACTGATGGGACAAAGTACTACTTTATAGTACATTCAAGCCCAGATCGCCTATTACAGCACACGGTATAACAGAAAATAACTTTTAGATGCTGTCCGGGGATTAGGTACTAGGGTCAACCCTCCAGCTAACAAGTTATAAAACCTTAGGTAATTCTTTTGACTTCTTGGGGTTTTAAGTTTACTCATTTGGAAAAAAAAAAATAAGTGCTTGAACAATATGTTTCCAGGGATTTTTCTTGAGCTCTAGCAACCCTACGTATGTAATACCTCCTATGTCTGTAGCATACCTTTTCTGTACGTAGTTCTCCAAATCAGGAATTTCAAATCACTACAACTAGTTAGTGTACTTTTGTCTTCAGGGACAGTAAGCCCCAACTTAATCGTTGCAAACCATAAGGAGTTTACTGCCTCACATAACAAGAGGACTGAACAGGGGGCGATTTGAGAGTTGATTGATCCAGGGGCTCATGCTATTTTCATGGGTCCAGGTATCTTCTGTTTTTCCACCCTGCCGTCCTTGGCAAAGTAATTACATGATGGTTGCATCCACTCCAGGCAATATACATTGCACATTGCCGTCTGGAGAACAATAGGGACTCTTCTTGAACAATTTTTTTTTTAAAGAAAAAGGAAAATGTTTTCCAGGAGAACCATAGGGAGGGTGACTGAATAATTTATCTTCCAAACAGAGACTCTTCTGAGGGTGCAGATTTGGACCATGAGCGTTGAATTAATTGTGATTTGCCATCTGCACAGGAGTGGGACTGGGGTTTTCTTCTCCTGGACACTTGGAGGGTGGATACCTGCACAAAGCGGGGGATGACTGCTGGAAAAGGCAAAAAACTGTCTGTTGGAGCTGTTAGTGATTGACAGTCCTTGCAACTCTCTCCGGCCTCATTTCTGGCCGTTCTTTGATGCACGTTTACACTCGAAACAGCCTGCCGTTCCTGAACACATCAGGCTCTTGTTTTGTCTTTGTTCTTACCTTCCCATCTGCCTGGAATTCTTGCCACCACATACGTTGCCCTTTGACCCCTACCTGCCTAATGCTTCTCATCATTAAGGTACAAGTATTCTAATCTCCCTCCCCAAACTCCGCCCTCTCTCTGGGTTAGGCTGGATGCCCCTTTCCTGTGTTCCCCTAGGACTTGAACTGTCTCTGCATTTTCTACTACATAAGGTTGGCTGGAGTGTTGATTTGGCATCGTAAACTCAAACCCGAATGAGCGAGGGCAGGAAGTGTTCATTCATTTTATACCCTGGGTGCCTAGCACAGCCCATGAAACATGACTTACGTGAAGAAATGAAGAAATGAATCTTCATCTGGGAAAGACAGGTTGAATACTTTGACCATGAGGGACCTGAGTTTGAGAAATTCACAACTGAATTCCCAGACCCTAACTCCGGGGGCCTATCCTACCCAACCCAAAGAAAGAAGTCCTTAGTAAAGAGAGCTAATGGGGTTTCGAAGGAGAAAAGAGCAAGGCTGGCCATTGTCAGTATCTGGGGTTGGGAGAGACATCCTTATTATTAGAGTATAATTAACAACTTTCCTTTCATAGGCATTAATTTATTTTGTCATTAAATTAATTAGAATTCAACAGGCCTTCAAATCATTGGTTGTTCCCAGAAAGGGAGAGGTGTTTTCAAATGCCAGAGCAAGCAAAGTTTTCCACCACTTGCCTGCCCCTAAAGAGACAGAAAAGAGAGAGTCTGCCTCCTGGAGACAGTTCCCCTCGCCATGCAAGAGCACATATTACAGGGAATGATGGTTGGTTGTCCTCTAAAGACAGTGGGGCAAGAAGAATGTTCCAGTGGAATCCACTTTAAATGATCACAAGTCTGGATCCCACTGTCATTTTGGACATGCCATTTTTTCAAACTCTTTGGTAAAATGAGGTAACAACTTTTACCTACCAGGGTTATTGTGAAATAATTACTTAGTGTATGTAAAGTGCCAAAAACTTAACAGGCTTTTCACAAATGCTACTTAACTTTCTCCCTCTCCTTTCCTTTCTCCCCCTTCCTCTCTCAGTCCTTCAAATTTTACTTTAGATGAAGACTGAGTCAGGGATTCCCTAAAAAATGTTTCAGAATCTTACTCCCTATAAGCAAAACCAAAACCAGACTTCTACAAAACGTTACAACATGATGATTCGATAAATATCTTTTTGGGTCTTCTTTCTTAAGCTCCTCTTTTAAAAAAATTTTTTTAACGTTTTATTTATTTTTGAGACAGGGAGAGACAGAGCATGAACGGGGAAAGGTCAGAGAGAGAGGGAGACACAGAATCTGAAACAGGCTCCAGGTTCTGAGCAGGAAGCACAGAGCCCGACGTGGGGCTCGAACTCATGGACTGTGAGATCATGACCTGAGCCGAAGTCTGATGCTTAACCGACTGAGCCACCCAGGCACCCCATCTTAAACTACTCTTTTAATTCTCTTTATATGCTTTTCTCGGCTGACTCTATGTTTCTCATCCCAAATCCATCTATCATTACAGTTTTTCCCCTCAAATACTGCCTGAATGCCCTCTACTACCTAAGAAATTCTTCCTAATAAAAGAAGAAAGGGATACGGTTCTCTATCTTCTTTTACATTCAGAGATAATGAAGCAAGGAAGACTACTGAATATAGTACCTGCCTATATTGCAGTATACATTGTGCATTTAGGTTTTCACTGCAAATTTCAATCTCTTCTTTTTCAAAACAATGAGTATTCTTGATGGAACCATTTCTGCAATTTGAGCTCTTAGAATGTGAGACTCTTTTAGTGATAACCTCATGAATCTTTTTAGAATATTATGTGCTTGAAGACCCTATGGGGTGATCTCTTGAGATGCATCCTTTCTCTGAAGCTTCGTGCGTCTATAAGCCAATGGTATTCCCTGCAGGCAAGAAAAGCACATGAGTTCTTTTAATGAAAATGGGGTCAAAAGGGTATACTCTTTATTGATGAATCTGCAAGGCAGTCCTACCTACCAGGACTTCAATTAAGACACCTTGATAGACGCTCAGGACAGCTCCAATGTCAAGTCGAGCTGCAAATACCGGCCTGGGTCCAGACTTCCTAAAGGACAATAATGGGCAAATGGACCACCGTGAAAAGTGCTTCACAACTATGGAAAGGTGAAGCAGCATAGCTAGACCTAAGTCTACTCTTGAGCTTGATGGCTAAACTAGATTGTTCCACCACAGCAGGTTGAGAATTGATTAATCCCTCCTGGCCTTGAAAGCTGCCCTCAAGGGGCTCAGCGCGGATAGTTAACCTTGAAGCAAAAACATGAGTAAACGTAAAATATGGAATCTACTATGATTTGCAGGCCTGACTGATATTGAACTGAATAAAATCAACTTATAATTGAACAACTCTGAGTCAGGTTGACGGAGGTGCTGAGTGCTTTTTTCCTCTTAATCTAACAGAATGAAAACGAAAACCCGCATTCTTTTTTTTCCCCCCTGTAATTAAGACTACAGCAATATCAGGCTTTAGAAGATTGAACAGAACGCACAGATGAATTGCTATTTAATTAAGCTTCCCAAGAAACTTTGAAGGCAACAGATTAAATGTGGACTTTTGCTTTTTGCGGTATTTTAAGAGGAGTTTTCATTGTTTTCCTCATGACCGATAAATATTTTTTAATGTAAAATAAACAAATGGTGAGCTGAAAAAAGCCAATGGTTATTCTTTACTTATGCTATTCTTTACTTATGGCTGATGTCTGGAGGCCAGTATTGAAAGGTGGCCATACAGAGAAGCAGATATATCGCTATATGGTTCAGAAGGTACATATACGGCCCTATGTCTGCTTAAGATGACAATGCTAACCATAAATGCTCTACATTCTTAGGGGAAAAAAAACTTATTAAAAGAACTGAATTTAAATGCTCTTCGTCACTTGTAAAACTGTAATCAGTATATGAATAAATTTAGGCCTAAAAAGCTTTGAGTGGAAAATAAAATCGCATGTCCTTTAATAAGCAAATTGAAATGTATTCGAATCTCCACCCACTCACCTAGCAGTAATCTGTCTTTTACATAGGTTCCTGTGCAAATATATCCTAGGATCCCCCAAACTATTTCATGCGTCATTGAACCTGGGCTCGTCGTCACTCACCCGTTACTAACTGCCAGGGATCCGGAAGTGAGCTGTGCCCGTGAGCAGCTACCGGTGAGGGAGCTCTGGTGCCTGTGGAGGGGAGTATGCCCTGAAAACCCTGCTGTCCTACAGGTAGGTGATCTGGTGGAGCTTCTGACCCTCAAGCTGTCCTCTCCGTCTGCTTATGCCAGGACATTGCCATGCTCGGACCCTCACTTACTGTCCATTCGTTTCTCAGGGTAAAGAGAACCAGTCGATGGAACCTTTCTGAAAAACTACTTATGCCCCAGTTTGATGGCTTTTTGATAACACAGACAGTCATTATACTCAAGATACAACCTGCATACCAGGACGGCAGAACCAAATGGCTTCCAGGGTCCCGTCCTCTACTTAGACTAATACTCTCCTCCTTCAATCTAGGTCAGCTCATGAGTCTGGTCCTAGGCCAGACCCTCTTCTTTTAAGGCACAGTTCTATGTATTGGCTTCAGTTCCTTCCTCTAATCACGTCCCAGTTGGATTTCTCAGGCTTGTTGTTATTTTTCAGAAATATTTTTATGGAGGGAATGGGAGAGAGTGGTGTCCTAATATTTTTGTTTTTCTCTCAGAAGATTCTTAGAATTATGTTTAAATCAATGCATGCAGATATATAGAAGGGTTGGCTTCTACTTACTTCTAAGACTCAATTGCAAAGGGAAATGTTGGGAATGAAATATTCAGAAATGTCCCCTATGAAGTGCATATAACTTACAGCCTCCTGCATCACTTAAATGATCACTTACAAACCATCACCATTTATTATGGGCCTAAATTGTATGAGAAACACTGCTGATTAACAGAGGTGTCCCAAATAAATGACAGTTCCTTTTTCTAGGAGGTTAGTAGTCTAGTTCAGTAGTTTTAAAAGGGGTTTCATGTGTAAATATTTTCCCAAACATTTGATTAAACTTTTACTTTACTTTTATATTTAAACTACTTTTAAAGCTATAATAAAAATCACACATTTGAACGTGTTCTATTTCCTTTTTGCACACAAGTTAATTCACTAACTTGTCCTGCCATAATAACTTGGTTTGAAACAAATCTTGGAATAAAACTTTGTCTTGTATCTTAGTTCAAATGGTTGAACTTTTTATAAATGTGTAATCGATTATGAAAGATGTGTGGCCCTTTTGGGATGAGCACTGGGTGTTGTATGGAAACCAATTTGACAATAAATTTCATATATTGAAAAAAAATAATAATAAATAAATAAATAAAAAAGAAAGATGTGTGGCTTGGTGATAATCTTTTTCATTAGGCCTTCAAATATCTATGGTAAAACTGTTTGGGTTTCATAAATAATAGTTTGGATTTCATAAATAATTGAAATAACCTGAAATATTTTGATGCTCTGACATAGATGACCAAGGTATTCTTAGGATATTAAACAGCTTAAAAGGTTATGAGATAGCAAGTACATTTTACCTAACAATGGTGATGTTTAAATGATTACATAATCTATTCACTGACACTCTTCAAATTAAGAAATTCCAGCATCCATTAGGTCTGGTTAGTAATTCAGTTCTGAAGCAAAGTTTCCAGTAGTTTTCTTTCAGACTTCTGGATAGATTGTATTATGGGGATATTCTGACATTGCAAGGAGAGATGTCAAGAAAAAAATATGTGTATATCATTTGCAACTTATCAGTCTACACAATATGATTCTCAATGGTGAGCACACACACAAAAATGTAGAATTAACATGTGTCCTTACCTTACTATAAGATAACAGGATTAAAAATTTTTCTATATTATATAACAGCCTCCTTACTCTCTTTGGATGACTTATAAAATGAAATTTTGAAACTCCAAACAACACTGCTAAGATGTGTGGAAAACCATTAATCTACTGAATGAATGATGAAGTCCTTGATGATGATTAAAACATTTCACATTAGATTGCATTTGAATTTTCAAAAACTGGAAGGCCTGAAACCCAAATGATAAGAAATAGAAGTGATTTATTTTCAAGAAAAGACACAGAGAAAGAAGGCCAAGTTTTTGGGGTTTTGCTTGTTTTTGTTTTTGTTTTTGTTTTTTTCATCTCCCATTGATTTCTATTGATTCTTAAAGATTAGGAGAAATTAAAGCTATCTTGGGAGACGGTAGGAAAAAATATGGTATTATCTGGGGAAAGGGATAATAAAGACAAGTAGAGGTGAGGTAAATGCTGAGATAAATGTGGATATTTATTTCATGGCAATGATTATTTACATTCATAGAGCTGACACTTCCAGGAAAATGGAGTAGACATACTTCTCCCTGCTCCTTGGACTTCAGATATAAAACAAACAAAAGGAAACTCTGAAAGGTGGAGAGAAAAAGAAAGACTGGGCAGAGAACTCAGGGGTCTGAGAAGGACACGCAGCGAGTCATATTTCCTTTTTGCCTCATGTATCCAGACACGCAGGTAAAGATACTGCCAATTGAAAAACACCACCAGTTATCGACAAAACAAAGAGCCCCAACAAAGGCCTACTCTCTTGAGACCAAGGACCAGAAAAGGGGCAGCCCAGAACGACAGAAGACTTTTAACTCTGCTTCAACCAAGCATCATACAAAAGCTGTGTTCTCACCACCACCCATTTTAGTATAGGCTGAGGGGGACACATAGACTCCCACACTCACCAGGTTGTAATGAGATGCCCCAGCATCCCTACTGGGCTGCTATGATAGGCCAGGTAAGGGAGCCAGGCTTCTTCATCAACCTCCAAATGTCATTTCAAATTTGCTATCTGTTTGAAGACTTCCTGACTCTCCTAAGTAGGATGTCCCTTCGTGTGTTCCCATAAATGACCTCAAAACATATACAGGACATCACAGAATACCATAGTCTCCTTTTCTCACATTTTATTCTCCCCTGGATTATGGTGTCCTTGAATAGAAGGACTGTGACTTTTATTCCTTAGCCCAAACAGCACTGGTTGGGAGTCAATCAGGTTTGTTTGATGATTGGATAAATTCAAAAATTAATGATGTAATTACAGATTTGAGTGATATTAAATGTTATATCGACAAAAAATATATGCTGTGGGATACCAACACATACCAAGACAGCTGTGTTCAAAAATAGGAAAGGATGTCCTGTAAAAAGTGAAGGATTCTTGTTCTTATTGTTGTTCTTGTTACTCTAAAACATTGAACTAGGTTCAATATGTTGACATTATAAGAAAGTAAATTTCAATTCAGTATGATAGGACATTTTGAAATGTATTTCATTTTTTGTTGGACAAGGAGGTCATCTGGGATCATTTATTCATAATTTCCTAGTTGGATAGATGTTGGTGAGAGGACCAGTAAGCTACTGGAGATGAATCAGACTTTTAATAAGAGGGAGAGTCTAATTTTTGCCTTGTATAGTAGTCAGCCCTCAAAAATGCAGGGAATTTTACAAAATAAAACAGGAGCACCTGTGGATCCGTCGGATGGACAACTGAATCTTGATTTCAGCTCACGTCATGATCTCTGGGTCTTGGGATTGAGCCCCACGTCAGGCTGCGTGCTGAGTGTGGAACCTGCTTAAGATTCTCTCACCCTCTGCCCCTCTCCTCTCTCTCTCCCTCTCTCAAATAAATAAATAAACAAACAAATAAATAAATAAATAAAACAAAAATAACATACTACATAGCTTTAGTTGAGACAATTTTTCTCAATTAAAAGAAGGCAATTTTCTAGTATTCTATGACAGAGAAACTAACATATGCCTCCTTTCGGTGATCCAGGCTTTTTGTTTGTTTTGATTTGGTTCTGGGTTTGGCTTTGTTTTTATTTGTTTTATTTATTTTGAGACATTTATTAATTTCTTAATCCAGGTAATAATATGTACTTGTATATTTTACCACATTTAGTCATTAGAACTGCCCAGTCAGTTAAATTTGGAGTGTCTCATTTCACAAATAAAGAAATTAGAGCTTATAAATATTACATATCTTGCACAAAGTCATATATGGTTATTATACTTAGCTCTGATGGAATGCTGGGTAAATGATAGATGCCTTACAGATGTTACTTCTCATACACATAACTCAGAAGGTCTGAGGTTTTGGAGGCAAATTTTTATTGAATTGTGTGTTGTTAAAAAAAAGTGTGCAAATTATGTGTCCTTGAATTCTCTGAAAATGAATAACCACTTTGTATAACCACTTTCCCAATAAAAATATCAAACGTACCAGTACCCTAGAAATATAATCTTTATTACTCTTCCCGTCAAAGTAAGCACTAGCTTGATTTCTGTAGTCATCAATTAATTGTACCTGGATTTGAATGTTTAAATCAATAGATTCATTTATGTTCCCTCTTGTGATTGTGATAATCATCTATGTGATTCTGAATAGTAGGATTTCACTATTTTCATTGCTGTATGTTACTGTATTTTAATAATATATTATTCTATGATCATTGTACATGTTTTTTTCCAATATGGGCTCTATTGAACAGTATCATTATAAACAATTTGCCTATATTTTCTTCAGTGAATATATGTATGCATATCTTTTTGGGTGTATATTTATAAATAGAATTGTTGAATCATAGTCAACTTTAATAGACAGTATGAAATATTTTCTAAAATTTCCAACTTATACCAGCAGCAGTGTGAGAAAGTTCCCATTGTTAAGTATTTTTGCCTAAAGTTGTTATCACCAACATTGTCCTTTTCATTTTACATATTCTAGTGGGTAAGGTATCTCTCTAAAGCCTGATGATGTTAAACATCTTTCCAAATGGGCCATGTATGTATTTCATTGGTCAGGTGTCTGTTTACACTTTTTCTTAGTTTTTTTGTTTGTTTGTTTTTCTGTCTTTTTAAAACTTATTTGTAAAATTTTTATAGAGTGATTTTGTATTTTGACATTGTTATTTCCAGTAGCCATACTGTGATCATTCATTAATTCTAATAATTTACTTATAAATATTTTGTGATAGTCTGCACACACAGTCATCTTGCCTATGAATGATAGTAGGTTTTTCTTCCTTCCCAGTGCGTATATCCTTCTATTTTTATTTTTTATTTTTATTTTTTGCCTTTTTATCTTTCCCTTAATGCACTGGCTAGGACTTAGGCATACCTGTTAAGAGTGATAGAAAAAAGTCTTAAATGTTTTCCAGATTCAAGTTGGAATAGAGGGCTCTTTAAATGGTTTACTATTAAATATAATGTTTGCTCTAATTTTTTCTAGATATAATTCTTCCGATTATGGAAATTTGCCAAGAGTTTTTGTCTTCTTTGGTTGGTTGATTAGTTCTAATTAGGAACAGATTTTTTTTTAATTAGTAGACTTTAGTTTTTTTAAAAAAATTAGATTTACATAAAAACTGTGTACATCCTACAGAGAGTACCTGCAAACTCCTATATATCCCTACACACACACACACACACACACACACACACACACACGTTTTCCTATTATTAACATCTTGCATTGGGTTGTTACATTTGTTACAATTAATGAATCAATATTAATATATTATTATCAATCGGGGTCCCTGGGTGGCTCAGTCAGTTAAGCATCTGACTTTGGTTCAGGTCATGATCTCATGGCTTGTGAGTTCGAGCCTTGTGTCGGACTCCTAGCCAACAGCTCAGAGCCTGGAGACTGCTTTGGATTCTGTGTCTCACTCTCTCTCTGCCCTCCCCCAACTCACACTTGTCTCTCTCAAAATATAAATAAACATTAAAAATTTTCCAATATATTATTATCAACTCAAATCCATATTTTGTATTTGTTTTTTGTGAAGTAAGGTTCTATAGGTTTTAACAAGTGCATAATGCCATGCGTTCACAATGGTGAATTATCATACAGAATATTCTGTCATGCAGAATAATTTACTATCCTTAAAGACCACTGTGCCTTATCTGCTTATCCCTCCTCTACCAGAAGGCTTGGCAACAACTAATATCTTTTATATATATATATTTAAAGTGAGTTTCTTATGAACAACATGTAGTCTTGTTTATTTTATTCACAATAACAGTCTCTGTCTTTTCGTTGGTGTGTTTAGACCATTTATGTTTAAAATGATGATATAGTTGGATAAATATCTACCGTATTTTTTATTATTTCTTATTTATTGTACTTGTTCTCTGTTTCTTTTTTAACTTCTCTTTTTCTGACTCCTTTGGTTTTATTTGGGCATTTTGCATGACCCCCTTTTCTCTCCTCTCTTAGTATATCAATTGCAGTTAAAAAATATAAATCTGGAGTTTGAAATATACATTAGCTACTAAGCTAAATCCATTTCTTAATTACACGGTCCCACTTCACATGTAGTGCGGATGCCTTACAAAAGAGTATCCCTATTCTTCTCTCTAATCTTTTACAACACTGCTGCCATTCATTTAACTTATCTATGTGCTATAATCACGTGATACATTATTGCTCTTATTAATTTGAATGTTTAGTAGATAAATAAGATTAAGTAAAATGGAAGACTTTATTTTACCTTTATTTTCCCTCTAATGTTTTCTCTCTCTCCCTATAAAGCTATATATATATATTTATATATTTAAGTATATAAATATATTTATATTTATAATATATTTTAAATATATTTTAATTATAAATATATTTTAATTTAATATATAAAATATATAATATAAATATATGTATAATATAAATATATTATATTTTATATATTTATATTTATATTTATATCTCCAATTTTTTGGACCTATGTAATTTTCCTTCCCCTGAAGAAAATTTTTAATCATCCTTTTAAAGCAGGTCTACTGGTGTCACATCTTCTCACTTTTGGTTAGTCTGAGAAAGTCTTTATTTCTCATTCATTGTTTGATAAATGTTTTTAATGTTTATTTATTATTGAAGGAGAGAGAGACAGAGCATGAGTCCGTAAGGGGCAGAAAGAGAGGGAGACACAGAATCCGAAGCAGGCTCCAGTCAGCTCTGAGCCCCAGGCGGGGCTCAAGCTCACTAACTGTGAGATCATGACCTGAGCTGAAGTCGGATGCTTAACCGAGTGAGCGACCCAGGCGACCCTATTTCTCATTCATTTTTGAAGGAAATTGTCACTCTATACAGAATTCTATGTTTTGTTTGTTTGTTTTACTCTTCTTATTTCAACAATTTATTTCACTCTGTGTGCTTCTTGTTTCTGAGAAGCCCAATGCAGTTTTTTATCCTTCTTCCTCTAAAGGTAAGCTGCCCTTGCACCCGGGGTTCTTAGACGATTTTTCTCTTTCTTTGGTTCTCGCAATTTGAGCATCATCTGTCTATTGTACACTTTAAAATATTTATCCCATTTGGTATTCTTTGAGCCTCTGAATCTATGGTTTGATGTTTGTCAGTAATTTTGTAAAATTTTCAGCCATTATAACATTAATATTTATTCTAATTAATTCTTTCTTTTCCTTCGATTGTTCCCATTATACATATGTTACATCTTTTTAATTGTCATAATTCTTGGGGCCTGTCTTTGTTTGTTTTTCATTCTTTTGTATCCTCTTTGTTTCCAGTTTGGGAAATTTCTATTAACAAATCTTCAAGCTCCCGCATTATTTCCTTGACCATGGCCAGTCTACTGCTGAACCTATCAAAGGCATTGTTCATTTCTGTCACTGTGTTTTTGATTTCACTTCGACGTAACGTTTGGCATTACACTTCGATGCTTTCTTAGAGCTTCCACTCTGCTTCTTACAGTACTCATCTGTTTCTGCATATTCCTTCCTTTTCCATTAGAGCCCTTAGCATAATAATCATAGCTATTTTAAATTATTTATTTGATAGTTCCAACCATTTTGTCATATCTGAGTCTGATTATGATTTTTTTTTCTCTTTTGAGACTATTTTTTTCTTACACTTTACCATGACTTGTTTTTGTTGCAATCTGGACATGATTTATTGAAAAACAGAAACTAAGGTATTTAGGGCTTTAGTGTGAGGTTTTATGTCAATCCTGCTAGAAATTGGACTGTGTTTAATGTTTCCTATGCCTTTAGGTGCTAGAGGCTTCAATTTTCTCCAGTTTTCTTTCTATTCTACCCTGTTGATTTTGGGATTCCTTAATAATTCCTTCTTAAATAGAGTCTGCCTTGCAGTTCTCTGAGTCATAATCTCTTATTGTTTATGTGTTGTTAAGGTATTGGGGAAGTTTTCTGTACTGTAATGATTAAATATCGGTTTTTGTTGCACGTGGTTCCCTGCGCTGTGACCTTCAGAAGCTTTTCTTGGACATGTTCCCCTACACATGCTTAATTTTTTTTTTTTTAATATTTACTCATTTTTGAGAGACAGAGACAGAGCGTGAGCAGGGGAGGAACAGAGGGAGAGGGAGACACAGAATTTGAAGCAGGCTCCAGGCTCTGAGTTGTCAGCATAGAGCCTGACACGGGACTCAAACACTTGAATTGTGAGATCATGACCTGAGCTGAAGTTGGACACTTAACCAACTGAGCCACCCAGGTGCCCCTGTTTTCTCCCCTTTTATGCGACTGCAAATGTAAAAGACTAGAATTGTCTAATTGCACTTTCCCTTGGTTAAATGAAACTCCAGTAAAGTCATTTGTCTTAGAGGACAGTCCTTCCTTATGGAAAAAAACTCTGGGCATACATATTTCAAAATGGTTACATGTCCTCTACACTCTCTGAAATATGAAGGAATTTTTCCAACTTAGTTGTATAGGGTGTAAAATTCTGGTCCTTGGGCACAGTGACTCTTAGACAGTTAGAACTACATGTGCAATTTCTCAAGGGGTAATGGGAAGGATATATGAAAACAATAAAGGAAAGACCTGGGAGGTAGTCGATGCACACTGTAAAATTTAATCAAATGATGAGTCATATTAAGTTGATCATTATTGTAAACCCATCTTATAAATGAGAAAATTGATACTTTGAGATGCAAATTATCATCTAATTGCAATACTCTCCTAAGCAACATACTGGAAAAACGTATAATCTTCTATATTTATAAATGCTCTGTTACATAAAGGCTTTCTTATACTATTTTCTTTTTAAAAAATTGTATCCTTTTTCATCAAACATAACCCTTGAGAAAAATACTAAATAAAACTTTACATAGATGATTAAATTGTTGTTTTATGACAGATTGTCTATCTGGGAATGTTTGGTATTTGGGCATGCAAATCGATAGGAGGGTACTTGATTGAGTTAATGATTCTTCCAGGGCTTGCAGAATGTTTTACACGTTTTGGAAACCTAACCAGGCCAAGTAAATTCTAAAATCTCCACAGAGATGTGTTCAATTCTAAGGAAATGGCAACCACAATGCTAAGGAATAATAGCCACTCAGCAAGACAACTTTGCTTGTATATTCATAATTTAAATGACTTTTATTTTTCTTATTTGTTGTTGTTTTTTAAACCTTTTTTCATGATGTATTAAATTCCATTCATTGAGATACTGAATTCTCTACTACATAGAGGTAAAAGAAAGGCACAGAAATCAACCTCTGGAATGGGAGGAACTTAGTAAAGTTGGTTTCCCTCTGAAACAGTAAAAATAAAGTCAGACCAACTAAAATAATTTCAGCACTCTGGCAATCAAGAAAAGATACTGCAAGAACACAAAATAATTTATCCAAGAAAAATTACTAACACTTTATAAAACAGTGGGATCTCTAAAGTTTTCTCTATTTTCACTCTATTCTCTATCTATTCTCACTCCCCTCTCTTCCCAGCCCAATGGTGTGGCAACCAAATTCCCACAGCACTGTAGACAATGGAGGAATCTGATTGCTTCTGGAACTTTATTAAAGCACAACCCCCAGAGCGTAGTCAGTTTGTTGTCCAAGCTTGGGATGTGCATAAAAATCAAAATGTGCCGGCTCTTGGATTTGAGTCAGAGCACAGCTTGAGTGGGATAGGGTGCACTTAACTTCATGGCATCACTTAAACAATGGCAAACGACTAGCCATATCTCAACTTCCTAAGGTCATGATTTCAGTTGGGACAAACAAAAGCCTGCCTGAGAATTTAAAGCAGTCCTGTAGAACTAGACAAAAATAGGGAACTTTAGAAATCTCTAACAAATTCCTGGAGACCTAAAAGTTTTCCCAAGGCTATATGAATGTTCAGGAATGTCCTGGGAAAAGAAAAAAAATAAACACTTACCACTAGCTTACCTTGAGGCCCTGTGTAAGAAAACTGAAAGCTAAGTGAAAGTAAGACTTCCATCCGAAGTTTGAGACTGCTTTTCCACACAGACCCTCTTGGAAAAAGGCAGAAGACATACAGGCAAGGTGTTTTAAGGAAATATTATGAACATTCATTATATGGTCTCTAAATTATACCAAGCAAGCTATGACTCCTAGGAAGCCAGGCTGAAAAATAAAAACAAAAAGTAAAAGGGGGGGGGCGGGATTTGCATGGAACTCAGTGGACAAACACTAAAAAGAACTCAAAATAGAACTGGTTCTAAGCAATAAGTAGCAATAAGAAATATGACAATAAAAGAAGCTAGCAACAACAAAAACCTGTGACGTGATGGTGGAGAGTTCTAAATACAGAGTTCTTTCAATATATTGTCTAGTATATCAAGTTTTCAATAAAAAAATTACAAGACATGCAAAAAAATAGGAAATTAAAACATGGAAAAATACAGCCAACAGAAAATAACCCAAGGTGGGGAGGGTTGTGTGGCAGATTCTGAACTTAGTAGGCAGATCCTTTGAATCAGCTATTATGAATATATTCAGATAACTAAAGGAAGCCATATCTGAAGAATTAAATAAAAGTATGCCAATGATCTCTCACAAATAGAGAATATCAATACCGAGGTAGAACTGAAAATAAAAAATGAAATAAGAATTCTGGAGTTGAAAACAATAAAAATATAAAATGAAAACAATGAAAAATTAAAACAGTTAGAGATTCACTACAGCAGACTTTAGCTGGCAGAATAAAGAATTAGCAAATATAGATAAATAGAGACTATCCAGTCTGAGTAGCAAAGGAAAAAAGAATGTAGAAAAAGGAACAGAGACTCAGATCCCTTTGAGACCAGTAAGTGTACCAACAAAGACACAGGAGAAGTCTCAGAAAAAGAAGAGAAAAGGGTGGAAAAATTACTTGAAGAAATAATGACCTAAAAAGCTCAAATTTAATGAGAAACATTAATTTTCACATTCAAGAAGCTCAACAAATCCAAGTATAATTAATACAAAGAGATCCATGTCTTAACATTTCATAGTAAAATTGGTGAAAATGAAGGGCAAAAAAAAAATTGAAAACAGTAATACAAATTAGTTTTTGGGTATGAGGGACCCTTAATAAGATCAACATATGATTTTTCATCAGAAATTGTGGAGACCAGGAGAGAATTGAACGGCCTTGGAAAAGATTGTTAACCAAAACTCTGTCTTGCAAAACTCCCATCCAAAGTGAAAAAAATTAAGGTATTTCTAGATAAACAATAGCAGAGAAATTTTTACTAGCAAACTCACTTTTCAAGAAATACCGTGGAAGTTCTTTATACTGAAATGAAAGGACATTAGACAGCAACTCAAACCCATATTAAACAGTAGAGAACAACAGTAAGCATATAGATACTGTGAAAGAAAATATGCATTTTTAAAAATGTTTATTTATTTATTTATTTTTGAAAGAGAGAGAGAGAGAGCATGAGGAGGGGAGGGGCAGAGAGAAAGGGAGAGAGAATCCCAAACAGGCTCCACACTGTCAATGCAGAACCTAATGCAGGGCTCAAACCCACGAACGGTGAGATCATGACCTGAGCCAAAATCAAGAGTCGAACACTTAGCCAACTGAGCTACCCAGGTATCCCTTTGTTTTGTTTTTAATTTTTTTAAATATTTATTTATTTTTGAGACAGAGAGAGACAGAGCATGAACAGGGGAGGGGCAGAGAGAGAGGGAGACACAGAATGGGAAGCAGGCTCCAGGCTCTGAGCCATCAGCCCAGAGCCCGACGTGGGGCTCAAACTCACTGACCGCGAGATCATGACCTGAGCCGAAGTCGGACGCTTAACCGACTGAGCCACCCAGGCGCCCCTGTTTTGTTTTTTGCAAATCTTTTAATCTTTGTATCTATTCTAAAAGATAACTGAATAAAACAATCATTACAAAACAATGCTGATGAGCATGCAATATGTAGAGATGTGATTTGTATACAAATAATATTTTAAAAGGAAGGTAGATGAAGATATATTAAAAGAAATTTTTCTATAATATTGAAATTAAGTTAGTATTAACCTGAATCACATTGTTTTAACATGCTGATTGGAGTCTCCAGGGTAACTATTAAGAGCAAATCTAAGAAAAATATACTGCCAAGGGAACTAAAAAAATGCACAAGAAAATGTTTGTTTAACAATAATTAAAGCAGCAATCATAGAATAGAAGAATAAACAAGAAATAAAATATATAGAAAAATAATTTTAAGCATGGTAGATTACAACATCCTTCCTTATTAGAAATTATGTTAGGGGCACCTGGGTGGTTCAGTCAGTTAAGTGTCTGACTTCGGCTCAGGTCATGATCCCTCGGTTCGTGGGTTCGAGCCCCACATCAGGCTCTGTGCTGACAGCTCAGAGCCTGGAGCCTGCTTCAGATTCTGCATCTCCCTGTCTCTTTGCCCCTCCCCACCTGCATTCTGTCTCACTCTTGAAAATAAACATTAAAAAAATTTAAAAAGAAATTATGTTAAATGTACTTGGATTAAGCACCTCAAAGGCAGAACTTGGCAGAATAGACTAAAAAATAACACATGGCCCTTTTATATGCTCTCAACAGAATGCATACTTTATTTATTTTATTTTATTTTGTTTTATTTTATTTTATTTTATTTTATTTTAGGGTTTCATTTATTTTGAGAGAGCGAATGTGCATGCGTGCGTGTGTGAGCACAGGAGGAGCAGAGAGAAAGAGGAAGAGAGAGAAAGCCACACAATCTCCTCACTGTCAGCTCAGAGCCTGATACAGGGCTTGATCTCATGAACCATGAGATCATAACCTGAGCCAAAATCAAGAGTCAGATGCTTAACCAAGTGAGTCACCCAGGTGCTCCCAAAAATGTGTATTTTAGATACAAAGTCAAAAATTATTTGAAACTAAAAGGACACAGAAAGGATATACTATTCAAACAGTAAACAAAAAGAGATAGAGTAGCTACACTAATAACAGACAAAATAGTAAGAATTTGTTAATTGAAACAAAGAAAGGGATTTTATTACGATCAAAGAGTCAATTCATTCTGAAGACATAAAAGTTATAAATGTAAATGCTTCTAACAAGAATGCTACAAATTACAGAACACAGAAACTGACAGAAGTAAAGGGAAGAGCAGACAATTTAAAAATAATAATTGAAAATTTTAATATAACCCTTTCAAAAATGGACAGAACAAGGTGGATCAACAAGAAATAGATAACTTGAATGTGCTATAAACCAACAAGAAACCAAGAGTGCTAGAAACCAAAGAGTTCTAGTTCTAACAACTAGAATACTTCATTCATTCAACAGAAGTAGAATACATATTGTGAAATACACATTGATCATTCTCTGGAATCAGTAGTATTCAAGGAAATAAGACAATTGTAAGTAAATTTAAAATAATTGATTTGATATGAAGTATTTTCTCCGACCATATGAAATTAAATTAGAAAACAGCAGAAGAAAATTTGGAAAATTCGCAAATGTGAAAAAAATTGAAAAGAACACCGCTGAAAATCAAAAGACAAAGAAGATGCTACATGGGAAATTAGAAAATATTTGGATATTGGTGAAAATGAAAACAAAGCACACAAAACAAATGGGATGCAGTCAAAACACTGCTCATAGAGCAATTTGTAGCTATAAATGCTCACCTTAAAAAAAGAAAAATCTCAGATTAAAACCCCATTTTCCACCTTATAAAACCAAAAAAGAGCAAATTAAACCCAAAAAGCAATAGAAAAGAAATAATAAAAATTAGAGTAAAGATAAATAAAATGGAGAGAGGAAGTTGGAAAATAGAGACCCAAAAGTTCATTCTTTGAAAACATCAACAAAATTTTTGAAAATTTAACCAGATTGACCAGCAGAAAAATAGTGAAGACTCAAATCTCAAATTACTGAAATCAGGAATGAAAATGAAAGAGGGAATATCAGTACTTTCCTTGCAGAAATATAAATGATAAAGAAATAGTGTGAAGAACTCAGCATCAACAAATTAGGTAACTTAGATGAAGTGGACAATTTACTAGAAAAGATGCAAACTAATGAAACTGATGCAGGAATAAATAATAGTCGGAGATAATAATAGCCATAGAACAAGCAAAAGGATTGAATTAGGAATATAAAATCTAGCCCCGTCAAACAAAACAAAACAAAACAAAAATCAAGGCTGACATGATTCAATGATGAGTTCTACCACATATTGGAAGATGAGTTAGTATTTTTTTCTTATAAACTCTTCCAAAAAAATAGGAGAGGGAGAAATACTTCTGAACTCATTTTATGAGGACAATATTACCCCACTACGAAAATCAGACAAAGACATCACAAGAAAAGGAAACTACAGGCAAAAATCCCTTTTGATTATAGATATATAATACAAACATCAACAAAATATAACAAATCCACCAATATTTAAAAATATATTACACACTGTGACCAAATATATTTTACCTAAGAAATGCAATTTTGGTTTAACATTTGAAAATTCACCATATTAATAAAATAAAATAAATTAAAATTAAATAGAATGAAGAGAGACTACATGAATTATGGGAGAGCATGAAGGAAGCAATCTATGCCCCAAAAAGATTCAATCCAAAAATACCTTCTTCAAGATACATTATAAAAAGGATGTCTAAAATCAAAGACAAAGTTGTAAAAGCAGCAAGAGAGAAAGATTTCCTCAAGTAGAAGGGAAGGCTATCAGTGAATATCTTTGCAAAAACCTTGCAGGCTAGGAGAGATTCAAAGTGCTTAATGAAAACAAACAAACAAACAAAAACAACCTGTAAAGGAAGAATATTTTTTACCTGGCAAGCTGCTCCATAGAAAAGAAGGAGAGCTAAAGATTCTCCTAGACAAACAAAAGCTTAGGGGTTTTATCATTACTAGACTTGCCTTACAAGACATATTGAAAGGGGTTCTTCAAGCTGATATTAAAGGACACTAATTAGTAACATGACAACATGAAAATATAAAACACACTGCTAAAGGTACATATACAGTCATATTCAGAATACTCTAATACCATAATGAGCTGATGGGTTGATCAATTAACTGTGGTGTAGAAGTTAAAGGATCCAAGTAGCTACAGCAATTTAATAGATACACAATATAAAAAGATAAAAATTATGACATCAAAAACATGAAATGTGAGGCGGGCTAAAATGATAGAGATTTTGTATGCTGTCAGCTTAAAATAGACTAGAAGATATTTTAAGTAAGCCTCATAGTAACTACAAATCAAAAACCTACATTAAATGCACAAAAGATAAAGAGAAGAGAACCAAAGCATACCACTGCAGAATATCATCAAGGCACACAGGAAGGCAGCAAGAGAAGAAGAAAGGAATAAATGAAACAACCAAACAGACAGTTAATAAGACATTATTAGTAAGTTCTACCACGTCAATAATTACTTTAAATATAAATGGTTGAAATTCTCCAATAAAAGGCATAGAGTGGTTGAATGGATTTTGTATGCTATTTACAAGAGACTCACTTCAGCTTTAAATAATACACAGAAGGTCAAAATTAAAGGATAGAAAAAATATTTAATGCAAATAGACTGTAAGTCAAAAATTTTAATAAGAGACAAAAGTCATTATATAATTATAAAGGGGCTAGTTCTTCAAGAGGACATAGAAATTGTAAATATATATATACCCAAATATATTAAACAAATACTAACAAATCTGAAGGGATAGACAATGCAATACAATACAATACAATACAATACAATACAATACAATAGTAATAGAAAACTTCAGTACATCATTAAAAAAAAAATGATTCACTTTTGAGAGAGAGAAACAGAGTGCTAACAGGGGAGGGTCAGAGAGAAAGGGAGACACAGAATCTGAAGCAGGCTCCAGGCTCTGAGCTGTCAGCACAGAGCCTGATGTGGGGCTTGAACCCACGAACCATGAGATTGTGACCTGAGCACAAGTTGGACTCTTAAACAGACTGAGCCACCTAGGTGTCCCTTCAGTACATCATTTTTAACCATACACACACACACACACACACACACACACACACACACACACGTATATATCATCCAAACATAAAATCAATAAGAAAACACTGGACTTGAACTATACTTTAGATCACATGTACCTAACAGATACATAGAGGGTATTCCATCCAACAGCAGCAGAATACACATTTTTCTTAGGTGCACATTCTCTAAGATCATATGTTAGATCACAAAACAAATCTTAACAAATTTAGGAAGATTGGAATAATACCAATTATCTCTTTGACTACACTGTTAGGAAACTAGAAATCAGTAACAGGAAAAATAACAAAATTCACAAATATATAGAAATTAAAAAGCACTTTCTAACAACCAGGGTATCAAAAAATAAATGAAAAGGTAAATAAGAAATGTTTTGTAACAAATGAAAATGGAAGTACAAAACTTATGAGATACAGTGAAATCAATTCTAAAGGGAAGTTTATAGCAATAAATACTTACATTAAGAACAAAGAAATATCTCAATTAAACAATGTAATTTTGGCCTAACTTTAACCTAATTCAGGGAACTAGGAAAATAAGAACAAAGTCTAAAGTTAGCAGAAGAAAGGAAATAACAAAGATCAGAATAGAACTAAAAGTAAAAACAAAAGAAAAAAACTAAAAGAAGAAAACAACAATAGAAAAGATCAATGAAATCAATACCTGTTTCTGTAAAGATTAAAAAAAGACATACCATTAGCTAGACTAAGAAAAAAGTGAGAGAGAGAAAACTCAAATAAATGAAAACAGAAATGAAAAGAGACATTATAGCCAACACCACAGAAATACAAAGAATCATAAGAGATTAATATGAATAACTATACGCCACGAAATTGGATAACATAGAAGAAACTGATAAATTCCTAGAAACATGCAATATAAAGAATGAATCCCAAAGAAATAGAAATTCTGAACCGGCCAATAATGAGAAAAGTAATTGAATCAGTAATCAAAAAACCCTCAACAAAGGACACCCCACAACCTGATGGCTTTACTGGTGAATTCTACCAAACATTTAAAAAAGAATTAATACCAATTCTTCTCAGATTGCTCCAAAAAAATGAAAGAGAATGGAATACTCCCCAAATCAACTAATGAGGCCAGCATTATCTGATACCAAAGTCAGATAAAGACACTACAAGAAAAGAAAATCACAGGCCAATATCCTTGATGAACATAGATGAAAATGTTCTCAACAAAATGCTAACAAGCTGAATTGAACAGCACATTAAAGGATCACACTACATAATTGAGTTGGATTTATTTCTGGGGTGTACAGATGGTTCAATATACACAAATCTGTGAATGTGTTATACCACATTAACAAAATGAAAGACAAAACTTATAAGATTATCTTAATAAATGCAGAAAACACATGTGACAAAATTCAACATCCTTTCATGATAAAAAATCTCCACAAATTAGAAATAGAAGGAATTTACATCACCATAATAAAGGCCATATATCACAAATCTACCCTTAATACTCAATGTTGAAAGCCTGAAATTTTTTTCTCTAAGAGCAGAAATTAGACATGTGTTCTCAATCACATCACATCTATTCTAAATGGTACTGGAAGTCTTAGCCAGGGCAGTTAGACAACAGAAAGAAAAGCCATCGAAATCAGAAAGGAAGAGGTAGAATTATCTCTAGCTGAAGATTACATAATCTTATACATAGAAAATTCTTTAAGATTCTACTAAGATTTTGTTAGAACTAATAAACAAATTAGGCAAAGTTACAGGATACAAAGTTACAAGATACCAGATACAGTAATCAGTTGCATTTCTATGCACTAATAGCAAACTGTTGGAAAGAGAAATATAACAAAAACATTTTCATTTACAACAGTATAAAAAGCAATTAAACATTTAGGAATAAACTTAGCCAAAGAGATGAAAGGCTTTTATACTGAAAATTATAAAATACTTATTAAAAAAAGAGAAGGACACAAATAAATGAAAAGTTATCCAGTCTTTGGATCAGAAGACTTTATATCATTAAAAGGACCAGACTACCCAAAACAATCTACAGATTCAAAGCTATTCCTATCAAAATCCCATTGGCATTTCTCACAGGAATTAAAAAATCAATCTAAAATTTGTATAAAACCACAAAAGACCCTGAACAGCAGAAACAACTTTGAGAAGGAAAAACACTGGAGGTGTCACACTTCTGACTTCAAACCGTATTACAAAGATACAGTAATCCAAGCAGTATAGTACTAGCATAAAAATAGACACCTAGACCAGTGAACAGAATTGAGAGCCCAGAAATAAGCCCTCACATATGCAGTCAACTAATACTTGACAAGAAACCCATACCCCTCAAAGGGGAAAGGATAGTCTTTTCAATACATGGTTTTGAGAAATTAGATGCCTACATGCAAAAGAATAAAACTAGACCCGTATGGGGCACCTGGGTGGCTCAGTTGGTTAAGCATCCGACTTTGTCTCAGGTCATGATCTCACAGTTGGTGGGTTTGAGCCCCGTCTCGGGCTCTGTGCTACAGCTCGGAGCTTTGAGCCTGCCTTGGATTCTCTGTCTCCCTGTCTCTCTGTCCCAACCCCCACTCATGCTCTGTCTTTGTCTCTCAAAAATGGATAAACATTTAAAAATTTAAAAAACAACAACTAGACCCCTGTCTTCCACCACTCACGAAATTAACTCAAAATGTAGTAAAGACTTCAATGCAAGACCTAAAATTGTAAAACTACTCGAAGAAAATTTAGAGAAAAATCTCCTTGATTTTTGGATATGACACCAAAGCATAATCAATGAAAGCAACAATAAATAAGCATGACTACATCAAACTAAAACAAATTGCTTACCAGCAAAAGAAATGATTAAAAAGATTGAAATAGCAGCCAATGAAATGGGTAGATATATTTGTAAACCATATATCTGTTTCCCAAAGTATATAAGAAACATATACAACCCAAGAGCAAAACGCAAATAATCTGATTATAAATGGGCAGTGGACCTGAAGAGTTTTTTTTTTTTTTTTTCTGAAAAAGGTAACACAAATGGCAAATGTACATGGAAAATGTACATGGAAAAAAACAAAAAAACAAACAAATAAAAAAAAACAGGTACATGAAAAGGTGCTCAACATCACTAATCATCAGGGAAATCAAATCAAAATACAGTGATGTCACCTCTCACATCTTTTCAAATGACTTTTATCAAAAAGACAGCAGGGTGCCTGGGTGCCTCAGTTGGTTGAGGGCCCGACTTCAGCTCAGGTAATGATGTCACATTTCGTGGGTTCCAGCCCCACGTTGAGCTCTGTGCTGACAACTGAGAGCCTGCTTCGGGTTCTGTGTCTCCCTCTCTCTCTACCCCTCCCCTGCTCCTGCTCTGTCTCTCAAAAATGAATAAATGTTAAAAAGAAGTTTAAAAAAATAAATAAAAAAGACAACAGATAAGTGTTGGTGAGAATGTGGAGAAAAGGGAATCTTTATACCGTGGGTAGAAGTGTAATTTGGTGTAGCCATTATAAAACCAGTGTGCAGATTTCTCAAAAAATTAAAAATAGAACTACCAAATGATCCAGCAATCTCACTTCTGGATAATGAAATCAGCATCTCCAAGAGATATGTGCACTCCCATGCTTTCTCAAGCATTATTAACAATAGCCAAAATATTAAAAAAACAAAACAAAACAAAACCTAAATGTCCATCGGTGGATGGATGGGTGGATAAGAAGATGTGGTATATATACATGATGGGATATTATTCAACTATGAGAAGAAGGAAATACATTTGCAGCAGCATGGATGAAATTAGAGGACATTATACTAAGGGAAATTATGCAAAGAAAGTCAAATACTGTGTAATCTCATTTATATGTGGAATCTAAAAAAAACCAAAAAACAAAAAATGACTGATTTCATAGAAAAATAGTGTAGAATGGTGGTTACCAGGGGTAGAAGGTGGGAGAGAAGGAGAAATGCTGTTCAGAATGTACAAGACAAGAGAGAGAGCAGGGGAGGGGCAGAGAGAGAGGCAGTCACAGAATCCAAAGCAGGCTCTGGGCTCTGAGCTGTCAGCACAGAGCCCGACGCGGGGCTCAAACCCACAAACACAAGATCATGACCTGAGCCAAAGTCGGACGCTCAACTGATGAGCCACCCAGGTGCCCCAGAATGTACAAGACTTTAATTATAAGATTAATAAGCTATGGGGATCCAATGTACAGCATGGTGACTATAATTAATACCGTCTCGGGTACTTGAAATTTGCTAAGAGAGTGAACGTTAAGCATTCTTATCTCACACACGACAAAAGGGAACTATGTAGGTGATGGATGTGTTGACCTGATTTTGGCATTCATTCACAAAGTATACTTATGTTAAACCATCACATTTGTGTACTTTAAATATATACAGTTTTACGTGTCAACTATACCTCAATAAAGATGAAAAAATTATTTTTAAAAAAACACTCAACAAGGCTAGGAATAGAAAGGAACTTCCTCAACTGACAATGAGTATGTATGAAAAATGCACAGGTTAACATCATATTTGTTTAAGAAAGGCTGAATCTTACTCCCAAAGATCAGGAACAAGACAAAAATTCTCTCTTTTGCCACTGCTATTTGACATTACCCTGGAGGCTCTAGAGTTGTGAACAGACAAGAAAAAGGAATAAAATGTGTCCGAATTTGGAAAAAAAGTAAAACTATCTCTACTTCCAGATGACATAATCTTCTGCAGAGAAAATCCTGAGGTTTCTGCTAAAAAGTTACTAGTAACAATTTAAAAATTCAACAGTGTGGCATTCATTATATTTTTATATACTAGCATTGAGAAAAAAGTTATTTATAATAGCAGGAAAAATAATAAAATATACATAAATAAATGTAAACCCTCCAAAAAACCCTGCAAGATTTCCACACAAACTATAAAATATTGTTGAAATTTTTTAAATAAAATCTAAATAAATGGGAATACATATCATGTTCATGGATCAGAAGACTTCATATTGCTAAAACAGAAATACTGTTCAAATTGGCATACCAAATTCAGGGCATTCCCTACAAACTTATAGCTGTCATTTTGCAGAAGTTGACAAGATGATTGCAAAATTCATATGGAAATGCAAGGAATTCAGAACAGCCAAAACAAACTTGAATACAAAAAAACAGTTTGAAGGACTTACATATTCTAATATCGAAACTGGCTACAAAACGACAGTAATGAAAATGACGTGTTACTGGCAAAAAACAATAGATATATAGGTCAATGGTATAGAACTGAGAACTTGCAATTAAACTGTCGCATTAATGGCTACTTGATTTTTTACAAGAATGTCAAAGAATGAAATCTTTTCTATAAAAGGCACTGAGATAACTGGATATCCACATGCATATCCACATACAAAAAAAAAAAAAAGTCAATTTGTTCCCTTGATTACCCCATACATAAAAAGTAGCCCAGTATCGGGGCATCTGCGTGGTTCAGTCAGTTGAGTGTCCGACTTCGGCTCAGGCCATGATCTCAGGGTTTGTGAGTTCGAGCCCTGCATTGGGCTCATTCCTGTCAGTGCAGAGCCCATTTCAGATCCTCTATCCACTCCTCTGCTCCTCCCCCTCTCACACTCTCTCTCAAAAAAGTAAATAAACATTAAAAAAAAATAAGTATGGATCGTGGACCTAAATGTTTGCGCTAAAACTGTAAAACTTCTTGAAGAAAATATGTAATTAAATCCTTATGGCCTTGGGTTAGGCAATTGTTTCTTATATGCAACACCAAAACACAAATGAGAAAAGAAAAAAAAAGATAAATTGGACTTTAAAGTACATTTACTTTTCAACAATAAAAAGATACCTTAATTAAATTAAATTAGTTAATTTTTTTCATTATTTATTTTTTAGAGAGAGAGAGAGACTGAATGCGAGCAGGGGAGGAGCAGAGAGAGAGGGAGACACAGAATCTGAAGCAGATTCCAGGCTCTGAGCTGTCAGCACAGAGCCTGATGCGGGGCTCAAACCCATGAACCATGAGATCATGACCTGAGCCGAAGTCAGTTGCTTAACTGACTGAGCCACCCAGGTGTCCCAAGATACCTTTATTTTAAAAGTGAGTGAAGGGCTGGAATCCTTAGAATGTTAAATCCTTAGATATTCTTCCAAAGATATAGAAATGTCCAAGCAACACATTAATTAAAAGATCTTCAACATCATTAATTATGAGGAAAATGTAAATCAAAATCCCTATAAGATACCACTTTACACCTGCTAAGATGGCCAAAATAAAAAAGATGAACAATAACACATTTTGGAAAGGATTCAAAAATTTGAGCCCTCGTATATTGCATATGGAAGGTAAAATCGTTCAACCACTTTGGAGAAAACAGTTGCTCAATTCCTTAAGATGTGCAACAGAAATTCCATATGACCCAGCAATCCCAATCCTAGAAACGGACCCAAGAGAAATGAAAATATATGTAGACACAAATGTTGTAAATGAATGTTCATAGCAGCATTATTCATCATAGTCAAAATGTGGAACCAACCTACATGCCCATTAACTAAAGAATGGATTTTTTAACAGTGGTATATCCATATAACAGGATATTGGTTAGCAATAAATAAAACGAAGTACAGAGACATACTACAACATAGAAGAACCAGAAAGCACTACGCCAAGTGAAATAAGCAGTCCCCAAAGATCGCATACTGTATAATTCCATTTATGTGAGATATCCATAGAGACAGATGGTAGATTAGCGGTTCCCTGGCCCTGGGGCACAGGAAGGAGAAGTGGGAATGGGAAATGATTGCTAATGACTATGGAATTTATTTCTGCAGTGATGAAAATGTTTTAAAAAAAATTATTGCAATGGGGCACCTGGATGGCTCAATTGGTTAAGCATCTGACTCTTGATTTAGGCTCAGATCATGATCTCACAGTAAATGAGTTTGAGCACTGCAATGCTCTCTGTGCTGACAGCATGGAGCCTGCTTGGGGTTCTCTCTCTCCCTCTCTCTCTCCCCTTCCCTGGCTCGCTCTCTCTCTCTTTCTCTCTCTCTCTTTCTCAATAAATGAATAAACTTAAGTTTAAAAAAATTAATAAAATTCTGCACAACTAAAAAAAAAATGGCTGCGTAACTCTCAATATACCCAAACACACCAGACTCTATCATTTAAATGGATGAATTTTATGGTACATGAAATTTATGCTAATAGTTCCGTAAAAAATAATTTAAATAAAGACACTGTAGTGGGAGTGTGAAAGAAAAGTACTAATTAAACCTAGGGCCAAGAGATTTAAAAAGGCTTCCTGGAAAAAGTGGCAACACATTAATAGAGGTGTCATGTAACCAATATAATTATTGGAGTAGAAAAGTAAGATATTTTCTGACAAAAATACTTCTCTAGCTAGATATTCTGAAGCTAGATACTGGATAAGATCTCTAATTCTTATGAATCTGACTTGACAATTTAATCCTTTGTTCAATCTCATAGGCAAAGGACTTTCTAGACATTGGAATAGCAGATAAGGAGTTCCTGAGATATAGAATAATCTAAGTAGGGCCCAGAAATGCTTATTGTCATTAGAAATATAGATTAAAGATAGGAGTGACATAAGAGGAATCAAGAAAGGAAAGTAGGAGTCAGCTATAAAGAGCCTTAAATATGATAATAAAGGGTTAGACTTTGTTCTCAATGCTATGTGGTCACTAAAATTATTAAAGGAAGGCGATGACATAGTCAATTTTTATATTAAGAAGAATATCGCTGTCTGAAGTAAGAGTAGACTTAAGAGTAAGCCAGATGCATAATTGAGGCAGGAATATGAAATAGTTGCAAAAAAATAAAGGATAGAGATTAACATGGACCTTATCTACAGTGGAAACAGTTAAGCATTTAAAAGGTAAAGAGATGTGGAGTCCATAAGTGATATAACTGAGAGAAATTGCTAAGTTTGTGGGTAAAAAACGTGAAGGGAGTAGTGTTGGGGGCAACAAGTGAACAGCGATATCATTTTCTGATACAAGAAATACGGGAGAAGCATCAGGCTTATTGGCAGGAGAGACAAGAAGCTGCAATTTGGAAAAGATGAGTTTGAGCTGCCTGTAAGACAACTATGTGGAGATGTACAGGGGCCTCGTGGGGTAAGGCTGTGATGAATCTTGAGTTTGGAGAGCTGTTGATCTGAAGATAATGGCTGAAGCCATGACATTGAATGAAATCATCCAGGAAGAATGCATATGGCAAATGCATATGAATTTAAGGGTGGACTTCTGGAAAGCACAGAGGAACTAAAGAATTTAAAAAACAAAACAAACGAAACAGGAGAAGTGATGTCAGAGAGGCCAAGAAACTAAAGTTTCCAGGGAACTGTGGCCAAAGGGTCAACGTTTCAGAGACTTCAAGCATCTCAAAAGCTGGAAAATGTTCACTCCCTCCATATATATATATATATATATATATATATATATATATATATATATATATATATATATATGATCTTCATAGGGTGGTTTCAAAGAAGTTGTAGAGATGAGAAGCTAGAATAGTCAACGGACACTTTAACAGAAAGCAGAGAAATCTACATCAAGAGGGAAACTGAGAACAAAGGAAGTTGGTGCTTTGTTCGCTTATTTGTAGAAGACACTATAGCTTGTTTCAAGGCTTTTTGGAAAAAAAATTATGATGGCATAATTAAGCGATCAGTTTTCTTGAAGAATTGAAAAGGAATGAATTCATGAGGACAGACAGAAATTAGCTTTAGGGAGATAT
The DNA here is from genome assembly GCF_027475565.1 of Acinonyx jubatus. Classification (NCBI taxonomy): domain Eukaryota; kingdom Metazoa; phylum Chordata; class Mammalia; order Carnivora; family Felidae; genus Acinonyx; species Acinonyx jubatus. The sequence continues at coordinate 88,717,554 of NC_069390.1, read as the reverse complement.
ACAATCCGGTGTAAGGAAAGAGAAGAAGGGAAGAATTACTGTGGGTGTGGCTGTTTGGTGGATAGGTTATGAGTGTTCTCGGTTAACTTCTACTTTGTCTGAAAATTAGAGGAAATGGAGGCATTAGAAAAGAGTTAAAAATGAGAGGTGTTTGGGACGACTGGGTGGCTCATTTGGTTGAGTGTCTAAATCTTGATTTCAGCTCAGGTCATGATCCCAGGGCCATGGGATTGAGCCCCATGTTGGGATCCACACTGAATTTGGAGCCTGCTTGGGATTCTCTCTCCCTCTCCCTCTGTCCTTTCCCATGCTCTCTCTCTCTCCTCTCTCTCTCTCTCTCATTCTCTTAAGAAAAATTAAGAGGTGTTGGCATTTGGTGCCTTTAGGAGAATGGTGAAGGTATGAAATATTCATTATGGGGAATGGGAGAGAGCTGGATATAGAGGCCATATTGAAGCTCTGTTGAGTTTAGAGACCACATGTCACACACATTCTCCTTGGATGTTTCTCTCTAGAAATGTTCAGCAGGCCAAGTGTGGTACCGAGAAAGAGGAGTTAGATATAATCAGGGTCAGTCCCAAATGGACAATTTCAAATTCTAGCTGTACAGTGAAGGACTGATCACTGTCTCCCCCAATCTGAAATGTAATGTAAACTTAATGAAGACAAGGACCTTATTTATTTTACTTTTCATTTGTATATCTGTTATCTGGCATGCAGCTTGGAAGGTTTGAGAAAATTTTTAAAAAAACAAAACATGAAGGTATGAACTTTAGGAATATTCAGTTATACTCATGGCAGCCCTTATTTTATGTTGTAACATATCCATTAATAAACTATTTTAGTAAATACCTATTTTCACGTCTTATATAATCGAATAGTCTTGAGGATATAGACTGTTTTGATAAGCATAATTATGTATTTTTTTTTATTTTTTACTTTTATTCTTTAAAGTTTTTATTCAAATTCCAGTTAGTTAACATACATTTTAATATTAGTTTCAGGTATATAATTTAGTGATTCAACTTTGCATACAACACTCGATGCTCATGACAAGTGCAGTCCCAACCCCATCACCTATTTAACCCCCCCCCCCCACCTCCCCTCTGGTAACCATCAATTTGTTCTCTATAGTTAAGAGTCTGTTTTTGACTTCTCTCTCTCTCTTTTCCCTTTGCTTGTTTGTATTGTTTTTAAATTCCATGAATGAATGAAATCATATAGTATTTGTCTTTCTCTGACTTCTTTCATTTAGCATAATACTCTCTAGTTCCATCTACATTGTTGCAATGGCAAGATTTCGTTCTTTTTCATGGCTGAGTAATATTCTAGTGTGTGTGTGTGTGTGTGTGTGTGTGTGTGTGTGTGTGTGTGTGTACACCATTTTTCCTTATTCATTCATCAGTGGATGGGTACCTGGGATATTTCCATAATTTGACTCTTGTAGATTACGCTGCTATAAATATTGGGGTGAATGTAAACCTTCGAATTAGTATTTTTGTATTCTTTGGGTAAATACCTAGTAGTGCAATTGCTGGATCATATAGTAGTTGTATTTTTAACATTTTAAGGAATCTCCATACTATTTTCCAGAGTGGCTGCCCCAGTTTGCACCCCCATCAACAGTGCAAGAGGGTTCCCCTTTCTCCACTTCCTTGCCAACACCCATTGTTCTTGTGTGTTTTTTTTTTAAATTTTTAGCCATTTTGACAGGTGTGAGGTGATATCTCATTGTAGTTCCCTGATGATCAGTGATGTTGATTCTTTCATGTGTCTGTTGGTCATCTGTATGTCTTCTTTGGAAAAATGTCTATTTAATATCTTATGCCCATTTGTCAATCGGATTATTCATTTTTTGGGTGTTAAGTTTTATAAGTTCTTTATATATTTTGGATATGTCATTTGCAAACATCTTCTCCCATTCCACAGGCTGCCTTTCCATTTTGTTGATTGTTTGATGAAGCCTAAATAGTTTATTTTTGCTTTTGTTCTCCTTGCCTCAGGAGACATACCCAGAAAGAAGCCGATAGACATACAGCCGATGTCAAAGGAGTTAATGCCTGTGTTCTCCTCTAGGATTTTTATCATTTCAGGTCTCATATTTAGGTCTCCTATCAATTTTGAATTTATGTTGTGTATGGTGTAAAAAAGTAGTCCAGTTTAATTCTTCTGCATATTGCCGTCCTGTTTTCCCAACACCATTTGTTTGAGACTAGTTTTTTTTTTTTTTTCCCCATTGGGTATTCTTTCCTGCTTTGTCAAAGATTAAGCATTATTGACCATATAGTTGTGGATTCATTTCTGGGCTTTCTATTCTATTCTATTCTATTCTATTCTATTCTATTCACCTGTGTGTCTATTTTTGTGCCAGTACCGTACTATTTTGATCACTACACCCTTGTAAAATATACCTTGAAATCTGGAATTGTGGTGCCTCAACTTTGCTTTTCTTTTTCAAGGTTGCTTTGCCTATTTGGGGTCTTTTGTGGTTCCATAAAAATTTTAGGGTTGTTTGTTCTAGCTCTGTGAAAAATGCTTTGGCATTTTGATAGGGATTGAATTAAATATGTAGATTGCTTTGGGTAGTATAGACATTTTAACAATATTTGCTTTTCTAATCCATGAGCATAGATTTCTTTGCATTTCTTTGTGTTACCTTCAGTTTCTTTCATCACTGTTTTATAGTTTTCAGAGTATAGGTCTTTCAACTTTTTGGTTAGATTTATTCCCAGTTATCTTATTGTTTTACATTACCCTAATTCAAAATTGCATACTTTTAACTTATGATCAGTGCTAGCACACTGAATATCATACAGAATAATTTCAGCATCAATTAACAGAATACTGATGTTATGGACTGAATGTTTGTGTCCCTCCAAAGTCCATATGTGGAAACCCTAACCTCCAATGTGATATTATTAGGAGGGGAGGCTTTTTAGAGGTGATTAAGGTTCTCATGGTGGGATTAGTGCCCTTATAAGAAGAGACCACTAATCCCACCATGAGAGGTTCAGTTGGCTGAGTGTCTGACTTTGGCTTGGGTTCATGAGTTCAAGTCCCACATCGGGCTCTGTGCTGTCAGCCTGTCACTGCAGAGTTCGCTTCAGATCCTCTGTCCTCTTCTTTCTGCCCCTCCCCCACTTGTGCTTTCCCCAAAATAAATAAATATTAAAAAAATAGAAGAGACCACAGAGCTTGCTTTCTTTTTCTGACGTGGCAAGACACAGCAAGAAAACAGACATCTGGAAGCTAGGAAGAGACTAGTACCAGGAAGCTAATCTGCTGGTACCTTGATCATGTTCTTCCCAGCCTTCAGAACTGTAAGAAATACATGCCTGTTGTTCAAGCCACTCATTCTATGACTTTCTGTTATAGAAGCCAGAGTTGACTCTGACAAATGGTCTATTATTTAAAAGATAAAAACATTTATCTCACATGATGACATATCTTAAGGTTAATTTTGTCACAGATGGTGTTCAGAATCTCCAAGATTAAGCGTTATTTTCATCCTTCTGCTCCTCTGTCCACAGAATGGTGGCTTCCTGTTGTCTGACTTCTTCTGTGGTGGCAAGATGGCTTCCACAGGTCAAAGCATCATGTCTGAAAATCATCATATCCAAAAACAGATCCATTTTTCTACCTCCTACCATTTTGTTTCTCATGAAAGAAAATCTTTCCTAAAATCTAATAAACTTTCCCTCAGGTCCTCTGTCCAGGGTTGGATGACATTCTTGCTAAAAAGGAGGCTGGGAAATCAGAATTGTGGCACTGCTGGTCTCTACTGTAAAAGGCCAGCCTACAGTAAGGACAAAGGGTCAGGGAAAGCTTGCTGGGTAGGCAGCATTGGAGACTTCATGCCAGATGCTTGATATGGACCTGCTGGAAGTTAATGCCCTCAGAACCCCTAGAAAAACTGCATATCATGGCAATGTGGCCTTGTGACCTATCACTTGGAGCCAACTCGCCCTCCTTCTTAGCCCTCCTCTAGGTCACTGACTACCCCCCAAAGCTTTCATTGGGTACCCCAGGTGGGTCTGGCCTTTCTGAAGTGACCCGCATGCTAAAATTGTCTCTTCCTCTAGCAGACCCTTCTCAATCAAAATTCACATTGCTGGAGGTGTTTGGTCAAATGAAATAACTAACTCATGCTTAAAAATACAAAAGACAAAGCCTTAACTCTCTTCCCAGGAGAAGTTTCCATTTAAAAGAGAATTTCCTTCATCTAAATTATTGTATAATTAAACACACAAAATCAATCAATCCATCAATCAATGTGTAATTAGGGAAAGTTTGGAGGAGCAATTTTGAATGTGGAGCATTGTAAAGCCTAGGGTATGTCAAGAATGTTTTTCTCCCCTTCGGGCCTAATTGCCTTACCCCCATTCTCTGAGAATTTGAGTGGAAAGGAAAAATGTCCCTATGTGTTTCCCTTCTCTCTGCTCTTTACCACTAGGGAACTCAGGTATACCTCCTATATGGCACATAAACACAGACACACAAGGTATATGTCATCAGCCAGTGCCTCCAATGATGGAGGATAGAGCCATAGCATGTTTTTTTTTAATTTTTTTAATGATTATTTATTTTGAGAGAGAGGTGTCGGTGGGAGCAAAGAGAGAGGAGAGAGAGAATCCCACCCAGGCTCTGTGCCGTCAGCACAAAACCCTATGCAGGGTCAAGTCCCACAAACCATGAGATCATGATCTGAACGGAATCCAGGAGTTGGATGCCTAACTGACATAGCTTCCCAGGCACCCCTGGTTTTTAAGACTCTATTCTCCAATGCAATGCATGTGTCTTAAATACACATAGCAAATAGCTGAACTTATTAGGGACCTAGAAGGTATTGGGACAAAGTTATGCAATGAGGCTGAAAATACATTGGTCCCTTCAGAGAGAAGGTGTGCTCCTATATCATGATCATACATGCATTTCTATCAACTCATACCTGCTTCAGAATAATTTCCTAATTTGCTTAAAGTCTAGAATAGCCTTACTATCATCGTGACTTTTACTAAATACTCCATATATCTCTGTTTTTAAAAGGCCCATCTTCCAATATATTGTATTTGATTTTTCCTTAAGACAAAGGACAAAATTGTGCTAGGCATTAAAGGGCCAAAGTGTTGATGCAAGAAGATAGTAATGAATTGCATGCACTCTAGTAACTACCATCTTGCCCACAAACTCCTTGAGAGAACAGCAAATAAGTCATTTTTTCTGGGTGTATGGTCAAAATTTCCTTACTATATATATATATATATATATATATATATTTTTTTTTTTTTTTTTCTAAATACTTCCTATCCCTTTCACAATAGCTTCTGGAAATTCAGTTTTGAAAGCAATATGTATTAGAGCCGAAATCAAATACTCCCCATTTAGTCTCACCCACTGGGTGTTGCATTCTGTCAAGCTCACCAACTAATTTTAAGTCTTGACAATATAGAAACCATATTTTACATAGCTTAGGTCCTAAGACCCTGCACTCAGCAAAGTACCCTGACTACGGTGGGTGCTTGCCCAGACCATTGTTATTTCAAATTGAAGATTCCAATAGTAATGATACCCCATCCGCATTCCTGGAGACAAGCTTGGACCTGGGGCTGCAGCTCTGAGTATCACCTTCCCAACCACCCACCGCTATGCTTCCAGATGCCCCCCCCCACAGCCGACCAGGGACACAGTATTTAGATCTGAATGCAGGATGTGAAGATCTTATCCTCAGATTAAGAAGCAATTGCCTTTCAGTATCTACAATTGTGGAATATAGAGGTGCATCTTGAGAAAATTCTTACATGTTCTTTTTAAGTGATATCTTTACTTTACCCAGGATGCATAAGGATCTACTTGGCATTGTGATTCAGTAAGGGAGAAATTAGAAGCTCCGCCAGAAATACATGAATTCTCTCCCAGGTATATGGTGGTTTAAAGAAAACTGCTGTGATTGTAGATGGGTCCCCGTATTAGTTCCTTATGGCTGCTGTAACAAGATACTGTGAACCGTATGGCTTAAACAACAGAAATGTACTGGTTCCCAATTCCGTAGGCTAGAAGTCCAAGATCAAGGTGTAGGCAGTTTTAGGGCACCTGGGTGGCTCTGTTGGTTCAGCATCCAACTCTTGATTTTTGACTCAGGTCATGATCTCGCAGTGCGTGAGATCGAGCCCCACGGCAGGCCCTACTCTGACAGCATAGACCCTGCTTAGGGTTCTCCCTCTCCCTCTCTCTCTGCCCCTCTGCTGCTAGGTGTATGCTCTCACTAGGTAAATAAAGAAACTTTAAAAAATGAGAGCAAATATGTAAGCGTTTTTACAAAGGTGTAGGCAGTCTTATTTATTTGTTTGTTTGTTTATTTTTGAGGGCTGTGAGGGAGAATCTCTTCCATGCTTTTCCCTTAACTTCTGGTGGTTTGCTAGCCGTCTTTGGCATTCCTTTGCTTGGAGATGTATCACCCTGATTTCCACCTTCAGCTTTACTTTGCATTTTCTGTGTGTATGTCTGTTGCTGCGTCCAAATTTCCCATTTTTCTAAGGATACCAGTCATATTTGATTAAGGTTATCCTAATGACTTCATTTGATCTTGATTAAATTCTGGAAAGGTCCTGTCTCCAAATAAGGTCATTTCAGAGGTACAGGGGATTAGGACTCTCAACATACCTTTTTTGGGGGAGAGGTGATGCAATTCAACCCACGGCCATCTCAGCCTAGTGTGTCCCATGCACGTGGTTACTTTAATATTAATAATATATACACACGGTTTTATTTATTTCCACTGTAAAACAACATTCTCATTACATGATCAGCCCAGGTAAATGAAATACTGCTGCTTGAAAAGAGGGCCTCTGAGGGGTGCCTGGGTGATTCACTCAGTTGAGCATCTGACTCTTGATTTCAGCTCAGGTCATGATCCCAGGGCTGTGGGATCGAGGCCCTTGCCAGGCTCTCTGCTGAGCTTGGAGCTTGCTTGAGATTCTCTCTCTCCCTCTGCCCCTCTCCCTCACTCCCTCTTTCTACCTAAAAAGGAAAAGAAAAAAAAAAAAGAGAGGCTTTGGCTCTGGAGCAAAGGATCGTCAGAATGGGGAAGGAAATGTTTGACCAATAGCGGGAAGTCCTGCACACTTGCAGAGAGGATACATGGTGGGTTGGTGGGCAGGGCTTTTTCAGGCAATGAGGAGCCAAAGAAGTTGGAAGGGTGGGAAGAGTCCGTATTTCTTGTTTCTGAAAAGCTAAATGGAATCTGGCAGCCAAAGTTACAGTTTGAGTGTCTAGTGCTCACCTAACAGGGTCACCATCTGGAGGCGCTGTTGGCTATAACCAACCGGACGGAATTTCCAAGCCTTTGTTTCTTGACAATAATAGCTACCATGTCCTGGGATCTTACCGTATCCCAGGTAACGTGTTGAGCATTGCCTTACAGTATTGAATCCTCCATTCCTGAGCATCCTGTACTCAAGCTTGGCCACGAGAAAGCCCGCACAGATGAGAGAATGAGGTTCAGAGTGGCCGGCTACCTTTCCCAGCACTGTTATTGGAGAGTTTGAACCCTCCTTATTGGAGTTCAGAGTTTCGATCTTTGACACGTCGTTGCCCCTAGAATCAATGCCTTTCCTCTTCCTAGTTCGTGCTAGTGACGCCGTGCAGTGAGAATGCACCACTAGACTGCAGTCGACACCCACCCCCCAACTGGCAAGCATGGTGCACGAGGAACATCTCAGGGGCCCGAGATCTGCGGCCAGCTGATGAGCCCACTCTGTTGTTGATTTTGTAAGAGTCAGAACTGGGCGGCATACACACACGTCAGCGGAACGTGTGTGAACTCTTATCCCGCAGGAAAGACAACTCTGGTTCTTTTCTCACCCTCTCACCTGTCGTAGGCTAAATGTTTGCGCCCTACCCCTCCAATTCGTATGTTGAGACATAGTCCCCAGTATGATGATATTTGGAGGTGTGGCCCTTGGGAGGTTTGTAGGTCTTAAAGGTGGAGCCCTCAAGAATGGAATCAGTACCCTCAAAAGAGACCCCAGAGAGCTCCCTTGCCCTTTCCGCCATCTAAGGACACAGTGAGAAGACAGCTCTTCGTCTCCAAACCAGGAAGTGGGCTCTTGCCTGACACTCTGCCTGCACCTTGATCTTGGATTTGCCAGCCTCCAGAACCGTGGCGAATGTATGTTTGTTGTTTAAACCCCTTGGTTTGTGGCATTCTGTGATACAACAGCCTAAATGACTAAGACATCACCCTCACCCCAAATCCCTCTAGTACTTCTATCCTATCCCTGCTCTAGTAACCCCAGTGTATAACTTTGGAGATGATGGCCTCTGTGTGATTTTATCTCCTCTCTTCCTTCAACTTCCAAGTCTCTTTTTGCTTTTTTTTTTTCTTTTCTTTTCTCTTACAAAGTAGAAGACAGCCAGACTTCATTTGACTGTGCTTTACAGCAGAAGGATCGTTGATTATATAAGTGCAATTTAGGGAATAAGATTTGTTAGTTAACTTCTGTTTTTCATAACTGCTTTGGCGACAGAGCTTTCAACAGTTTTCAAAAAGCTGTAGGGAAATGTGCGTGAACAGAAGTGTTCGTGCACGTGAGTGTGCGCATGTGTGAGAATCTATATATTCAAAATGTATAGTTTCGTTAACAGAGATAAAAGTTACTGTATTATTTTCTAGAGCGACCACCTGCCAAGTCCATTATAACAGCTTCACCTTAGAGACAGTCCTGTCATTCCTGTAACAAAAATAAATAAATAAACCAGTAGGTACACTTACCTCCCCACCGTAGACACATAGTGCTTCTCATTTTATAGGAAAATGTGATATTATTAAGAAAACTAAGTTTTTCTGTGACTTACTTATAACGTATGAAGTTAGCATTAATGTTAACTAAGGTGATTATATTCTCCAGTCATATGTCACTTGGTTGTATGGAGAAGGAAGTGGGGGGGCTGGTTAGATAGGGTTAGAAGCTGGCCAACATGGTTCAAGTCCTGTGTAGGTAACCTTTTTCATCCTTCTTTAAAATAAAGCAACTTGAGGTGCTGCTGGGTGACTCAGTCAGTTAAGCATCCCACTCTGGGTTTCAGCTCAGGTCATGATCTCACGGGTTTGTGAGACTGAGACCCACGTTGGGCTCTGTGCTGACAGTTGGGACCCTGCTTTGGATTCTCTCCCTCCCTCTCTCTCTGCCCCTCGCCACTCTATTTCAGAATAAATAAATAAACTTAAAAATAGAATAAAATAGGGGCTCCTGGGTGGCTCAGTCACTTGGGCGTCCGACTTCGGCTCAGGTCATGATCTCGCGGTCCGTGAGTTCAAGCCCCGTGTCGGGCTCTGTGCTGACCGCTCAGAGCCTGGAGCCTGTTTCGGATTCTGTGTCTCCTTCTCTCTCTGCCCCTCCCCTGCTCATGCTCTGTCTTTCTCTGTCTCAAAAATAAATAAATGTTTAAAAAAATTTTTTTAAATATAATAAAATAAAACAATAAAATAAAATAAAATAAAGCAACCTTAAGGGAAGGAGAGCAAGGCTAGAGAATACTTTTCACAAAAGTTAGACTGTTGAGAATAGGAACCTAAGAGACTGCTGCAGGAATCTGAAATTCCTGAATGTGTTGGGTTTGAAATTCGAAAGTCTTATTTCAAGCGTTTTCTATTAGATAGTTTACCCTAAGACTAACTCGAATACCATGACTGACTGACAGAATACAACCAGGCTTTTTTTTTGGCATTTAACTGATTTTATATATATATATATATATATATATATATATATATATATATTCAGAAGAGTGTTCCTACCACAAACGTGCAGCTTGTGAATTTTTACAAAAAAAAACACATGTGTGTGTACAGGACCTAGATTGAGAAACAAAGTATTACCTGTGCCTGGAAATTCCCTCATTCTCCTTTCCAGTTCTTCTCTTCCCCTCTCCACACTATTCTGCGAATCAGGCTTTAAAAAAATGTCTTTTGATTGTGCCTACATGCCTCTATTTACCTGGAGACAAACCACAGAAATAGCCTATGAGCATTTGAGGGAAAAGACATTGTAGGGTCTGTCCTGGAGCTTGGCTCTGAGGACCGCCACCTGCAGGGGGCTCCCGTGGTGAGAGGTTGACGTGTCTAGGTACTACTCATCATGAGATTTCAGGATGGAATCAGCCTGCAGAGGTCCTCACCTTGCAAACTACTAGCTCTCCTTTCTCTGCAGAACATGAATTAAACAAGCATTTGAAATGGTCACTGCGAACGTACAAGGTCGGTCTCAGCTGGTGAATCCTTAATTGGGGTAGATGCCTGTGCTCTCCACCTTTCTTTAGGCACATCCCACCCATCTTCCCTGTTCTCTGGGCTTCTTTGTCTTAAGACATGGTATTTCCCTAATATTACAGATCATGATCTCTCTGGGCATTTCAGCCACAGACTGAAACATGGTTAATATTTCTAGATACTGTCCTTCTCTGTCAATGTCTCAGGCAGCTTGTGAAGGTGAACTTATACTACTCTCTACGTTGCCTGTAAGACATATCTTAGCTATATCTTTTGAGTAATATTAATATTTTTTTTACTTTATAATTTTTACTCACAGGACTCCACATGGGTAAAAACATCTTTTTCAAAACATTTGTTAATCAGGGGTGGAATCCACATAAAGTGCTGTGGTCAGAAAAAGATGAGTACTTCTGACGGTGAAGAAGTTTCCCCTAATTCCTTCTCTCCTACACTAAGAAATCATAGCCCTCAGGGATGGTGGGGCACAAGTGGAGTCTGTCTGTTCTCACCCCACCTGAAAAACATGAATGAATGAATGAATGAATGAATGAACTGCTTATTTTGTACCTTTAGCAAACTACAGCAAACAAAACTTTATCCTTGAGTCCATATTAGATTTTGAGCAGACAAAATTCAATACTAATTCAAGTTTAATTGAAGAATGAATTCAGCACATACTAGATAAAATTGACAATTTATCTAGCACCTAGTGGTCTCAGTTTTATCCCTGTAAAACGTGTTTTCAGCCTTCCCTTTTAGCATGAGGACTGATGGAGGTCTGTGAGTCCATTGTCACAGGGAAGTGTTGTACAAAAATAAATTGCTAGGTCTCTCTTCATGTTGCCCAGAGGCCAAGAGAGGGGCACTCTCTTTGAGTTGTTATTTTGCCTCAAGAAATCTGTTGGGTTACCACATGGGGAGATGTAGTTTCTTGCTAGAATTATAAGCTATCTTTGTAAATAAAAAGATCACCACCAACCCATCCTCTACACTACAGGAATTCTACCCAGTTTTGACATAATGTTGATCCCATGTTCCTTATGACAATAGGTCATTTTCAGGCTGGTGGCTGGACAGGGTGCTTTCTGTGGCAATGGAAACACACACACACACACACACACACACACACACACGCACACACACGCAAACGCACACACACACGCAAACGCACACACGCACACATGCACACACACACACACAGTTTACTGGCCCATCAATGGATCATGCCCTGAACTCTGGAATCACTACCACGATTTTAAAACTAACTGAATTAGACAGGCATTCTGGAACATATGCTCTATTTCCATGGAACATGCAAGGGTCTCATTCCATCTGAATATCTAATTAGCTTTTCTTAACTACGTTAGCAGAATGCCTATTACAAAGCTATTTTTTAGGATGAAGGGGGGAAAAAACATAGTTATCTGCAAGCAAACAGAATTCTGATGTCTCTGTGAAACCCGAATCTATCTTCTTGAAAACCATCATATTCTCTAATCCTCATTAGATGTGCATTGCGCAAAGGGAGATTGTATACCATTGTCATAAATAGCACACGTTTTGCAATCAGACATCCTGACTCTGGTGTTTTCTAGCCATGTGATCTTAGGAGTGTAAATTACTGGGTCTGTGTACTAATTTCCTCCCTTGTAAATAATAATATCTTCCTTGGAGTGCTCTCATGAGGATTAAATGAGCTAATGCACATTCAAAGCTTAGAATAGTGTCTAGCACTTAGTAGGTACTCATTCAACTGAAGTTTTTATTATTATTCACATCGTGTCCACTTATGGAGACATAAAGGAGTGAATTGATTCATTTCCGTTATCCAGCACTAATATTTCTTCTGGTCTTCTAGCAACACTGCCTTCTCAGGCATGCTCTTTATATTCTAAATTGTGGGGGGGAGAAAAATCCACATGATCCAAATTATTTCGTGCCATTAAAGCACTTATGTTCTAAATGATGGGCAATCAAATCTCACGCTTCAGAGACTAGGTTGATCGTTAAAAAGTCTCCATTCTTTCTAAATGTGGGTGCTCCATAGCAGATGGTGCTGTCGGTGATATAGTGTCCTTCCTACAATGAGCAAGGATGGTTTAATAGGGCCTTACCTTTGCAAAGCAATTTCCTTGCTAGTTAAGAGTGTGTGCTCAGAAGTCAAATTATGCAGGTTATAGTCCCGCTCCTTCATTTACTTATTGTTTAACCTTGGATAAGTTATTAAATTTCTCTTATCCTTAGCTTCTCTAGCGGTGAAATGGAAATAGTGACAGTAATTACCTCAACACGTTGTCATGAGTGTTTGATGCGGTAACGAGACGATGCATGTAAAGCTTCTAGCCATGCCTGGCATGGAGTTTTACTACTAACTTTATTATCCGTTATAATGTTATTTTTACCAGTGTCTACTTGTTTGGGCTCTACTCCTGGCATAAAAGGATGCTGAATCATGATAGTTTTTTAAATGTTTATTTATTTATTTTGAGAGAGAGAGAGAGAGAGAGAGAGCAGGGGAGGGGCAGAGAGAGAGGGAGAGATAGGATCTCAAGCAGGCCCCGAACTGTCAGTGCAGAGCCCGGCATGGGGCTTGAACTCATGATCCAAACCATGAGATCATGACCTGAGCCAAAATCAAGAGTCAAAGGTTCAAACGACTGAGCCACCCAGGCTCCCCAACACCATTGTCGTTTTTAGGAAAACTGGAATAACCCCAGTTACAAACTTAGCATGTCATTACAAACCGTTGAGGAGAGAGTGAATGAATCTCTGTGATAACCAGCAAATAACTCTAGGTCCATTTCATGGCAAAACAGAGGTTTCTTTTGTTAATTAAATGATCAAGTGGTAACTGCAGACGGACTCTGGCATTCTGAACCTGGTTTTATATTGTCCCCTCATTGATATCAGAATATTGCTATTGGGTGCTCTTGCTTCCAGTTTCTGTAAGCGGACAGGGCAAGGAAATTTTTGTGTGCATACCAACCCGTGTTCCAGAGACACATGTCTGTCTGTGGCCATCTGTGTGTGTTGAGCTAGAGATGTGTTAATAGTGATGTCATTCCCACCTCGATCATTCTAGTCTCCTACCCTTTCTTGTGTATACATAACCTCCCGCTGCAACATTGAGCAACCTGGCTCCCACCATCTGCCATCATGTTAGTTGCTCCGTTCAAATACAAGCATGTGGCAGCATCAGAACTGTTAATCTCTACTCCAGTGGGAACGTCTTTATCAGCTGGAACACAGTGCCTACGGGCAACCTGTGTTGCCTTTAGTCTTACAGAATCATTGCAGTCTTACAGTTCCGTAGATCAGCACCCTTGCCCCTCAGCTCCTTCAGTGAGGTGTTCCATAGATTTGTAATACAGTCAGATCGTTTTGCCAGTGTCTGCTTTCCATCCCGGAATCCTGTGACCTTTTAAATGAATTTCTAGGGCCGTCTGGGTGGCTCAGTCGGTTACGTGTCGGACTCTTGATTTTGGTTCAGGTCATGATCTCAGGGTTCGTGGGTTCTAGCCCCGTATCAGGCTCTACACCACGGGTGCGGAGCCTGCTTGAGATTCTCTTTCTCTCCCTATCTTTCTGCCCCTTAACTGCTCGCTCTCTCTCAAAATAAATACATAAACTTAAAAAAATTGTAAAAACTAAATTTACACACATTAAGGTTCACTCCTTAATGACGTAAAGTTCTATGCTGTAAAGTTTTCTGGATTTTGACAAGCGCACGGTGTCATATATTCACCATGACAGTGCCATACATAATAGTCTCATCTTCCTAAAAAGTTCTCTGGGCTTCATCTATTCAACGCTGCACTCCCCAGTGCCCCTAGCAACCATTGATTTTTTACTGTCTCTTCAGTTTTGCCTTCTTTAAAATGTCATATAATTTAAATCACAGAGTATGTAGCCATTTTGAGCCTGGCTTCTTTCACTTAGAAATATATATTTAAGGCTCACCCTTGTCTTTTCACAGCTCGGTTCGCTTCCCCACCCTCCACCTCCTGGTTCCTGGAAACTACCACTTTAGTCTCTGTTTCTATGAATATGGCTTTTTTTTTTTTTAGATGCCATAGATAAATGATGTCATACAGTGTTTGTTTTTCTCTGTCTGACTTATTTCGCTTAGCATAACACTTTCAAGGTCCATCTATACAGGTCTTAAAATCAGTTGTATAAATAACTAGGAGTGCCTTTGCTGGATCTTGTGACAAGACTATGTTTACTTCTGTAAGAAACTGCTATTCTAGGCTCCAGGGTTGCTATGGATTTGCATTTTTATCAGCAATGAAGCAGATTTCTTGTTCCTTCACATCCTTGCCAGCAATTGGTTTTGTCAGTTTGGGGGGATTTTTAGCCATTTTAATAGATGTGTATTAGTATCTCATTGTATTAATTTTTAATTTAATTCTCTAATGACAGATGATGTTGAGAAACCCTTTATATGTGTATTTTCTATCAGCATATTTTCTTTGTTGAGGTATCTGTCAGAACTTTCCCCCAACTAGGTTGTTTTTCCACCATTGAGTTCTAAACATTCTTTGTATATTTTAACTATGAGTCTTTTATCAAATACGTGTTTTGTGAATATTTTCTCCCAGTCTTTGGCTTTCTTTCTATTCTCTTAATAGTGTTTTCCTCACAGTAGGAGTGTTTGATTTTGATAAAGTCCACCTTACCCCTTTTATTCTTTCATGGCTCATTGTCCTTGTCTGTTTTCTCTAAAACCTCAAACTCAAGGTCCAATAAATTTTGTCTTATTATTATTTTTCAGAGATTTTACAGCTTCCATTTTAGATTAAAGTCTAAGATATTTTGAGTTTATTTTTGCGAAATGTGTAAAGTCTTTGCCTGTGTTCATGTTTTGTTTGTTTGTTGCATCTGGTTGCACAATTGTTTCAGCTGAAAGACATACTTTTTCCATTGAATTGCCTTTGTACCTTTACCAAAGATTAGTTGACTACATTCTGTGAGTCTTTTTCTGGGCCCTCTCTTCCATCCCATTAATCTACATGTCTATTTTCTCTGAATATCATGCTATCTTGATTACACTACCATCACGGTAAAGTCTTGAAAATGGATAATCTGACTCTTTCCTCCTTGTACTTCTTCCCCAGCACAGTGTTAGCTATTGTAGATCTTGTGACTTTCCACATAAACTTCAGAATCAGTCTGTCAACACCTACAAAATAGATTCCTGAGGTTTTAATTGGAATTTTGTTGAATGTAAGGATCAAGTTGGAAAGAATTGACATCCTAATGACAGGAAGTCTCCCAATCTATGAACATGGAATATCTTTCCTCTTACTTAGATGTTTGATTTCTTTCATCAGAGTTCTGTAATTTTTTGCATATAGACATGGCATATATTTTGTTAAATTTATGCGTATTTCATGGCTTTAGTTTTATTGTAACTATCATGTTTTGTTTGTATTCAAATTCTGTTAATTGCAAGTATATAGGAAATAAATTTATTTATTTAAATAACTTAATTATCAGTTAATTAACTTAATTAATAATGTAATAATTTTAATTAATTATTGATTGATTGATTTAATTATTTAAATAAACCTGCATTCTGCAAATTTATCATGCATGCATGTTAATTTGTTCTGGGAGTTGTTTTTTGTCGCTACTTATGTCAGTTTTATTTCCTCCTTTCCAATTTTATAGCTTACATTCCTTTTTATATGTGTCTGATTGCACTAACTAGCAATCCAGAATGATGATGAACATGAGTGGTGATGGACACCCTTGCCTTGATCTTGGTCATAGGGAAAAAAGTTTCCAAAGTATTTGGTATTATGATTTTTCTTCTTAAATTAGTTGATATCATGGATTATACTGATTAATTTTCAGATGCTAAACAAGACTTGTATACTTGGATTACATTCAACTTCTGATGGTCTATAATTCTTTTTACGCATTGTTGAATTTAATTTGCTACTATTTTGTTGAGGATTTGTGCATCTATATCCATAAATGATTTTGATCTATGGTTTTCCTTTCTTGTAGTATATATTTTGGTATTAGTGTAATGCTGGCCTCATAAAATAAATTAGGAAGTGTTCCCCCTGTGTCTATATTCTGGCAAAGAGTGTTGAGAATTGATATCATTTCTTGCTTAAATGTCTGGTGGAATTCATTAGTGCTTTCTTTTTGGGAGGAGTTCTTTGCTTTCTATTTTGTAAAGTTTCTAGTTATTGGCTCAATTTCTTTAGCAGCTATAGACCTATTAGGATTATGTCTCCTTTTGTGAATTTTGATTGTGTCTTACAAGGAATTGGTCCATTTTACCTATGTTATCAAATTTGTTTGCCAATAGGTTGTTTATAATATTACTTTATTATCATTATACTAACCATGGGATTAATAGTAATTCCCTATTTTTTATTAAGATGTTAGAAATTTGTGCCTAAGTAAAGGTGCATCAATTTCATCGATAATTTGGAAGAAACAAATTTTGGTTTCATTGATTTTCTCTATTGATTGCCTGTGTTCAATGCCGTTGAGTTTTACTCATCTTTTCGTCTGTTTGCGTAGGCTTAAATTGCTCTTCCTTTTCTAGTTTCATAAGATGGAAATTTGAGTTATTAACTTTGGATTTCTTCTTTTCTGATGTGCATATTAATAGTATGCATTTCTCTCTAAATACTGCTTTTGCTACAACCTCCTGATTTTGGTAAGTTGTGCTTTCCTTTTCATTAGTTCAAAATTCCTTACAACTTCTCTTGTGACATCTTTGTTGCATGTGAAATTGAGAAGTGTGTTGTTTGATTTCTAAAAATTAGAAATTTTTCTAGCTATCTCAGCTATCTAGATACCTAGATTTTCTAACTATCTTTTTGTTATTGATTTCTAGTTTAATTCCGTTGTGGTCTAAGAGCCAACTTTTATGGTTTCTATTATTTAAAAGTTTTTAAGGTGTGTTTTATGATCTGGTCCAGAATATGGTCTACATCATCAGTAAATGTTTCATGTAAGCTCGAGAAGAGTAAGTTGTCTGTTGTGTGTGGAGAATTCTATAAATGTCAAATAGATCAAGTTGATAGGTACTGTTTAGCGCAACTTGATTCTTACTGATTTTCTGCCTGCTTAGCCTATCAATTACTGAAAAGGGGGTGCTCGAGTCTCCAACTACAGTAGTCGATTTGTCGGTTCTGTCAGTTTCTTGTCTCACATATTTTGATGCCACATAATTAGTTACATACAGTAGATTTTGTTTGCTTGTTTTTACAGCTTAATTGTTTTACTTTTACTTATTCTTTCTCTGATGACCTTTCTGTTTGCTTGTAGACCTGAGTTTTCATTCTGAGTTTCATTTTCATTTTCCCTGAAGGCTATTTTTTTTTAATAATTTCTTTCAGGGCAGGTATGCTGGCAATAAATTACCTCATTTTTTTTCGAAAATCTTTATTTCTTCTTTGTTTGTGAAGGAGCATTTCACTGGATATAGAATTCTAGGTTGGATTTTTTTTCTTTCTTTCTATACTTTATTCCAGCACGGTTTCTGCCCAGAAACCTACTATGTAAGGTGGCTTTATTCCTCCCTCTGGCTTTCTTCAAAATTTCTTTCTGCCTTTGAGTTTTGTCTTCGATTTTCCATTGCTAGGAATATGATTTCCCTACTTGTGTTTTTTTGGTATTTAGCCCACTTAGTATCCCTTGAGCATCTTGGATCTGTGTAATTAAGTTTATAAAGTTTTCAGATATTGTCACTTTACATATTCTTTTCTGCTCCATTCTTCCTTCTCCTTCTATTATACTAATTAACTGTATGTTCCATCTTTTGAAATTATTCCCAAAGTTCTTTATTTAAAAAAAAATTTAATTATGCCTCATGAAATATTGGAGACATACTCCTATATATTTTTTAAGTATTTATGTATGTATATATGTATTTTTAGTAATCTCTACAACCAATGTGGGGCCCAAACTTATGACCCAGAGATCAAGAGTTGCATGCTTTTCTGACCAAGCCAACCAGGTGCCCCATCCCATAGTTCTTTGATATTTTTTCCTTATTTTTTCTCTTTGCATTTCAGTTTGGGAAGTTCTGTTGACTTATGTTCAAGCTCACTGATTCTTTCCTCAGCTCTCTCCAGTCCACTGATGAGACCATCAAAGACACTGTTCTTTTCTGTTACTGTGTTTTTCATTTCCAGCATTTCCTTTTGATTATTTCTTAGCGTTTCCATGTCTCTGCTTATATTACTCATCTGTCTGGGCCGTGTTTAATGTTTGTTCATGCCAGATGCTTCGAATTCTTCTAGTGTCCTAGTTTTTGTCTTTCCTCTAGACATCTGGCTTCCCTAAGAAATTTTCCTCAGAGACCGTCTGTATAAAGGATTCACTACAAAATCCATTTTCACTTAAAATGTGACTTTTTAGGAACCTGGATTTTAAAAAGGTGATCTAGTGGCAAAAGTGCATGAATTACAAGCAACGCAACCGAACAGATTACCTGGTTCTGAAAGTCAAAATCCTTCTTTTTTCAATATAAAACTATAAGAAAAAGGCAATTCTAGATGTTTCAGAAAAACTGCTACTCTTAAACAAATGAATGAGAAACGAACCTGATCAGGGTGAAGAAAGAATAATACAAAGATATACAATAATAGAATTGTTTTAAAATCCACCTGACTGTGAACAATAAAAAGAAAAATTTCACAATGTTTATATCTTTCTTTAGGTAGGATATTCCAAATGCATTCCCTCACCAACCAGAAGACAGTGGGAGCTTAGGATGCACTGTACTAGACAGAAACAGTGAACTAGGGACCAGACTCCTTCATTCATATGCCTAATCATTTGACAAACATTTACCTAGTGTTTTCTATTTGCCCGGCATTGTGAGATGGTCTTACAAACTCATTCTGGGAAATTATGCAAATCATTTTTATCTCTTTGAGTTAAGATAGTGAGTATGGGTGTCCTTTGAAACGCATATAACAGCATATAGTTTTATTTATTTTTAGTTTACTTTAAATATAGTTTACACGCATTCTAAACAAACATGTGTAAGCACGTTCGTTTACATGTACTGTGTTTATATATAAAAGAGGATATTTGAACTACATTTCAGAAGCTCAGCAGGGATTACGCTTTTTCATTAGTTTTACGTATCTGATTCCTTATTTCCATAGTACCGCTCCCCAGGTTTCCTTACATGTGCTTTTCTCCCGGGATAAAATCTCAGTTTTGCTGGCTCAGTTTTGGGATCCATCATCTTAGAACTTTGGCTTTGATTTTACAAAGGTAGAGGATTTGTTAGCAGTGTCTCACAGTTTAGGTAGAATTTGTCGTGGTTTTGTGGTGCAGGTGGAAAAGTTGTGCCAAAGAACGTGCCTGAGTGAGTCAAGGCAGGGTTTAGAGGAAGTGACACTAAGCTTCAGTCTATAGGCATTATACAGAGTGATTTGTCGGTATCTACTTCCCTCACATGGAAAGAGCTCTCTAGCCAGAAGTGAGTCTAATTTCCACCCATTATGCTTACTGGAGCAGTACGCCATGCTGTCCAGAGTAGATAAAAACTGGAGACTCTTTCTGTATGATACTCGTTGAATGACTTAGAAATAAATTAAGTTCTAAGCACGACGAATGAATAGCTTCAAGGCACGTGCGTTTATCCTAATATGCCAACTCTGTCCTTCCTCCAGAACCTCAGTCGTTATGCCCAGCAAGTTTCCTCAGTGGGAGTTGGGTGGAACATGGCACAGGACATCTAAACTTTAAGAAAAAGCATTTGCTTCACCTCCTGGAGGCTATTAACATATCCTGCTGTCTTTTCACTCCAGCTTCTCCCTTTGCACTAGATCCCGCCAATGACATGTGTTTAAATGTCATTCAAAAATTAAGAACGCCCAATCCAGGGGGGTGAAAAGGCAGGAAAGTGAAGGAAGAAAAAAAAATATGGAACAAACAAACCTTTCTCAGAAGCAGAAAAAGTAACCGCCATTTAATTTTCAAAAAATAAGAACACTTTAAACTAAAGCCATTGGACAAAAACATTGTATATGAGTTTGTGTGTAAAATAATGGAATCTTAGGGAAAACAAATAAGAAATGGATGACAGAGATAAATTGTATTTTTTACGAAACATGAAGCAAAGGTCAGAAATACCCTTCCTTTCATTTTTATTCATCCTTCATATTCTGTTGAAGCTATAGAAAAACAAGCTGAGTTACGGTCTTTTCTATGTTACTGTTAAGATTGGGGCCCTCTTGCCATTGACTTAAATAGTAGACCATTTGTGGAAAAATAGACACCAATCAATAAGGTAATCAGTAGAATGATTTATTGTAATAAAATTATGAAGTAATATATGGTAAATTTTTCCAAGCATGGCCTTCCAGAGAAAAGGAGGTGTAACATCCTTGAGAGAGAAAAAATAATACCTCACTGATGAGTCTAAAATAAGACCCTTAAAAATGACGGAGTCTAAACAAAATCGTAGCTTAGGCTATTGAAAAGGTGTGTTATAAACTCTAAAATCCATCTGTCTCAGCTGTGTTCACGCTAACTCTATGAGATCCATACCAATGGAGTATTTTTCTCTCCATTTTGTGTATAGAGACACTGAGACCCATCTTAGAATCGGGGCTGCTTTAAAGATTAGAATCTAGCTCGTCTGATTATAAAGACTAGAGCTTTATCCAAAATATGATTGTCTTTATTTTACAACAAGCACACACACACACACACACACACACACACACACAAACACACACACACACCCCAAAAGAACCTTTATTATTTGATGTGATGATTCACGTTTATCTGCAGATGATAGGGTCCCATTAACTGATGACCTTTAAAAAGCCTGTCCATAATTCAGGATGCACAATTACCAGTTTGGACTAGATAGATGAAAAATAGTTAATAAGAGTAGGAGTTATAAAGTAATAGCAGCCACAAGAACTAACCATTGTGGGGTGTTCACTGGGATAGACATTTTATGTGCGTCATGTCAGTCCATTTTCACAAGGTCCCTGTAAAGTAGTATTATGATTCCCTTTGTACAGATGAAGAAAGTGATACACAGAGAAATTAAATAGCACTTCAGTGTAGCATAGTTATTAAGTTGCTGAACTGGGGTTTGTACCTATTTAGTTTTATGTGGATTCTGGTCCTTCAAACTCCTACACTGCCTGGGTCAGGCCTGAGCTATCTTACTTGAGCATTTTGAATGCTTCCAGAATACATTTTATTTTGCATTAAAATGAGCCTCCATGCGGGAGTTTGGCCCTTAGAAAGAGTAATGTGTTTCTAAGAAATATTCTTCTATATAAAGTGTGATACAAAGATTTCAAAGTATAGTTTTGCTCTAAGGGTCAGTTCCTTTGTATCTTTCACTTAGAAATTATATATTTGTCCTTAAAGAACTTTTAACTGGACAGAAGCAGACAGAGTGGTAGGACACCATTAGGGTTAAGGATTTAACTACGGATGCCAGATGAACAGGAGCTAGGCAGGAGCTGTTCAAAAGGGAGTAGCATGGGAGCTGGCTTTCATCACCAACTGATATGAACATCTTCATTCTACAGAAAAAGCCAATAGTGTGACTCCAACCACAATTCTTTGACTCCGGCTGTAAATCCTTTGAATAAATCTTCCTTTGGAGCAAATAACACCGATGCAATTAAAGACACAGTATTACATCGAGGAAAAGAGAAAGGAGAGAAAGGTGGTGTGTTTGAGTTTCTTCCCTAGGAGTCACTGAAATGGCCATCTCAAAGACCCTAAGAATACTTTTATGACCTGGACTTTTGCATTTCAATGAGGAGGAAGGCATCAGGCAGCAATGTTCCTCCATCTCTCAAGATACCCACCAGCACCATTGCTTCATGAGTATTTGGTCTACCTTGATAGAAGTTACCCAAATAGAAGAGGTATGGCTCACTTACTAAAGCTAAGCCCCAAAGAGCTTTGACACGTTTCACTCCCTATCTTGGTAAGCAACGTCCTGATACTGAAAAAAACTCTAAAAATACTTTTGGTTTGTATAAAAGTAAAATCCAAAATGGAAAAGAGCTTTCAATGGAAATTCTCCAGTTTTATCCCCAACTTTATCCATACAGCCTTTCAGCAGATGTTTACTGTGCAACTACTTTAAACCTTTTAACTATAATTCTCCTTGTGCTTATTATAAGCATCAGGGTTACCTGTTGCCACCAGCATGCCCAGTCAGTCTCCTTTTAAGGTCTGGAACTGCACTACCATAGGTGAGGGAACTTCTCTTCGAGATCTGTTCTGGCTTTGAAACTGTCTCTGAGATTTCAGCCATATAGCTGATGATGGATTGGTAAGATCTACTAAGACAAGGCAAACAGGGAGACGATGTGACCAGATCTAGCTATGTAGATTTACAAGGGGTGTAAACACTGGAAAAAAAGATAGGTCCAGTTCCCGATAATAAAATATCCAGTGACTTAAACAAAATTCAATGTCAAGAGGGTGTAAAAAGCATGAGGATCTAACAGCAAAGAGATACCCGAGGAACAAGTAAATCTACCTTAGTTTACAGGATCCAAGTTCTCAGACTTGGTTCAAAAGAATGACTCTATTTTCAGTTCAAGGGCTAGGTAATTCCCCTGGCATTTCACCAACTGAGTTGCTTCCTGTATGGAGTACATAAAATATTTGTCTAATCCCCTGTTGGGAATTCTATAAAATGACAGAATGCACTGCCCTCGCCTAAGGATAATCTCTCTGGCAAGTCAGGGTCCCATAAACAGTACAGAGACAAGCCCCTGGGCATTCCACTCGATGAAGCCTCCTGTTTGTGTTGATATTCCATCCTTCTAATGGTTCCCACATGCATGGGTGCTGAGCAGCCTGAAACTGACAGTGATGATCCCTGAGCAGTACAGAGTAAGGGGAAGCCAAGGAGAAAGATAAGTGGGCCCAGGCTGACCCCGATGAGAATGACACAGAGGTGAGTGGTGGCTAAGGACTAGAAGGGAGACGCAGGAAGAGGCACTTGGTCATCTCTTTCATTTAAACTCCCCGAAGCAATCACCATTTGATGTGGCCTGTGTCTACCTGGACAAATTTTATTTGCTCATCTGACATAGGACATTGTTCTTGTTTCCACCTGTACCTTACTTTGCTTGGGCTGCCATGACAAAATACCATAGCTTGGGTGGCTTAAACAAAAGAATTTATTTTCTTACAGTTCTGGAGGAGGGAAGTGCAAGATCAGGGCAGGATGCTACTTGGTTGTGTTCTAGCAAAAACCCTCTGGCTGGCTTGTAGATGGCCACCTTTTTCACATTGTCTTTCCTCAGTCCATGTGTGGAGAGAGAGAGAGAGAGAGAGGGAGAGAGAGAGAGAGAGAGAGAGAGAGAGAGAGAGAGAGATCTCACTTCCTTTTCTTACCAGGTCTTCCATTCTATTGGATCAGGACCCCACTTTCATGACTTTATTTAATCTTAATTACCTCCTTAAAGCCCTACCTACAAATATAATCATATGGAGGGTTAGGGCTTCGACATATGAATTTGAGGGGACACAGTTCCATCAATAGTACCCTCCCTGGTTAAAACATCTTAGGGAGTTGCTTCTGCTGAATTACCTCTTATCTAATTACTTCTGATCAATTCCAGGTGCCTCTTCCCTAGCCTCCAAATCCCAAATACTCCCCTATGGACTCTTACAACCCAGAAAACCTTGAAATAGTCTCAACCTTCTCTATATGGTCCCACAAGTTATTAAGACAGAGTGACCTTGTTTGGATGACATGTGACAGCATTCCACACTTCTCATTAGGATTTTTTTTTGCATATTATCTATAGATTTCACAGAGTTCAGCCTGCTTCTCCACCATAAATTGGTCTGCATGTTTCTCTGTCATTAACATCCACTTTAGTCCAGTAGACATGACTGGATTTAGACACAGGCCATTCTTACGCCTCCCCATCCAAGGTAGCTAATTCTCCATGGCACAAGGTATGGTAGCTGAGGCTGAGTTCACACTTGCCTTCCCATTTATGAGCACTTTCTATGGACTGACTCAGAGTCCAGTTTTACCAGTTAATCTCCAGGGTATTGACAGAAAATCTCCTTTATTTTTCCTGTTTCGTCCTCCTGCCTACATAGTGCCATCTTCTACCATTTTCCTCTCACATGATCCTAAGAACGCCAATCTTTGTTTTCACAGACAACGTACTCAATATCATCCCACTGACAGATTTTCTTACAAATGGAGCATATGTAAAAAAGAATAAAAATATTTTTGTGAGGCACATTGTCTAATTTTCCTGGCCCCTTATCTGAGTTTTTTTTTTAACCCTAGGCCTGAATATTATGGCTTACTTCTATGTTGACCAAGTCCTGGCAAGGTCACTGCCTTTGTGGAGCTTAATGTCTAGTTGGGAAATAGACATCAATCAGATTATTAATTAAAATAAAGGAAGTAATGCAATAAAAAAAAAAAGTGTGCTCTTCTCTAAAGAAGTACTTGATGTCAGTGTTTAACAAAGACCAGATTTCGTTTGGGGAAATGGGAAAGGCTTATCTGAGGAAGTGTTTGAGCTGAGAACTGAAGGCTAAATAAGAATTATTTAGAAGGAAAAGGGAGTGTCTTGGAAAGAGACAAGTCCATATCCTAGAGCAGGGAGGGCATAACACATTTGCTACTGAACCTTTAAGAGTGGATTCTAAAGCAAAGGGAGGAAAAGAGTGATGAGATGAGGCTCACCAAATATTACTTGTTTCTTCATGTACATCTTTTCCTTTATTATTCTTCCTTAATTAAAATCATTGAATGATTTTAAGCAAGGGGATAAGAGAATCAGATTTGTATCTTCTAAGGGATATGGAGATAAGAGGGATGAGGGTGACAGATGTATTGAGGATGGTTACTCCTAAATTTCTGTGTTAGCACGTGAATGAATGATGATACAAGGAACACTGTAAGAAGACCAGCAGCCAGGGGGAAATCACCAGGTTGGATTGGACCCACTCTGGAAAGCCTTTATGTCTTCCAAGTGTATGCATCAAATAGAGAATTAGATGGTCAGTTCTGGAACGTAGAAGAAGTCAGGGCTAGAAGTAAATATAAAAATTTGTGAGTCATCAGCATATAAGTAGAGATGTGGGTATAAGGGAGAGTATGCTGTGAAGTCCAATCTGGACCAAATCCAAGAGTAGTAATCAGTATAATTCTGTGATAAAAAGTTCCATACAAATGAAAGTGAAAAGAAAGCTGGCATAGCAATACTTGTATCAGACAAAATAGATTTTAAACAAAGACTGTGGGCCACCTGTGGGGCTCGGTTGGTTAAGTGTCTGACTCTTGGTTTTGGCTCAGGTCTTGATCTCATGGTTTGTGAGTGTAAGCCCCATGTGGGGCCCTGCACTGACAGTGTGGAGCCTGTTTGGGATTCTCCTTCTCCTTTTCTCAAAATAAATAAATAAACTTAAAAAAAGAATAAACAAACAAGTAAAGACTGTAACGAAAGACAAAGAAAGACACTGTATAAGGATGAAGGGAGCAATCCAACAAGAAGATATAACAGTTGAAAATATTATGTGCTCAATATGGAAACACCTAAATACATAATTTTACTATTAACAGATATAAAGGAAGAAACTGACAGTAATACGATTAGGGGACTTTAACACCCTACTTACCTCAATGGATAGATCATCCAGATAGAAAATCAACAAGGAAACAGTGACTTCGAATGGCACATTGAACCATTTGGACCTAATAGATACGTTCAGAACATTCCATACAAAAACAGAGAAATGCACATTCTTTCAAGTGCACATGAACATTCTTCAGAATAGATCATGTTTTAGGCTACAAAACAAGTCTCAAGAAATTCAATAAGATTGCAATCCTATCATATATCTTTTTTTTTAATGTTTTTATGTATCTTTGACAGAGAGAGAAAGAGAGAGAGCAAGCAGGGGAAGGGCAGAGAGAGGGGGAGGACAGAGGATCAGAAGCAGGCTCTGTGCCGACAGCAGAAAGCACGATATGAAGCTTATACTCACAAACTGTGAGATCATGACTTGAGCCGATATCAGACACTGAACCAACTAAGCCATCCAGGTGCCCCTATCATGTATCTTTTCTGACTGCAATGGTATGAAACTAGAAATAAATTCCAAGAAAAAATATGGGAAGAGCACAAATGCCTAGAGGCTAAACAGCATGCTACTAAACGAGGAGTGGATCAACCAAGAAATTAAAGAGGAAAAAAAAAAGACATAGAAACATGAAAATGAAAGCACAATTGTCCAAAATCTATGGGGGACAGCAAAAGCGGTTCTAAAAGGGAAGTTTATAGCAATTCAGGCCAACATCAAGAAAAAAGGAAGATCTCAAACAACCTAATCTTATAGCTAAAGGAGCTAGAAAAAGAAAAATAAACAAAGCCAATATCCAGTAGAAGGAAGGAGATAATAAAGATTAGAATAGAAATAAATGAAATAGAAACTTTAAAAAGCAACAGAACAGATCATTGAAACCAGCAGCTTTCTCTTTGAAAACAAACCAAATTGGATAAACCTTTAGCCAAGCTCATCAAGGAAAAAAGGGAGAGGACTTAGATAAATAAAATCAGAAATGAAGGAGGAAAGATAACAAGAGACACCACGAAAAGTACAAAAGATTATAAGAGAATATTATGCAAAATTATATGCCAACAAATTAGACAACCTAGAAGAAACATATAAGTTCCTAGAGATATACAACCTTACAAAACTTAATCAGAAAGAAATAGAAAATTCAAACAGACTGACTACTAGCAATGAAATTGAATCAATAATCAAAAACTCCCAACAAACAAAAGTATAGGACCAGATATCTTCACAGATGAATCCTACCCTTTAAAATCTACCATTTAAAGAAGAGTGAATGCCCATTCTTCTCCAACTATGCCAAAAAATAGAAGAAGGAAAGCTTCCAAATTTATTCTGGGGCCAGCAGCATTACGCTGATAACAACATCAACAACAACAAAGGAGTTGAGGTTCTGAAGCCAGGTTGCCTTTGTCTAAATTCTGGTTCCTTCATATATTAGCTGTGTGGCCTCAAGCAATTCACTTAACCTCTTAGTACCTCTGTTCACTCATCTGTAAAAATAGAGTGAATAATACTGATTCCCTAGGGCTTTGTGAAGATTAAATGAAATAACACTTGTAAAGTTCTAAGAACACTGTCTGGCACATTGATAAGGTCTTACCAAATGTTAGTTGTTTCTTTTTTCTGGTTCTTGTTCATTATCATCATTATTATTTTTATCATCATAATTATTATTGATATTAGGCAAAAGAAGGTGAGTCTGCAAAAGAGACACAGTTAATTTAAACATGGTTAATATGCAGATGGAAATGATCAACTTGAGAAACAGAGCTACAAGGAAAAGAACGAGAAGGAATGAGAAGGAGCGAGAAGAATCTTCATTCTTCTAAGATGAAAAGAATGACTAGGCTCCAAGGCTCAGGTCAAGACATTGACCCTGGGTAGGAGGCCAACAGCTCTGCTATTGAAACAAGAGGGAAAGAGGAGAGGAAGGATGCAGACAACTCCTTATGTGGAGTTTACAGAGTTCCCATCTGATAGCTTCTAGGCTTCTGTTCTTTAAAAGAAAAAGTGAGATGCTCTTCTGAGAGAGGGGGTTGTCAATGTGCATGTGTCTGGGTGTCGGGGGGGGGCGAGATCAAGGAGAAGGAGATGGACAGGAAGTGGCTGAGCATTTTAGGAATGAGAGAATTTGAAGAGTCTATAGTGGGCGGGAGAATGAGTTGACCTGGTGAAATGTAACATGAACCTTGGCAGTTCTGTGGGACCCTTTGAGGTCGGCGAGAATAAATTGCAAGTAGAGCCAATAGCTTTTTTTTATAACTTCTTCCATCGCATGTTGGTTTCATGATGTAATCAATAGGCATAGGGAACGTTTGTACTTAACATATAGAGGTGATACTTAGAAGGCAAAGGGGTCTATAGTACTATTGAAATGAAGGATGGTAGAGTGCAAGCTGGATAAGCAAATGGGTGCAAGCAAAGCAAAGGGTCCTAACGAAGTCTGGCAATGACATGACGAGGGCCTGGCAGAGAGCTGGAGGGGTCCGAGCCGTGGAGGGAAGCCACCATACACAGGCTCCCCCTGAGCATTAACATCCTCTGCAGTCTCCTGCCCCACCCTCCCACTCACACTGAGGACATCTCTATCCCAGTGGCCAAACCAAATGGAAGGCCCCTGTTTGCAACCACTGAGCTCATCTAGATGATGAGCGTATTACTGGTCACTGTCAATCAATGAATCAAATAGACTGCTCTCATCTCTCTTTTCTTTCTCTGCCTCAAGCATCTTATTTCTGTCTCTCACCCTGAAGAAATTCCATTCTCCACCCTTCAGTGCTGCCCGTGTTCTCCCTTCTACAAAATCCAGTGATATTACCCATTAATCATCTTCCTTGAAGAAAAAAGAAGACTTTGAGAATCAAAGAAGCGGAGAGGGAATTTTAGGAGGAAGCATGGTGTACGTAGGCAGAACTTGCAAAGGATTATTCAAAGCCCAAAGCAAAGCCTCTGGGGAATAAGGGATTCTGGAGACACAGAACATAAAATTGGACAAGTAGGACAGGGGTGAGCACAGTCCTCTTTTACCAGGTCCCCCCGAGAAGACTTGATTCTATGAGCAATAAGGGATACTATGAATTGTTGTTAGCAGAAAAGTGGGATGAAGACAGTGCTGTTTTAGGAAGATTAATCTGTTCAACTTCAGAATGAATTAGATATGGCTAACAGCTATGGATTTACTTAGGACGATTAAATTCTATTCAACAAGCCTTCCTAGGGACACGTGCTGTCCGTTGTCCTCTGACGTTGTCTTAAGGACAAACAGGTATAACACAAAGTAAACATAATATGACACGTGTTCCTTAGGACATTATAACTCCGATAGTGGGAGCAGTGGCGAGGAACTTCAGACAAACAGCCCTAATTTCAGGCGGAGGAGATATTTCAAGCCAGAAATAGTCACTAAATTCTTATATGTAAGTTTCAAGGAGAAATCAATGAATACCAACCTAAGTGCAGGGTTAGGAGAAGTTCTCACAGAGTTGACATGAGTGAGGTCTTGAAGGACGACAGAATATCTTCTGGTGGAAGTGATTACAAGTTCACAAACTTGGGGCGTTTGCCACTTTGCTCTATATTTTCTACAGACTTGGCTGGCTCTACAACTCTGAGCCCCAAAGGGTGAGTTGGCCTGGAGTGTCAGGTCAATGGTAAGGAGAACTCAGACATGAGCTGTTTTCCATCTTCTAAATGTTCTGACTTGATGGAAATCAGAACGAGGCTGCTGGAATGATCTGATTCCTGCAGTAATGAGATATTGTTGACTATTGATCTACCAGAAGGCTGCATTGATATTCTGTCCTGTTGGTGACTTGGGAGCAATGAGGAGAGAATGGTGGCCGCAGAGAGAGGAGGTAATGAATGACTCGGGCCTCGCGTCCATTTCAAGAGACTCTGATTCTGCTTTCTTTGGGTTCAGGGTTTGGGGGTAACAGGTTAGCACCTCAATACGAGAAGCAGTGAGGACTGCCAGTGAGAACAGAGGAATGATCGGCTACCTCATTGACTTGTTCTATATTCCCAGTCCAATAGTCTTTCCTCGACTCACTGTCCCTACCTGTAAATTGAGGATAATAATCCGTGGCCCTTTGTTATCACACTAAGTGGAAAATGAGATCCTGTAGGTGAAGGACTCTAAAGTCGCAAAGACAAAAGAGCTCTGACATAAAATTTCCAGAGAGTAGTG
The DNA here is from genome assembly GCF_027475565.1 of Acinonyx jubatus. Taxonomy (NCBI): domain Eukaryota; kingdom Metazoa; phylum Chordata; class Mammalia; order Carnivora; family Felidae; genus Acinonyx; species Acinonyx jubatus. The sequence continues at coordinate 88,687,501 of NC_069390.1, read as the reverse complement.
TCAGCACCAACTAACATTTATGAGCTCTTGCTCTGCACCATGTACCATTTCGTGTCATGTACCCTGAATTAACTAAAACTCCACATTGTCCCTGTCTCTGGAAAGTTCGTCCTTCAAAAATGGTTAGCTGTAGAGGGGACATACATAGATGCATAGGGGAGAGAAAGGTTTCGAAGGAGGAAAATATGTTTTAACACCCAAATCTCCGTGTTCGGCCGACTTGAGGATTTTGATTGTTTCTTACCACGTATGTGTCTTGTGCCTACACCCCGGGAGCAAGCAGGACCCACTGAGGAGTCTGATCCTGCCAACTTTGCAGTCAGCTGGCAACCAGCAGCAGGCGGGAAGCGGAGGAAGGCCACTGACAGACATCAACAGCAGGTACTAAGCGTGGAATCTGCCCTGGCTTCGGAGAGTGGAAGCCAGCCGAGGAAGGAAACTGGCCTCGGATGCCGTCGGGCCAGGAGCAGCCTTTGATCCTGCTGTGGGCTGGAGGCATGTGTGTGGTGACGGCAGAAAGGGAATTTCTCTACATCTGGGGGCTGGAAAATGTTGGGCGCCTCACACCGCAGGTCTTGGTGCCTCAGGAGCCTCTTATCTGGTGTGTGACTGCCACTATTTTCCCAAGAAAATTGAAGTGACTTGGTCAGTTAACCTGAAATTCCCAGTAGGGCTCTGGTGGTGGATGGGAAGTTTTCTCACCAGACGCCGGAAGCTGAGCTGGCAGAAAGCACTCAGCCGGTCAGAGGTAGGCTTCCAGTACCACCTAGTGGGCGGCAAAGGGGCTGCCTCCTCGTCCTTCCTCATTCCAGAGAAAGTCAAGGTGACTGGGAAGGAAGTGGCCAAGAGAGAAGTGAATTTCAAGGCCGTACTTAGGGTTAGAGAGTCTCAGAGGATGATTAGTGCTCCTGTCTCCCGGTTGAGGAACTCCACCTCTGACCACTCCGTTGAACCAACCTGCTGTTCTGCCTGAGGGTTCGGCCCCCATGACCCAGAATCCTGAGATTCACCCGGCCTGCTGCAGGGTAGCCAGCTGACCAGAAAAAGGCACCAGGCCTCACCAGACAGAACCTATTTTCATATTTGAGGGCAGGGAGCTTAGTCATCTGCTACCCATCCGTTCACTAGAGTCAAACACCGTAGTTGAGTAATTTCTGTGTCCCTTACTGTCTTCCACCTTATATACTGAACATGTCACTCTGGGAACACATTTTTGATGGCCGATGCCGTGCTCACAATTTTATGTGTTAAAAGAAGTGGTGTTCGTTAGCGTATGGTCGCAATGACCCTAAAGCTTGGAGTCACTGCTTACAAGCACTCATATTTTAGAGGCGCTGGCAGGCAAATAAACAAGTGAAATTTGAGAAAAGGCTGTGATGGTGAATTGTATATGTTAATTTGGCTAGGCACCCAGTTTCGAGTCAAACAGCAGTCTAGATGTTGCTGGGAAGGTAATTTTTTGGATGAGATTAACATTGACAACCAGTAGACTTTGAGGAAAGCCAATTATCCTCCATAATCTGGGTGGGCCTCATCTAACCAGTGGCAGGCCTCAAGAGAAAAAAAGACTGTGGCCCCTAGTGAGGAAGCAAACTGCCTCCAGATATCCTTCGAAATGGAGCTTCAACGTCAATTCTTTCCTGGATTTCCAGCCTGCCAGTTTTAGACTTCCCAGATGCCACAATTGCATGCACCAATTCCTTAACATAAATCTCTATCTATCATCTATCTATCTATCTATCTATCTATCTATCCAGAGCTCCTGTTGAGTTTGTTTTTCTGGAGAACCCTAGCACAGAGTTGTAACAGACAGCTGTTCAAAGCATTCCAGTGTCACAGAGAAGAAATGTATTCTGCCTGGGGCATCAGGGTGGATTTACATCAGAGGGAAAACTTGGGTTATTTTTTTCAAGGAAAGACATATTGAAGTTCTCTAGGATGATAAAAGGGAAACAAATTTTCAGACAAAGGAAAGAACCGGAAATGACCTGATCAGAGACATTTGCTGTGCCAGTTGAGTGGTCCTAAACTATTCTAGTATACAGTGCTCAAGATGGGAAGAGCCTGGAGATGAGATAGAATGGAAGAGATTACCTAGGACCAGTTGTGAAGGGCCTTGATTGCTAAGGGTTTGGTCTTTATCAGAGACATTGAGGTATTGACTTCATGGGTGTCGGTATGTAGTGTGAAGTGAAGGTGAGAAGTAGGATTTTGAGTTGCATCTAAGATTGCTAGGGCTAGACAAATAAACTCTAGGAGGCCTATTACATGTTTTAGTTCACATTCTAATAAGAATAATCTGTAGGTATGAACACTCAGCAATGGGCCAAAAAGAATCCCAGAGAAGCAGAAATGAAATCAATCTTCTCTCTGTTTTTCTCTAATGTCTTTACAAAGGAAAGCAGAGTAAGAGGGTTACGAGGTGTGGGCTTGCCATCTGACTGCGCTACGTCGGGATCTCCCTTCCTCTGCTTAAGTAATCTTGACCAAATTACTCTCTATGCCTCAATTTCCTCATTTATAAGCAGAATGATAATAGCACCTGCCTCCCAGGGCTGTTGAGAGGATTAAATGGGATTATGCATGCAGGTTGCTTACCCCAGCACTGGGGGCCCTGCAAAAGCTCACTAAACATTATTTATTATTGGGATAAGGCTCCTAAAGGAAGACTTCAGCACTGCTTCTTATAAAGGTTGGTATTAAAAAAAGTTTCTAGTACCACTCCAGCCCTTTTTTCAAGTAGTCACTCTGGCATATTAATGAGGACCATAGACATTTGTCTTTGTCTTTGAAGATGGTCCATTAGGGCTACAATCCTGTCTTAACAAAGGGAAAGAAGAAAGACGCCTCTTCTGATTGTTTCAGTCAATAAGCGTGGGGACAGGTAAGTTCAGACAACGTATCACTTACACACCGGCTTTGACCTTGTCATTAGACCCTTAGGGCTCCAGATGGGCCATTGGGGAGTTGGTGTGAGGGCAGTCAAAGTGCGTTGTCCTAATGTCACGTTTTAAAGGAAAATGCTTCCCATAGAATCTTCACCATCTCAAGCTTCCTGCACTTTTGCTGTGAGCTCTAAATCTCTGCTCTGGGGGCCGTGGCTGGGAGGTGGAATGGTCAGATGGCTAAATGATTGAGAAGTAGCCTCATGGAGAGCCTGTGGCAGCCCAGGCCTCATTAATACATCCTGCTCAGGCCCCTGGGGCAAGAATGACAACTGGACAGTTTGCACTTGTCATCTGCCTAGAAGTTGGTATCGCTAAAATATTTTCTCCTACAGGGTTAATGCTTGTTGAATATTCCTGGGGCACCTATAGATGGGGACTGCACAGAACATATGATCATCTGAGACATTTTAAGCCACCACAAATTTGCACAGCTATAAATATGGCTATTCAGACATGCACACACAGTACCCACACAGACACACAGACACCCCTCGCCCCCACTAAGTGTCAGATGAAACTTAGGGCTTCACTGTCTGCTGTGTGCCGGAGAAGTCCCCAGATAAACTTATGCCAGGTGGAACTTTTCCTAAGTTCGGGATTTAGGTCTCTCTGACATCCTGGTCTTCTCCTTAAAGAAGAAGCGTTAAGACGACTGCTAAAACCCTGCGTCCTATTGGGCTACCAGAAAGTTCAGGGTTAAGTTTTGTGTTCCACAGCAGCCGCTATTTTGAGATTAGGAGTGAGACCATGTTTACTTCCCCTTCCCCAAGCATACACTCCTTTTGACTTCCCAGTTCTCATCTTTTATTTTTGTGCTAATTTTATAATATTTCACGGTTACACTTACGTATTGAAATGCTATCTTCTTTGAGGCAAGTGTTTATAGACACAAACTTGCCTCAAATCTTGCATAATGAGAATTCTGATACTAACGTCCCAACATCTCCATTTTCATGCTGCTTTTCAGGGAAATACACATTATACTGTAATTCATACCATATCTAATTTATAACCATGAAAGTTCTCTCTAAAGGCCTTCATGGTTATAAATTTTATGAATCCTATTTCTATAAATCCCAGAGGCAGAGTAGATTCTATGTCTTCTATGGCATCTCTAGTCCCTACATGTCTAGTGAGGTGAAGGCTGGAGTTTGAAACGTACCAGTATTCCAGTGAAGGGCATGGGGGTTATTTCTCTTATTGGTATGTGGGTGAGCCTGTGACTCAGATGTGGCTCACCTGGAGGTTAGGGCATGAAGAACTAGAAAAAAAAAAAAAAAAAAAAAGAACGTAGAAGGGGAATATAAAGACCTTGGCCATCATCCTAGCCTTGACATGATTACTCTGGAGCTCCAGGAGCTACTCAACCCTCCAAGGCTCCATTTCCCCGTCTCCTATAGGCCTGAATTAGCTGAATTAAATCAGAAACTTTCAAAGATATTTAAAGATGAAAAATTTTTCAAACAAAATCTTGTGATGAGGCCAATAATGATAATAATAAAAAATATTTTAAGTATTACTGAATCAGATGGATGCAATAACGTAACACACAGTTTCTCCCTTCAGAAAGGACTTTTGGGGCGCCTGGGTGGCTCTGTTGGTTAAGCGTTTGACTCTTGATTCTGGCTCAGGACAGGATCTCATAGTTCGTGAGTTCAAGCCCCACATCAGGCTCTGTGCTGAGAGCGCAGAGCTTGCTTGGTATTTTCTCTCTCCCTGTCTCTTTGCCCCTCCCCCACATGTGCCCCAGCGCGTGCACATGCACACGCTCGCTCTCTCTCTCTCTCTCAAAATAAATAAATACATACACTTTAAAAAAATTAACGAAGGACGTTTCCCTCAGCTGCCAATAGCAGACAACCTCAGCTGTCAGACCTCTCTGCTGCCTCATCCCAGACCCCACCTCCTTCAAGGGCAGCTTTCATCCAATGACTGATCAATACAGGGTATAAAGGCTGGCTCCCTTACTTCAACTCATGACAATTCTAAAGGGCCATTCCAACTCCAAAGCTACCCATGGGATTGGCCGGACTTGCCTGGGGCTTCATTGTAGCTGAACTTGTCCTTCTGCCTGATCTCCCTTTCCCTCCCTCCCTACCTCATGTATTGATCCAAAAGCACTCCATAATAAATTCCCTGCTCTTTGACTCAGAGCCCACTCCTGGGAATCCAGTTATGATATCCGTTAACATTACACCGTCATAATGCTCCAGGACCTGTGATAGGGTTTCTCCATCATCATCTCATTAAACCCCTGCTACCCATCTTGCCCAGGAAGGCTGGATACCACAGAGGATAATATTATAGTCATTAATACGTGTTAACCAGGCTCAGTTCTATCATATGATAGTATAGAACTTTGGACAAAACTTTACCCTTCTCAGTTCCATTTTCTCACCGGTAAAATGAGCCTAATATCTATATTTATGGGAAATACTAAATAAGATATATTTTCAAGGAGTAGCATCCCAATGGCATTTAGTTTTACACAAATTCAACTACAAGTCTTGCAAAACTTCCATTGTACCGCTTCTTCAGTGGAAACGACTGAGGCTTAAAATAATCAGCACAGCATAGCAGTGAGGGAAGGGGTTCTAAGGGCCTGCCTACTTGGGTTCATGTCTGGTGGCATATTATGTAATCCTCGTTTCCCTATCTGTAAAATGAAGATAGTAGTAACTACCATAGCATGTTCTGAAGACTGAGTGACTTAATATATGTGAACTGCTCAGAGTAGAACCTAGTAAACTCAATAGTAAATAGTAAATAAATAGTAAACTCAAAAATGTAAGCTACTAAAAAGTCATTGCATGTCGGATAAAGAATGAATGGGTTTTCAAGGTTTCTGACCATTGAGACCACCAATTTTCAGACCATCAAATGTCAGATGGCCAGGTGAGTGAGTCAAAATTGCTTTCCCAGAACACTGAAGGAGAAAATTGAAACATTAATTGAGGCTCATTAACAATTACTGACTTGCAAAGAGGAAAATTCATACAAGCCTAGATTCACAAAACCCTGCAAAAAGTTATTAGATTCTGTGAGAACTCGAAGGACTTTGCAAGGGTCACTCCGAACATATGTATTTTCTTTACTCATGACCTGACTCTAGAACTTAACACTTTGGTAAGCAGGATTTCTGCTCTAAAGCCGTACTTCTCACGTTACATGCAAATAATCGAATGATTAATAGTAAGTAAATATAAAGTGCTTACAATGATGCCAAGCACCTGATAAATGTTATATAAAATTTAGTTATTATCATCCCTATTTTACAAACGGAAGCATACAGATGTCGAATAGCACTCAAGATCAGTCCCAGCCATCTGACTTAACACTCTGCGCTCCTACCCACTTTGCTATATTTGAAAGTGTGGAATCGATAAAAGGAGAGCTGTCTAGTTGGAGGGGTGAGCGGTTTGGGAGACTCTGCCCCATTGCCCGACCTCCATCCCTGCGACTCCTGAGTGGACTCTGGTCCCGCAGTATTCTGGGGAGCACAGTTGGAAATCCCCCAGAGCATGATCCTTCTAGTTCCCCAATCCCATGATCACCAATAAGATTTGAGTCAATCCAGTCATACTTCCTAGCCAGAGGGCCACTTTCAAGGTGGCTTCTCCTGATCCAGATCTGCAGCCTGCCATCTGACAGCAAAATTCATTTCTATAAGCTAGACAGTTTTGATCCACATCCTTAGAACAAATAAAGGTAACAGGTGGCATTTCAACCTCACACTCCCTCTAGACCAAATAGCGGAAAGGAAGGATGTGGTTAACACAGGCTCAAACGCATAGATATTGAGAGCAAAGAAGAAATAATCAAGTTTTTCGATGCTTCTAGGAGTTGGCCCTTGGAAGGGTGTAGCCTCTCCCAGTAGATTAGAAGTTCTTGCCATCTGTTACCATTTGAATTTTTTTTTCTTGCTATCAGCCACAGGTTTTCTGACCTCAGCTCTCCAAGAAGGATTTAACCCCATACCCCGAGAGCCGCTGTAAGAATTACTGTTGAGCTTTGCCCATCTGGCAGCAGCTGAACCAAAGCCCTTGCCAGCTGGAACCACTGAAGCATTATTTTGTAGCTTTTACCACTGGGTCAGGGGCAGCCTGGCTTCCCAGTAGACAGTGACCCTACCATATAGAAGGAGGAGAAAGGGGTGTTCATGAGGCATGGCCATGGGTGCCTGGGCTTGGTTTCTCCAAGGAGGAACATCCTCGTGTTTGAAAGAATTACAGGAAGTTAATTTAGTAGGATGACACAGCATCCAAAAAGCATGGGAATTAGACTGTACAGGAACAACCGCGTGCTAAGTATCTAAACTCTCCATGGGTCTGAGTCTGGAGCTACAGGAGTCCTGCTCAGAACACAGAGGGCACCCAGTGCTTCCAGGGAAAAAGATGAAGCAAATGAGCAATCCCATCCAAGGTTCTGTCCATGGGGCCTGGGATTTGGGGTGAAAAATTACAAGGCACAGGATGGGAACTGAGACAGGGCTTGGAACAGGGCTTGACGGAGGCAAGCCCTGTAGGGAGTGCCTGAGGGGCTCCATGGGACTTCAGTGGCTTTGTACTGTGAAAGAAGATTCCAACGTGAAGTTAGCATGGCTGAGAGAGTCGGGAGGATACGGAGGAAGCTGGTCCCATGCACCTCTCCTGTCTCAGCTTTTGAAATACCAAGATTTTTTTTTTTTTTTTACTTCTGTCCATTGCAACTTGTCAGTTACAACTTCACTGTAGCAACCAGACCACCTCCTGGAACACAGTCTTTTCCTGTGATCGGAAATAGAGATAATGGGACACCTGTTAGCCAAATAGCCAATCCTGCTTTGGCTTGTCAGTGTAACCGCCGGCACCAATCATGATTCTTACAAAACAACTTATGTAACCTTGTGGGTTTTTTTGCCTTTTTAAGTTGGCACTCCCCACTCGCGATTCCCAGTCTGGGCGCCCACTTTCTGTTGCTCCAATTGCAATGCCTCAAACATCAACAAAATTCTTTTGGTTGCTTTACAGCCTTGTGGTCTCACTGGTCGACCATACAGAGAGGCTGGGGATGGCAGGAGTCCTTCAGGGTCATTGAGCTGACAGAGGCACTTAGGGCCTATGGAGAGGTGGATCTGAGGAAGGAGGCAGAGCCTGTGTCCCTTCCGGTGTTTGATCTCTGTGTGAACGTTCCCGGGGCAGCGAGGATGAAAACTTGTAATGGTTTTGCTGCACAGAGCTATTTGTGTCCACTCCCAGCATCAGGGAGTGAGTTCATGAGGAAGAAAAGAATCGATACCAAGGAGCAGCGAGGAAGGAATGGGGGCGAGGGTCAAGACTGTTATTTTCTGGTCTGGTTGAATGTCTGTGGCCTAAGGGTTTCAGAAAATGATTTACAAAACTAACCCAGTTTGACTCTGCAGGCTATTATCAAGACTTATTTAAGGGAAAATATGCTTTTTGTTCCCCTAATGGCTTCTAGCTTTTTAAATTTTTTTCTCTCTCAAACCTCATGTATATTTTTGATAGAAAACCATCTAAGATGGGGGTTCCTAGGTGGCTCAAGTGCTTAAGTGTATGACTTTGGCTCAGGTCACGACCTCACAATTTGTGGGTTGCAGCCCTGCATCCAGCTCCATGCTTGTGGAACCTGCTTGGGATTCTCTCTCTTTCTGCCCCTCGTCTGTGCTCCCGCTGTCTTTCAAAATAAAGAAATAAACATTAGAAAAAAACTATATAAGACGAAGTGGGGACCTGCGCGTTGTATCCGTCAGGAACGCTGCAGGTGCATGTTTGAGAGACACTGCCAGCGGTAGCTCAAAGGAACGAAAGAGCCACTTTTCTTCTGTCTGAGCCGCCCTGGGGTGCCTGCTGCTGTGTGTTCACTGGCTCCGACAAATCAGCCCCAGATATCACAAGTCTCATTTCATTATTGCAGGGAGGTGGCAGGGCAAGGAAAAGCCAGCACTTATATCAGGAGAACAAGGCTCCCCCAGAACCCCACCTCTGCACCCTCGGGTCGCCTAGACCAGACTAGCGAGGCCGGAGCCAGACAGCCTGGTGGGGCGCAGGCAGGTCAACAGATCCTGCCCCAGAGGCTATACACACAGGGTAAGAGAAGAGAGGAAGAGTGGAAGGAAAGGTGGAAGAAAGAGAGGAAGGGAGGAGGGGAGGGAGACAAGAAAAGAATACAGGAGGAGGGGAAGGTGGGGGCGAGGGAGGGAGGGAGGGATGGGAGGGCAGGCAAGCTTCAGCTTGAATTAAGAATAAAGGAACTGGGGCACCTGGGTGGCTCAGTGGTTTAAGCATCCGACGTCCACTCAGGTCATAATCTCACGGTTCATGAGTTCGAGCCCCGCGTCGGGCTCTGTGCTGACAGCTCAGAGCCTGGAGCCTGCTTCAGATTCTGTGTCTCCCTCTCTTTCTGCCCCTCCCCCACTCATGCTCTGTCTCTCTCTGTCTCAAAAATAAATAAAAACATTAAAAAAATTTTTTTAATTAAAAAAGAAGAAATGAACTTATATGTAAGCCTCATTGTTAACTAACTGTAGAGACTTGATAAAGTCAAATTCTTTGAACTTCATACAAAATTGGGATATAAAGATTGAATATTTAGAGTATGTAAAAAATTTTATACACAGTCCTCTCGTGTTAATCACTTAAAAAAAAATGCTCCAACATGAGAACATACGGATCACAGGCATTTGGCAACACAGGTTAATTTCCAGGGGTCATTGTAATATGGCTGCTTGAAATGCCTGTGCCCCTTAGATGTGACATAAAAATGGAATGGATACCATAACCGTGGGTGACGTTTTCAGGTACTGATTTTACCTGGGCAGACGGAAATCGCGGGTCTTAATGAGGGTCATAGTGTAGAGCGTCCACTAGATGGCAGCAGAGGTCTTCCCATGTTATTCATATTTTCTAGGGACGCTAATTAGAGCAAACCAAATGCTTTTAAAAAATACCCATGCCACACCTACACTATACATATTTCTCTTTGCAGACATCTCACAACTTGTTTTGTTGGCTTTCTCTGGAACTGGAAGTCAGCCATCTCAGTAGAGAGAGGCTCAGAGGGATTTGTCATACCAGGCATGAGACCTTGGCCACCATACTGATAAATGTCAGTTGCATTGCGTGGAAAATGGGAATCAGAAGCATACCTATGTCTTGGGGGATTTGTGAGTTTTAAATAAAATTGTGTCTGCAAAGCACTTTGCAGCCTCAGGAGCAGTGGAAAAATATTATAGCTTAGACCCAAAATCTGGTTGTAGTGATTTCTGTCTTCTTAAGGAGGGGACGCCTGCATGTCTGGGATAGAAAGGGTGATGGTCTTTGATGAGGCTTCTGTTGCAGGGAGGGGCCCAGACTGGGTGCCATGGCATGGCTGAAGGTGAGGCCAAAGGTGAGTGGCACAATGGGGGTCAGGAGCAAGTGTGTGAAAGGCAACATGACTCAGAAAGAGTCTGGCTGATGAGGGGCTGAAGAACAGAGCCAGAAGGAACTACCTCCTGGACTCAGGTGGCCAGGAAACGATAAGGGCAGGAGTATCGTACAAGTAGTTTTGAATTATTGGTTATGCTATGATATGACCCCCTTTTCGATCTCCAAGCCCTCGGTAAAGGTCTCCTGCTCACCTTCCTGTGTTACTGGTGCCGTGGGTGCCCTCCACATGGGGCAGAGGGAAACGACAACCCACATCCTAAAGACACCGAGAGTTTATAAGAGATCTAGGCAGTGGCACTAATGGATGGACGGTCCTGGAGGGCTGAAGAGATGCTGGGGACAGAACCGTCCCTAACGTGTGGCAGTGCATTTAAAACAAATAAAATGTTTTCTTTGGAAATGATTTCAAGGCTACAGAACACGGAAGACTAAAAATAGGGAAGAACACCCATATACCTTTTGCCCAGATTCACCTCGTGTTAACATTTAACCCTGTTTGCTCTATCATTTATTCTATCTATACATGCTCAAAAAGATTTTCCGTTTCCTTTTGCTGAAATATTCGAGGGGAAATTATACTCATCATGTCTCTTTACCCTTAAACACGAACGTGTGCATTTTCAAAGAATAGGGACAGTCCTTTCCAGAAGTCACAGTGTGGTTTCCAACGTCAATACATTTAACATTGGTGTAGAAGTTCAGTTGGCCATCCACATTCCTACTCTGTCAAGTGTCTCGGGGATGTCTTGAATGGCACTTTTTCTCTTCTAATATGGGATGCAGTTTAGGTAAGTTATTACATTTACTATTTATGTCCTTTTAGCCTTACTCCATCTGGAACATCTCCACATCTTTGTTTTTGAATCATGGTGATCATTTTGGAGAATACCACCTTACCAAATGAAATCCTCCTCATTTTGGGTTGGTCTCATACTGCCTTCTGTATACATTCAGATTATGCATTTTCAGCCAGCATGCAACATTGGTATTATTATATCCTTCTTGGGATATCATACCTGAGATGTATGATATCCAGCTGTCCCTTACAGGGGATGGTAACTTTGATCGCTGCCTCAGGTGATTTTTTCCCCTGTCCACTTTCCTCCTTCTCTCCTTCCAACAATATGCAAGCTCTAGGCAGATACTTAAAATCATGCAGGTATCCTGCTTTTCCTCAAAACTGCCCCTGAGAGCTAGCCCCCGTTTATAATTCTTGCCTAATCCAATCTTTGCTGCGATGGTTACAAACAATTTTCTGTCTCCAACCTTCGTCCCTATTTACTAGCCAACACCCCTTGTCTGGCTGTAACCAGAAGCCCCCCTTGTCCCCATTCATTTAATATCTGTTTGGACTTACGAATCTCTATTTTTTTCAAGCACTTATAGTTCATTACTGTACTTAATCATTGTGATGCTTGAAGCGTCCCAGATTTGGCCAATGGAG